>NW_027437196.1:27415000-28015000 GCF_033239565.1 Halichoeres trimaculatus | reverse complement strand
TTCTGGTGTTTCCCTCCTGTTTGATTGCTCCTTGTGTGTTTCACCTGTGACATGTTTCACACCTGCATTGATTACTCCCCTGTGTATATAGTCTCTGATTCTTGTGTTCTCTGTCAGTTCATTGTCTATGTCAGTGTTACCCAACCCTGGTCCTGGGGACCCCCTGCCCTGCATGTTTTTTATGTTCCTGGCTCCAACACACCTGATTCAAATGATCAGCTTGTCATCAAGCTCTGCTGGAGCCTGATAACGAGCCATTCATTTGAATCAGGTGTGCTGGAGTGGGGTAACATCTAAAACATGCAGGGCAGGGGTCCTCCAGGACCAGGGTTGGGTTACACTGGTCTATGTCTATGTCCGTGTTTGCTACCACCTGCTGCTCCCTGTGCGTCTTCCTTTTCAGTTCGAGTTTTTCAGTTTTGGTGTTTGTTAGGGATTCTCGTTTTGTATTGTTGGACCTTGGATTTTGTTTAGTTATATCTACAACGGGGTCCTCTCCCTCATTTTTAAAGCAGATTCCTGACCCACCTCTTGAAATAAAAAAGAAAAATAAACAAATACATGAACTAATAAATATACTGAAAAATATAATAATAACATAAACATGTATTAAAAAAAAAAAAAAAAAAAAAAAAAAAAAAAAGTTTTGGCTGGCTTGACTGAAAACAGATATAGGGTGCCCATCTGTCAAAGAGGCTAAAGCCCTGCTCTCTTACTTCAGCCTAACTTAAACATAGCTAAGTTGAGTCAAGCCTTACCAGTACAGCTTCAGCTAACAATAAGCTTCAAAACCCTGACTGTTTTCCAAATCACCAGCTACCACCAGCAGTACCTACTGATTTGGCTAAAACTCAGTCTGTAGTAGCCAGTTTGCGAAAACTTGAAAAATTTGCAGTATGCCAAAATATTATATATATATATATATATATATATATATATATATATATATATATATATATATATATATATATATATATATATATATATATATATATATATATATATACAGGAACAGGAACCTGAAATCTCTCCCCGATTTTTTTTTCTATTTCTGAATGAATTTAAAGAAACCTTATACTATTGAAAATAATGAAAGGGCCAAACACACACACACACACACACACACACACACACACACACACACACACACACACACACACACACACACACACACACACACACACACAAAAGTTGCAATTATTTGAAAGACCTCTTCAATGAAGTATAATCACTATTCTCTTCCCTTGCTGAGTTCTATTCATTTATTTCTGCATTTATTTCCCCCCCTTTAATTTGACTTATCTGTTATCTTCTTGTGCCTGTATCTTCACCTAGGAATGGGTACCGAATTAGGTACTTTTGTAGGTACTGACCAAATTCTGTCTGACTGTGAGTGAGAGGAAGAGTAGGTGATTTTCCATGCTGGACATGAACAAAGCATTGCAAGGTTATATATTGAAGAAAAAAACATGTTGAAGTGAAGAATTGTATATTACATTATCAAACAAATTGAAAATTGGAACTGGTACAGATTGCCAGGTACTGAACATTGGTACTGTATCTTTTCAAATGTGAAACTTTCCCATCCCTATCTTTACCACTGATTGATTTTTTTTTGTTTTTTTAAATGCTTCATCTGGCAATCTCTTTGCATACTTATACGTTAAATTTCAAGATTCTATTATTCATTAATTTTATTGTAAAGTTAAACATGAAAATTTTATCAGCTGTAGTTCTGCTTCCTGAGACTGAAAACTAGCATTGAAAATCACAAAACAAACCAAAAAGAACAGTCATAGTACAAACTACATTCAAAAGCAGAATGAAATGCCTATTACAGAACACGTTCACATGAAGCAGGTAGTGGGTGGTTTGGAAAACAGCCTCTGTATGAGAAACATAAGGTGGCATCACAGAGACTACGTCCATATGTTAAACAGACTATGGTCTAATCTTAGAAACTGCTACAGTCCTCCCATGTCCAATAGATCTTGTTAGGATGGAAACAGCAGTGCCTCCTGTTCTCGACCACCTGTGGGTCGATCAATCCACTGTCAATCCAAACGTGCTTCACTGCTGGATCCACTGCTGGATCCACTGCTGGTCTCTGTCATGCTCTTTTCTTTGTTTTTGTTGGTGCGCGGTCACTTCATCTGGAAGGATTACTGCACAACATTTTCTTTTTATTCTTCTGTGAGTCAGAGGCAAACAGCTGTGAGTGGCCTGAGAGAGAAGACTGTGTTTCCTCTGTCGTGCTGCCATGAAAAGAGAACAAACATTTTAATCATTTCTTGCCCGTTTTGGCTTTTTTCTTTCTAAGCTTCAATAAAATAATTGCTTCTACAAAAAGAGAAAATCACAACATGGCATGAACATTTACTCTTGTCATTTGTTCTCTGACTTAGAAGCCACATGGTTAGCTGAATTGGGATACTTTCCGCAATTAAAGGGATGTGTTACTATAGCAACAGTGGAGAAATGAGTGATGTTGTACAAAATGAAATTCAGTAACAGTCGGACGTAAGTTCAAACAGACAGCATTTTTCTTTCTCTTTGTGGGTTTCTTTCCTCATGTATAAAGGTTAGGGAAGCTTTCATTTGGTCACAGAGCCATCCTCTGTCCCTGTGTCACCTTTAACATACAACACACACACACACACACACGCACGCACGCACGCACGCACACACACACGGTCTTTGCAAAACGCAAGTTTACAGCCATCCAAAGTGACTCCTTCAAGCAAGCTCGAACAAAGGAAACCATGACAACAGCATTCATTGATGTGCTCTTTTCAAACGAGGCGGCGGAGCTGGCTGTGCACAAATCTCCTCCGTAATGAGAGTGAAAACCTTGGAGCTCACTATAACAACACTAAGACTGTTTTAGACTCGTGAATGCTTCAAATTTTGAGCCGTGACTTCTCACTATGGCTTTTCTGTGAGGACGGGGGCTGTGGTGAACACGCGCGCTTAGCCACTTGAGTCTGGGATATAAAGGTTTGATAATAAACATCCTGTAGAAATGCTGAAGACTTCATGTAACAGACAGCCTGATGGAATGTTTGCAGCTCTGTCCTGGAAGAAATAAGACATTACACACACAGACAAGGAGGAACACTTTATAACCATCATCTATAAATAAGAGTAAACAGATGGTTAATTCAACAGACGAATGGTGAATTAACCATTAGTTAAAAGTTACACTGTTAACAAACAATGTTATTATATAAAATGTTTGATAACGATTTGTAATGTGATAAGTGATATGTTAACAGTTTATTGATGCACACATTACAGTAGTTCATACCAGTGGCGGCTGGCCAATAGAGGGCGCCAGGGCGCTGCCCCACCGTCATTACCGTCAACATTACCTTGAAGCATGAGACATTAAAAAAGAAAAAGAAATAATAAAATATAATGTTCTGAACTATACGTATATAGATTATAAATTTAAATTTGCACAATGAATATTATATATTTCATGATGAGTAAAGTTGTTTCATTCATCTGCGTTGTCTGATTGGTGACGTGTTTCCACCCCGGGGCGCAGAAATCTTTGGCCATTGACCGTCGTTATAAGTTGTACATGCGCAGTGGCTCCTCTTCAATACAAGAGATAGGACCATGTCAGGGCGCACCTTTCCTGCGCCCAAAGCTGAATGCAGCTGGATTTGCATACCACCACCCTCCCGCTATGGCGCCGTCTACTATAAAGTGCGGTTGATTGACAGGACGAGTCGCGGGAGTAGGAGACAATCAAACGGAGACCAAAGATGGAGAGAGAAAGCCTAAATAACACAGTTAAGTCGCTGATATCGTTACCTTTTGAGAGGAGATCGTATCAGGAGAAGGTGCATGTGAAAGAGCGGGGACCTGATCAGCCTAACATCACGATCATTCAGCAGTCCAAAGATAGAGGGAGGCAATACACCCGCTCTTTTTCCAGGACCTGGTTTAGCAGCAAGGCTTGGCTAACGGCATGTAGCGAGGCTAACGCTTTATTCTGTTTTCCCTGCCCCCTTTTCCAAACGTCAGGATCTGACCCAGCATGGATAAAGACAGGTATTACTGATTTAAAGCACTTTTCAGAAAAGGCAAAGAGGCATGAACAAACTGGGATCCACATGGAAAATGCCCTGTGACTAGCTATGTTTGGAAAAATAAACATTTCATGTCAGCTTGATGAAGGCTACAGATAGGGATCCGTAAACACAATGAAGAAGTTGACAAAAACAGGCACATCCTATCTAAAATAATAGACTGTAAATACACAGGTGTGATACCCTCGCACGTTTGCTTGCTTATTAGTATATGTCTGTTTTGGAGTCATAGCCCCCCCTGGATAAAACACCACCAGCCGCCACTGGTTCATACACGTTATAAAGTATCTGTTAATGGCCAAATGACTTATAAACCTTTAAGATGGTGTACAAAACCTCTATAAACTTTACAGAAACACATGGAGCAGATATTTGTTCATGGTTTGTAAATGTTTTATAAAGCGTCTATTAATGTTATTTTGGTGTTATCATAAAGTTGGAACTGATGTCAATAAAACTTGAACACTCCCTTTATACATGGTTTATGAACACTTCATCAACATCATGTCAGCGACTTTAGTTACATTACTTTGTAAATGTATGATTGATTCACAAAACAAATAGTGAATGTAAAATAAAGCAGTTTTCAAAAACATAGATTTGTTATCGTTTACGAACTATTATATTAATGTTGTCTCAATGCTCGAAAAACAGCTAAGGAAAATTTAAAATATTAGTTGTAAAATTTTTATTATAAGATAACATGGGTAACGCTTTATATTAAGGTCCTGTAATAAGCATTAATAAGACCTTTGTAAGTGCTTAAAAGATGCTCATTGACATTATTATTTGTTTATAAGACTATATAACTGATTAATGAGTGTTTAATAAGGTTATTGTAAGGGTTAGGCCCCACAGGTTAGGTTTAGGCATGGGGCCCTGAATGGTTAGGTTTAGAGGAAGAGCTGGGGTAGGGCTCATGAGAGACAAAAGCAGAAGACAAAACACAAAGAGGGTTAGGGTTAGGTTCCATGTAGCTTATAGATTAAGTTGTCTTGTATTAACGTTTACAATGACCTTATTAAACACTTATTAAGCAGTTATATAGTCTTATAAACAAATAATAATGTTAATAAGCATCTTATAAGTACTTACAAAGGTCTTATTCATGCTTATTACAGGACCTTAATATAAAATGTTATCTTACATTTTAAAAGAACATTTTAATGTGCTGTGAGGAGGACCTGTTTAAATCTGACTGCAGCGCCACCTTTTGGCCTGGAGTCTCACACACACTGCAGTGAAGATGTGACTTTTAGCAAGGAAAGTGTTTGTTTTGAAAATAAATGGGGGTCAGATCAAGACAAACTTTCTTTGTTAAAGACAACTTTTTACAGCGCGATACAACATGACGAGGTAAGGTCTTAATTACAGTTACATAACGCCTTGTTTGAAATATGACACTCAGCAAACTTAATTAGTTATTTTTCATTTAGTAGCCAGCCACATTTGGCGCTACTTATATCCCGCAGAAAGATCACAGACCACTGCAGAATAATTGCTGCATGTGGGTCAGAATGAACATTATCACAAACATAGACTGTAGAAAAATGGACGTCCGCTTGCTCGGCTCGAAGTGAGGTCTCCACAAAAACTGCTCCCCCTGGTGGCTGGCTGCAGTACAGGTTTAAAAATACGGCTTTCCAGCCATTCCAGATGGGCTGTGGTCAAACTTTGAAAATTTGTTACACCTCGTAGAAATGTTTCTCATGTCCAATTGTTGTGGTGATTTAAAGATATTATTTGGCTGTCTTGTATCCAAATCCTCTTTTTTCTGAAAAGTTTTGTTTTCATTACTTATACGAGGTTAAAAACGAGGCTTTACATAACATTTAACAATGCTTGACAGCTGCCGTTTTCGTGTATTTTTTTCGGGGATTGTAAAATATGTCAGGAGGTAGAGTCAAGAAGTGATTAGACTCTCGAAAGAAAAAAAAAAAATTATTTTTGTCACCCAGCTCCACTCAGATTCTCCCAGAATCTCTAATCGTCTCTACTCTGCAGACTCTGGCTCCAAACTGCTACAATGGTGGCACCTGAGACAGCGGTAATTTGGCTTCAAAACCGTACAATGATAAATGGCGGAGCCACGCTGTCCATTCTATATACAGTCTATGACAGGCACGGGCAAACTACGGCCCGGGGGCCACATGCGGCCCACTAAACGTTTTAATCCGGCCTGCTGAACTTAAAAAAATTACATGAACCTTGTTAATGTTTTATTTTCCCTGCAATTCTGATGTGTTCCCACCAGATGGCGCACTGTAGCGACATTGGCTTTGTTAAGGTGAAGCGTAGGCCTATTACTCCACGTTTGCATTTTACCCTCTGACCCATCAGCCCTTCTGTAGGTGAACGGACCTGAAAACTCATTGAAACGCATGGAAGTGCGCATATGCGCGTAGATAAGATGGAGTGGATCGTCAGCGATCTGTTACTTATAAAAAAAAAAAAAGCTCAGGAACCTGTCTGTATAAAACCTTCAATGTGAGTTATTTGTCTGATTTTTATATAGAGATGTTCACATTTAATATCAAAATATCTCACAAACAATTTTGACACAATTGTGACACAAAAATGACACAATATTAATTTTTGTTTTTTCATTTTTAAAACCAGGACAGCGTTTCTCTGTTTTTCAGTAATTTCGTTTTTCCGTTTTGGTTTTAAAACAGAAAAACAAAAAAAATAGTCTTTTTTTTTTTTTTTTTTTAATTTTGTTCTGAAACAGAATAACGGAAGAACAAACCATACACAGATTAAAATTCCTATTATAATTCCATTATGTCATATTCTAATTTTAATTTCAAAACAAAATCAAAACAGCAAAAAATAGACCGTTATTTGTTCTCTGATTTTTTTATTTGAAAACGAAAAATTGAATAACAAGTCGTTATCCGTTTTCCGATTTTGGATTCTAAAACAGATATGGAATAAACGAATGATACCCTGATAGTTACCAAAGCACTCCATCCATCTGCTCCTGGTCCGGCCCCTTTGTTAAATGTTAGAACCCATTGTGGCCCACGAATCAAAAAGTTTGCCCACCCCTGGTCTATGATCTCAAACAGCTTTGCCCCTGTGTTTGAGCCTTTAGCTCGTGTTTTAGCCTTAGCTTAGGCTGTATTACTCTCCTCTTTAGCAATCTTTTGCTCTTTTGTCCTTTTCCTGAATGTTAGTTAGTATCCAGTGTCCACCATCACTACAACATTAATACAAGAAGCAAAGAAGTAGCATTGAGGGATTACATTCTTCGGTACCAGCTCTATAGTAACCATACAAAAAATTTATATAGACACACATATATATATAAACCATCTCAAAAGTAGGGACATTGTAAATCATGAGCAAACATTATCAAGCAAATTTACATTGTTTGTTTAGAGTAAATAATTACTAACTAATGGTTAATTAACAATTTACCCTCATTTACTCTTTATAGATGTTGATTATTAAGTGTTACCGAAGGACCAGACATAAATAAAGCTTAAATATAATAGAAACTATTTCAGATCGGCTTGTTTTATGTTCCACACTCTCATTAAAAGGACAAAATTCACCTCTAATGATTTGAATTTTTCCAACAGTTCAATCTGCAGCCTGCTTCCTGCAACTGCTGCTGTTGAGTTGTTTGATGAGATGGGAATATAAATGCTTTGTTTTTTGATAAACTATTTTCTGCATTAAAAAGAGATTTTGCATACAGAATGACTGCAGGACATGTGATTTTTCACAACAGCACACATCAAATTTGAATGCCTTTTAAGACTCAAGCCTGGAGTTCATGAGGCCCCTCGGGCTGCAGCCGAGGTCAGCCTAATGTCGACATGTTCCAGTGTACACACGCTTTCATTTTCATATTCTTCTCTACAGCTGCCAATGGAGTACTGAGGTATGAGCCTCCAGAGAGGCAGAGAGGGAGAGGGGTTTGGATGCAGCTCCATATTCAAAACGCTGCCCCTTTACGCGAGCATTTCCATAGCTTTGAGACATATGCGTACGTGACCTGAGTTCTGTGTGGTGTAGCTGTAGCTCTCTCCTCCTCTGCTTTTATCTGGCTGTGTTTCTGTTGTCGGCTGCAGCCAGATGGATGCACGGGGCCTAATGAGCTTTGCTTGAACTCGCTGGCTTCATTCCAGAGTCAGCATCCAGGATCAATATGCCCGTTTGCATTAATGCGAAAACATACACGGTGGTCGCTTGGCCTCTTATGTTAAAGCCATGTTCTTGCGCACATCGCTCTCATTGCTCCGCTGTGTTTGACTCTTCTACCCCCCACCCGCAACCCCTAAGTGGAAAAGGGGTTAGGCCTCATTTAAATAACATGGAGAGAGCACTAGATCCCTTCCTCTCCTGGGTGCCTGTGTCATTAATTCAAGTGAGGGGAGGAAAAGGAGAGAAATAAAAGAAAAGAGATGAGGATCATGTCACAGATAGGCCCTGCTCCCTTCTGGGCTAATGGCTTCCCATGCATTATGAGTGGTCCAGTGTTGTCACTTACTAAACCACCAATAGATGACAACTCATTGTGCGGCTGCAGCCTTTTAGCACAGGATGCGCTGACAGACATTTGACACTCTGTTATAACTAGCCGGCTAATGTGACCTCCTGGATATCTCTGCATAGCTTGAGCCGAGAGATGGTGCTTGTCAGGGGTCAGTTGTTGCAGAAAGCAGTGGTTTCACCTCATTTGGGAGCTAAGGGAAGCCGGTGATACTCCACCCACCTCTGGCTCTCCTGCCACCCACGGCGCCGCTGATGAGGGTTTGTTTGGCCGAAGTTCACGGCCGCAGCCCCTAGATTGACGCCGTGTTGATATTTAATGATGTGCTGCCAAACGAGAGACGACGCCGGTGCTGGACAACCCTGCCAGATACCGTTGGCTATGCTAAATGTCATTCTAATTATCCGTCTCTTTTTGCACTGAATGCAGGAGTAAACATTTGCACAATTCTTTGCCCTCTTGATCCTTCCATCCTTTCATTCGCTCTCCCCTCTTTATCACACCTGCTAAGTGGGTAAACATAACACTGTTTTCTTCAGGGTTTGGTTGCTTGGATAAGGGTGTCCATGTAAGATAAGATAGTGTGGCAGGGTTCAATGCTCACATTTTTAAAGGGTACCTTTCCCCCAAAGGCAGGATAAGAGGCAGAAGGACATCGAGTGGACACAACCTGAAGATCACGGCAGGAGAAAAAGATGATTGGATGTTAAATGAATGTGTTCCTGACAAAGTGAAGGACATTTTAGATACAGCTGGACTGGAAAGACTGGGAGGCTAAAACACTTGATATCCTGGATGTATATGCAGAGCGTATAAGAAAACTTACAGTGTGGATTTAATCTTTAAGTAAAGATGAGGCATAGATGTAAGCTATGTATGTTTATGTTTTAAGACAATAAAGTTGATCATCTAGTCATGGCTTCGATTTTATGATGTGTATAGAGTAAAGAACCAAAATAGAATAGATTTGAATAGAATGGGACTTTATTGTCATTGTAACAAGTACAACCAAATTGAAGTCACAGCAGCAATCAAGAAAACAAAAGTAAGAAAGTGTATGGAAAGTGCAAAAAGATGCATAAGAAAATAAATGCTGACAGCTTGTCCATCGTTATCCAGTTCAGCCAGCCTCCACCTCCACAGGGTCCAGGACTGAGCCTCCCCAGCAGTCTGTTCAGTCTCTGTCTCCTGGATCCTGTCTGCTTACAGCAGGGGAAGCTCTTCCAATGTAGCGCTGGTGTCTGATGTTAGCTCTGTTAGCCATATCTGTGAATAGCATGATGCTACTCTGCCTTCTGGTATTTCCTCTGTTGCTGGGTTAGCACAGCTAGCTTGTCCATCTTATTGGAGATAGATCCCATGTTCCCAATCACGATGGATGGAGGGACAGGTCCATGTTGTCACTTCTTAGCTCACACCTGAGAACCAGCACGTCGTCCTCACCTCCTTCTCCTCAACTTGTGGGAAAACATCAGGCCTTACACCAGTTAGCACTGACATGCTACAGGCTGCTAACAGCTGAGTTCACATGTAAACAATGCAGCCAGGGTTACATGTAGGATCTCCAGACAAACACAGGAGAAAAAGTAGTAAAAATATCACTGAAGCCACAAAAAGTTTGGTGTCCTAGTAATGATCCACTCCAAATACAAAGATTATGAAAAAGAGATGAAAAAAATTACAAGAAACGAACAAAGAAGAGAGCTACTGCAAAAGGCAGCCATAGCCAACAAAAAATAAGCAAAATAAAGGATTTGAAATGAATGAAAATGCAAAAAAATGAAGGAAAATTAAGGAAGGAAGCTGAATGAGGATTATTAGCATCATGAGGGGTTGTTTTTTTAGTAAAGGTTTCATTAATAACTGAACACTCAATATTTAAGCTCATCTGCTCTATAAATGTCAGTATTTCTATTAAATTTATCAAACTGAGACCATGTCCACATGTAGCCACGAAACTGAGAAATTGCATACATTTCTTTATATGTTTAGGCCTGTCAGCCACACCAAACTGCAGTTTTATGTCTCTAAAAACATTTTTTTTCTGAAAACTCTGGCCAAAGTGATGTCTCAAAATACTGCCATTTAAGGGTTTGACATGCTTCGAGCAGCACTTATTAGCGGATTTGCCAGGTTAAGCATGGACAAAAGTATCTTTGAAAAAAATGAGGGGGTACTGGTTTTTGAAAATGCTCAACTTCATGTGTACAAGGCCTGAGTCTGTTCTTAACAAGGGTAAGCTAATGGGGTAGTGAATGACTTCTTCACTATGTTATATTTATTTCTCATTTCAGTGCAGGAAGCAGACTGCGTTTCTGGTATATCTGTAAATGTGATTTATACATGTATTTTATTTATTGTGGCCTTAAATAAAGACTACTCCCTTGACTTTCTTTTCTAAAGATGACGATTTTAATCTACCCATAAATCTTTTAAAAAAAAGTATGTTTAATATAATGAATTTGAGAGTCATTACCATAGCGACAATAACATGGATCCTGATCTATTTATTTATTAACAATAATTTTTATTTATTTATTTACTTATTTTTTGGGTGCTGTTTTTTTAAGGTACGATTTTCCTTCCTGCCTTCAGTTAGACAGGACAGCAGTGGCGTGCACATGTTGTGATTGGTTGAGAGGGGTTGGAGATTATACATCAGCCTGTCAGCTGATCTCAGCTTGGGCATATGACTTCTGTGTCCTGCAGGAACAAACGCTAACTCCATAAATATTAAGTTAATTATTGATACGTAAATGTTATTTTTACCTTTCAAATCTTAAGTTTTACACAACAAGCAGCATATTGGACTATTTAATATCTCTCATGACACGTTGCCAGGGTAACCATGTCTGGCCACAGAACCTGTAGCTCGGTTGGCTGCAGCTGTTATATCAGGCCCCATCAGTGGAGGCAAGTGAGATGATTGCTTGACATCATGTTACGTGATACAAAGTATCATTTCAGAGGGTGAGTTCACATCTTACTGCTTGTGTGTGTCCAGAGCATAGGGGCCAATTCTGTGGGTGCTTCGGGGCCCAAGCATCCGAGGTGCAGAACACCATCACGTAGTCATGTAAATGCAACAACCATTACCTTTTTAGCATGTGTTGCAGTGAACTTTGTCTTGTAATCTGTCTCCTTAAAGCTCTGTAATGAGCAGCAAGAGCAGAGCTGGATGATCATGTAAACCGTTGCTGATGCTGATAAGTGGCAGATTGGCATGCCTTGATTTACGGCGTTAACTTTCAGGACCGCAGACAGCTCTGTTCTTAATGGCCTGAAGTACAGGGCATTGTTCAGCTTTCTAGTTTTTAGATTTCTTGGCCTAAACTGTATCTTCTCTGTCCACTAGAGTCTGTTGCAATGATTAAATAGCACAAGAAGAACAAAATCCTGTTGGTGTCGTGTGTGAAGTTAGTGGGAGAACTTGACTGAGTGAATGAGAGCATTTATGCTGGTTTGCTGCTGTTGAATAACACAACAGGCTTATACACACATTTAGCTGCTTTATTTAAAGGGGACATATCATGCTTGTTTCTCCTTTTCACTATGCCAGACTAGGATGCCTGTAAAGCATTTCTGCCCTCAGTACAAGTCATTTAGTTCCTTCATTTCCCCACAATAGCATTCTCAATATCCTCAGTTTAGGCCATTCTGAAGATCTTGTTGAAACGCTCCGTTTCCAGAATGACCTCCAGTAACCTCGCAACGTCACAGCCCTTTGTGCTATGATTGGTCAGTTCTATCAGAGGGGCGGAGGGGGTAGAGCCAGGGGGCTTTGCAGCATGTTAGTATTTACAAAATCACAATATTGAATGGAGCAGACCGAGCGAGTTTGCTGTTTGCCAAAACTTCACCGTAAGGCATTGATAGCACTAATAAAATGGCAGAGTGTAGGATACGTCCTTTTGTATTGGACCCCGAGTCAGACCCGGACGGTTCTGCAGCTCAGGAGGAAGAAAATCCACCTGGACACAGATCATCTCAGGACGCTTCAGTGTGGTGAGTCAAAGCGGTACTGTAACATGTGTAGTTTATACGTGGAAATATAGGCAGACTTCACCAATAAACTATTTATATAACAGGGCTCCATCCTGCTCCTTCACTTTTCTCTGTCTGTTTTATCCATCATGCTGAAAGTGTAGTCTAAAGATCGCCTCTACTGTCAGTTCCTCACTATGTTATTACCGCAGCATTACTGTAGTCCAGGTTCACAGTGCATGTCAGAATAAGTATGCAAATATCACAGTCTCACAAGTATTACGACGTCTGCTATAACTACAGTGTTTTAACTGCTAATTCACCATGTAAAGCCGGGCTGCTCAGCAGAGCAGAGTCCCTGCATCCATCATCTGAGGGGGGATACTTGGCTCTTGGTGGGTGTTTCCCTCGGTGGCGGTTGTGTGACTAACTGACATCACAGAGGAGGAGCTGCTTTATCAGTTTACTCCAATAAAAAGAAAGGATCCTCGTGTTGTCAAGACGGTCGAAATCTCACGGCCAACTGGCAATGACCTATTTTCAGAGGCATCAAATCTAGGATATCAGAAAAAATACAATATCTCATTTTTTGAAAATTCAGGGGGTGGGTGGGGAATCAAAGTCCACGGATAGTGTCCTAAATTGTTTTTTATTGCAAGAAATATCAACCACCGTTCACTCTTGTCTTTATTTATCAGGGATATAATAAAGTATCTTCTATTCTATTCTATTCTATTCTATTCTATTCTATTCTATTCTATTCTATTCTATTCTAAATAAACTGAGATAATGTATGTCAATGTATGCTCTGAGTTTTTGTTGCCACGGTTACCAACTAGTGTCCGAGCCAGCACAATAATTTAAAGCAACCAGGTTGTTTGACCGAACTTTTTATATAGCACTTTTTAACAGACACTCTACTGCCAATCAGAATTGAGTTTTCACCCAGACCACAGTATAAGACCAGTTTAACAGATGCTAATAACCATGTTTTCACATCATGATGAAATCTCAGTGTTGCTGCTTTTGTTCCAGATGCCATGACATTAACTAAGTTCATTTTTCATTTCATTTCATTCATTTTTTCGTCTCTTTTTCGTCATCTTTGTATTTGGAGTGGATCATTACTTTGTATGGTTCATTGTTGGTCATGGACACCAAACTTTTTGTGGCTTCTGCAATATTTTTACTACTTTTCTCCTGTGTTTGTCTGGAGATCCTACATGTAACCATGGCTGCATTGTTTACATGCGAAATTAGCTGTTAGCAGCCTGTAGCATGTCAATGCTAACTAGTGTAGGGCTTGATGATTTCCCTCGAGCTGAGGAGGAGGAGGTGAGGACGACGTGCTGGTTCTCGGATGTGAGCTGGGAGGTGACGACGTGGACCTGCCCTTCCATCCATCGTTGTTGGGAACGTGGGATCTCGCTCCAGGGGATGGATGAGCTAGCTGTGCTAATCCATCGGCATCATGCTGTTCACGGACGTGGCTGACGGAGCAGACATCGGACGCTGGCGCAACATTGGAGGAGCTTCGCCTGCTGTGAGCAGACAGGATCCAGGAGACAGAGACTGAACAGACTGCTGGGGAGGCTCAGTCCTGGACCCTGTGGAGGTGGAGACTGGCTGGGCTGGAGAGTGGTGGACGAGTGGTGGACGGGATGTCATCATCTAATTTCTTATGGACATTTTTGCACTTTCTATACTCTTTCTTACTTTTGTTTTCTTAAATGCTGCGGTGACTCCTGAATTTCCCCTCGGGGATAAAGTATTTTCTATTCTATTCTATTCTATTTTAACCAAATGAAGCTAGTTGTTTACATTTGAGCTGATGTTCTGATGTTGAACTCAACAGAGAATGAAACACTGTGATGTCACAGCTGTCTGAACATTCTGAGATCCTGCAGGGTCAGAGACCTGGACAGACAGAAACTAGTCCGGGACACACAAGTCAGAGACAAGCAATCTACCAAGACAGACCAGCAATCTACTAAGAGATGGCAAAAGTTAACTGTCATTTGACAAGGCTCTGAGAACAATGAACTCCAAACCTTGTACTGACAGTACTGTTGGGCATTCAGCCTCCAATGAACGAATGAGTAAGTGGAGACATATGATTTAAAATAATACGATTCAGGAATATCAAATGCTGATTGTTACCCAAGTCACCCAGACTTTTGGATAATTCAGTGAATACACAAAGCTAACACCTCTGTAATTTTCTGTTCATCAGGGAACAACAAGCAGTCATTCGATGACGCAGTAAAAGGCGTCAGATCTGAGGTCGTCCAGACTGCCTCAAAGAGAAAATCAACGAGGAGTCTTGAACGACCTGTAAAGAGAAGCAGGACAACTCAAAGTCAGAGTAGCAGCGTGGCTGTGAAATCTGCTGACTTGAGCTTGTCAGATTACCCTGCTCTGTCTGGCTGTTCAGGTAAGCTGAGAGAGAAATGATATTGATTACATCTTTTTTTAATTCAGAAAAAGTGAGACTCATGAGATCAGTTCAAAATATGGTAAATGGTCAGTGTGACTTTAATCAAATCCACAGTTAGAGGTGGTAGATGAACCTTTTACTGCCTGAATTTATCAACAGTCATATAAAAATGTTGTTTTTGTGTGTTTTTGCATTCTTACAGTGTGTACCTACCGAAAGCGTCGCAAATTTTTCGCGCATTGATAGAATAGAATAAAATAGAACAGAAAATACTTTATTTATCCCCAGGGGAAATTCAGGAGTCACCGCAGCATTTAAGAAAACAAAAGTAAGAAAGAGTATAGAAAGTGCAAAAATGTCCATAAGAAATAAGATGACGACATCCCGTCCACCACTCGTCCACCACTCTCCAGCCCAGCCAGCCTCCACCTCCACAGGGTCCAGGACTGAGCCTCCCCAGCAGTCTGTTCAGTCTCTGTCTCCTGGATCCTGTCTGCTCACAGCAGGCGAAGCTCCTCCGATGTGTCGCGGCGTCCGATGTCAGCTCCGTCAGCCACGTCGGTGAACAGCATGATGCCGCTGGATTAGCACAGCTAGCTCATCCATCCCCCGGAGCGAGATATTGATATACATACATATATATTGATATTACACACAAAGTAAATTTAAAACCGTGAATTGACGCTGCGTCAGGGCAAGCAGAGAGCGGTGTTAAGCGTTCAAGCGTTGAGCGGTGAGCAGTGAGCGGCGAGCGTTTCCACCGAAAAACGCTTGCTGCTCACCATTCAACGCTTGACGCTCGAGTTGAAATAATTGAACTTCTCGAGCGAGCGAGCGTCTTGACGCGCCGGGACAGCCTATCAGCGTGGAGATCGTCACCGATGGACAGGCGCTCCGCAGCTGGAATGGAGCGCCTGTAGTTGGTATCCAGGCGGGAGATCCTGGCACCAACCCTGGATAGCAGGTCTTCAAACTGGGCAACAGTCAGCCTGAAGTACCGCTGGAACCGGCCGTCGTCCAGACGCAGCTCCTGCAAGAGACGGTGGAACTCACCGAGCTGACACCGTCTCCGTAGGGTAGCATGCATCCAGTACCAACGTCGGCGCCTAGCCCGCAGCAGATGACTTCTCGACAGCAGGTACAGAGCAGCGATGGTGGTGATCGGAGCCACGTTCGAGGATGAAATTATGTTGGCGGACTTTTTGTGCAATGAAGCCGCGGCAAGCGTTTTTTGCACATTTGTACCAGCGTCAAAACTCGAGCGTCTGGCGCAGCGCGATTTCACTTGACGCGTGAATACATTCGCTCTCAACACTTTCGGTGGGTACGCACTGTTACAGATGCTTAATTGAGTGGAAATTGTGAATTTAAATACATAAAATAAATACAACAGGCATCAAGGTGTTAAGTTGACTCCTTTTTCTCAGCTAGAGTCTGAACTTAATGTCTGAAATTAATACTGAATTTACAAAAACCACCCAACTGTTTTTATAGATCTGTGTAGTCCACATATTAATACAGCTGGTTAGTCTTAGTACCAGTGTGTGAAGTGTGGGGTTTGATGTTGCCTCTCTGACATGTTTGGTTTTCTTGTGCTCTTGTTCATATCTTCAGGACACTCCCTGAGCCTGGATCCCAGTGACTTCCTGTTGCTTAGTGAGACCAGCAGTCCCAGGAAGAGACAGAAGTCGGCTGATGATGAGGCTGAAGAGAGGCCAAAGAAAAGGAGCAGAGGGCTCTCCACTCCTGCTGAAGACCACCAGGCACAACCCAGAGGCTCTGTCTCCAGTGAGGTGATCCCTCAGGCCTCCAGAGACGTCCCTGCTCCCAGCAGCTCTGACAACTCTGGAAAGCCCTCTTCAGTGGATACAGTCTACTCAGCCAGAGGTATGACATCATATTTATACTGTGAGATTAATATATTAAATTTAGAGTAAATATATTTAATTCAAGAACAATGTAATACCTAATTTCTATTATTTCATTCTAATGCGTTAATGTGTTTATGATACAGTTTCAGTGGATACTGTTTTTCTTTAGAGCCAAGCTCTTTTGTTCAGTCTGATGCTAAGCTAAGCTAATCTGAAGTCTAACTGTAACATGAAACTTTCACAGTAAAGTTCCTGGTTTCACTTTGGAAACAAAAAAATTCCGCTAAAATAAAAAAAAAAGCTAAATGAGAACGACCACAACTGATGACACGAAGACATTTTTCTCAAACTGCTATTCTTTGTGTTTTGTTTCTGTAGCTGTTTTTGAGGCCAGGTACAGGCAACAGAAAAAGCTTGGTGAAGGAGGCTTTGGGTCAGTTTATGCTGGCTTCAGGAAGGCAGATAATGTGCCAGTAAGTTTACACACACAAAAACACACACACTCATACACACTTCTGCCTCTGCACTTTGTTAACAGCAAAAACTCACCACATTTCTTTCTGTTTCCTGAAGGTTGCAATCAAGCGCATCCCCAGGTCGGAAGTCGAATACATTTCGGTGGTAAGTCATTTTTTTCTTCTTCGATTATTCAAAATCGTCAAATATCAGCTGGCTCCCTTTTTCTGCACCCATCAACTAAAAAAAAAAAAAGAGTGATTTTTGTGATCTTAGAGTTGAAACATTGTTTACTGTTGTGTTTGCACAGCTCTCCTCAACCTTTTCTCTTGTTCTCTCTATTTGTGAAGGTCCGACATGGAAAAATCCAGGTAATCCCTCTGGAGGTGGCTGTTATGCAGAGGTTTCAGCCCACAGACTCAGGGCCCAGTGCAGTTGTCACCCTGCTGGACTGGTTCGATCTGGGGCAAGAAGTGATTCTTGTCCTGGAGAGACCGGCCCCCTGCATGGACCTTGTGAGTTATCTGAAGAGGACAGGGCTCCCCATGCCAGAGCATCAGGCTAAAGTGAGTACTCGCTCTGTAGAGTTTATCTTTGGTGCAGTGTCTGTGTGAACCGTGCCGTTTGACCTCCATGTGTGTCCCTTTGTCCTTCAGGTCATCGCCAAACAGCTGATTGATGCTCTGATAGAGGTCGAGTCCAGAGGGGTCTTTCACTGGGACATCAAGTTGGATAACATCCTCATAGAGACCGGCTCCGATGTGCCCCGTGTGAGAATCATTGATTTCGGCTGCAGCACTCATTTGTCAGAGGGGTTTTACCCCCCAGGACCAGGTACTGTCCCTCACTGATCATGATCCTTTTCTATGAACATACCAAACATAGTTCATGTCTCAGTCCTCTCGTCCTCACCCTCTGTCTGTGTTTCTGCGTGTGTTACAGGAACTACTATGTACATGCCTCCTGAGCTTTTCCAGCACAGGTGCTTACAGGCCAGACCCACCACAGTCTGGCAGCTGGGGGAGCTGATGTACACCCTGCTTCATGGGCACCACCCGTTTCTTGACACCGAAGAGCTGGTCAATGTAAACCCCAAGCTCGATGAAAGTCTTTCCTTCCGTAAGTTGTCTACACACACACACACACACACACACACACACACACACACACACACACACACACACACACACACACACACACACACACACACACACACACACAAAGTTTTAGCCACGCTAAGTAAAGTGTATTTACCCATAATTCCTCTTTTGTCTGTCCAGGCTGCCAGAGGTTTCTGCGGGTCTGTCTGTCAAAGAGCCCAGGGGACAGAGCCACCCTGGAGAAACTGAAGACCCACCTTTGGCTGAAATGAAGACCTCAGTGAGACGACAGGAGGATGGACTTTATGTGAAGTTAAAAACAAATGATGATCAGGAAATAAAAACAAAACAAAACTCAACACAAAGAAATAAGTGAAGGTTAATGCAGAAGTCCCCTCAGCTGAACTCTTCATGAAGTATTGACTCCACAGCAAGGTGAAGGAAGGAGCAGAAAAGGTGCAGATCTTCACTGGTCCTGTTTGGGCCCTGATGGAGGACGCCCCCTATCACACCTCCTCCTCCATCACTGAACTATCTCATGAGATCTGTGTTTCAGCTCACTTACATCATGCTTCACTTTTATTCACTGACCACATGGACTGTCTATAAAGAAATACTTCAGGTTTTAAGAGTTAGTATCTGCAATCATTCAGCATACGGAGTCAAAAGTGCTCAAAAAGCCAATTATTGGTGGAGGTGAAGAAAGGGGATTGTAACACGTATGAAGGGTAGGGGAGACCAGGTGTGGTTGTAACATGGGGAGAGTTGTAACAAAACCAAGGAGTCATATGATCGTTTCAGTATCTATCCACTTCCACCCTGATCACACATGGTGGAAGGTGTACAGATAGAAACAGGTTTATGCAGATTCTATTGAGAAAAAAAAAAAAAAAAAAAAAGATTTTGTGGCAAGAAAGTTTTTTTTTTGGACTAAGACTATATTTTATTTAGTATTTATACTATTCCAGGTAAAACCATTTGACTTATATCAAAACAAACTGTAGTTTTTATGGGTAAATGTGATGCATTTTTCCCATGCTAATTGCAATGCACTATGCTAACACAGCTAGCTAAACACTGGCTGACAGGGGTGGGAAGGATTGTAACACATCTTTAGAAAGCGTCAGAACCATCGCCTTACGTGCAACTAAGAACATTTTCCTGAACTTAATAAAGTTACAAAACCACTAGGCAGTGGAACAGAAAGACTGACAGAGGTTAGCCTGCTGATGTTTTTAAAAAAGCGTCTGATGAAGTCACAAAGAACGGTACGTCAGTCAGATCAGTCATGAAGGCACCAGAGATCTGCTATGTTACTACAAATCACTGCAGAAGCTGAGGGTCCAGTGATATCCCAGTTTAGGATACTAGAGCAGCAGCAAGGTTTTCTCTGAGGGTCAGGAGGAAATGTTGCACCTTAAAAAAAAAAAAAAAAAAAAAAGCCTCTAATCCAGGGTTACAAACAACTATTGGTACAAACAACCAACCTTCATATCTCTGAGCCACACACTCACACACACACACACACACACACACACACACACACACACACACACACACACACACACACACATTTGTGTATGAACATTTCTGTTAAGGATAAACTCTTGAGTCAATCAGGAAGTGAGTTTTGATCAGTCAGAGAGAGAGGCATTCTGGGTTGTTCCATTCAAATAAACCTCTTTTTGAGGGTCGTGACCTCTGTTTTTTTTTGTTTTTTTTTCTTCAAACTGTTACAACTTACCCCATCATGTGTTCCAACCTTTCCTGGTAGTGGGGTAGGTTGTAACATAGGAACCACCATGTATTTGACATCACCTGGTGTAGTAGAGTAGATAAGTGAAAAAATTGTTCACATGATGATGCAAGCATGAAATTTGGCACAAATACTCTCTAAGGGACACTTTTTTGAAATAAAACGTTAGACATGCCAAAATTCAAGATGGCAGCCATCTTTAAAAATGGCCGCCTTCTTGAAATTTTGTTGTGTCTAACGTTTTGTTTCAAAAAAGTGTCCCTTAGATAGTATCTGTACCAAATTTCATGCTTGCTTCACCATTAGAACTTTTGAAATAAGAATCGTCTGATAGAAATGGCGTCCATATTCATTTATTCATTCACTCATTCATTCATTCATGTATTTATTCATTTATGTATTTATGTATTTGTTTATTTATTTCTTCATTAATTCATTCATTCATTCATTCATTCATTCATTCATTCATTTATTCAATCATTCATTTATTTATTTATTTGAAAATATCCTCCTTGTCCTTTATCTGAGCTTGTGACTGACAAAGTGACCCAAAAGAGACGAACACATGCATGATTCATTTCCATTTTGTCATCTGCTCTGGCTGCAGCTGTGAGAGACTGCTGTGAGCGAGGAGGGCTTGGCGGCCTGTGCGTGTCTTGAATTGGAAAGGGGCCTATGGTAGCACCCACTGCTCACTGAGAAGAGTAAGATCAAAACATGAGAGTCTCCAAAAACTACAGAAAAAGTCAAGACAAGATTTTTTCACTAGTTGCTTTTTTCGAAAAAGAGTCTCTAGATAGGTCTGAAAAGTCGGTAAATACAGTTAGCAAGGCAACACCAGTACCACTGAGCCACTGCAGGCCAACAGTAATTTGTTACTTAAGTCTTACAAAAAAAATAACAGAACTATTTCTTCTTGTTAAGTTCGTGTTTTTCTGCTATGGCCTTAGTTTTCACAAAATTCAGTCTTTTTTTTTACTAAAAATCTCAATTTCTCACCTCGAATGTTCTTAATCCTAATTTTTCATCCTTATAATTGCCATGTAGGTGGATGTCATCAGTCCACTGCTATTCAATGGTATCAAAAACAACATGTAAAAATGATTTGTATTTTGAGTTTACACAGAAGCATGCCTCTGAATTTAATTAACATTGGAGGACACTGTGTTACTTGGGCACAGCATCAGCTGCTTTATTTATAGTTTGAAAAACAGTTTTAAAGAATGAGCTCCACGCACAGCAGCTGCTTCATTATGACACCAAACGCACACAGCTTCAGTCTGCAGCACGCTGATGTTTGAAAATGACTCAGATGAAGAACTTGTTAAGTGCATGAATCACAGGTGTTAGACCTAATTGTGAAATGAAAATGACTGTTTTAATTTCAAGCTCGTTTGTAACGGCTATCACAGAGCAGAATGATATCCTCAATAAGTGCATTATAAAATCACACTCTGACAGACAAATGATGACAGAAGTGTTAGTGTTGTATTTATCACAGCCCACACCAACACTACAGGCACGGAGGAAGGGATTACAGGCTGTTTTCTTCCAGCGTTTCATGCTTGGTGTCATTTTATCTGCTCTTAGTAAAGCTTCAGAGCCACAAGTACAGTTAAGACAAGGAAGGAATAAAGTGACGGCGAGGGCCACGAGGAAAACGTGGACTCTGAGTGTAATTTTAGAGTCACTGGACCGTGAGAAGTCAGTGCGTTTCAAGCCGCGCAGGACGAAAAATGGCAACGTAAAGGCATAGTGACGTGTGGACAGCATTCAGACAGGTACCTGCTGCGTTCGCCGCAGTGTGTATTGCTCCGGCCCCTTAGCTGCTGCCATTTTGTCTTCACAGTGTGACATGGAAGCGAAGCACAGCTCCGACCTGAAAGGGAGCTAGAGGGAGAAGGAGAGCGGTCACGCTTGACCTTTATCTGTTTCCCAGTGAATCAGGACTACTCTTCATATCTAATGATGCAGAAACAGTCAAACATGACCTTTGAAGTTACAATACTGTACTGTGGCACCGCGACGCCCCCGCCCGCGCTATCCACCAGCACGTACATGGATTGCTGATTTCCACACTTACATGGCTCCCAAATCAAGACAAATGGTTAGGCGCACTAAACATAATCAGGATGTAATTGACATTGATTTGCGAGATTAAGCGTGGAAAGTGTTGCAGGGAGGTGCGGGGAGGTGGGGGGAGTTAGGGCATGGATACATATTGTAGGAAGGTGTAAGGATTTTCAGCTTTACGTGGGAGTTTGATCAGCTGTTTAAACAAGCTTACTGAGGCATGGCTTAAAGCTGTTTACTGCTGCAGCAGGAGTCTGCAGCAGTGTTTGACGGATACAAGTCTTCACACTGTTAATTAAAGAAGAGAAAGAAGAAGACACACGGATAAATTAAGACGGACAGGGAAGTATTAAAAGGCAGACAGGGATCTAGAAATAGATGGAAAGAGGTGTGTGCTGCCAATCACTGCTGCAATACAATAACAGCCGTCCATCTCTCTTCATTACCGGCCCTTGTCCCTCCAATGATTTCCCTGTGACCGTAATGTCGGTCTTTACTGCTGGGGGGCCTTGCCCATCTGCTGTCATCTCTGCTCTTGTTAGGAAGTATAGCCTTCATCAAGAGGAGAATCATGGGGGTATTTTACTGCACTGCATAAACATCCATTACCCCCCAGAACCAGTCCCTTTCCCTGTCATTACCCTGGTCCTGAGAGAGCCACAGACTGAGAGAGGAGCAGAAAAGACGAGAGGTGAATCTATTGAAAGACAGAGAAAGAAAAGAGCTCAACAACAACACAGTGTTGTTGTGTCGAAAGAACTTGTTAGTGTTTGACTTTCTCCTGATTGTTCCTGGATAATTGGATGCTGGGGGTGCGTGTGTCGGGGGGTGTTACAGTTATGAAGGCAATTATTTCACCAAACTAATTACTGATTTTCTTCGCCCATATATTGATAGTTCTCCTGTTTATTGTACCATTCGCTTCAGGTGATGTAACGTGCCCTCTGGTGGGTGTAGAGCAGGGTGTTCACTCTTACATCAGTCATCCTGAACACAACGTTTGGGAACTACAGAGGCGGGGAAAAACAACATCAGTCTGTACCCAGAAACTTACAATCCTTCAGGCCGAAAGGGCAGAGGGGTCTGAATTACCCACAAAGCAACTGGGTAGCTGAAAGAGAGACAGCAGAATAGATGGAGTGTTTTAGAGAAACTGCTAGAGTTAAGATTACTTTGACAATATATATATATATATATATATATATATATATATATATATATATATATATATTAGGGCTGGGCAAAGATTAAAACTTTTAATCGTGATTAATCGCATGATTTCCCTGATTAATCATAATTAATCGCATTGTGAAAGTGCCATAACATCTGTCATGCAAACACTAAATCAGTACTTCTTATACAGTAATAGTTAAATCACATATTTAGTGCAAATCAAATTTACAAGATGTTAATACAAAATTAAAGCTTATTGCCACTGTCAGGGCATTAAAGTGATGGTTGGGTCCTATCACAAAGTTTAGGGCAGAAATTACCCCTACAGCAGTGTTTTTGTGCAGCAGAAGCCCAGGGCGCACGCACCAAACACCCGGGGCCATATTTTACTTGACCAAAAACACAAATAAACGGACTCCCACCGAAAAACTCTGATATGGGTCTGCATTCACGCTTTATTAAGAGAATTTTCAGCGCGTTACTTTCACACAAAAACACCGCTAAATAAGGCTCTAGTTCTCATCGTGTCTCTTCGTCCCGGCAGACTACCTGCGTTTGTTTATATCTGACACGCTGTGCGCGCGGACTGATACACTAAGCGGTGAGCGCCTTTAAAAGGCAACTCCGTCTTTTTGACACCTGGACCTTATTTATAGGTGTGTGCATGCTCATATACTCACTCAGACAAACATCGTGCAGCTCGGAGTCCTTCAGAAGTTATTTAGATCCAGCTGATTTTAGCCGCACTTAACGGGGGCCATGGCAAGGGAGCTTCAGCGCGGGACATAATCTCTGCAAAATCGCTCATTTGGGCTTTATTTTTTCATCCATCGCTATCCATCGTTATCACAAACACACTCCTCTTCTGTTGCCATAGGCGATCCACAAGCGCACCACCAGTTCACATTGCGTCGTGGACGTGCTCCTGTTTTGTTGTTCTCGAGCCAGCTCTTCGTCTCTCTCCCTCTGCATCCTTCTTTCATGGAGCTCCTCGTCCGTGTGCTCAGGCTCAAGCCGGTAAGGACAACCGTCAAACTCGAAGTCGTAGTCTGAAGACGGTAGACGAGCTGACTTTATGATAACATTGGCAATGGATGAAAAAATATAGCCGAAATGCCCCTCTTCTCCATGCTTGTTTTGGTTACTCATCGTGTTTTTTTCGCCAATTTCACTTCCCGTCAGCGACAGACATTTACAAAATAAAAGCATGTGAGCAACATGCACTAACGTGCGATAAAATATTTAACGGCGTTAGTAGATTGACGAGTTAACGAGAAATTAACGCGTTAACTTGCCCAGCACTAATATATATATATATATATATATATATATATATATATATATTTATATATATATATATATATATATATATATATATATTCAAAGACATCAATACATCATGCTTTTCTATAAGGGGAAGTTTGGTCTTTTTTTTTTTTGTTGTTGTTGTTTCTTTTGTTATTAAATATCTGAGTCTCTTTGTATTGCTGCCAGCAGGGGGACTGAAACAAAAGCAAGGCTTTGAGCTGCTGCTGAAGGGGTGAACTTGATTAAAGACAGTATAAGGAGGATTTGTTTTAATTGGGCTGCTTCGCCAGCGAGATGTGTGTTTGTTTTGGAATTAAACTGAATTGAAACAAATTTTCTTTGTTCAAGACAACTTTTTACTGGATACAACACGCCAAGGTAAGGTATTTATCAGTACAATTGCATAGCGATACGGTTTGAAACATGATGTCAAGCAAACATTGTAGTAGCTCTATAGACTAATCCTACGGCTGATTTGCGGGCGCCGGCCAACATGGCTGGCCACCTTTAAAGCTAATGTTCACACTAGACTCTAGTTGCGACCAACCTCCAGAATTCACTCCCACTTGCGGTTATAACCAGCCTTTGACAGCAACAAAACAGCCTAAAACACAAACGCTCATCTAGTATCATGTCTTACAAGAGCAAAGATGGAGCCACATATTTTAGTGGTCCTACAAAATTCTACCTGAGTTAAAGACACTGCAGCCCGTCTCTAACTACACTGCGGGATCTTGAAAGTGACTGGAAAAAGTCACTACTCCATCTATTTGCTTGCAAGTTGGAAAGAAAAAGTAAAAAAGTATGACTAGCTGCCCTTTTGATGCATTTCACACAGTAAACAATTAGTACCTTCACTAAACTCCCAGTTAGCTTCTTAGCTTTTTAGCTATCATGAGTAGCTCACAGCTAAGTTTCCACAACACAAAACACCAACAAACACTCTGCATTTCCAATGAACTATGTTGCTCACCCATTGATGACTTAAGTCCTCACAGTCTGATAAATCCAGCTGCAACCGCAGTTCACCTTAAACTTTGATCTGTCCTGCTTTCCTTGCTATGGAAAGAAAAAAAGGTCATCTGGTTCTGGAAATGTTAAGTGATGTCCTCCGTTTATTGAAAGTTAACTGCTGTCCTTTTGTTGTTTATTTCTCCATCAGCTGAGCTGAAGTTATGTCTTAGTGCTGTGAGCCTGTGCATGCTAACCAGCTAGGCCTTCATATTTATCTAATGAATATTCAATTAGCCATGTGCTGCTTGCGAACAAGCAGGAAAATGCTACCTGGTATCTGCACAAAGAAAGTTCTTCATATAAAATAAAAACAATAACTATGAACTAATATATAGGAAAATATAAAGTATTTAATTATCATTTTTCATTAATTTACACCGTGTTGCTGATTACTGGGTACCATCTTGTGGTGATCTACCGTAACTGCAGTGGAAAGTACAGTTAAGGACAGTAGCGCAGCCCATAAGGTGTCAGACAGGGACACTCCGCCCGAAGCAAAGGCTTGTGCTGAAAACACTCATTTTTTTTTCAAAAGCTGTAGTTTTCCACTGCTGTTATGGCAGCCTAAAACTGCACACATTCCTCCAGATCTTCCTGGCATAGTAGTATTATGATGGTAAAGCAGAAATACTATGGTTTTGGTTAATTTGTTTAACAGCTTTGATTTAAACATATGCCAGTTAAGGAGCGTTTTCCACCGAAGTTAGGCAGCTCCTCACCTCGCGAGGTTCTCAGGATTGGTCTATATTTGGCTCAGCTGGCAGCCTGATGCTGTGAGATGTGTCTATAATGTGTAACATTAGTGAATCCTGGCTATGTCCTGCCAGTCATCTACCAATCAGAGCTAACTTAACCTCACTCTTCATTTTATTGATAGACTCTCAAGTTTGAACAGACCACTGCAGAATAACTGCTGACTGTGGGTTAGAATCAACATTAGCACAAATAGTTTAGCTCCTGTGTTAGCCTTTAGCTCATGCTCTATCTCTCTCCTGTTTATCTTTCTTCTGCTCTCCTGTCCTTTTTCTGCCTGACAGTTAGGCTAGACATATTTTTCAGCTGAGAAAAACACAGATCTGTGTATTCTATTTCCTCTCACAACTAAACTTCATCAGCCGGCGTGGTGCTGTCATAGAGACCTAAACGTGCCTTAAGTCAATGTAGTCAAGCTCAACCCGATTAGAAAGCTAGAGATTTATAGTAGTATCAATTTAAAACAACCTGTAACCTGTAATGTTGTTGCTGATAATCTCATTTTAAAGTGTGGATTACGATCCAGCATATATCTAGAGGGGAGACTTTTTCAAGATCACTTTAAACTCCTCACAACCCCTTTGAATAATTTAGAAAGCAAAAAAACAAACACTGAAGCTGGTTTAAGTGTTGGCTGTCAGAAAGACTTCTCTTTTACACATGCACCCCTATCTGCAGCACACTGATCAGCTCTTTGGGCCTATGGGGTTCA
The DNA here is from genome assembly GCF_033239565.1 of Halichoeres trimaculatus. Lineage (NCBI taxonomy): Eukaryota > Metazoa > Chordata > Actinopteri > Labriformes > Labridae > Halichoeres > Halichoeres trimaculatus. The sequence continues at coordinate 27,987,759 of NW_027437196.1, read as the reverse complement.
AAGGAGACAAAAATACAGCTAAACCAGCACCAGGAGAAACTTCTGCACCAACTGAGGAGCTGCAGAGATTACAAGTTACCTGCTGGTGCAGGTGTGTAAACCATGAGACTATGCCCACAATCCCAGAGAGCTCCTGCTGTACTTTGGGACCCTTCTGGATCAGGGGATACCACATGCTGCTACAGTCTGTATTACCCACCACTCTGAGATCCCTTAACCCTTTGAACCCTGAGGCCCCTGATAAGTGTTCCCTTTATTGTGACACCAGAATGACTCAAATGGACCTTGTAGACCAAAGTGCAGCAGGGTCTCATATCCACTGCTATTACTGGTTTGTATGACTCAGGACTTTGAGTGCACCCTGTCCTGCTATCCAGGAGCAGAAAGAGTATCGTAGATGCCGAGCTCACAGGGCCTTGAGAAAAGAGGCTAGCCGTGTCCTACCATCTAAAACAAGCCAAATACCAAGACAGACAAAGCTGTTTTGAAAGGGTGGCATGCAACACCTTATGCACTGAAGTTGGCTGTCGCGGGTTTCCTGCAAAATCAGAGTGCTACTTTCTCCAGGTCAGGGCTCTGCAACCTTTACTTTCAAGGGGGCCATTTCTCCTCAGCTCAGCTGGATTAAAGTTATTCCAGAGCCAATAAATCCACTTTATCTTCACAATGAAGACAGTATAGTATATACAATTTTATACATTAGACATGCAATGTCTATTTTTTTTTTAATATTTGCAAAAATGAATAAATACATTTTAAATTTCTAAATTTAAAAAAAAAATATCTGAATTTGAAAACGTTTGTTGTTGTCTGTTTTTTTTTCTTCTAGATTTGTCTCTTAGTTGATTTAGTTTTCTTACCAGGGCTGTAAAGCTTGAGGTTAGCAACAGGTTCATGGAAAGATGGTGGGCTATTGATGTTTTGTAGGTGAAGTGGAGCTGTGGCAGGCTTTATTGCAAGTTGTGATGCAGATTTAGTTCAACAAAATGTTAACGCATGATTTTATTTAGTTTGTTACGCCCGGCTCTCAGGCGCACTAAAGGAAGGAGACCACTCCAAGGTTTAAACCGGTTTACGTTTGTTCTTTTTTATTTCAACAAGCAAAGCCCATCATATCATGTCTAGAGTCAGAGCGACCTGAGCGCAGCCGCGCAGAGACATCCAGCACGAAGAACACGTCCACACACAAGAGAACACAGCCCCCCTGCAGGCTCGAAGAAGTAGGAGGCCCAACCCTTACACTGGCCAGGTGTTTCAGATTGCTCCATCATGCAACTCCACCTACTCCAGACGTCACCTACAAGAGAGAGCAGGGCAGCTCAACAGTGCCACACACAAGCATGGACGGCTTCACGGGCCGTCACAAGTTTCAATGTCAAAAATCATCCAAACCTTCTGTATGAAAAATAAAAAGTCTTTATTTTTATAAAAAATGTTTAAAGCTACAGGGAGCCACTGCAAAGCAGTCAAAGAGACACATGAGGCCCCAGAGCCACAGGTTGGAGACCCTCCCTCCAGAGGGTTTAGATCAAACAGTTGATGAAAGCCACCAGGGACATAGCCACAGCAGCTGAATCCAGCTAAAGATGGCTGTGGCTGAAGGGCGCCCACAGTTGGAAACCTTCTGCAGGACAAGCCTGGTCAGTCTTTGCTGCCCCTCTCAGACGAAGTGCACAGGTTGAAAGGCAAAACACGTGTGAACCTGAGATCCCTGCTGACCATGCAGAAGGGTTTTCCAACAACGAGGATGCTCCAAGGAAAACCATCTCAGGAGAAGATCTGCATCAACCATTGGTGATGTAGTCCCTGCAGTCACGGCTTGAAGCAAGGCACGTCTGATGTTTGTTTCACCCAATTAAGCTTTGAATTAATCCTCAAATCACTCGGAGTTCAGGTCAAAGACTAAAAAGAAAAGGTCTTAAGTTAAAAACAGAGATTGATAGCTGTTTGATGTCCAAAAAATAAAAAGAGAGAATTCTGTAGAGCTTAAAAGCAGAAAGCTCTTTCTTTTCGGCTTTTGGGGGACATCAAGAAAAAGAAGCAAACTTCAGTGATTTGACTGGAGCACCACCTCATTCACCTTAAATATCCAGTTAAATGACTTTAAGATAAAAACAGATTGAGGGGGTCAGTTTGGTTTCAGGGAGGGAGTAACGTTATCTGTTTTCTTTTTCTGTGTTCAGACTCAGCATCGCTCTGGACCAGAGAGCTTTTTTTTGGTTCTCTAGTTAAAAGTTGGATCCAGTTTGTGCTTTTTTAACAAGCTTTTTGAAGCCTCCCAGCATTATTATTTTTTTCTCTCTGGCTGCTTTGGCTCCTTTAAGACTTTTGGTTTTTCACATCATCTGACTCCAAAGCTCCAGTCAACACATGACATTAAGGCCTAAATGAAGGTTTAGTGCCAGGATGGTCTATTTCTAAACCACTACCCGAAACTGTTGGGAAGGAGGGTGTCATAACTGTTAGAAAGACAACCAAAATCTAATACTAATACACAATGAAATGCAGTGGTGTATTAAGTACTTGAAGCCATATTTGAGTAAAAGTAAAGAAATCTCACTTGAAATCTGCTCCTGTAAAAGTGAAAGTCACCCACAAAAGATCTAAGATCTTAAACTTAAGTTCAATTTTCTCTACTGCCATACTTTTCATTAAACATTCCTAATTTTCTGTAACACCTGGCTTATGTTATTTCCTTTACTCTATTAAGAGCTTTGGCGGTAACATGCATGAATGAGTGGAGATGAGCGCTCAAATTTTGATGAATGGTGAACTGAACCGCTGACCCCATGTGTACGCCCTGCACTCTACCAGCGCCAAGATCACCAATGGCTGTCCATAGCTTTCTTGCTGCGAGTCTAACACATCAATCTCTGCAGAGTAGATCGTATCAAACAGGAAATCAGACACAAAAATCATCACAGTATCTGTCATTTTCAAAATAAAGCTCCATGTTCTTGCTCCTGATCTTAAATCTCATCCATATCTCATCCATCCATCCACTGACACATGGTCAGAAGTCGACAGCAGGTCAGACACAGAGGAAATCCAACGTTAGGACGAAGAAAAGTTAATGTTGGGGGTGAAAAACTTCATAATACAACACATTCTTTCTATAAGGACACCAACAGAAAGGAGAAGGCATGGACTGAAGGTACTGAAGTTTAAGGAGGGCCAGAGTTTAATACACGAAGTAATCAACATGCAAGTACGTTGTCATGGTGGGATTCCTGAAGGAACATGTGGTTCTCCTGTGATCTTGTGATCTCGGGCATCCAGCTGCTATGGGCGCTGTGCACAGTGCTCCATAAACTGGGGTGCTGTGCAGTGCAGTGGGGTGAGAGGCCCTGAAAGGTGCTGAAATATGAGGGGAGTTTCAGACAGGTGACTGGAGGTGCAGAGCACTATGATATAGGGCAACAGAAGCCAGATCTACTCCATTCTTTGTCAGTTTCTTGTAATTTTTTCGTCTCTTTTTCGTCATCTTTGTATTTGGAGTGGATCATCACTTTGTATGGTTCATTGTTGGTCATGGACACCAAACTTTTTGTGTCTTCAGTGATATATTTACTACTTTTCTCCTGTGTTTGTCTAGAGATCCTACATGTATCCATGGCTGCATTTTTTACATGTGAAATCAGCCGTTAGCAGCCTGTAGCATGTCAATGCTAACTAGTGTAGGGCTAATCCAGCCGGCGCCACATTGTAGGAGCTTCACCTGCTGTGAGAAGACAGGAGACAGAGACTGAACAGACTGCTGGGGAGGCTCAGTCCTGGACCCTGTGGAGGTGGAGACTGGCTGGGCTGGAGAGTGGTCTATGTCGTCCATTTTCTTGTGGAGCTTTTTGCACTTTCTATACACTTTCTTACTTTTGTTTTCTTGATTGCTGCTGTTACTCCTGAGTTTCTCCTTGGGGATTATTTAAGTATTTTTCTATTCTATTCTATTCTATTCTATTCTATTCTATTCTATTCTATTATATTATATTATATTATATTATATTATATTATATTATATTATATTGTATTCTATAACAGCATAAAGGGATTTGTTTATTTTGGGAGAAAAAGAGAACTTAAAGCTAAAAAATGAAGGTGAACTTTTTTTTTTTGGACCATGAACTGGGTTGATAATTTTCAAAGCTGTACTATGCTCATGAACCAGTTTATTTTAATTGGTGTGAACCTAACTTTGAGATAGCTCACTTTTTGTGTGAGCTGGCACAACACGGCCAGGCTGTGTGTGGTAGTGTGTGAGAGCGCCAGTTGTTTGTGAAAGAACAACGTCCTGATAACCGATACATGATGAGACAATTACAGTATATTCACATTTTATTTTGTTGTAACGGCGGTGACAATGTAAAAGTAACGCTGTTAAAGTATCATATTTTTCTTTTTAATGTAGCAAAGTAAAGTTGCAATAAATATAGAACCCAAAGTAAAGTATGGATCAGCCTAAAACCTACTTAAGTACTGTAACAAAATACTTTTACTCCGTTCCTTTACACCACTGATGAAATGTACCATGCCACGGTTGGTGGGAGATGATTGCGAGATACAAATTAGAGACATGTGAAATAAATAAGCTAATCTTTCCAGCTTTTCTTCCTCAAGAGACGACTATGGCAACAGAAATAGTTGCCATAAGATTTGAAACACACCTCTATGGCCTCTGAGCACCGATTAGTGCTGACTGATGGGCAGCTTCGTGTGCTCCCTCCCGTGCTGATAAAGCCTTCCCTCTGTTTCCTGTCCAGTTCTCTGCTCCGGCCGGATTAGCGCGCTCTGGCGCTGGCAGCCATCCAGGAGAACATGATGATGGTGGGGACTCGTCCACAGGCGGTAACAGCTGTCACTCACTCCTGGCAGGAGGTCATGGGGGTCAGGATAAGAGAATACAGGAACAGGAGGAAACGTTGAAGAGATAGGGAGCAGGTGAGAGGAAAAAAGGGAGGCAGAAAAGAAGGATAAAGCTGTAGAGAGGAATTCTCATCCCTAGCCCAGTTGGAGGAGAGAAACCAGAATCTGAATTGATATAGGGTTATGTCAGGTGAGGAGCATCGAGAGGACATTCATTTGTCCCTGGAAGTCTTGTGTTTTTTCCATCTGAGATAGGAGAAAAAAAGAAAAAGCAGCGAGCAGAGACATGATGAGCCATGCTGACCAAATGTCGAGCACCTGAGAGGGAAATCCAGAGAGACAAAGCAACAGAGAAAGCCCTGAAGGTCCGCTCGGTGTAATGAGAGGATGGGAGACGAGTGGAAGAGACAGATTAAAGTGAAAGAGAACAAAAAATAAGAGCATACACAAAAAGAATAAAAGACTTTCAAATGATTGTCCTGACCAAAGCAAGAATGAGGCTGAAGAGGCCATAGAGTCCACTTACATCACTCAGGGCCAGTTACACAAGCAGACTGCACAGGAACACAGCTTCCTCCACAGCCAATGAGCAGCATGCAGCAGCCCCACACTCTGCATTATACATGGATGAAAATCAACAGGCAGCATGATATTACATTTTGATACCTATTCATCACAGCTATAAATAATTTACCTGTTTGTGGTTTATTGTCCAGGCAGCCTCTGTGTGCAAAGAGACAACATATTTATGAAGGAGAGGGGATATGGAGCTGGGTGAACGTGCTCTCAAGGACTCTGCAGCAATGCCTCTATACAGGAGAGCATTATGAGGAAAAGAATCAGATTTATTTGATGGGCATACTCTCAACAGCAAGGAATAAACTTAAAGTGGATTTTCAATATAACATGGAATGAGAGAAAAAGTAAAAGGGAACTGAAGTAAGACCTTAAAGGGGCTATGATGAGTTTTATGATCTTGAAAAAGTCTCTCTTCTAGGTTTAATGCCTGATTGTAATCCACACTTTAAAATGAGATTATCAGCGCCAATATTACAGGTTACAGGTTATTTTAAAAAATGCTTCTTTTTAGCCTCCTGAACAGGTCAAGCAGGACCTGATTGATCTGTGGCAAGTCTAAGCCTCAACACCACGCTGGCTGATGGGGTTCAGTAGTGAGAAGAGAGATCTTTGTTTTTCTCTGCTGAAAATGATTTCTGTGATTAATTTTGTAGTGATGGTGGACACTGGAGCCTAACTGTCAGACAGAAAAAGGACAGAAGAGCAGAAGAAAGATAAACAGGGGAGAGATAGAGCACGAGCTAAAGGCTAACACAGGAGCTAAAGGCTAAAACATGAGCTAAAGGCTAACACAGGGGCTAAACTGTTTGTGCTAATGTTGATTCCAACCCACAGTCAGCAGTTATTCTGCAGTGGTCTGTTCAACCATGAGAGTCTATCAATAAAATGAAGAGTGAGGTTACGTTAGCTCTGATTGGTAGATGACTGACAGGACAGAACTAACCAGGATTCACAAATGTTACACATTACAGACACATCTTAGAGCACCAGGCTGCCAGCTGAGCTAAATATTAACAGCTACTAAACTACTGTAAAAACTGACAAATTGCTTGTTGTCACGTTCGCCTACAGATAATTCAGAGCAGCAGACAGCGCTACATATAGCCAGCTCTATAACGTTTGCTTGATTTCACATTTCAAACAGTGGCGCTATAGCGCTGTACTGATAAATACCTTATTCCATCGCGTTATATCCTGTAAAAAGTTGTCTTGAACAAAGAAAATTTGTTTTGATGTGATTTCCATCTAATCAAAAAAAAAAAAAGGAAAAACCCACACCTCACTTATAGTCATTTTCAACAGTATGCAGAGACCCCAGGCCAGGACAGTTAAAAAATAATTCACCCCTTGTACAGAGTGTGCTATAGTGAAATTAGTGATTCAGATTAGAGACATTTTTTTAACCATACTGTGAATATGTTTATTTCTGCTGTTAAAAAAAGCTCTTTTTTTTAGCTTGGCATGTATATGACTTCCTGTTCTTCCAAAGCAAGCCTCAAGCGGATACTTTAGAATCGCTTTAGGCAGTTCAGTACTGTCTCACATTTTCAGAACAGAGGTTGCCGCTTGGTTTTCACAGAAAAAATCAATAAGGCTTCATTGTAATAAGGTAGTTGTAGTGTATAAATCCAACTCAAATCCAGACAAGCTAACCTAAAATTTCCATACTTTTCAATCAAATATTCTCTTCAAACTGACTTTTAAAAAAGGCTCCTATACATTTGAAGAAAATGATGAAATGATTTTTGTCTCTTTTTACCTGATACAACGTGAACGAGGTAAGTAGCATTCAGGAATAACCAATATTGGCTCTGATAGTCTCATTTTAAAGTGTGGATTACGATAAGGCATATATTTTGAAGAGAGACATTTGCAAAATCACTTAGAAACTCCTCACGGCCCCTTTAAATTGCAGTCAAAACACTGCTGTAACAACTTAACCCAGTGCTTCTCAAACGTTTTTTTTTTTTTTTTTTTTTTTTTGGTGATGAACCTCCTTTGAGTTTTTTTTCTTTTTTTTTTTTCTTTTTTTTCTGCCAAGTACTCCCTAACAAGCGCAAAGCAGTTTTTGAATGGGGAAAAAAAAAAGATGTAAAACATAGTGCTGTACTATTACTGTCTATTGGATGATATTAAGTTTATGAACTTAAACTTATATTGTAATGAAACATATATTGAATAAATAGTTTTAAAGGAATTTTGCTTGTTTGCTATTGTTTGAGTATAAATTTATATGTAAAATGTTTCTTTTTTGATGGGAAAGCCCCTTGAGATGAATCATCCCATTTACAAGGGGGTTCCAAACAAAGATACATACAAGACAAGAACATTACAGGACAACTTGCCACATTAAAAAGAAGAAACATCACAATAAATAGAAGAAACATACCCCTGTACCCTCATTTGAGAACCACTGACTTATACAGTGGGTTTTTGTGGTTCCCACTTCATTAATGGTCCTCTCTTCATCCATGGTGGACTTTTTTTTTTTTTTTTTTTTTTTTTCGTTGCTAGGCGCTGCCCAAGTAGCTGCCTGTTGCAGCAGCTCTCTCTTTATCTGTTTCTTATAATTTTTTTTGTCTCTTTTTCGTTATCTTTGTATTTGGAGTGGATCATTCCTTTGTATGGTTCATTGTTGGTCATGGACACCAAACTTTTTGTGGCTTCAGTGATATTTTTACTACTTTTCTCCTGTGTTTGTCTGGAGATCCTACACGTAACCATGGCTGCATTTCTTACATGTGAAATTAGCTGTTAGCAGCCTGTAGCATGTCAATGCTAACTAGTGTAGGGCTTGATGATTTCCCTCAAGGTGGTGAGCTAGCCGTGCTAGCCCAGTGGCATTGTGCTGTTCACGGCTGACGGAGCTGACACCAGACACCAACGCCACATTGGAGGAGCTTCGCCTGCTGTGGGCAGACAGGATCCAGGAGACAGAGACTGAACAGACTGCTGGGGAGGCTCAGTCCTGGACCCTGTGGAGGTGGAGACTGGCTGGGCTGGAGAGTGGTGGATGGGCTGTCGTCATCTATTTTCTTATGGACCTTTTTGCACTTTCTATACACTTTCTTACTTTTGTTTTCTTGATTGCTGCTGTGACTCCTGAATTTCCCCTCTGGGATAAATAAAGTATTTTCTATTCTATTCTATTCTCTATTCTAAAACTTCAAACCTGTTGACTCCTGGTCTGTCTCCACTTATTATGTCAGTTTAATGTTGTAGTCAAGATAAATATGAACAGATTTTGACACAGTTTGCTTTATTTTGAAAGTCACTGGGTGTTTTAAGTAGTTTACATGCACAACTTCCTATCCTGCTCGATCTGCTATATGGTAAATTCATGCGTCACAGCTCCGGCACCAACATGAGAGTGACGAAGGCTCAACAGCTGTCCAGTGACAGAGTTTCCTGCTAGTGTGCTAGGCTGTACACGACTAGTTGACTGCTTACAGCGCCTACTAGTGGTGGAAGTATTCGACTAGTTGGTTAGTCGGTAAACACTTATCTTGTACCAACTAAGAAATGTGGGAAACAGATCATACATTTTCTGTTTGCATGGTTTTACACATAAAGTTGACATGTGTGTAAAGTATATTCAAATATAAGGAAAAATATTGTCAACCTTTATTTTTGCTTATATTTCAATAATAATGGGTTACATTTGAAATTGTAAATTCATTGGGGTTTTTAAGGTGTTTTGAAACCCCCTACAAGTGTTCCCTGAAAGTGTCAACTGAGCCATTTCACTCTTCATCATCTCAGCTGCTTCATCTCAGAGACAGGCCCCGCGGGCAGGAAGACTTCATTTATTATTTTGCACCGACAACAGTGGGGGGTGTTTCATCAGTGAAAGGTACAACATGATCTGCCAGAATAAAAACACTGAGAGCATGCTCTGTGAAAAGGTCAGAGGTCATCTACATCCAAGATGAAGAGACAGGACAAATCACAACATCTGTTATTATGTGTGAGTTTTTACTACCCAAACAAAGAGAAAATATTCCTTTAAACCACACTTCCAAAGGTTTGGAAAATAGTGAGGCATCCGTGTGTGTGTGTGTGTGTGTGTGTGTGTGTGTGTGTGTGTGTGTGTGTGTGTGTGTATGTGTGTGTAAGCCTGCCCTGTCTGACAGAACCCTATAATGCCTGATGAATGCCCGTCTTTATTAGAAACCATTAATAAGGCTGAATGCCTCTCACCATCACATCCTCTCCAAGACAATGTGTGTCAACATGAACAATTACCAGGCTGATAAAACGCACGCGGCCCCGTCTACTCCATCGCCAGGGCCCTGATAGATTGCAGGGGACATTTATTTAGCTGCAGAGGAGCCAGATGAATCCTTTAATATATCTCTTGGCCTTTGATCTCCACAGATACTCCGTCAGTGCATAAGGGATCGTCTCCTGGAGTTTAGGTTCCCTGTGTCATGAATGTGTGAACAAAGGGGAGTCGATGGAGACTCAGACTTTAGGAGTTCCTGCTTGTATTTTGGAAGGAAACAACGCTTACAATGCTAACAATGCTAACAATGCTATTCTATTGTAACTCATCATAGCTTCACTGCAGTCTTTCAGAACAGATATTGGCCAGGCTTCAAAAAATTTGAGCAAAACAATCATTAGCCAAGCTAATAATGAGGCAAACCTTTAGCCTCATCGCGAACACCTAGCATGTCCCCGTCTGACAATCAAGAAGAACTCGTAAATGTAATAGCTTGTGATCGGCGTTCTGAGAGGATGTGGGGTTTTTGGTGCTTCCTGAAGTGGCCCCTCCATGAACTGCAGCTTAAAACACTTCTGCTTGGCTTCAATTCGTAAGATCAGAGGGTTCAACAAAGTTTATGATGTTGCATGGAAGCAACTGAAGGCATTAACTCAGATTACTGTGATTGAGGAGCTTCAACGTGTACTTGTTCTTTTCTGAGTAGTTTTCAAAAGTAGTTCATTTTCTACTTAAGTATGTTTTGAATTGCATCAGTTACTGAGTAAAAAGGAAGCTGAAAGGATCCAAGCTGTCCATTAACAAAGTCTGACGTTGATAGGCTTACCTCTTTGGTCCAGTGGAACCAGATGAGGAAACCCTGGTTCAGGGTTTATTCCGGGCTATCAGCTTCTGTACACATTTATTGGAGTTGTTTTTATCTAAATTAATTTCTTATTTTATACCTTGCAACATTTCTTAGTGAGAGATGTGTTTTGGTTGTTATTATTACTGGGGTGCCAGCCAGGGTCTATGTCTTTTTCCACTTTTATATAAACCAACACAAAGGGTGCAAAAGTATTACACCTAACAACCTCAGAATAAAATGAAGGAACAAAAAATACCCCCAAACAGCAAAGTCAGTTTAGGAAAGTAATAGTTTGTATCCATAGTTTTTTCAATTGAATGGAAAAATCACACCCATATGCCACACACACACACACACACACACGCACACACACAATTCCCCCAAATAAGTGCAAAATAATAATTAACAAAACTCAAAATGTTCCTCTCGCAGAAAAAATAAAAATGAAGTAATAAATAAATATATACATAAATAATGATAATAATAATAATAATAATAATAATAATAATAATAATAATAATAATAATAATAATAAAATTAAGAAAAATAAAGAAAAAGTAGTCTTAAAGTATCCCTTTGTAGATTTTAAGAGATTTTTAGTCTGTTTGTCGTGGATTGCACCTTTTAGCCTGGAGTCGCGTGCAAACTGCAGTGAAGATGTGGCTCTTAAAGGGCCACAATGTATTATTCAGGCAAAATGTATGAGTGCCTCTCTGGTTGTTGCTTGTTACTGCACTGTCGTAAAACCAAGCGCCGCACAACAACATGCATCTGTTGACCCACAGACAGAGGAGAAGCCGGCCAGCAAGACTTTGAGAGGAACAAATTAAGAATGTCGACTGAAAAGGTACGTATCATACGCTATCGGTGATATAGGTCTGAAGAGTTACAAGCTCATTGGAGAAACAACTGGAAAACTGAACTTTTTGGGGAACTATTTATTGTTCCATGTCTGAGGCATGACAAAGGTTAGGTGTGTTTGTGTTATCCATTAAACTGCTAAACCGAGACAAGTAGGATGTCGATAACGATGGAGTCAAATGATGCTTTACATTTTTTTTCCAAACGTCATTAGGGGTACACGCAAAACCTCCTCGTATGAAATCAAAGGAAATGGATAAAAGGTTGATACAACCAATGTGCTCACCATTCCAACAACAAATGAGTCAGCTTGACTTGACTGTGTTTTCTCGTAGCTCTTGCCACTTTGTAAAAGCATTTCCAATATCAACTCTCGTTCAACTTCAAGCTTGGTCAGTCTCCCTTTCTTTTCCTTGCTTCATCCGTAACAGTCCTTTTTCACCGTTTTGCACCCGCTATTATGAGAGTCAGCTCCAAAACAGGCAACATCTTGCTATTCTGTTTACTCTGTTTACTTTTCTTGAGCTGAACTCACGTTTGTGTGGTAAGGCAGTTCAGCCTTCTCGCGAGATGTCCGATCGAGCGCAGCCCGCGGTTACACTTACACAGTGCCAGAGGACACGATTCACTCTCTTTCACAGTTGTGATAAGGTGTAAAAGTTAAGTATTGTTACTTTAACAAGGCATGTGTTTCTTTTGGAAATAAATGGAGATCAGGAGGGTATTCCATGAAGCTGGCTAAAAAAGGCTGGGTTATCGGGAGCTGTAAATCTATCCGGTCCTGCTCGACCAGATCAGGACACTAAAGAAGCTGCGTTCAGGAATAACCTACATTTGTGCTGATTGGAAGTCCTCACGGGGACTTCAAGTTATGAAATATTCTTTCATATTCTTTCAACAGTCCAGTGCAGTGGCATTTTCTGATTCGACAAGCAGTTTTTCTTTAAGAGTTCTGTTTTTTTTTATACTTCAAGATGGAAAGAAGAAAAAAAAATGAAAGAAAAGGCTCATAGTCACAGTCACTGAGGCAACCTGTCAATCAAACGAAAAACAGTCATAGCTGAGTTGAACTTTCTGCTTGTTTTCAAAGATCTCAGCGGAAGAGAAGATATCCACAGTAAGCAGCGAGGAGATGAAAGAGGAGCAGAGGTTTTAAAGCCTGTGAGGGTCTAGACTTTCCCGAACTTTATCGAAGGATTGGCTTCTCTTTCTTTCAGCCCAGACTTCATACTGGCCCTGCTGGATGATGCTAGTGACTCTATAATAATGCGTCCCTTCTTTTCGTCGCAGGGAAGGGGAAAGTACTGGGCGTGAAACAACCTACTTTCTATTAAAACTCTACTCTTCATTCTTCATTGCGTTTAATAAAAACTGTAATGGAGAAATTATTTCTGATTCTGATTCTGATTTGTGCACCTCATCAAACTGGCTTTGATATTAATTTAAGTATTTACAGTAAAATAAGAAAAACACTAACTCACCTTCTACACCCACTCTTTAAGTCTGTATTTGTGACACAGAAAATCTTCAGCTGTATGTTGAAAACACACACTTAGAGCTGTGTAGATGTGTGAATCTTGAAATGTTCTCTCAGGGGCTGTGGATCACTGAATGGCCTCAATCAGCCCAGTTTTCAAAGATGGTGTTGAGAAGTGTTTTCTATTCTTCCGCCTTTTTGTTCCTCAGGCTCATTCTTGTCCAAGGACTCCTGGCAGAGCCTCTTCTACCTTTTCAGAGTCCATCCTCCCCACCTCGGGTAGGAGAAAACACCAATAGAGCTCTTATTATACCGTCAGAGGACACAGCTAACAGTGACAGAGACAAAGAGCCCCAGCTGTCAGCCCATTATTATTAAAACTCTGCTGTTTACTCTGGAGTAGTAGCCACTGTTCTTCATCCACCAAAAATTAATGAGATCCTTTCTGCTAACATTGACACTTTGAGCAGAGCGAGAGGAGAAGCGGGGGGACTCCAAAAGCCTTTGATGAGCTAATAAGCTTTTAGTTACACAGAATCTCTTCATTTAAGGACGCACAGAGTGTCTGTGTAGATTTACTGTCCGCAGACAGCACGGCAAAGGAGGAGAAACAAACAGTAATCTACTGCTGCATCCTGCTTTCACAGTCCCCTCCTGTATGAAAACATCTCGGTGCAGCCGCAGCCTCTGCAGTGAATGAGTTTTATTCCTCCTCTCTCTCGGTGTTGTTGTGCATCCTTCGTGATATTGAAAAATTGTTTGGGCTCCTGAAAGTGAAATAAGAGCTGATCGCAGTCACACACCGTGCCTCCCTTGCAGATTATTGTCTTGCTTTTTACTGTGTTTGCATCTGCTGCAGGCCCTCTACTGTAAAATCATGCAATATATTTGCAAAAATATTCATTCACCAACCAGGCTTAAGACATTGCCGTGTCAATGAGCGGCAATTGCTTGCTCACTCCAAATGGATTCTGCCAGCAAGATATCCCACTTGAGCATTTCCTCTCCTCAGTTTTCTATTTTTTTTTTTCTTGTCTGAGGCTTTTACTTTTGCGGTGCAGGTGATGCTGAATATGAGAGAATTACCTCAAGCACTCAACAGCTTGTCTGGAAATGGGCTATTTTGTTTCACAGTGAAAACAACCAAACGTTTTCCGGGAAGAAGCAGGAAAAAAAAGTCTCCCTGATTGTTTCTGGGGAAAATATAATCTGAGAGAGAAAACCATGTTATTGAATGTATTATCATATCCACGACAGAGCCGGTGGAAGCAAGGCCATGCTGATAAAAGCAATGCAGGAGGCATATTCATAATGTGCGCCTGAGCTCCCATCAGCTGGAAACCTGCTGTTTGGTGCCTGAGGACATCACTTTGTGGAGATCTCCAATTGAAATGCTGAAGCCGCGTGGATGAGAACTCTGCATACTCTAATTACCTCAGAGTTAGAGACACCAGCAGACACACCACAGAGCTGATCTGTGGAACAAAAAAACAACAACGCGTGAACCTGAGCATTTCAAAGTCAGCTGTAATTTTCTGTTCTTCATCATGGCTGGAACAGTTTGACCTTTCCTTTCATCCCTTTCTACCCCATCATTCTTCCCTTGTCTGGCGCAGAGTCTTCTTGTTTGGATAGACACGTTAAAACTGACAAATCTGCTGGTCAGACACAACTAAAATCTTCTGACTTCAATATGAACAGTAATGCACAATTAATGCACTTTCCCAAAACATTTTTTTTTTGCTGTCTACATGATAAAATGCTGCTGTTTTCCAAACCTCCATTTGCAGCAGGGTTCAAATTACACAGTGGCCTTTTTTGCAGTACCCACCACAACTTTTCAATTTACATGCATGTGCATATGATCATTATTAGTCATGTATGGCCAACAATAGGGTTACTGAGAAAAACTGTTACTACAGCAAGTGCTTGATAATGTCCAAAACATCTCATAGAGGGACAGTAGCAACAATGCAAATATTCAGTGATAAGTTGAATAACCAGAGCAAACAATTGGCCTCTACTCAGGTGAAAACAACTTCACTTTACTTAACCTAACCTAACCTAACCTAACCTAACCTAACCTCACCTAACCTTACCTGACCTAACGTAACCTAACGTAACGTAATGTAACGTAATGTAATGTAATGTAACGTAACGTAATGTAACGTAACATAATTTGACCAAACGTAACCTAACCTAACCTAACTCAACCGAACATAGATAACTTTACCCAACCTAAATAACCTAACCTCACCTGACCTAACCTACGTAACGTAACATAACATAACGTAACGTAACGTAACGTAACGTACCGTAACGTAACATAACGTAACGTAACGTAACGTAACGTAACGTAACGTAATGTAACGTAATGTAACGTAACATAACGTAATGTAACATAACGTAACATAAAAATAACTTTACCTAAACTTACCTAACGTTAATAACCTAACCCTACGTAACCTAAACTAACCTAATCTAACATAAATAACTAAACCTTACGTGATCTAACATAACATAGGCTGTTTTCCAAACCACCTACTACACTAGCAGTGCCTACTTTTTTGGCTGAAATTGAGTATGTAGTAGTCAGTATGAAAAAACTTGCTAACTCTGCAGTGTGTCAAAACTCCCTGGATGTCCTACTGATCCAGGAAAAGTTATCTGTATGCAACACACCAGTCTACCTGGCATACTTTTTCCCACAATGCACAGCGCTGACACTGTTTGTCAATGCGGGTGGCAGGTTTCTGTGAATTAACACCATCTGCTGGAGTGAGTCAGCATTATAACTACAATACAACAACATAAATGTTATATGGTCCGTGAGAGAGCAGTGAAGTGATGAGAAAGAAACACCTGTAAATCTTGTTACTTCTGGTTGTAAAAGAGGTGTTAACTTCTACAAATTCATTAAAGCCCACATAAAAGACTAATTACCCCTTGTTAGCCATGCATGGATTAAATGGAAGTGTTTTCTTCATCAGCTGTAAAACTAAAAATCCAGATTTATTTTCAGTCAATGATATAACTTTTGGTGTACGATTAGAAATCAAGAATGATGATTCTGTTTGATATGATAAACAAAATAACTAAATGCGAGATCTGCTCATAGATTGTTTTTATATATCTATATTAAAGGCAAAAAACCTCCAACATCATCTGTAGCTCCACCTTCCAAGACAGGCAAACCAGAGTAGTACACTACAAAACAGACCCAAAAGAAAAGTTGTACTACATGCAAAAGCAGTAGGTAGTATGCAGTTTGGAAAACAGCCATAATGTCACACACAAGAAAGAGATCTGTCCATGGTGCTGAAACAGGCTCTGATATCACATGTGGCTCGCTGAGAAATGGATTCATCTTAGTTCAGAAACAGACTCATCACAAATCCTGAATATTCAGTAAAGATGAAGAGGCCCAAACGCTCAACTCAAGCTACATATTCTGTGATTCTTACTGGAGATTTACCCTGTGTAAATCCATTTCCGTATCCTTGTAAAGCAGAGGATTTAGCCAAAAAAGGTCAAAAACAACACCAAGAGCTAAAGAGTCAGATGAGGTGGAAATTTAATTTCTTAGGACTTAAGAAAGTCAAATGGGATCAATCAAACTGAAGGGGAAAACCTCCAGCCTCACAGCAGGCTGCTAGCAGCTACACACACACACACACACACACACACACACACACACACACACACACACACACACACACACGGCAAATGGCTGGTTGCTCTTTTAAAGCACCCCCTGGCCCCACCCTTATTGAAAACAATTGGGTGAAAGGGAAACCAGGAAAAAACAATCCCATCAAAACACAACCAAACACCACCCTAACCATTTAAAGTACAAAACTCAAAACATGTACTATGAGAAGCAAAGAGAAATCAAAAGTAAGACACTGGACTAAAAGCTGAGGAAAGCCACTCAGAAGCTCCTCACTGACCAATCAGGCACAGGTGGAATCACTGCTTAATCAGGGAGCTGTGGAGGAAATGGGCCTGATGAAAAGGCATGGGGAAACTTTTCACACTTACCTTACTTCAGGAGCGGCCATGGTGCCCGAGATCCTCCTCTTTGGTTGTCTGCCCTGTAACCAGTGTTGGACAGATAACTTTTAAAAAGTAATTAGTTATAGTTACTTGTTACTTTCCCAAAAAGCAATTGAATTGGTAACTGAATTTCCCCTTCATAAATGTAATTAGTTACCAGGAATTACTTTTTTGAAAAACCTTTAATTTTGCAAAAAAAAAAAAAAAAAAAAAAATTTGAGCAGGTTTTGCCTTGGGACAAAATGTTCACATGACTGTTCTTGACTTTGACATCTTTGATGTTTTAGTAGTGTCTGTACTTCCAACCTGAAAACACCAGCCTTAACCCAACAGACTACTTTTTTATTTTTGATGGAAGTAATATGGATTTTTTTTTTTCCCTCACAGGGGACACTACAGTGTAACCGAATCCATGTAATCTCTAACACTTTTCTTTCTTTATTATCTGATCTTTATTATTTTGTGTAGCTGCAATTTGTTATATCCATAGCTTATTTTTTTTTTATTTTATTTATTTATTTATTTTTTTAGTTGAGCTTTTTTAATCAGTGTTTTTTGTTTTCATAAATCCTGTAGCCCATAGATCCTTATTTTTAGTACAAAACTAAAACAATAAAATCTTTTGATTAGCTGTACAGCACTATTTGGAAGTGTCAGATTGTGTGAGTGTGTGTGGCCTGATTTGCCCCCCAGCATCTGCCGCCATCAGCTGTATAAGACAAACACTACAATATCAAAGCAGTTTTTAAAGTTACACATCACATATCTAAAACCATAAAAAATAAAGTGAAGGGAATGAAGCCATGCCTGGATTTCTTACCTGAACATAAATTGGAAACCTTTAGTTTTAAGCCTAAACTGAACCAGGAGTTTTAAAGTGTTTGCTGTAGCTTTTCATGTCTGATGTGCTGCACAAAAAGGATCCTGTTGTACTTATAGAATAGGAACTCAGTTATCTGTGGGTGTTTTGATCCCAGAGTTACTTTTAACTTAACATTTTTCACTTGTCACTGAACAACATAAGCTTCATCTTCTGTTTTTGGTAGTGTGTATCTATTGGTTGTGTGTGTGTGTGCCTGTGTGTGTGTGTGTGTGTACGCATGAAAGGATGAGAGTGAAGAAGCACAGTCCTCGACAGGCCCCTGGCCTCCTCTTGGTGTGTGTTTAAGTGGAGAAGTTACCCCTCACTCGTTAATTCCCAGAGATTAGCATATTGATGACAGTCAGTTGAGGACTGCACATGCCACCTCCCCAGACTGCTGAGCAGAGCTGAGTACAGCCGCCATGCCTTGGACATGGTCCTGAGTGTGTGTGTGTGAGACGGAGTGACTGGAAGCAGTGGTGTTAATTTGTGGAGCTGCACTGGTGTGTGACTCGATGTAGTACACACTGGGAGACATGGGGGTAGTTGTGCGTTTTATGGAAATTGCCTTCATGCCAGGATGCCAAGTTGATCTCAGGCACAACATGCCACTGAGGCTCTGTGGAAATGCAATCAGTCAGCACCAACAGGGGTCCCCCAATTCATTTGAAACTGCAAATCTCAAAATTGGCCAAAGGAAATTGGGTGAGACCAAGCCGGTCAAAAGCATCAACATTGATTTGCCTCCTCCCCCCCAAAAAATGGAAAGAAAAAAAAAATACAACAACAACAAAAAAAAGAAAGACTTTATCAAGCAAACCTGAGCCTGGAGCATTTCAACAATGATACACAGTTGAAAAGAATACAAACACAGAGAAATCAAGCTGCAAACACACATTTCAGAACTCCTGAGTGACTACAAATGACAGCCAAACAGTGTAGAAAACAGAGGCAGCGCTTTAAAATTTATATCACCAAGCTAAGCTTCAGGAGACTACAGGGTAGGTTGCAGTCATGCTGTTTTCAGAGCAACAAGGTCAACTGAAAATCACCAGTTTGATGCAACCTCAACCACCGACACCACATCAGTGAACATGCCTCCCAGAGATGCATCCTTTGTGTGCAGAAAAAGGTTTGGTTTTGGTTTTATTTAGTGCTCACAGCGCCCTGGTTTGCAGCAGCAGCAGGCAGCTATTAGTGAAAAGCTTTAATGAACTCACTGTACACTATTTGCTCAGCACCCGACCACACACAGACACACATTTACACACACACATTCACACACAGTAAGAACATAGAGCCTACCTGAGATGTCCCCTGTTGATCTCCCCCTGTTATGCTACATCTGTATTTCTGGGGTCTACTGCCTCTTTTGTCCATAACTCAAGCTACATCCACATGTTTACAGAGGTTTAACGGAAAGCAAATAGTTTTTTTTCCAGCTGTACTAAAGAAAAAAATACTTTCCATGTCTTGTAGTAGATGTCAGGCAAACGTAATGGCTTTTTGTTGTCTTTTGGCCAAAAGGCTAATTTTATCAAAATAGAAGCATCCTATACCCCCAGTGGATAAGGGAGGTCATGTGTCTTGTCCACCTCCTAAAAAAATAGATTTGAATGTGTTACATGCACATTTATGTGTTTGAGAGTGTGTTTGGTTTAATATATATATATATATATATATATATATATATATATATATATATATATATATATATATATATATATATATATATATATATATTCACACTACTTTTTGATTTTTACTGTCTGGCTGAATATTGATGACCCTGTATTTGGGGAGGGGGGAATTGGACAGGGGCATTTTTGTTTTGTTCTCAACTGTCATACTTGTTTGTTGTTCATGTTGTTCTGTCTGTGATAAAAAGAAAGAAGAAAGAAAAAAAATGCTTTCCACACCAGAGGTTTTATGAATTTTTTACTGATCCTATGACAAAGCAAAACAGGCATATGGTAAATGGAAAAAGCTAAGCTAGGCAAACGCGAACCAAATTAGCTGATCAATTGCAATCGACTACAATTGAACTATTGATAACAGCATGCAACTTTCAGCATGCAGAAAACAGAATGTACCAGTCCCTGACAAGTGGTATAGTACCACTGATGGAACTGGTGTGCAAGATTTAAAACTGGAATATTCCAGTCGGGGCTGATATTCCAGTCAGCTGCAAGTGGCATGCCACATACTACTTAATGCTCTTGCTGTCACTCCCACTTTTAGTGACCAAACTTTGCTTACATTGAGGCCATGTGGTAGTCTCTGGTATTTCAATATGAATACAATGTAGTAGTGTTAAAACTGCAGTTCATTGAGCGTCAACTTGAGGCTGTCTGCAGGAACACTAGAAACCACATACACACCAATTCAAAATAAGCTAGTCTTCCCAGCAGATATTAACATGCTTACAGCCTGGTTCAAGAAACAGTTTGGTTCTGAAATGTTCATTTTTGTATCAGTGCACACCATACCTTAGGAGTTTTTTTTTTGTTTTTTTTTTAAATAAAACTTGTTTTCTTTAGATGTATTAAACTTTTGAGTTTTTTACATATAACTGACTGACATTGGAAGCCAGTTTCTGTCTAAAAAGGGGCCTCTTCACCTCATCCTAACTATAACCAAACAAAGGTTGAGTCACGCCTTTTCAGTATAAAGTGTCCAACATGACTACTGTTCCTCAGAACACTATCCTGGCTCCTGCCCCATAGGACACTTTTCAAGCTCACACAAAGTCAGCTGCATCAAACATGCCACTGTGGCTCCTTTGTCAGATGACTTTCCATTATGCATGAACATGGGACGGTTTGATGAGTCCTGGGCTCAAACAAACCCCACTTGCTCACATGTGGCTGTACTGAGAGAGGCTGCGTTTTGTGGCTTTAGTTATGGCATCACACGCAGAGAGCAGAGTCACAGAACACCATTCATGAAGGATGAGTCACTTTCACCTGTAATTTTGCATTCCAAGCTTTTAGTTCAGGCTCAAACATTGAAAAACAAAGTGGGACTGAAGCGAACTGCACTTGTTTTCAAGCTTTCAATCATACATGAGGTGAGTTGTTGATTCTTTAGTTGTAATTATTTTTGAGTCAGACTTGCCATCTCTATTTTTTCATATCAGCATTTATTTGTGGTTGTGTAGACTTGTTTTTATTTTCTTCATCACACACACAGCTAATCTCCTCTAAGGCTCAGTTGTGTTAAATATCATCAATGGTCATACGATCAAATATTTTGCTATCATCACTCCTAGTCCAAAGTGATCATTATCAGCGGTGTCAGTCCAAGCCCAGAGCAGACCGAGGCCCGCCTAAAGGATGAGCAGGAGAGTTACCATGGGACCTGCTGAAGAGAGCAGCTCATCTGGTATTTGGAGTGAAATCTGGGATTAGTGCAGATTGGGGAGATTTACATGGCTATGGCACCTGTAGCTTGGTATTTGAGAGACTCACACGGATTGTATCACAGTAACATCCTCAGCCTCATTCACATCTGTTAATGCAAACTGCACTCACGCTGGGGGAGACAGACAGAGAGGCTCAGAGCTACAGATGGTGGCTGGGTTTTATTACAACATCAGCAACACAAACAGGTGTGTGCTGTATATTTAGCTCCTCAGTGAGAATCCTGTGCATTAGCAAGCCTGCAAACTATCCCTCAATCATTAGTTCTTATATAATGCACACGAAAAGGTTGGAGACAATGACAGGTAGAGGTACTGTAAGGACACAAGGATGACTCTGTCTGGGATCCCATGGAGGCTAAGCAGGTCTCCTAGCCAGCAGTCAGAGAACTCATACTCAGCCATGGATTACAGCAGCTTACACTGGCTTTGACACATTGAGTGTTTAATTAATAGCAGTACCTGGGCTTTAGTATTGGTAACAGATTTGGATTATTCCTGGTATCCAGTATTAACTTAACATTGTTCAGAACTGACAGATCTTTCCTGGATGTAGGAAAAATCTTTTGATGGGCCTCAGTGAAGTATAGTTTTTTAAAGGGAGGGTACTCTGCCTTTTTTACTCTTTGTTCTGTCAGTTACTTCATGTCAGTCACGTTGATTTACATATTTTTACTCCAGTCTTGTCTTGTTTCAGGTCACACCTCTTCCTGCCCTGGTGTTTTCCCGCCACTGAGGTTGTCATCACCGCTTCTCTTTGGCTACTTTTACATGCAGTCAGTACTCAGGATAAGGTCAATATTCCAGTTTCTGAAACATTCAGAAATACACGTTTACAGGCGTGAGCAATCCAAATAATACCTTTTTACATGGTAAACCGATTGAAACAGCAACGTATAGACAACATCTCAATGCACGGAGAACGTCCAGATGCTAGGCGTGTCATCTCCGCTTTATCTTGCTGTATCCATAGCAACAACAACAGCAGCAGCATAGCGAACTTCCAGCACTCAAAAGAAAGCACTTAATTTAATGTTCCTTTGGATGGGGATGTCCTGATAGGTGTATACATGACCAAATATTCATGTTAGAAAAGGGGGAATCCAGAATATGGAATAGAATAAAATAGAACAGAATAGAATAGAATAGAATTGAATAGAATTGAATAGAATAGAACTTTATTGTCATTGTAACAAGTACAACGAAATTGAAGTCACAGCAGCAATCAAGAAAACAAAAGTAAGAAAGTCTAAAAAGGTCCATAAGAAAATAGCTGCTGACAGCTTGTCCATCATTGTCCAGTCAGCCAGTCTCCACCTCCACAGGGTCCAGGACTGAGCTTCTTCAGCAGTCTGTTCAGTCTCTGTCTCCTGGATCCTGTCTGCTCACAGCAGGTGAAGCTCTTCCAATGTGGCGTTGGTGTCTGATGTTGGCTTCATTGGCCATGTCAGTGAATAGCATGATGCTACTCTGCCTTCTGGTATTTCCTCTGTTGCTGGGTTATCACAGCTAGCTTGTTCATCTTATTGGAGATAAATCTTATGTTCCTAATAACGATGGATGGAAGGACAGGTTGATGTCGTCACTTCTTAGCTCACACCTGAGAACCAGCAAGTCGTCTTCACCTCCTTCTCATTACCTTGTGGGAAGACATCTGGCCTTACACCAGTTAGCATTGACATGCCACAGACTGCTAACAGCTGATTTCACATGTAAACAATGCAGCCATGGTTACATTTAGGCTCTCCAGACAAACACAGGAGCAAAAGTAGAAAAAATATCACTGAAGACACAAAAAGTTTGGTGTCTATGACCAACAAATGAGTCACACAAAGTAATGATCCACTCCAAAAACAATTACAAGAAACGGACAAAAAAGAGAGAGCTGCTGGAAAAGGCAGCCATCGCCAACAGGGCGGTGCCTAGCAACGGGTCTAACAAATATGAGCATATCCCAGTTTTTCCAAAGATTTATTGATGTTTACATGGCAGTGTGCATCTGGATTATTGCCAATATTCCGAAACATGAAAGGGTTACTGACTGCATGTAAACACACTCATTGTTTCTGCCTGTGTCTCTTTACCTCATGTGTTCGAGTCTGTGTCTGTAAGTCCCTGCCCTGTGCCAGACCGTCTTTTCTAGTCAGTCCGCACATGTGCCAACCCTGTGAAGAACTCAAGTGGTCTACTATAGTCTAGACTTATTTTGTATTTCTGTTTTACAGCTTTGCTGTGATTTTGAGGTAAGTTATTCCAGTTTCTGCATGCTTAGCTGTGACTGTTTTTTGTTTTGTTTTTTTTGTAATTCCTCTTGTCTGATTATTTTTGTAATAAAAAGCCTTTTTTTTTTGTCTGAACTGTGATACATCTGGGATCTTCCCTACCAGCCTCTTTGTCATTGTCCCTCCGTTGCCCCATAGTACCTGTACATGATTTGCCTCAAACAAACTATTTTTGTCTTACTGGTGTTATAGAAAACCATTTTTTTAGCCTGTCTAAAACACTTCATTTTAGCTGCCATGGTTACTCCTGCCCTCTGATTGGCCAGTCAGAGGAGGCGCTATGAGTGGACCATGGTGTTTGAGGTCATCCCCTCTAAATTGTCATGATGTCACCAGTTAGGAATCCTTTTGTCACAAAATTTTGTGAAGATCTTGTGCTAATTAGGAAAAAAGGAACATGGTTACTATATATCTTTGTTTAAAATAAAGGGAAAGCAGAATACCCCCTCTTTAAAGTGAAGATTAAGATACACTTTATTGATCTCCTTAGGGAAATTCTGTTGCTATCACTCTGAATCATGCTTTATTTACACACACACCTGCACAAATAGCATTTGCACAAAATCATGCACTGATTAGAGCGAATAGAGCACTTTCAGTACCTGAGCAGTTGGGGGTTTGGTGCCTTGCTCAAGGGGAACCCGACAGAACTCAGGGATTTCAGCCAACACCTCCCCAGCTATGAGCCCAAGTTTTGTCCCCACCCTCATCTTTAAGTCTTGCTTTCTGTCACTCTCACCAAGGCTTTTCAAGTTTTCTTGAGAGCATCACTGTGATTAAAAATGACAGTTTAAAACGACTGCACTGCTGCACATTTAGGTCATAACTTAACTTGAAGGGTATCATGAGGTAATTTGAGAGGCACTGACTTTGTTTATTTGTGACTCTGACATTACTGAATCTGTCTCATTTAAAGAGGTAACTTGTTCGTGTCTAAGATGGCAAGTGCAGAGAATGAAACAAGACATCAGCACATCTGAACAACGCAGCCAGAGATTCTGTCCAACGTAGTTAAAAAAGTCGACACACAGAGAGCTTAAAAATGTTATCTCCAGCACTTTAATAAGGGCTTTGACAAGATGGCGACCCTGCTTGATAGAACTTTTAACTTCCTTTAAGTGAGCTCTGGCCTGAATCAAAGGCAGAAGGTAGAAATGTCCAATTACCAGACTTTGCATAAGGTACTTGGCACTTCTGACATGCTAGCTGAGTGCTTTTTGAAATTTAAGTATCAAGAAGAGAACTGCCTAAATGAGACTTTGAAGAGACCAAGATGAGGTGGGATCAACTGAATTCTTTTCACTTAACTAGTGAAGGAACTCCAAAAGGCATCAAGAAAAAAAAAAGGATTTCCCTTTGGCTGCAGAACAGAAAAGAAGCAAGGAGGAAGGTGCACAATTCTGCAGAGACAGGAGATGAGAAAAGATGCATGGAAAGCTGACCACTGAAGACAGCTCAGAGAGAAGAGCTGCACCTTTATGTCAAATGGCAAAGGTTTGTTAAACCTGGTGCTGATTACATTAAAACATGCCTAACTGTTGAGGTAGATTTCAGCATTTATACATGTAACCCAGTTAGGACCAGTGAGGGACTCCTGGTGTTAGAAATAAAAATTAAAGAGAAAAACAACACAACCATGGAGTATAATGAATATCCTAGTAACTCACTAACCCTCCAACAGGGGGTTTCCCCTGTAAGACACACAGTTAAGGTCCACAAATAAATACAAAAGTGTGTAATAATTCATTTTAACCAATAAAAAGACAAGTCTCAAAAAGAACAGTCTGGAGGTCAGACACTGAAAAGGGACACCAAACAATTCCTGACAGGCTTATTAAGTCAAACCAATAAACACGAATGCAATTATGTTACACTACAAATCTGATGGAAAATAAAAATTTACATCTAATGAAGAAAAACAATACCTATACAATCTTCACGAAATAATCTTTGAGCTACAGTCATGGCGCCCTATACAACCTGCACAGAATTACAGGGTGGGCCAGAAAGATTTACCTATATCTCTATTTTGTTTGCTTAGCTTTAGTCCGAGAAACGTACAATTTAGGATAGTTTCTCTTAAAAGGCATAGCTTTTGATGTACCTGAGTTTATTTGTTTACTCCTAATGATTGTCGAGTGTGGCATCGAAGGGTAAGCATGACCAAATTGTGGCCTTGAAGGAGGCTGGACTGACAACAATGCAAATCATTAAAAAGGTGAATGTTTGTCATAAGACTGTCTACAATGTCATGAAACGATAACATGAGACTGACAACACCACCGGCAAGCCAATCCCTGGAAGAAATCGTTCAGTCCAGGACAAAAGGGTTGTTGAGATGGTGAGGAAGAGGATCCAAAGAAATCCTCACAGGAGCATGAGGGCAACAGAAAAAGAAGTGAACATCTCAAGACCTTCACTGAGAAGAATCGTCAAACAGGATCTCAGACTGAAAGCACTAAGAATACAACACAGACAACTGATTTCAGCTGCTTCTCCTATCAATCATTAGGAGTACACAAATGAACTCGGATACATCAAAAGCTATGCCTTTTAAGAGAAACTATCCAAAATTTTTAGTTTTTCGGACAAAAGCTAAGCAAACAAAATAAAGATATGGATAAATCTTCCTGGCCCACCCTGTACAACCAGAACACCAAGTATTGGTTCCCCTGCAGCTGTGGAGCGTAACTGCTAACCAGCTGGTAACATACATTTATATATGTAAGAAATACGTTACTAAATATGTGATTGGAATCCAGGTTTGAGTTTAAAAATCAAGAAAGCCCTCTCAATGAGGATCTCTGTTCTGTCCTGTTTGTTTTCTAGACTCTTGGATGATAAGCAGTTGTCACTGGTATCTTGTTGAACCTGAACTTTTTGGTTCCATCAGAGTGCTGGAGTGGTGTATTATTATCTCTATCGTTTTAACTCAATCTGTACTTTCTTCATAGTCTGTGGTCATAAACCCTTTTTCCCGTCTGTTGGCTGGAGTGCTCACATCTCAGCAGAGACCGGAAAACAAATGTTCAGCTCTCCCGCCTAAGCTCTCTGGTGGACTAACCCCTGCTGGGTGATGGACGTAACTTGTGATTTTTTTTCCCAAAGGGAGTCAACTCTACACTCAGTTCACAATACCAAAGAGTACAGCAAAATGCAGGGGCTTTTCATCAGTGGGTCAAAGCTCAGTCTCCACTGTGTTTACCACTTTGGTGAACTATCATGACAGATCGAGTTGAGGCAGTTTGTGCAGCCGGATGAAAATATGAAGCAGCAAACTGAGTGTTTTACACCTCTGTGTCAGAAAATGTGATGATATACCTGTGTGAAACCTCATTCAGAGAGCAGAGAGCAAAAACAGGCTACCAGTTTTAATGTGTTTATCAAAAAACAATGATGATATTTTTTTTTCTTTTATTTAAATCTCAGACTATTTTTGTCCTCTTCTGTCCACCGTAGTTAAGCTGCCACAGTGCCTTCACGCTTCCTGCCGCTAATAACTATGCTGCTTCTTTTATGAATGGCACATTTCACTTTGAAGACCTCCCAGCTGGTTCAGGTGACAAGTCCAAAGTAACCTGCTTCTTGTGTATCAAAATGTCACTTATTGATTTCCCATTAAATCAGTGTAAGTGAGTGAAGTATACAGGTGCAGCACTTAATCTGGAGAGTGAAAATGATCACAATTGCAGATGAAACTAACTTGATTTACGTCACGATAAAATTTCCCATTCTTGCAGTTTTAATTCTGTTAATATTTCTAAATTCTCTCTGGTTTATTGTGCTGTAATTGCTTTGATTTAGTTGATTTAGTTTTGATTTAGAGTTGATTTTCTGGACTTGTCAAGTGAGTGTGGCTTGCGATATCTTATACAGCATTTTTTATTACTATTAAGATATAAACACTTGCTTAGATTTCGTTTTTTTGCTGCTTGGTAAAGAAATTTCTATTCTGACTAGTGACTCGGGTGGCTCAGCCAACAGAAGACATAGCATGCAGCTTTGGCTACATTGAAACAGAGTGTCAAATAGAAACTTAATTCAGTTCCAATACAAAGGTATTAAATGTATCCCAACTGCAGACAAAAAGAAAAAAAAAACAGAAGGTTCACTTTAGTTACAACACTCTGTATTCACTGCAGAAATCACCATTTTGACCTCCAAAAGCTGCTCAATGACTTGCATAGGCCACTGAGCAAGTGGTATAAGCAGCCAGCCAACCCCCATAAGCCACTGTGCCAATGACATTGCAACTGAGCAACCCGCAATGGCCACTGAGCAACCAACATAAGCCTCTATGCAAATGGCATAAGCCCCTGTGCAAATGGCACAAGCCACTTGGCAACTAGGATAAGTTGCTAAGCAACCCACAAAAGGTGCAGCTGCAACAGGCATAAGCTACTGACAAACCCTCATGAGCCACTGAGTGACAAGCATGAGCCACTGAGTGACCAACATAAGCCGCTGAGTGACCAGCATGGGCCACTGTGCATCTGGCATAAGCCACTGTGCAAGTGGCATTTCCAATGGCCAACCAACATAAGCCTTTGGGCAAATGGCATAAGCCCCTGAGTAACTGTCATATGCAGCTAAACAACCTGCATAAGCTGATGTGCAAATGGCATAAGCCTGTGCAAATGGCATAAGCCACTGAGAAACTGGCATAAGCCACTGAGAAACTGGCATGAGCCACTGAGAAACTGGCATAAGCCACTGAGCATCTGGCATGAGCCAATGAGAAACTGGCATAAGCCACTGAGAAACTGGCATAAGCCCCTGAGTAACTGTCATATCCAGCTAAACAACCTGCATAAGCTGATGTGCAAATGGCATAAGCCTGTGCAAATGGCATAAGCCACTGAGAAACTGGCATAAGCCACTGAGCAACTGGCATGAGCCACTGAGAAACTGGCATAAGCCACTGAGAAACTGGCATAAGCCCCTGAGTAACTGTCATATCCAGCTAAACAAACTGCATAAGCTGATGTGCAAATGGCATAAGCCTGTGCAAATGGTATAAGCCACTGAGAAACTGGCATAGCCACTGCGCAACTGGCATAAGCCACTGAGAATCTGGCATGAGCCACTGAGCAACTGGCATAAGCCACTGAGAAATTGGCATAAGCCACTGAGCAACTAGCATGAGCCACTGAGCAACTGGCATGAGCCACTGAGCAACTGGCATAAGCCACTGAGCAACTAGCATGAGCCACTGAGTGACCAGCATAACCCTTGTGCAACTTAGCTACCTGCATGAGCCATTGTGTTACTGACATAAGCAGCTGACTGATGATTGGCATACCACAATCTGCTTTCAGATCTCGGCCCTACTGTAGTATGAGTGTTCGTTTTTTTATAAATGTTTTGAACAGTTTTGGCTTCATTACCCTGTGCACTGGTTTTAGTAATTGGCCAAAGAAGAGATTAACAGTAAAATTGAAGAGTCACTCAACATGCAAAGTTTCCCCCTACATTTTTATTCTTATTTCTATTTTAAGTATTGTGTTAATTCCGTAATGGTACCTTTTTTTTAACCATGATAATCAAATATAATATTCCTACAAACAGTTTATTATCAAAGGTAAGGATTCATAAAATGTAACCTGATAATAGTTCCGCCGTTCTTTGGTTTTCTGTTTTCTTTATTCTCCCTCTTTCCATCCAGATCTGCCTTCCTACATTTGATCTCCTCAATTTGTCTCCCCCCTGCTCTCACAGAGGGAGTTTTTCTTCCTATGATAGAAACATTAGGCCTTATTTCCTTATTTCCTCTCATGCACATGGCACTATTAAGGAAAGACATCAGCTTATGAATAAACAACAACGACAACAAATAGATGGGAGGAGAAAAACAGAAAGAAAGGAGAAAACAACACAGGCGACGGGTGAGAAGCATAATAATTGTGTGATTTATCCTCAGTGAACTACCGCAGTCATAGCATAATTAAACATGAAAAGCTAAATTTATCGTGGTGCGCTCAGCCTCCTCATTAATTTAAAGCTGAGACATTCAGAGAGGAGGCCTTTGCTAATCCACCCACTGTTTCTCTTGTTGTCTTTCCCCCTTCTCTCCCCTCCCCTGCCATCCCTCCATCCCCTCCCATTACGGAGCATTAAAATGTATATTACCCTCAGAGCTCCATCATCATAAACCACAGGGCCCACAGAGGGGAGGGATGAGGAGAGCTGGATGAAATCCTCAGAGGGGCAGAGAGAGACAGAAGGAGAAGAGGAGCTAGTGAGCGCCAGCGTTGGTTAGGCTCATTAAGGATAAGAAAGGCTCTCATTAAGATGAAGCTGTCTTGGTCCTACGTCCTGCATGATAGCCACCTATTTGTTGCTTAATATCTGCAGCTATGGTAAACTTGTGAGATCTGTCTCCTATAATGAGAGGTAGGAAGAAGGTGACACCTCTCCCACCCAGAATGCGTCTGCGTCATTAACAATCACGCCAACATCCACTAATTGGCCGCTGTGTATTTATCTTCCTCCTTCCCTCCTCCTTCCCTTCAGTTTTGCACGTTTTCCCCTGCAGACAAACAAACTTGTCACCAGTTTGATTTGTTTATGTGTTCTATTTGTTATACTCGCTTCCTTAAACTGTAAATCAGGAGAGCAGTGTAGCATGGGGAGCTAATAACCCGCCTTGTACATCTGCCTTCATAAATTATGCAGCAAGCTGCGCGGCTGCTTGTTGTCTGTCAGGCAGGCTGCTCAGGTCCTGTCAGCGCCCACCACATCGCTAAAAGTTGGAGAAATGATTCTTGGAGCAGCCGAGGAACCTGCTGGATGGGAGTGAGGGGTGGGTGGAATCTGTCAGTAGTCACTTTTTCACTCTTAAAAAAAAGTTCATCCAAACTGGCAATTAAAAAACTTCCTCCTAATGAGCGACTGTGTGCACTTTGCCACCTTGAACCCTCGAAACGCTGATGTTGAATCAGGCCTGGTTTTGGAGCAAAATGAAAAACAAAGCTCAGTAAACTGACTGCTTTTGTTATGCCAATTAGATCAGACAAAAAAAGCTTTTGTTCGAATGTTGTTACTTCAGACCTCAGCGATGTGTGATGTTATATTTTTGGGCGTGTTAGATGTAGATCTTGTAAACAAAGTTTCAGGCTGAAAAATGACAAAACACCAAAGCACAGACAAAGGGGTCTATAGAGTCTTAGGAAAAAGTTATAAAAATCCCACCAAGCAAAAGAACGAAGGACAGACTCTTTGATTGGTGTATAGATGATAAGGAAAAAATGGTTGAAACAGCCTGAAAAGTGATCACTGTTCTGACACCTCCTCCTAAAAACCCCAACAGTCAGAAGGAAAGTGAGGCCCTTCCTCCATGGTCCCTGTTCAAATTAAAAATCAAGATCAAGCAAACTTCTGTCCTTCTGCTCCTTCTGCTTTCCATCCTCCCTGAATATTTTTAAAGATTAAGGACATATAAGTGAGGGCATACAGAAGTATTGAAATGTGGATGTTTCAGATTTATTGTATTTATTCAGTGATAATTTACAATTATGGGAAATGAAAACAATTAATATATCATTAAATTCATTTATTCTAATTTATATTATTGTTTTTTGCATGTCAATATATATATATATATATATATATATATATATATATATATATATATATATATATATATATATATATATATATATATATTTCTATACCTGACAGGATTTTAGATTCATCAGTTAACAATGGTGACATTTATAAAAATTTATAAGGTCAAAATGTGTAAGTTTTACGTCTTCCCGCACCTTTTTGTAAATGTAAAAGAAGTTTAATCAGTGATTTAACACTTTGGCTGTGTCTGAAATCACTTACTAACTCCCTACCCACCAGAGGTGTGGACTCGAGTCATGTGACTCAGACTCGAGTCACGCTCAAGTCACAATTTTGATGACTTGACAATATCATCAGACTTGTGACTTGACTTGGACTTGGACATCAGTGACTTGGGACTTGACCCTGACTTCAGCATGATGACTTGAAAATTCTTGAAATTTTCAGTAAGACTGAAAGTTTAACACATAACTTAAGGTTAAGGACTGGTAATAACACTTTAAAGTGATATTCCGAGATGTAACAAGTTGGGTTCTATCACAAGGTTTAGGGCAGAAATTACCCCTACAGCAGTGTTTTTGTGCAGCAGAAGCCCAGAGCGCTCGCACCAAACACCCCCTCCCTGCTCCTCTGCCGGTTTCCTCTGCACTAAGACGGGGCCAAATTTTACTTGACCAAAAACACAAATAAACGGACACCCACCGAAAAAATCTGATATGGGTCTGCATTCATGCTTTATTTAGAGAATTTTCAGCGCGTTACTTTCACACAAAAACACCGCTAAAGGCTCTAGTTCTCATCGTGTCGTAAAACGGCGCTACCTCCTCTGCTGAGCCACAGCTGGGTACGAGGCACGCGCTGCTTAGTGTATCAGTTCGCGCTCGGGCGTGCCAGATACAAACAAACGCAGGTAGTCTGCCAGGACGAAGAGACACGATAAGAACTAGAGCCTTATTTAGCGATGTTTTTGTGTGAAAGTAACGCGCTGAAAATTCTCTAAATAAAGCTCTCTAAATAAAACACTGCTGTAGGGGTAATTTCTGCCCTAAACCTTGTGATAGGACCCAACTTATTCAATCACGGAGTATCACTTTAAACCTAATGTTAACCAGTCCAACATCTTCACTTACACACACCAACCCTATATATCCACTTACACTCCCTGCATATATACACACACTCAGCACACACACACATTAGATGAGTTTAAACGAATTATCACATCACAAAATGATTACATTTTCAAAAGTTCATTTGTTGTTCCAGCGCTCACCACTCATTGTTTTCTGAATGCTATGTCAGCACTCTTTTTTGTCATCAAGTTCTGTAACGCTGGTCACATTTTATCTGAAAAATAAAGCACCTCAAAATACATTTACTGTACTGGTCAAATTTGATATATTATTTGTTACATATTATTTGGTAAAAAAGTGCTTATGAATTGAAAGGACTTGAACATTTTAAGCCTATGACCTCAGACTTGACTTAACTTGTCGTCTCTTTACTTGAGACTTGACTCAAGACTTGGGTTTAAGGACTTGAGATTTACTTGAGACTTGCAAAACAATGACTTTTTCCCACCTCTGCTAGCCATTGTATTGTGAATTGCATGTAGGTGACTATATACAGTGGGGCAAAAAAGTATTTACGAGAGAGACGAGAGAGGTCTGTAACTTTAATCAGAGGAACACTTCAACTATGGGAGACCAAATGAGAAAATAATTTCAGGATATGACATTGTAGGATTTTTTTTAGATATATTTGTAAATTATAGTGGAAAATAAGTATTTGGTCGGTAACAAAAGTCAGTTTTCCTCAGGGTTGAGGTCTGGAGACTAGCTACGAAACTCCAGGACCTTGAAATACTTTTTACGGAGACACTTCTTCGTTGCCCGATTGGTGTGTTTGGGGTCATTGTCATGCTGGAAGACCCAGCCATGTTCATCTTCAAAGCTCTGGAAGGAGGTTTGGGCTTCAGACCTCACCATACATGGCCCCGCCCATTTTCCCCTTATCATGGACCAGCAGTTCTGTTTTTCCTGCAGAAAAACAGCCCAAAGCCTGAGGTTTCCACCCCCATGCTCCGCAGGTACGGTGTTGCTCATACGCTACCTTTCAATATGCATTGAAGGATACTTTAAGTGGACTGTACAGTGTATGACCATGCTCACTCAGATTTTGGACAACACTACTAAATGGGTATCTACTCTACGCTGCAAAATAGTATAAAGGGTGTGATTTCAGACACAGCCAGTGTTGTGTTTTCTTTTAGGATTGTTTGCAAAAGTGAAAAGTTTCTGTTTTCCAACTTTTTTTTTCCATTTTTTTAGTTTCTTTTTCCTCTATTAGTCTTTTACATTTTTCAAAAAATGTTTTATATCCATCAAAAATAAAAGATAAAAAAAATGAATAAAAAAAGGCTTCGTGCAGACACACAGCTTTGACACAAGACAGGTATGTATCATTTTTGTGCAAAGCCTAAATGAGGACCACATTTAAATGAGCTTCTGCTGTTACTTTAAACCACTCTGCTCAGAGTTTGTCAGATAGAAACTGCAGCATAATGTTTTATAAAAGTAAAATAATAATATTTATACTTAAACATACCTTTGAGGCTGGTGGTTTTCACACACCTACTTTCACCATCTCCATTGGGCCTCGTCTATTATGAAAGTGCATCCAGCAACAAGCAGCACTGTGTTTCATGGTCATGTTATTTGTCGACCTTTTGCTTCTTTTGAGAAAAAAACAACAACTTTGAAATTTGATATTTCATCAACAAACAAATGTAGAAGTAGTGTTTTCCAGAATTCATTACAGGGTGCAGCCTAAGAGGCAATACTCAGGGTGAAAAAAACACCTGCTCCTCGTCCTGCTGCTCCTTCAGCTGTCTGCTTTGAAGGAGCTGTATTAAATGAGAGAAAACAAACAAAAGGTTTCATCCAATGATAGCAGACAGTTTATCTAAGAGAAGATTGTTTTAAAAAATGTTTGAATTAAAGAAAAATAACCAGAAATGACATGAGTAAGACGTACATGTGTTTATGCTGCTTTGTCTCAGTGACTGAGCGTCTGTTAGCATTAGCTTGGGCACACGTCAAGCACAATATGAAGATGGAAAGTTCTCATATCAGCCACATGAGCCTAGTCCACTCTGGTGATTGTGACTGACCCGTCTGATTCAAGGAGAAGTCAACAGTTGCAGAGGGTTATGGTACACTCAGTATAAGGCAACTGAAGTCAACGTAGCTGCCAAACGCAGACATTCAGCATGGCTTATGTTGCTAGTAATGTGGATGTAGTTAATGTCAATGTTAGTTGTATGTAGATAGCAGATTTAAAAACATTCTAGCTACTTCTTAGCTTCCCAATCGGGTCAAGCAAGACTGGATTGTTTTACTGCAAGGTCTCCATGACAACACCATGCCGGCTGACAGGGTTTAGTAGAGAGAACAGAGATTTGTGTTTTTCTCTGCTGAAAACAATTTTTTGGATTAATTTTGTAGTGATGGTGGACACTGGAGCCTAACTGTCCGACAGAAAAAGGACAGAAGAGCAGAAGAAAGAGAAACAGGAGAGAGATAGAGCACAAGCTAAAGGCTAAAACTTGAGCTAAAGGCTAAAACACAAGTTAGCCAAAGGCTAACACAGGGACTAATCTGTTTGTGCTAATGTTTATTCCAACCCACAGTCAGCAGTTATTCTGCAGTGGTCTGTTCAAACTTGAGAGTCTATCAATAAAATGAAGAGTGAGGTTACGTTAGCTCTGATTGGTAGTAGGGTTGCCAACAGTCCTGTATTAGCTTGGACGTCCTGTATTTGAGCCCGTATTTTATGCTCCCAACTCCAACACACCTGATTCAAATGATCAGCTTGTTATCAAGCTCTGCTGGAGCCTGATAACGAATCATTCATTTGAATCAGGTGTGTTGGAGTGGGGCAACATCTAAAACATGCAGGTCAGTTGGGCCCCCGGAACCAGGATTGGGTAACACTGGTTTAAAGGTTAAGAATCTAAATGTTGGAGGCTTGAATGGGGAAATAAATGAAATAGTTATACATGTGGAGAAATGTGAGCAATTTCATTTCTTGGACCATGAACTTAGGTCAGATTTT
The DNA here is from genome assembly GCF_033239565.1 of Halichoeres trimaculatus. Taxonomy (NCBI): domain Eukaryota; kingdom Metazoa; phylum Chordata; class Actinopteri; order Labriformes; family Labridae; genus Halichoeres; species Halichoeres trimaculatus. Next base: position 27,952,604 of record NW_027437196.1, on the reverse strand, counting down.
TTTTATCATGACACATTAATATGATGAAAACCTGTGAACTAAACTCTCTGAAGAAGCTCATTTTCAGTGTGATGGCACAACACGACCAACAAGGAGACCCTGAGCGAGGACCTCCAACATGATGCCACAGAGAGCTCATTAAAAAAATGAACACAGCAAAACTTGACGTGATGAATGATGAAGAGAAAGGACTCACAAACTAGTTTAAAACCAGAATGTTAGAACTGAATGAAACCAACCAGGGCATCATGTCAGCAGACAGCTGTTAGTGTGAGATGTGTGGAGACCAACAGACTCGGCGTGGATGTGCAGCGCCCTCTGAACCCCTCCTGCTATATGTATGAGCTGTTGCTCGTTGGGTATCCTCTGCACGTCATACACGGATCTCAGATCAATACGAGTTGATGTCATGTCTGCAGGAGTAAACACAGCCTGTTTCAATCACAGCATCACTCTGCTGCTGCCTCTGATGAGAACATCTGGACAGATGGACTTCAGTGAGCAGTGTGGGATGATCACAGTTTCTCTCTCTGTCTGGATGTTTAAGAAAACTGGGCAAAAGTTGAAAAGTCTCTGAACTGTCACTCCACACACAGAAACACTGGGAATTGAAAATCTGATATCTACATGCAGCATCAGGACTAATCCTGTCTGATACCGTGATACAACACAGGGCTGGTCAGAAACAAAGAGCAGCCATGTTTAAGAAAACAGAAACACTCAGATGATACACTTGGATGATTCTCTGGATTATCAGATTTAAGACAATTATTAACAGAGTTAACCAAGTGTGATGACAGAGCCATTTCAAAGTATGAAAAAAATAAAAGATAAATGAATAAAAACACATTTTTAATACATGACACAAAAAAATAAGAGGACATTTGGAATAGATAAAAACAGAAACCTTTAAAAGTTGTTTTTAACAATGTAGAAGGAGTGAATAAGTCTGTATCTCTCTGTGGATCCTCCAGCCATATCCTCTTCATTGTTCCAGCCTCACAGCGCTGGTTCTGACTTGTGCAGAGGAGGGAGCAGGTCCTGTCCACCCACCGATTAGCCCTGACCACAGTGAAGATGTACAGTTATTGCCATGGCTGTCTGGGGTTCCTCTATGGGCTGTTTCATTAGATGGACTCATATCAGGCCCCAGAGACTCACAGGCCAAATAACTTCAAACTCCCCCGCCTTTCTCTGTCTCTCCCAGGAAACCCAGCAGCTTTCTGTAAAGTGAGCAAAACACCCAACGATCTGCAGTCTGGAGGAGACGTGTGTTCAGCTGCCTTCAGATAGTGAATATTTTTATTTACAGACAGCTTTGTTAATGTTTTATATTTTGTACATTTAAATAGTTTGGAAAAAATCATCACATCACACTTTCCTGCATGGAGATTTGTTCATCTTGAGTTGGAGAACAGGATGTGTTCAGACATTAAAGGGGCTGTGAGGAGTTTGAAAGTAATCTTGAAAAAGTCTCCCTTCTTGATATATGCCTGATCGTAATCTACACTTTAAAATGAGGTTACAGGTTATTTTAACATGCTACTTCTAAGCTTCCTGATCTTGTCGAGCAGGACCAGATTGATTTCCGGCACGTCTAGGTCTCCATGACAACACTACACAGGCTGATGAAGTTTAGTAGAGAGAAGAGAGATCTGTGTTTTTCTCTGACAGTTTGCTTGTTGGCACGTTAGCCCTAGAATATGTCGTAGCACCGGGCTGCTAGTATAGCGCTATTTGTAGCTGACACAAGGTTGCCAACCCTCCCAATTTTCCCGGGAGAGTCCCAAATTTCAGTGCCCCTCCCCACAATTCTCACAAATTTCTGCCGATTTCCACCCGGACAACAATATTGCTACACCATCCTTCTCTTCTGACTGGGCGCCATTTCTGGCCGGACATTAATAACGGTTACACCTTGGCTCGGAGTCAAGCGCGGCAAACAGAACAGAAGTAGAAGAAGAAGTAGAAGAAGAAGAAATGAGTAAGAAGAGAAAGTACTTCTGTAAATTTCAGAATGAGTGGAAAAGACAATTCCCATTTATCAGGGACAGCGCGAACTTGCAATGTATGCCTTTTTTTTTTGTTTTATTTATTTATTTAATTAAGACATTTTTTTATTTACCATCTTTTGCATGGGTACTGAGGACAGCTATTAAATTTGCTATGTGACTTTATTTTGTTACTGTGGACTGTTATTTTCTTTGTCCAATAAATGAACTCTGTGAAATTCAAGTATTTTATTGTTCTTGTTTTGTTTGTATATGACCCCCCCCTTGAAAATCTCCCTAATTCTGAGGTCTCAAGGTTGGCAAGTACGAGCTGACGTAAAACAAACTTATGTTTGTTTGTTGTCACATTTCAAACAACAGCGCTACGAAACTGCACTGATTAATACCTTACCTCATCGCGTTGTATCCAGTAAAAAAAGGACATTGGTTCCTTAACTTACACACGCCTGGTTAAAAGTCATGTCTTCACGACAGTGTGTGAGAGACTCTGGGCCAACAGGTGGTGAGGCAGTCAAATTAAAACAGATCCTCCTCATAGCAGCTTTAAACAGAGATTAACACTGATGTCAGTTGAACCAGTTTTGTCATTATCCTGAATCTTCACACACAGACACTTTGTGCCAGCTCTTTGTGTTAAGTGAGTGTTTCTGTATTAACTTGGTGATAGCATGTGTTTGTATCAGAATGTCAACACTGAGGATGGGGAATCATCAGATGAGTGACTGTACGATGCAACATGAAACACTCTTAAAGATTGGTTGATGATCGATTGACTGATGTGATGCTATGCAATGTTTTTGGTACAAAATAAAGGAAATATCAAAGTACAGAAATACTAAAATGGCCAATACATTGAAAAACAACAAGCCATCGTAATGTGTGGTTGACTACGGGAAACAAAATTCCCCTAAAAAATGTTGAATGAAATGGTTGTTTCAATTTGTTGCATTAACTATATTTTGTTAGACTGAGATGGAACATTGTGTGTGTGTGTGTGTGTTTTTTCTTTGCTATTTTTTTTCTGTGCAACTTCTGCTGATACAACACCAGTTTCCCATTCCCCACACATTAAAGCCTGATCTACCAAGGCTTTGTGTGTATAAAAAACTTGAGCAAACTTGATAGTGCACGCAAAGCTGATGTACTTTCAGGGCAAACCATTTCTTTACCTTAATGAATATGCAGAATAAAGGCAGATAATTACAACATGCACTGTGTGCCAGTGTGCTTTTCAGGTTTGCAGGCTTTAAAATGACACAGGAACACAAAAAGGACTTCGTCATGAACCGGGGTTTACCCAAAGAGAACAAGACTTAAGAGAGGAGAAACATCTGTGCTAACAGGAGAGCAGGAGAGATCACAAGTTACCTGCTAGTGCCAACAGCCCCTGTTGATTGGTTGACTTGGTAACAACAGGATTACACAACCTTTTTGAGAAAGAAGTTTCCAGCAGCTTGTATACAACTTCAGCCTGCATCACTCAGAGGTCCCCGCTGCCTTAAAAGCAAAGTTTGGGCTACTTTCTTAAGTTTCAAGGAGTTAAATGAGAGAATTTAATACGTACAGGAATATTCACCTTTTGGTTGGATTTGAACCAGACTGCAGCAGCTGATTTTTGCTTTGGTTCCAGTTCTCAGTCCAGTTTCTGATCAAGGAGGGCCAAGCTGATCTGCACTAACCGCTGACCAGCAGCTCAAACAACACTACTTAAAGGTAGGTTCTGCAGGATTTTCCTAAAAAATAAAATTTCAACATTTACAGGAATAACCCTGCTCGATCGTCTCCTCTGAGCCTCTTTACATGTGTGCACTGCAAAAAACTGAAATCTTATCAAGTGTTTTTGTCTTTTGTTAAGTAAAAAATGTCTTATTATACTCGATATGAGCCACTTTCAACTTATCAATCCAGAAAAATGTCTTGTTCCAAGTTATCAGAGTACAAAAACAAGGTTTAAATCGCTTGTAACCAGTAAAAAAAATCTGCCAATGGAACAAGAAAAAATTGCTAGAAAATTTCCTTGAGACTAGAACAATGTCTTAATACAAGTAACTTTTTTTCTTGTTCCATTGGCAGATTTTTTTACTGGTTACGAGCAATTCAGACCTCATTTTTGTCCTTAACTTTAAACGAGACATTTTTCTGGATTGGTCATGTGAATTTGGCTCATATTGAGTCTAAAAAGGAATTTTCTACTGAAAATAAGACATAAACACTTGATAAGATTTCAGTTTTTGCAGTGTGTCAGTGTCTGTGTCTGCCTCAACCCCCTCCTCTGCCTGGAAGTCGATGTTTTGGTTGAATTGGGATGTTACTGGGTAGAGAGTAAACATAGTTACCTCAGCCAATCACAGAGCACCCAGTGCATAAGTGACTTTGTGTTTTGATAGCAGCGAGTGAAAGATGCTACCCTGTGCAGCTACGTTAGTGGACAGAGGAAGAAAATGAATCAAAGTGAAAAGAAATAGCAAAAAGATAAAGCTTTTTCCTGAACAAAGGTGAGGCTTGGCTTAGCTTTTACTTGCTTTCAGGATTTTGGAGAGCAGTGCAGGACGAGAAGCAATGCGAGTTAGCTTTCTGCTAACCAGGTATGTGTTGAATACTGGTGTCTAGCTTGTGCTAACATGCCAAGTCAGGTGCACAGCTCTCGAGTATCTCCCGCGTTAAAACGTAATGGTATAGGTGGTTGCTGGGTGAGTATGTTCATGTAGTCATGGTCAGAGGCAGTGGGTGTGTGCTGCTGCTGGCACTGAGCCAAGGAGGAGGAGCCCAGTTTGAATGTGTGTTCACTGACAGGTAACAAAAAATTCTTGAAGACCCTACCTTTTGAAAAAGAGTAATCCTTTTTTCTGATTCAATGTTTTGCACCCTGTTAAAGCAGGATTTGTCCTAGACATGATCATATTATTTTGCAGTTGTCTCCCGGCTCCTTTGTTTCACAAACAAGCCACCTGAACGAGCAGGAACCCGTCGTCTTCTGCTCTGGTCTGTCTCATTCTGCATTCAGGATGTGTTGCTTAAGTACGGCTGAATGTTTCGATGACTCAAGCTTGCTCTGCACTCTCACATCTTTATTACCTGCCTGCCTGACATGGAGCAGACATCGGGAACACGCTGCCCGTGAAAAGCACAAAACATTGTGTCCAAAACAGCTCAGCTCTAACTGAGCCTTCAGCCAGTTTGTTTCATCATGGCCCTCCTACCTCTTTGTTTTCCCCTCTCGCTCCTTCTTTCTCTCTGCCTCTGGTCTCCAGCAGCGTTGGACAGACTGTCTGCTCTGAAGTCTTCATTAGCGCTGCTGGCTTGCCATGCTGCAGCGGGGACAGCCAGCTATTTGAGACCCAGCGTTTCTCTCCCTCCTCCTTTACAAACTTTATCCTCCTTGCATAAAACTTCTTTCCTTCCCCCTTCTTTCAAATCTTACTCTTTCTTTCCTCTCTCTCATCAGCCTTTCTCCTCTTTTAATCCTCTGTCTTCATGCTCCTGTCACCTGGGGATCACAGGTTGATTGCTCTCAGCAGAACATCTTGTTTGTCAGATCTGGTCGGGGCGCAGTCAAGCGAGCACGTTTGGTGTGCCATTTGGTCACCACGGTGTCCAGCAGCGGGGGGCTCCTGGACAAACACAGAACCAGAGATCTGGGAGGCCCTTGAGCAGCCCAGTGAAAGTGAACGTCACACTGAGAGACATGGAGCCCTCTGCACAGCCGACAGGGGCTCACACACAGAAACACAACTCCTCACACATTAGTCTTGACCTTACCATTTGTACTCTCTGTGTTTGAAAATATATCTGTCACGCAGGAAATCTTCTGTGGATTGTTGCTAAAAGCTTTTGCACCATGAATTCATCACAGCACAACAGCAAGGTCGACCCTGCAGACCAATAGGCTAAAATCTCTGGAATACTCATGCAATTGTTGATGCGATTCACAACAAGTGTTTCCATTATTCTCAACAAAAGCCTGGACCCGGAGCTGACACCATGTTGGCGTGTGTCACTTCAAACTCGTCATCTCATCAGGATTTGAAGCTGTTCTCTTTTCTTGGGTCAATGACCATAAATTCTTCTGTCCTAGTTCCTGTGACTCTTCATCAAATGTCACACTTATTTATTGTTTATCTCCTATTTCCCTGGAAATGTTCAGAACCTCTTCCACCGCCAAAGTGGAGCAAAGTTTGTCCTGAGCTGTGTTGTCAGCTCATTTGGAGTTTCTGCCATATGTGACAGGTTTTCCCTGAAGAAGGCACATGAGCTGTCGTCATGTTGTGTGATTTATTTTATGGTGGTCATCTGACTTATGCTGTTTTAAGAGCACCTTTTTAAATATGAGCTAAATGGTGATGCTAAAAGATGGAGAAACAGGAGCTTTGGTCCTCTATCACTGCCTACACAGGTGAAGTAATGAGTTAGCGCTTTGGCAGCACTCATAGCCCACATTTACCGTTTCTTTGGCACTCACCACATGAAAATGCACATCTCATTTCTTCTTCTTCTTGTAATACTGCTGCAATGTTGACTCAAAAGTAAGAAGCATTCATAAATTAATTTAGGGAACATATGCAATATGTATAAGGTTTAACCTGTGGAACTGATGTTTCTTTTTAAATAGAGACTGCTTCAGTTTTGTTTCCTTTTTCCCATGTATAATTATAACGTTTGATAAAGTTCTGCTTAAGGGCTACCACATCTGTTTGTTTCCTCTCTTGTACAGCAACACGTTCTGCCAGGAAATCAAGGTAAAGGAAATAAATGAGGTAAGATAAACCTTTATTTGTCCTACAAAAGGGAAATTTACATTGCTACAGCAGGACATACAAAAGTGTGTGGTGAAAACATTGCAATGAGAATATATATGAAAGGGCAGCCCAGTACTAAGTTAGCCTTCTTCACCAATCTGCTCAGTCTTGCTCTGCGTTGGCCTGTCAGCTCACAGCAGGTAAAATCTGTCCCGTGTGAAGTTAGTGTCCAGTATTAGCTCTGTTTGCCATGTCTCTCTGAATAGCATTGATTTCTCTTAAGTGGGGAAACATCAGGCCTAGCACCGGTTAGCATTGACATGCTACAGGCTGGTAGCAGCTGATTTCATATGTAAATATGTGACAGAAGTTACATGCAGGATCTCTGAAGTATGTTAGGTATAGTTTAGCCCCGTGTCCACCAAGTGTTTCAGTTCAGTTTGTCTTGGTAAGGCGCATGTTTTGTGACATTTCCTCTGGATAAAACCAGAACATGTCCCTAAATTACTGACCTGTACTGTCCCACTTTTTGGTACCCTTTTGTTTAGGTACCAGATTAACCCAATCTCACCCCAGAAGGTGGAGCTAGAAACAATGCAGTCCGTTGATTGGTCGAAAGAATCGTCACTTCCTGTGTGATAGCGGCTGCTGTATTTCTCCTGGTGGCACGCAGTTTTCTCTGAAACAAAGCTTGATTGTTCTTTGTAACAAAGAGCCACATAGAAATCACAAAGAAGATGAATTGCTGTGTTCCATCAGTGCTTTTTGTTTACTGTGTTGCTTTTTTCTTCTTTGTTGGATTTATTAGTGGGGTACACTGTCACACTGTTGCGCAGCTAATGCAGCTATTGGCATCAGGCTTATACGCCGTCTACCAAGAAGAGCATTGGTCAGCTGTGAAAAAACAAACAAGATCAGGTTTTATCCAGCCCGTATCAACTGTACTGATGAATTCTGGACTGCTTGGAGGAAACAGGGCTTTAGCCCCTAACAAACTGAGACTTGTTTACACAACAACGTTTCATCCAAAAACGCTAAAACACAGTGAAAAAAACCTGCGTTTACTCGGAAATGCTGAGGGACTGAAAATGCTGTAGTAAGCATGCCAGGCCTGAAGTTGGTGCTGTAACTGTCTTGTTCAGATGCAGCTTTTAGGAGAGCTTCACCGAAGTAGAGTTGAGCTGGTCAACTGGTGTATTGGAGAATACTAAGTTAAAAAGTGGAGCAATAGATGCACATTTTGTTAAAGACAGTCAGCAGATTCAGCAGATTCAGCAGATTCAGCAGCACATGGTAGTTCACGACGGTCGTAACAACGGTACTGTTGTCCTGTTGTATGCGCTAATGCGGGGCAGAGTGTGACGTCGTTGTTTCCACTAAAAACGCTGGCTTACTGTTTACTGTTTTCTAAAGTTTGCGTTTTAGGTCGACTGAAACGCCATCTCCGTGTAAACGCAAGGCTGAAACGCAACAAAACCTTTGTGTTTCACCCTAAAACCGTTGTTGTGTAAACAGCCCCAGAGGGCATCCATGAAGATGAGATGCTAAAGGTAGCCCACATGGACAAACACTGGGCTGAAATTTTGGCTAATCGTGGGTGGGTTGAATATACACACACACTTTTTTCAATCAAATAGAACCAAGACAGGCTACAAAACTCAGCTTATATTTAAGTGTTATATAAAAGATGTGATTTGCTTCTGTTATTTTTACAAAGCTTAGCTTCTGAGCGCAAAATGCTGTATGTTTGACATTTCTTCAGATTTTTTACTGGAATGAAGGTAAAAAAAAAAAAAAAAAAAAAAAAAAAAGTAGTCTGTGGTTAACCTGTGAAACCCAGACGTGTAGCTGATGTAAGATATCACCAATAAAGTCTCGAGTCGAGAGGGTAAGAGTGAAAACAGGCATGGTGTTAAATTATTCTTCAGGCAGTCAGTTCAGTATCACGTTACACGTTTTTAAGATGCACTAACAATCCATGTTCACTGACACTCAAGTCATCTACAGCCCAGAGAAGTTTGACTTATCAGCTCAGATGATTCATAATTTCATTCTGAATATCCTGTAATATTTACAGTAAAGGCCCCAGATTTAAAGGCCTGTAGTGTTTGGTATTTACTGTCACATAAACAGAAATCAAGTGTCAGTTCACATCTGCTAACTTGAAGTGGAATAACAATCAAACGCCCTCACAGCCCTTTGTCTTGTTACGTTTCTGCATGCAGATGAGATTTATCTTTCCTTAAATCACCTAAATGTCCTCCACGCAGTACAGACCTGTCTGTATTTATCTGTGTCCGCTGGGATCTCTCCCCCTGCCTCCCCTCCTCGTCCCTCTGTAGTCCCCCTCTCCAGCCTTCCTTCCTTTTTCATCAAAGGCGATACACGTCTTCTGCAGCTCCCACCACCGCTGCCGCCACCTCCACCCCCCACCTGCGCTGTGCAGTAAGTAATGTGATCGTGTTAACCCCCGCTGTGTGTGTCTACGTGGGTGAGTCATGCTGGGTTCATGTCATCGCCCCAACCTCCCTGAGCCCCCCTCATTCTGCTCTCCTCCTTTCTCCCCCTCCGTCTGCCTGCAGGCCAGTGGTGCCCTATGCACCGCAGGTGAGCTGTCACTGCTGATCTGAGCTGCCTGACACACTGGCCTGCCAAGAATAGACTCCACTCCGCTGTTTGCAACTGATACACACACACACTCACACATACACAGGGACATTCACACCTGCCTGTGCACAAACACTGACGCTCTGACCTGGGCTTTCTGAACAGAAGCTCATTTAATAATGTGAATAACTTTGTTCTGATCACAGTAACTCATCATGCAGGATTATCCAAAACAGGATGTCGCACTTTGAATAAACACAGGGCAACACAGCACACGTGTTTTCATGCTTTGTGAGATTATGAATTTTCTATGCTTTTATTAGCCCCACATAATAAACTCAAATAAATATGATTTTCTTTCATACAGAGATGTGATATTTCTGAACAAAAAAATATGTTTCTTAAATATTTTTTTAAAAATCTGAATGGAAGATTAAAAAAAAAAGAAAGGAAAGTAAAGAATGAATTTATTGTTGTTGCTACACATGCTCAAGTCTCTTCTCTGTCCAGTTTTTGTGTTGAGGTAGAGATGAATCTCTGGATAAGATCACAGAATTTATTCATGAAAATAATGATTACATACGCATCAAAATTAAATCAATCAATCAAAATAATGAACTAGCATTTTAAAGCTGCTACCATAAGATGTTAAATTGTGTAGTGAACTCATAGTGCAAATGAGCATGTTCAACGGAGCACTGGAGCTATGTTCACACTACAGTTAAAAGTGACCTGAATCTGTTTTTTTTTTCTTTTTTTTCCTTAGATAAGACCCATGTCTGCTTTGTTTCTGACAGTGTGCTTTCAAGTCATTCCACTTTCAAATGTGGTACTGAATCTGATACATATCAGATTTTTTTTTAAGGCAACCACGGTCTGCACAGCCAAGCTGTGACTAATGTGACTTTTATGTCATTCTGGGGCTACACACATTACAGTTCTGCACCCCAAGAAAAAAAAAAATAAAGGCAGGGGTCATGCTCAATGAACACAAACATGGAAGAAAGCAGTGATAGAGTTAACCAGTGGAGGGACGGTGAAGTTTTAGACATAAATAGTAGCCTGAGTACTGTGAATGAGCAGCAACGCTAACAGCTGCTCAACTTTGGGGAGGAGTGGAGGGGCAGAGAGGAGTGCACAGAGAGAAGTGAAAGTGAAACATCAGAGCATATTTTGATATACATATATTTTTAATTATTATTATTTTTTCCATTTCTTTTGTTGTGGAGGGGCATAGAGGAGTGCACAGAAAGAAATGAAAGTGAAACTTAAGAACATATTTTTATTTATTTATTTTTTCTCCTATCTTTTGTTGTGGAGAGCTCGGAGAGGACCATACCTCAAATACACCAGACACCTCTGCAGTCCGAATCCGATCTGTTGCACCGCGACTGCCTTTGTCAACTTACACCAGCTGCGGGTTTAGTCAAACAAGCTGTATGACTGACAGACAGCTGGAGTCACAGTCTGAGGAGTTCCTTCTCTTCCCTCTTCATTGATAAGTCTCTCTTTAGTCATGTTGGGCTGTAAAACCTCAAACCTGTTGACTCCTGGTCTGGCTCCACTCACTGTGTCCTTTTTTTGTTGTAGTCAAACTAAAAACGAACTGATTTTGATGCGGTTTGTTTTATTTTGAAAGTCACTGGGTGTTTTGGGGTAGTTTCTGGTCATGACTTCCTGTCTTGCTCAATCTTTCCTGAATTTATGCGTTACAGCACCCCATCTGGCAGAAACAGAATGGCTGCATATTACCTGTTACCTGCCAGCCCAGCCACACAGATGGACTGCAACAGAACAGATTCAGTGTAAGTTGACACATTGACCTGAATGGAAACCTATCCGATCCGTGCTGTAATGGAGAAGAAATGGACTCAAGACACATGGTGTATTTCGGCCGTCAGGTGGGGATCATACGGCAGCAAAGCCACCCCAAATAAGCAGCTACACTTAAGATAACAAGCCTTAACACCAGGGCCATGTTAGTTTCCATTAACACCGCTCTGTGTGTGACGTCAATAATGTTCAACTGAGCATATGGATCACTTCAGGAGTGTGAGCTGTTCACATCACAGCCTACAAATAGACCACAGTTAAAAATGTAATCTAATCTGCCAAACTATAATAAAAAATACCTGGTTCTTTAGTCGAACAACTCCCAAAGATCACAAGAAGATGATCCATTTCTCAGTTTAGCATTTATTCTGGTCACAGGTAAGGTTTACAGTGCCATACCGGGGCCATACATTTTTATAACCATCATTGCTACGCCTATCCAGAGGTTGAGCTAAACTAAACACCTGAGAGTAATTGGCCAAAAAACATGACTGACACCACTGTCTCAACCCACAGCTGATGTCAGTTTTCAGAGAGATGTGCTAACAAAGTGTGTGTGTGTGTGTGTGTGTGTGTGTGTTGAATCAGAGCATGGAGCTAGGAGACGGGGTAAAAGTTTACACAAGGTCAAAGAGATCTCAGACACAAGCTGGAACTATCTACTAGACAGAAGCTATCCTTTTATCTTTCAGGTAACCAAACATCAACCCTGGAACTGTACAAGAACATAAAACCAGATAGATGCTGAGCTACATTAGTTATTAAAAATATATTACAAAACAAACAAACAAAAAAAATAGGATTTGAAAGGAGCCTAAGTAAGCAACTGGTGTTTCCTGTTTCTCCTTGCTAATGTATGTCTCTAACATAGGGAAGTAGCAGTTAATCCATGAAGTTTTTACCTCCCCAATTCAAAACAAAAGTCTCAATTAAGTTGCAGATGGCATAAAGGAGAGTATATAAATACCATGAGTGTTCAGTGAGAACCTTTTCTATCTTTTGTCTTCTCGCTCAAATGGCTTGCTAGCTCCTTTTTTTTTTCCACATTAGGTTCATGAGCAGTGCCTATATTTGTAGTTAGAGAGTCAGGCCTTGACTCTAGTTAAAACTAGTTTTTATCCTGCTCCTCATTTTGTAAAGTAATTTGTAAATGTTCATTTTGCAGGTGCAGGGAAGACAGCAAATATCAGATGCATCATTTCCTGTAACATTACGTTTCTGATGTCATGACAGAAAAAAATGCGACTAAAGTGAACCCCTCAGCTTCTTAAAATTACAAAACATTTGTTACATGCTACAAATGAACACAATCCTTCTGAATATATGTGAGAAAAATTCTGCTTAAACAACTAAATTATGTTTGAATAACTTCAACAAACAAGATAAGATAAGACAGAAGAGAACGTGTTGCTGGTGATTACACAGTCTGACCAGAATTTGTTTAAATCCTTTATTGATTACTTTCCCCCCCTTTAATTTTAGAATTTGAGCGTTGAGGTGCAGAAAAGAGTCTCCATCAATCTGTTGAACTACACTCAGATCTTACTTCGACCTAGAAAAAAGTGCCTGTATGAGAGTTTCCAGTTTGAAAGCAAAGAAAGACCAACCTGAGACGTTCTTGTGTCACTGAGCTGAGATGCCCCCTATTGTATAATCCACACGGAGGAAAGAGTCCAACCTTCAAAGAGCAGAGCCATCACAGTCCCCTTAAGGCCAGTTACAGCGATAGGTCAACGGTCCAGCTCAGCTCCCCACTACAGGAAATACACAGCTCTGATGACATTTTCTAAAACATACCATAGTGGATCTCCAGATGTTTATACTGCATATCAAAGTGTTTAACCACTGATTAATCTGACTGTTCTGCCATCCACCTGCTTCATCTTCTGTTGTCTGTTCATATCTTCATCTCAAACACACTCTGCAGAGTGTTATTTCATAAAGACTCATCCTTTTTGATGACAAAGACACAAAGACTTCCAACAGGTCTGTGTTCAGCCCCTCTCTGCTGCAGTTTGGCATTGACCAAGGATGTCCCACAGTTATTCCTGAATAAATATTTTTCTCCATGTTGAGCTTCCTTTATTCATGTCAGCCTCTAAAATCCTGTGACATGATGACTCCATGCCTGTTTCTGCCTTTTCTTCTTTTTCTTTGTTGTAAGGTCAAACACAATCTAGCATCAACACTGGGTGTTGTATTCTGAAAATTAAGCAGAAGTTTTAATGCGCTTGACTTCCTGTCTGGCTCTACCTCCCTCTGAATGTTGAAGTTCTGCTCCAGACTGCTGAGGATGTAAAAGCCGGAACTTCAGAACTGGTGTTTTAAATCTGGTTTACATCTAAAATGATGACCACATTTACACGGTTTAAAAACCCCTCTCCAGAAACTTGTGGATGATGTCACTGAGGCTACCGTCATGTTTGATAAACCACATTTGGAGATGTGTCCATGAAGATTCTCATTCACACAGGTCATGGTAGTCCAAAAGACTCATAAAACAAGGCAACTAGACTGTTTAGGGTTTAGGAGACGTTTCACCTCTCATCCAAGACGCTTTATCAGTCCTAAAACGCTGGTGAGGGAAGCAGGTGTGAAGCCTCATTTCCACTTGGCGGTTCGTCTCAGTACAGTTCAAATTTTGTGGTATTTCCTTTGACTGAAACTGAGATTGGTTTTCTTAATTGCTAACCTGTACGGTCCCACTTTTTGGTACCCTTCTGTTGGGGTGCCAGACATACTGATCTGAGCCCAGAAGGTGGAGCTAGAAACACTGCAGTCACTTGATAAGTCAAAAAAATTAGCACTTCCTGTGCAATAGTAGTAATAAAGAACAACCCATAACCCTGCCATGGTTAAGCCATCCAGTTGACTCCCTGAAGGTAACTTTTTCTTTGTTTGGAAATTGGTGTCACCAAATATCGAGACACTGCTGTTGAAACAAAACTGTCACATTTTTGTTCTTCGTTGGATTTATTAGTGGGGTACACTGTGTCACACTGCTATGGCATCACGCTATCAGCCAGCTAACAAGGCTATCGGCATCTGGCTTACATGCCACCAGAGGAGATTTTTCTGTGCCTCAGCATCCAGGAGAAGTAAAAGCTTCAGGGTCTTAGTTTGCCAGGGCCAGCTTTGGGACAATCATTCAGTACGTGTAGATGCAGCTTAAGAAATCAGACTATGAGCGTAATCAGCAACAGACTGGACCATTAAGAAGCATGTAAACAGATAATGGCCCATCTATCCTCAGTGTTGAATGTGGATACGGCTACAGACAGAGCCTTTTGTGTTCATTTATGTCCAAATTTCTGCACATTTGCATAACTCTTGATCCACACATAAAGGGTAATCGCTGCACCGCGGTTTTGGGGCACGTGCCATTTCATACTGGATATGTCTCTGGAGTTCTGCGCATCACAGGGCAGCGCCCATAGCAGGAGGAGCACAGGAGAACCACATGTTCCTGCAACAACCCCACCCATAACAACATACTTCATGGTAATTAATTAGTATGTTTAACTCACCTGGTCTTCTCAAAACTTCAGCACCTTCAGGCCATGCCTTCTCCTTTCTGTTGGTGTTCTTATACAAAGATTGTGTTGTGTCATATAGAATTATAAAGTTTTTTTAACTCAAAGATGAACTTTTCCTTGTCCATGACGTCTAGTTTCCTCTGGACCTGACTCGCTGATGACTCGCTGAGGACTAGATTTATGATCAGTAAAGCTTACTGATACGAGCCAAAAAGAGCAGTACCACCGGAAACCGTGGGGGCAGTGTTGCTGCTACTACCCAATACGTAGCTTTACAGAATAACAATGGCAGAACTTTCACAATGTATTAATCAGCCTCACCGACCATCGCATTGTACAACACCCCCTCTGTTTTTGTGTTTTATGCAAGAGGTGGATCAGCTATGCCTCCTCCACAGTCACTGTGCTTGTTTTTGAGTTTCTTGTTGTCATAAACTTTTGACTCTGAGCTGCTCCCCCTGGTGGACTTTTGGTTAAAAAGGACATATACCTTTTCGTACGTAAAGGGAGGAAAAATGGGCCCTCAGACCAAGAGCAAAATGAGCGTAGCTTGATTGACACATGTAGATAATGCGGTTGCTATCAGACTGTAGTTACATTCAGAATACAGTTTCTGAGCAGCTTGGAGCTCTTAATGGTACAATCTGTTTTCACAATATGGAGTTTGCAATGCTGCTGGTAACCAGTATGGTAGTTGAGCTTGTTTTGAAGGTTGTAGAAACTAACTTGCAGACACTTTGTGATCTCACCAGCTCTCCAGGAGTTTCTTTACATGACAGAATTTGACTGATTTCTGGAGAAACCTCATAACTGACCACGGGAGGAAGGCGAGATGGTTCTACTGGTGTGTTGGAAAAAAATCAGTCGTCTTTTGAGAAAAAGAGCTGATTCCTGAAGACAGAAGTGTTAATGTGTGTTTTGATTTGGACAACATAAGACAGACAGGCTCACATTTGATACCAGGCCCTGTTTATGTGACTGACTCGGATTCATTTTCCTTCACTCCTTCCCTCTCCTCTCCTCTCCCCTTTCTTTCCCTTGAGGCTTAAAAAATAAAAGTTCCTTTCATTGTTAAAGGCACACAGACAATTTGTTTGACAATGTCAGTCTGTGCGGCACTGCAGAGGAGGGAATTATTTCTCCTTATCACTCCTCTGATATCCCTCCCTCCCAGCCTTGCTTAATTCTTTCCCTTTATTTCCTCCCCCTTTTCCATCTACTCATTTGGCATTAACATATAACTGCTGTGAGCCCTGCCGTAAACACAACGGGAGGCTCACTCTGTGTGTGGCTCTGCGTGTGTGTGTGAGCGCCGCTGTGTAAGCCGGGTGCCTTTGATCCGATAAAAACCTCTAATTTGGATGGTTGAAAGAGTTTACATACTTGTTCTTTGCCTTCATTCCTTTGCTTTTTTCTTCTGCCTTCCATTTGCATTTGGCTTCACTCCGCTGTTGGAGACTTGCAGCTGAGTTTGGCGATGTGGACCGAGCCAACGCTTCGAGAAGGAAATGTTTTGACAATTGGCTTTGTCAAATTTGGTTTGAGATTTCTTCATCGCCTTGCGCGGCCGACCATTAGATTAAGACTGCGCTTGTGTAAATCCTTTTCACTCCTCACATGATTGATGTTCTATTTCAAAGTAAAGCAACAACAAACAAGTTTCCCCAGAGCGAGGGCTTTTGAATAACATGCCATTCATCACTGGCATGCTTGGCCTTTTCCATGAGTGCCACAAACAGACGGAGAATGGAGGATGTTTTCAGACTCAGTTATCACACAGGCGTTTTATTTTAAAGACTTTTTGCTTTTGATTTGACTCAATTTGATTTGCAACATTTGCTTGGGAGTTGTTTTTTTTTCTCTCAGATTGAATACACTGGGTTGAAACAAAAATCAGCAGCCTTCACAGATCAGGGTCGCACTGAGCGAGGATTCATATTTCTTACAAAGACAGGATTACTTTGGAGGGAGAAGAAAAACATCCCAGTTTATTTGTGCAAATGTAATGTACCGAATATTTCTGGACTAATACACGGCTTGAAAACAACTTTTGTTGAGCTCTTCTTGTGTCTGACAAAATCTGGTGCTAACATGATCTTTTTTTTCCCTACAAAATTAATCCAATAGCATCTTTACATAAACATATATTCAACACCAAGACAAGGAAAGAATAGACACGCGTCTAAAGATTCTGCTACATCTCTTCTGTCACCAAAAAGCTATGACTCCAGCATGAAACTCTGTGAAATTTAATGTCAGGGAAAAGCAGGTGTAAGATCCGCAGCACACTTTGACCAGAAAAGGTGAGAGGCAATCGACAGGTCCACACAATAAGTGACGGAGACGATGAAAGAAACAACCTTTCTGTGCTCACACAACTTAGACTGGCTCTCATTGTTTCAGCATCAGCTGAGTGGAATGTGACAGTAGCAGCAGGCTGTATCTGTTCATCACAGCAGTGACAGAGTTCAAAGCTTCTTCCTGAAATAACCTTCATGTATGGTGGTTGCTATGGAAGAAACTATCCAGTGTCATGAGAGCTTAGGTGCAGATACCAGGAACAAATTATACAAGTTGGGTGGAAGTTTTATATTTATTTACTCATTCATTTATTGTATCATATGTTAATTTTGCTTAAACTCAAAATATAGTGGCAGTGCTGAAAACTGCAGTTCTGTAAGTG
Source organism: Halichoeres trimaculatus (assembly GCF_033239565.1). Classification (NCBI taxonomy): domain Eukaryota; kingdom Metazoa; phylum Chordata; class Actinopteri; order Labriformes; family Labridae; genus Halichoeres; species Halichoeres trimaculatus. The sequence goes on along the minus strand of NW_027437196.1, from coordinate 27,935,197 downwards.
TCCACTTGAGGCTGGCTCTAAAAATGCCAAAATCTACATTTACAACTGTGATTTAAGTCTTTATAAATATATATACATAAATATATATCTACATATATATATATATATATATATATATATATATATATATATATATATATATATATATATATATATATATATATATATATATATATATATATATATATATATATGCTGTCAGGCGATTAAAAAAAATAATGTAATCAATTACAGGATTTGTAATTAATTAATCTAATTAATCACATTTTAATCTCATATCTGCTTAATGTCCCACAATAAAGACTCTGAATTCCAGGACATTAAAATTACATTAAAAAACATTTAAAAATAAGGTGGGGATATATACAACACATTTTTAGGTACCCTGAGGCATAAGGAACACATGAAAAAAGTGTTATGGTTCTGTCTTTACAAAATCTACACATTCCTGCACCTAAGATAAGCTGATTTGATTTTTAGGACGGGTTTTGCTTCTGTCACATTTTTACTCGATGTGGACTCAATTTTCACTGCAATATGAACTTCTATACTTCTATGAGGTCAGGAGAACCAGGGCTAAAGGCTTAAAACTGTGAGGAACTATGTACAAAACACTTAAAGTCATGGATCAAAGAAAAGTGAAGTAATTTCATTTTTATAAGTTCTGAACACACAAACTGTTGCTGATTGGTGCAGAACAGCCCCAAGCTGAAACATGACACCAGGAAGATGGAAGCCAAATTTTCAAAGAATTATTTAGATCTAAATACAAGACAAATTAGATCATTCAGGGCTTATTTAATGCAGTAAAGAGTGTAGAGTTATTTGTTTTTTACAGACTCGAGCAAGGGCAAACAGTTGATTTTCTGCAGATTTTCAAAAATGACGTGTGAATAAATGAGATGTGGACGGCAGTCCCCCAAAATCACTCTCGCGCCCCCCCTGTTTAAAGCATGTTGCTGACGTAACGTGTGACACATTCAGGGACCGTTGGAAATTTGAGAATCTTACGAGAACACCACTTTTTGCAAGTAGGACAAACGGTTTGTAAATGCCAGACATTCAAAAATAAGTGCGTCTTTGAATGCCCCATGGGTTTGGGATCCAGATTAATCTACGTTAATTTCTATAACGGATTAATTTGCGGTGTAATTAATTAATCTAATTAACGTGATAAAATGACAGCCCTAATATATATATAAACATAGTGTACCCAGAGAGGAATTTAAACACACAACTGTTACTGTTAATATTAATGTTATTCACTGTTAACCACTGATACCTTCAGTTGAGAGTCAACAGTTAGCCTGGTCGCTATTATCTCCAAAATCATTGCCTCCATTGTATAGTATCATTTTTATCAACTCATCCACAGAACAACTTTACATTTTATGCTGCTAACAGGTTGAATCAAGTGTCTAGAAAAAATGCCAACTGGTCTGACAGAATGGAGCTAAATTCTGCTTCTGTGGTCAGAATGCGTGCACATCTTTATCATGATGAAGACTGATAATCCCTTTAGGAGATGAATTGTCTCATAATAGTTTAACATCTATTATTAGGTTATAATTCTTAACCCATCAGGGACTCAGCTGACTCAGTTGACTCAGTTGACAGACTAACCCTGTAGCTGTTATTGAGGAGGCTCAACAGGATCCCACACTAGCTCAACTAAAGCTAGATCGTCAGCATTTCCACCATGGCACTCATAGATGAAAGGCTTCAGAGCTCTACTCTGAACTCAAGAACCAGTCAGGTGATGTCACAGAGACTACTTCCATGTGTTACATGATCTATGGTCCAAAGAGAAGACTTTCAATCAGTGTGTGAGTCACCCTTCATTCAGTAAAGCATTGTCCCCACCTCAGGTCTGACTGGATGGAGCAAGCATGAACACAGAGCAGAATGGAAAATTGTTCCTGCCATCAAGAGCAGTAATTCTGATCTCACAAAGCACCTAAACAACACACTTTTTCTCAGGTAGCTGACAGCGGGAAATAAAGACCTTTTTTTTATCTTATGCAAAATCCAGTCTGGGCCCCTGAGCACAGCAGTGTGTACATTGTTAAAGGCATAAAAACAGTACTGTAACATTAAAATGTATACTTTTTAATTTAAAAGGAAAGAATAATCAAAAAAATGGAAAGAAGAGTTTCCTAAATTAAAGAGGCTGTGAGGAGTTTGAAAGTGATATTGAAAAAGTCTGTCTTCTAGAAATATGCCTGATCATAATCCACACTTTAAAATGAGATTATCAGCACCAATGTTACAGCCTCAGGAGCTTAAGATATAACAATCAATCACAAATTAAAGGTTTAAGGCTCAAACCCAAAGAGACCAGTAACATCTAAAAGGACACAAACAAAGGGGTTAGGAGTTTTTCCAAGAATATATACATTATTTAACACAAAACAACTCAATTGTTTTACTTAAGCAAAGGAAAGAAAATAAAAAGGCTGCAGGTGCTGGCCAAAAAGAACCAAAGAGGGATGGTGGACATGGCTAACCACGCAGTGGGCCATCGAACCAGCCACCACCCCCTAACTAAACCTAACCAAAAATAACCCTAACTTAAAGAAATGAAGCTGGGAAATGGAACTACCAGCACATTACAGCCAAACTAAAATAACAAAACTCAGCAATCTGGTATTCCTGGGGGAGAGAGGGGGAAAAAAAACACAGATTAAAGAATGAATCTTTAAACAAAAGGAAATCAAGCAGAAAAACCTAAAGGTGAATATGTGTGTGTGTGCATCCCAGCCTCCAGCTCTCTCTGCCATGCTCCTCTTCACACTCCCTAAATACTGACCTGCTCCACCTGAGAGCTTAACAGCACACTGGTGTTGCAGCCACACAGGTAGAGGGAAGAGGGAGGGGGGAACAGAGAGAGGAAACTCCAGCTGCCTCCACACACATAACAACCAATATAGCTTATTTCTGGATTGATTTACGGCACGTCAAAGTCACTATGAAAACACCACACCGACTGATGAAGTTTAGTAAAGGGACGAGAGATCTGTGTTTTTCTCTGCTGAAAACGATTTCTGTGATTCATTTTGTAGTGGTGGTGGACACTGGAGCCTAAATGTCAGACAGAAAAAGGACAGAAGAGCAGAAGAAAGAGAAACAGGAGGGAGATAGAGCACGAGCTAAAGGCTAAAACACAGAGGCTAAACTGTTTGTGCTAATGTTGATTCCAACCCACAGTCAGCAGTTATTCTGCAGTGGTCTGTTCAAACTTGAGAGTCTATCAATAAAATGAAGAGTGAGGTTACGTTAGCTCTGATTGGTAGATGACTGAGAGGACATCACCAGGATTCACTAATGTTTCAAATTGCAGACATGTTAGCGCACTGGGCTGCCAGTTGAGCTAAATATATACAGCTACTAAACAACTTACAAACTGACAGTGTTCACTTGTTGTCATGTTAGCCTACAGATACATCAGAGCACCAGGCAGCTAGTAGTGCTACATATAGCCGGCTATTGACAGACGGCAAAATCTTACGTAGTGCTGTTGTAACACTTCAAACAACAGGGCTACATAACTGTACTGTTAAATGCTTTATCTCGTCGTGTGGTAACCATAGACTAAAAAAACAAACAAACAAACAAAAAAAACTCCTCCTGGTGGCTGGCAGCAGTATAGGTACAGAAAATCCATCTCCCAGTCATTCCAGATGGGCTGTGGTCAAACTTTAAAAAAATGAATACACCTGGTAGAAATATTCCTCATTTGGCTGCCTTGTTGTCAACAGTCTTTTTTTCTGAGTTTTGTTTTCATCAGTAATTAAAGGATAAAAACAAGGTTTTATGTCATGTTTGACAATGATTGACAGCTGCTGTTCTTGTGTATTTTGGGGGGGAATTGTAAGTTATGTCGGGAGGTAGAGTCAAGAAGTGATAAGACTCTTGAAAGAAAACAAAAATATATATTTTTGTCACCCGGCTCCACTCAGATTCTCCCAGAATCCCTCACAGTCTCTGCTGCACAGACTCTGGCTGCAAATAGCTACAATGGCTTCGCCTGTAACGGAGGAATTTTGGCTTCAAAACCGTGTGCAATGGTATAAAGCGGAGCCACGCTGTCCACTCTATATACAGTCAATGACTGTATCCAGTAAAAAGTTGTCTTGGACAAAGAAACAGTTGATGCTGTGTATTAAAAAATGATTCACGACTAAATATTGTATCAAGTAAACAAATAGTATTAGGAGCCAAAAAAAACACTCTTCTGTGTGTGTGTCTCTCTCTCTCTCTACACACACACACACACACACACACACACACACACACACACACACACACACACACACACACACACACACACACACACACACACACACACACTATCACTGCCTTTTCCTACATTCATTAACTATTCCTTTCAGTTAATTAAAGTTACTCAGATGGAATAAAGCTTATCTAAGACTTGGAGAGTCACTCTGAGTGAACTGCTGACACACACACACACACACACACACACACACACACACACACACACACACACACACACCTTTCCACACTTCTCACAGTGGAAGCCATTCATTGGATTTATCTTTCTGGAGAGACTATCAGATCTGCGTCACACACAGGGAATCTTTGTGTTTTTGTGCTTCTGTCTCCTTAACTTACACACTTACTACACACACACATTGGGATGAGTGTTGGAGCATGTGAGATAAGACGTGCCTATCATCCAAAAATCATACAAGTGCACAAATGTATCAGGAGAAGCCATCTCCGGGAGCTGACACATCGCTCCATTGATGTGAGAGTGAGTCGCTGCCGGAGGATTAACGTGCAAACCAAACAGTACATGCTTCAAACTTGACAGGAAACCACCTGTGAAGTGTCGGTCTGAAGGGTTCCCTGTGTCAGTCAGTGGCAAATATTGAGCTTATGAGTCCGGAGTATTTGCTGGCTCTTAGTGTGGGAGGTAGGGCACTGGTGTTGCTCTACCTTGCTCGCTGACAGCCACAACAAATTGTTTTCTAAGTAGAAAAACCAAGCTGTGCCACGTTGCTTGTGTATTTAAAAACTGCATTTTTCCATTGCCAGAGCCCCCATGCTGAGTTAAATGAAGGCATTTATTCTCCAACCGAATCGGGTCTGGAGATATGCTTTCATTAGGACTGCGATTAGCATAGTGCTTGTTACCGCTGGGCCTGTTAGTGAAACAGAGCTGTCTGTCTGTCTCTGTGCGTCTCCTCATTACAAACAACATGGAAATCAGCTGTAGGATGGAGTTACGCACATCACAGATAGGACATGTAGGTTAGAGTTGGAAAACAGTTTAATGGCCAGAGAAAAGAATGATGGTTGGTTTTAATGCAGCTGAGCATATGGACAAATAGGGGAGAGATTCGCTAATGTCGGGGATTTTCATCTCCAGCGCACTGTGGCAGTTAACAAGAGAGAAACAGACAATAGTTCAGAAAGTTCAGTGGGATTTATTCACAGAAAAGCTGCTAAGAGACTCTCAATGGCAGACCGTGGAACAGAGACGTGACTTGTGTTTAGCTATACGGTGGATTCTGGCTTTAATCATACAGTCCACACTATCTGTGGGTCTGTAAAGCGAGTAATCTGGAATAATTGTACTACATAATACAATGATAATGGTGTTGTAGGTTTATAGCAATATTTAAAATCAAAAAGAAGTGAAGACAGAGACATGTTTACCCCTGTGTTCAACAGTTCATGGTTTCTTATGAAGAATGTCTTGGTACATGTCCCCATTCATCCTTTCTTCAGTTAACTGATAACTACCATCACCAAATGCTGACCAACAGCCCCACACCCTGATGGTCCCACCTTCAAACCTTTCTGCGTCAGGTGTTTTTAGAGTAAAGTACCTTTCCTCCCCTAAACTTGGTTCCTGCAAAGATTGACTTTGTTCTCCTCTGACCAGGCTGTATCCTCTGAGTACTTCATCAGTCTTTTGTGTGGAGAACCTGCATAAGCCCATGGCAGTTGAGTGTATTACCTATTGTTTCCTGGGTTTCTTGTTTTTTTAAGATTTAGATTTATTGGTCCCCAGAGGGGAAATTCATTTCCACTGACTGTACATTACAGAGCAACAACAACAACAACAACAACAACAACAACAACAACAACAATAACATTGCACCTCAACAGACAACAGCAACAACAGAGGACATCATACAGTTGCTCGCTATAACAGTGCAGGACAAGGAAATACAATAGGATACAATATGAGCTGTGGACAGGTCAGCGGGGCCTGTTGTTCAAGGCAGCTATGGCTGAGGGGATCAGGCTTTTCCCCAGGCGAGCCCTCTGGAACTTGATTGTTCTGTACCTGCGCCCTGAGGGTAGTGGGATGATGATGATGATGATGATTGTGATGATGATGATGATTTGATTTATAAAGGGAAGACGGGAGAAGCAGAGCTTATCTAGTCCCGTCACCATTTCCTCAATATTTAGTCTCCTCTTTTTCACATATCATCAGATTATTATGAATTTTGATTCCATTTCCAGAAGTATGACATAATTCTTGATTGTCTTTTAGTGTCCATATTTGATCTTTAATGTCCATCACTTGTCTTACAACATCACTTCATTCACAGTCATTGTTTTGGAACATTTTGTCCTTCCTCCTGTCTTACAGACTAAACAAACCCACATATTTACATTTCAGCATTCTTCAGTCTTGACAATTTTGGATGATACACACTTAGCTATAATCATTTTCATATCCGTTAAAGGTCATTTTGACATTTTTTTTCTTCTTTTTCTTAAATATGTTCATGGAACCGCTACACCTGGTTTCTCCTTGTAGCTAGTGTTTATTTGGGTTTAGTAAGTCAATGTTATTAATACCACAGATTAAACCTTTTTTTCTGCCCAATTTCTAAGGAAAGATCTCCAGCATATGTGATGAAGCTGTTCAGATTCAAACTTGGTGATCTGTAAATGCAACAAATAATAATATTACAATTTTTCTTTGTATGGATTTCAACCGTAATGCATTCTAATATGTTGTCAATTACTACAGGTATTTCCTTCAACACTCTGAATTTGATATTTTCAGCTATGAACAGTGCAACATCGGATAATGGATAATGTATTGGGTCAGTGGGTGGGTGATATCCTGTACTATGGTGTTTGCTAACCGAGTGATGGACCTGTTGTTTAATTCTGTGAGGTTGGGAGTGGGTAGACCAATGATTTTTGCTGCTGTGTTTGTTATGCCTGTGAGTTTGGCCCGGTTGGTGATGGAGAGCATGGTGTAAAAACAGGTGAAGCAGTACAGGAGGATGGGCTGGATGATACTTTGATAGAGTAACAGCAGGAGGTGAGGTGCAACATAGAGTCCTTTAAGTTTCCGGATGTCTCTGTCTTCACTTCTTTTTTGTTGGCTACGTTTTTGAATGTCCGTGATGTGTTAATCAAAGGTGAGTTTTTTGTCCAGAGTTATTCCCAGATATTTGAAAGTGTCTACTGTCTCAACTGTTTGGGTGTTTATGTTGATGGGGTGCTGGGGTGAGGGGGGCTGATCAGTAATTCCTTTGTTTTATTTAAGTTGATTTGTAGATGGTTGTCCATGCACCAGTTTGTGAAGTGTGTGACAGTGATGTAGTAGTGGATTGACTGTCAGAGAGGAGTGCAAGGATGGCTGTGTCGTCCGAGTATTTGAGATATGTTGTGGCGGGTGAGATACTGAGGCAGTCGTTGGTGAAGAGTGTGTACAGGAAAGGGCTAAACACACATCCCTGCGGGACCCCAGTGTTGATGGTGAGAACAGGGGATGTGGTTGAGCCCACCCATACTGCTTGCTGTCTGCCAGTGAGGAAGTTGTGGGTGAGGTGGATCAGATGGGATCAGATTTTTTAAACAACTGAACCTGCTGACTCCAGACCTTTCTACAACTCTCTGCAATTGATACATTGGTTGGTTCTTTGACATTTCTTCTGTTAATTCTTTTGACTCTTGTGTCAAAAATCTCCCAGGGAACACCTGGTCCTGACTGGTTTATCGTGAAACTATGTCCACTTCAAGATAATCACCCACTGCATGACAAACTTGATTATCAGGCAGGAAAACAACCAGAACAGAAATTTGAGCAGAGTTTCCACCAAGCAGTCTGGTTTGGTTTGTCTCCGTACAGCTCACATTTTGTGGCATTTCCAATGACTTATCCCGAGACAAATCCTCAAATAACCGAGACGAGCCGTTCCACTTTTTGAGGCTCTTTCGTATTGGTGCCAGACTGAACCGATCCACTCTCGGAAGGCTGAGCTACATTTCTCCTGGAGGCACACAGTCTTCTCTGAAACAAAGCTTGATTGTTCTTTGTAACAAAGAGCCAAATGCCAATCACAGAGAATGAAATGCTGGATGTCTTCCATCGTAGCTCTTTTTTTTACTGTGTTGCGTTGTTCTTCTTTGTTGGATTTATTAGCGGGGTACACTGTGTGCTCTGCTATGCCTAGGGTGACCATATTTTGATTTCCAAAAACGAGGACAACGGCACCGGCCTCGAGGCACAAATTCAGACAGGCTTCTTATATTCTTAATATTTTCACTGCCCCGTGGTTACTCCCGTCTGTGGAAACACCACAGTACTGGATTTTTTTGAGTGCTTCATGAGTGACTTCAACAGAATGGGGGGCTATTACACCTAGAGATGGGTACCGAATCAGGTACTTCTAAAGGTACCGACCGAATTCTGTCAAAAGTACAGAGTACCGATTCATGTAAAATCAAAAGGTACCACGTTTGGGTACCTGAACACATCCTTGTGACTGTGAGGAAGTGAAAGAATAGTCGATTTTCCATGATGGACATGAACACAGCATTGCAAGGGTATATACTGAAGGATATATATGTTAAATTGAAAAAAAAAATATATATATATATATATATATATATATATATATATATATATATATATATATATATACATATATAATATTGTTAAAGAAATTGATATTTTTTACCACATAACTACAAAAGAGTACTGAAAATTTGTACCTTTGAGCACTGGTACCGATTGCCAGGTACCGGGCATTGGTGCCAGCACTCCTAAACTTTTTAGCAACGTCAGAGTCAGGAAATGTCTTTTTTTAGCAAGGCACTGGTGCAATCCATGGACCTGTTGCTGTTGTGGTGTTTTACAGTATGAAATGCCAAACATGCCCTGTCATGTCATGTTTTTCGGTGTCCATGTGAGCTTTGAGATCTCCAGCACCTTTGTTGGACACTGAGACATATGTGCCAGCTTTGCACACGGTTCACTCCGCCTCCCACTTGTCCCGATCGGGACGGTATGTCGGAAATTTTTTTTTGCAGTTCATCTGTGAAGCTGCACTTACGCTTAGGCATCTTCCGTGCAATACAGCTCCACTGTCTAAACAGCCCCGTCTTCTCCGCTCTCCGTCTATGTCTCTCTCTCTCGCCTTCTCTCTGATCTTCTCACTCTCTATGCGTGTGTGTGCACGCGCAGAGCAGACCTGCCCACAAGGCAGCCTCTCGGTAAGTGATGCGCATGATGGTATTGTTTGCAAGCGGCGGTCAATTTACGGACGCGCGTAATGGTCCTATGAAAATCGGTGAACACCGGACATTTTCGTGAATTTATTAAACCCGCCCGGACACCCCGGACAGGACGTAAAAAGTGGACATGTCCGGGCAAAAGAGGACGCTTGGTCACCCTAGCTATGCCGTCACACTACATGCGGCTGTTGGCATCCAGCTTATACGATGCCTACCACGAGGGGGCATGGCTGGCAGTGGAAATGCCAACAAGACCAAGCTTAACCGAGACAACCCATACCAAACTGTACTGATCTGAATCGGACTGCTTGGTGGAATCGGGGCTTTACAAATTTGTCTAGAACAAACGCCATCAGTACGTTATGCAACAGTCTGGTTAGGGGCCTTCCTTGGCAAAATAAAAGGCAATTTGTTTCAGCCCAGGTCTTCTAAGTTAGCTAGTTTGTTTAGCTAATAGTAACTGTAGTAGGATTCGGCTCTGCTCGACCTCTCTGTTCAGAAATTGACCAGGGGAACAAAGTGGGAGCTCAGATAGACTGTATAATATATGGGCGGTCTCCTCGACCTCACCCCTCTGTTCCTGATACAGCGATGTGAACCCAATCGTGGAATGTGGCCATATTGGATATGATGCGAGCTTTAAGCTTTCTTTCTAACAGCCATGTCTCTGATTGGACAAACTTGAGATCTTTATGTCTTCTAAACCGCTGTAAATGTGTTTTCAATGCCATAAAATGTGTTTTTTTTTGTCTTGGTGTTTCCGTGGTTTCCCGCTTTTCTGCAGCAAGCCTCATGTGGATTCTGTTGGAAATGAGGTGAGGTGTATGACATACATCTAAGTGTTACTTCTACTGTTTCCCCACACTGCCTTGCAGGGTACCTCTTACTGGGTGCTCAGTAATCTTCCCACACTATCCTGACAGAGCTACTTTTCCCACGCTGCCTTACAGGGTACCTTTAACCGTGCACTAAGTCATGTTCCCACACTGCTATCCTGACAGGGTACATTTTCACACTGCCTTACACTGTTCACCTCAGTCAGTTTCCCACACTGCGATCCTGACAGGGTACCTCACAGATAGTTTGTCACTCAAAATAATGTCTTAGCTCTAAATTTCCCAAATACTTAAATTACTTCTTGTTGGAGATGTGATTCTATCAATCTGAACAAAATACCTTGAAATTATTAATCTGACTCCATTCTCCTCTCACCTCTTTCCGCGCAGTTCGTTGATGGGGAAGGATCAGGAGGCGTCCTGTTTCTCAGTTGAACACAAATTTATTAACAATAGGTCAAGAATATGCATTTACAGAGATCTCTGGTGCAGACTCATTTCCCTGTTCCCTACATGTTGCAGAGACAGTTCATGAGACTGACCCCGACTCTCTCCCTCAGCACCAATATATAGTCACTAACAGAGTTTCTCTAAGGAATGTAGGTTGAGTCATCTTCTCATTGGCTCTCCAGGTGTTGTCCCCCTCTCATTGGCTGCTGGCCGTCTTCTGTCTCTGTCTGTGACTGGCATTCATCAAGTGGGTGATCAGCCCCCCTTCACTTATCTGTAGAGAAACTGTTAGAAACACATCTCTTGCTTCCTTCTTTCCTTTAATTGTTTACCTTCCTCACTTTGACTGAAACACCTCAACTCTAATAAAGTAATTGCTGACTTGTGTTAATAGTGTTACACAGTTACTTCTTTTTATTATTGGGTATGAATAATTCACTTGTGGTCACTCTCTTCTCTGGGTGCTCCATAAAATCCCAGGAATCCCCAGCCCTCCTCAAGTGTCCTGCAATTCATACCAACAACAATGAGCACCTGTGTACAACCAAGTTAGTAAAAGCACATCTGTATAGTATTGTTAATAAAAACATGTCTACATGGGCTATATATTCTTTCAATTCTTGACGAAAAGCAAATTTTAGCACTTCCACATTGGCTTCATTCTTCTACACCAGATGTTGCCCCCTTGGGTCTACCACACAGTTAAATAGTTTAAGTTTGACAAACTTATGTTTCAACGTTGTGTAACTTTTATACCCAGAAATGAGCATATCCATTTGGGTGAAAATGATGGCCACATACAAAAAAAAGTAATGCCTGTGCTATTTGTTGACTGGATGATTAATGACTAGGATGAGATAAGAAAGCAAAAAGTAATTGCATGCCTCTCTGACAGAAACACTTTTTAAAATGTGATTGGTCCTGTTTAAAATGATTGAGAAATCTCCTCTCAGCGACTTGATAAGGTTTCTTGTGGCTCATCATATCCATACCTTCTGCAGCTGAGCTTATTTTGATAAGAGGAGACCGTAGGTGAGGGTGTGTTACCTGGCAACACTTGTCTCTTTGTGAACGTTATAATGAAGATCAGGCACAGCTTAGACCCTAAGGACCTGACCATGCTTGGAGACACACTCAACTTAGTTTTCACCCAGATAGAGCTCCCAGACCTTAGGTTTGAAGTTTATTTGTACCTCTGTGGTGTTGGTGAGTTTTTCAGCTTTGGTAACACCTCAGTCAACAGGGTCAGGGCTGCAAGCCCACTCAGCTGCATATGCTAATTTATTCCTTTATTCAGACAGCACTTTGAATCAGAATGGGTTTGGTAATATTTCACTGACAGTCTTTCCCAGTTTTGTACAATCGTGGTAACTGTAGAGCTATTCCGTTGCTGAATTTTTCCTTTGCTGAGTTTGGACTCATTCATCCCTCCAAAGGAAGAAAAAAATCAACACCCTATGAGGACATTTCATCGCTTACAGAGAGCAGATGTCCTGGCTCACTGCATTTAGCCTTGATGTGGCTTGTCTCCTCAAATAAATCGAAGTGAGAATTTCTAAGTAGTTCCCCGGCAATTGAGATAGCGGGCTGGTTTTATTGTCTCAGAAAACTGGCACTACACATCGATTCAGTCCTGCCTGAGATCTCGCCTGATGCTTTCAGACTTCCCTGTGCTTTCTGCTGAGCCTCCCAGTCTCTCTCATTTGTCATCTCTCCTCCACACACACACACACACACACACACAGTGCACTTAGCGCCATGGTTAGGAGTGTGCAAATGTTCCAGGCCCCTGTTAAGGCCTTTCTTAAAGCTGCAGTGTGCAGTGTCTGTCACAGGGAATCAGATGTGTTTTATCAATTCAGTCAGTAAAGCTGCATAACAAGCACTTTGGCTGATAATTATCCAGCAGCTATAAAGTCATCACAGGTGCAAAGAGTGATATCCAATGCCACCAATCTATGTGGAAAGAAACACTAAAGGTTGAGCTGTCTGTTTCTTTCATCGTTTCTCACATCATCCTTTGTTGTATGTTTTTTGATCATTTGCCATTTGGTTTCAAGCTCAAGCAAAAGCACAGTTTAGAAATACTCGTTTAAATAGCTTTATTTATTTTATTTTTTTAGAGTGCTGTGAGGAGTTTTTGAGTGATCTTGAAAAATTCTTGGATCGAGCAGGACTGGATTGGTTGAAAACCCATAAGCCTGTTTCTACCAAGCAGTTCAGTTTGGCCTGTCTTGGTACGGCACACATTTCATGGCGTTTCCACTGACTAATCCCACAACACATCCCCAAATAACCAAGATGAGTCATCACCCTTTTTAGGACCCTTCCATAGGGGCGCCAGACTAAATCCCAGAAGGGAACAAAGAGCCACATGACATCACAAATTGGATTAACTGGCAGGGTACACTGTGTTGCCCTGCTATGGCATCACACTATATATGGCTTTCAGCATCCAGCTTGAACACCACCCACCACGAGGGGGCACGGTTGGCTGTGGAAGTGCAAACAGGACCAGGCTTGACCGAGCCAACTGCACCAAATAATACTAATCTAAACTGGACGGCTTGGTGGAAACGGGGCTTATGACAACACCACACTGGCTGACAAAGTTTAGTAGTGAGGAGTGAGATCTGTGTTTTTCTCTGGTGAACAAAACCAGTGTTAATCCAAAAAGGCCAGCCCCGTCACTATAGCTGTGTCCCATTTCAACATCCACTAACAACAGCATCAGCTGATGGAGTTTCAGGCAGCACACTGTGTGTGCCTGAAGCTGAAGACTGGAAGTCTTGCACTTCGAACTGAAAGGAATCAATTCGCTGGCTGAGCAGTTAGTCAGTTAATCCAGTAACGTACTAAACGTAAGCTCCAACATGAATCACTCATTCACTCACTGACTCGGGGGGAGAGGGGGTCCGGTTCAGTGCCTTAAAGGGATAATTCAGTTTTTTGAAGTGGGGTTGTATGAGCTCAATGTGACCACTAAGGACATAAGATACAGTAGAAAGTTGTCTCCTCTCCCTCAATAAGACACAGACTCTATCTTGATGTCCAGTGTCCGCAGATGTTTCCTCTGTATTCAGAATCAGAATCAGAATCAGAATCAGAATCACCTTTATTGGCCAAGTATTTTCAAGAATACAAGGAACTTGACTCCGGTTTAAACTGCACTCTCTCAGTACAAACGTGGATAGAATTACAAGAGTAGAAAAAATAGAGTTTAAGTAGTAGAAAAAGAATCATAATTATTACAATATTAAATAAAGAACTCTGCACAGAGTAAATACAAAATATATACACAATTTAAGTTAGGAAAAATAGTGCACTGAATAAATGTCATAAAAAATGTGCAGTTTGCAACAGGGAATGGAAGATGGATGTGCAATAGAAACAGAAACAGAGAGACTGTGGCTGTACATGAGGTATATGAGTTGTTTTAAAGCAGGTTAATTGTTCATCAGAGTGACGGCCTGGGGGAAGAAACTGTTCCTGTGTCTGGACGTCTTGACGCACAGAGCTCTGTAACGCCGACCAGAGGGGAGCAGTTTAAACAGTTTGTGTCCGGGGTGTGAAGGGTCTGCAGAGATGTTGCCAGCCCGCTTCCTGGTCCTGGACCTGTACAAGTCCTGGATGGAGGGCAGGCTGACTCCGATGATTTTTTCTGCAGCCCTGACAGTTCGTTGCAGTCTGTGCCTGTCGTGTTTGGAGGCTGAGGAAAACCAAACCGAGATGGAGGAGCACAGGACAGACTGAATGATGGAGGTGTAGAAGATGATGAGCAGGTCCTGGGGCAGGTTGAACTTCCTGAGCTGTCTGAGGAAGCACAACCTCTGCTGTGCCTTCTTCCTGATGGAGTCTATGTGGGAGGTCCACTTCAGATCCTGGGAGATGGTGGATCCCAGGAACCGGAAGGTTCCTGGGATCCACCCAGGTTCCTTCCACTGAAAGGTTCCTTTCAGTCACCATCTGTAGCAGTTCCTCTTCTGTGTGCTCCGGTTCATACAGGTATCCTTTTGGTTCCAAAGTGAATGGAACTTCATTGTCGCTGTCATAGTCACTCATTTTGAATTTCCTACACTGCCTCACAATCCTTAGAGTACAAACAAAAGAATTACAATACTTGATCAATCTTACACGAGGCTACAACCGACGCCCGAAGCATAGCTTGTTTATATTCCCTACAGCTGAAAGGAGGTGGGGGGACTGAGCTCACTAGCGCTGCGCGGAAGGATACATGACCAGTTAGTTAGGTCCAGATTAATGTTTATATTTTATTATTAATGCACTTAAAAAATATTTTATGTAGCGTACTCTTAAATTGTGGTATTACTTTTTGATTTTAGTTCTTGTAGGCAGAGAAAATAGCCTTTGAATTTGGTACCGTCTCTCCCTGTTAGCGTCTATTTCCTCATCACCATCGATTACAGTCTGTGTCTTACTGAGGGAGAGGAGACAACTTTCTACTGTATCTAATGTCCTTAGTGGTCACATAGAGCTCATACAACCTCACTTCAAAAAAACTGAACTATCCCTTTAACTCACTGACACAGTGAACTGAGAACAAACTGAACTGATGTAGCCTCGCACTTTTACTTTCATTGAACGAACTGAAGGAGAGTTTTGATATGAATCACTCACTCACTGACTCAGAAGGAGGAGCTCCCATTCAGTACATTCAAGTCACTGACTCACTGACTCGGAGGGAGGGGCTTCCATCCAGTACATTCAACTCAACTCACTGAGTCACTGACTCAGTGAACTTAGAACAAACTGTTTGAGGCTGGAGCAGCCTTTTACTTTTACTTTCTTTTATTGAACGACCAGAACGGGAGTTTTGATACAAACCACTCACTTAACGACTGACTTAGGTGGAGAAAGACTCAGTGAATGTATTTTAGAGACTTGAAACTCAAAGTTTTACCGTGATTTAGCTTGTTAAATTCAGATTCACAGGCTGAGCTGTGGATAACTACTGAATGATTCAGTGAACAAATCTTTTGAGCCAATCAGTTCAGTGAAAATATTTCTTTTCCTCATCACCTAATGGAAGTGATCTATTTTTATCAACACTTGGGATAGCCTTTAGCAACTTCTGTCAAACATATGCGAATATCCAGTGTATGTGAAACTCAGTGCAACACTTCTCCGCAGCACGAATGGGGGAAAGGGATTTCTGTGACTTACACCAATCTGCATCTTCTGTATTAACGGGAATTATTATTATTTTTTAACTTTGTTAAATGTTAAAACTGTTAATGTCAGTCTAGTTTTTTTTTTTTTTCCAATGAGAGCCTATTAATCACATTTTTCTTCCTCTCCATTCTCTGAAGATGTCGACTTGACAGAGAGGTCTACACAGTCTTTTCAGTTTAATTTCACAGATGATAGCAGGCACAGGCATCCTGCTTCCCTGTGTTGTGACTGACAGAGGGTGGGTCCCAATGTAATCACACATAAAATGCCAAATGAGGAAATCAGGGGAGCGTACTCGAATGCAACACCCACCTCTATCTCCTGGTTCTCAGTGTTCACAAATACCCTGTTTGCTAAAAAACAAACACAAATTAAGTTGCTGTTGTAAACAGATTTTCCTGAAGCTACTAGAAGAATTATGCAGTCGCTCTCCCCACCATTTAGGATCCACCAGGACTCTCTCCAGAACCTGGTGCCCCGTCAAGCCAGGCAAACAGAGTCAAAGGGCTGGTGTCAGGGAGGTGACTAAAAACCCATTAGTGCTGAGAAAGAGCTCAGGGATTCCCTTCTGAGGATAGAAGTAGCTTCCAGAAAGTCAACCATCTCTACAGAGCTCCACCAATCAGGCGTTTGTGGTAGCATAGCCAGATGGGAGCCACTCCTCAAAAACTAAAAGGTAAGACCGTGGCTTTGGGTTTGTAAAAAAGCACATCAAGCAATCTCAGAGAGGGCGAAGCAAGACCCTTAGGTCTGATGAAATGAGAAAACAACTCTTTGGCCTGAATGCCAAGTGTCATGTCCAGAGAAAACCAGGCCCCAGTCATCACCTGGTAAAGACAAACCCTGCTGTGAAGCACGGTGAGGGTAGCATCATGCTGTGAGGATGTTTTTCAGAGGAAGGGACTGGGCGACTAGTCCAAACAGAAGGAAGAATTAAATCAGGTTGAGGAGATTAGTGAAGAACAGGATAAATTTTCCAAAACTTTTCATCCTTGTGGCACCAGACCCAAGCAGGGCGGAGGATAGCAATGCTATAGTAGTGAGCACTGGTTGTGAATACTTCAGTTTATGTGATGTTTTGGTTTCAGCTAATTTAAAAAAATACATAAATGACAAATCTGCTTTCACTTTGTCACTATGGACTGTTGTGATTAGATTTTTGAGAAAATAAAATGAGTCAACCATCTAAAAAGGAGGCTGTAAAAAGTTAAAAAAAATAGTCAGAAACATCCAATCACATTCATCCACAGCCATGACAGCCAATAGGGCTGCTGCATAGATGGGTTTGGAATCCATGTATCATTAGTTCAATTGATGTTCAACTATGAATAAAAAAAACAAAAATAAATGAAAATCTGTTCGTTTTCCAATATTCCATTTGGTAATTTAGATCAAATAAAGGGAAGTTGAGTCACGGGCCACGGGCTGATTTTGATTTTATTATTCAAATTATTTGAGCATGGTGACCCGAAAGTTGTAGCTTCTAATCCAAGGGGGCGTACAGTGGATGAACCTGGTTTGACGGTAGTTGTGTGTGTGATGATGGATGGTTACGTTTTATTCAAAGAAGTCAAACTATGGTTGAAATTTTAGAAGGAACTGAACATAAGGCTGTGAAAAGTAGGGGTGCTGTGGGTGCTTTGGTCTGGTCCTCCATTGATTCAACATTTATAACATCATCATGCTGAGGGGCTCAGCTTGATTAAACTGCTCATGAAGCATTAGATTGTGTGTTTTACAGTACAGTTTACAGTTGAAAATGAACAACAATATACTTCAAAGTGGTTCCAAAAGGTTGGAACTTCATGTGAGCCATGTCTGTGCGTCAAAGGTGAGCTCGACTGCTTTCTCTATAAAAATACTCCCCTATTGGATGAACCAGACACTTGGAACCAAAGCCTTTATACACTGCTGCTAAATCAAGACCAGCTTTCACTTTATTAGCTAAAGGAAGAAAACTCATCATAACGCACAGAATTGCTGTGGCAGAACACTGCAAACCAATGCTGACAAAACAAACAATCCACCCACAGCCACCAGGGGGCGCTGCATCACCCTCAGCACGTAGGGCCATGGATATTTTTATTTCCATTTAAAATACACCATATGCTCTACAACTTGATGAGAAACATACCAAGTATATATATATATATATATATATATATATATATATATATATATATATATATATATATATATATATATATATATATATATCAGAAATGAACATACTTGAAAGATCATGCTGATTTTCTCAGTTGTCATGTCATCATCTCTAAGAGTCACTCATTTGACATGATGGATTAAAACAGACTGCATAACAAATAAATACACAATTGCAACATAAAAAAGAAAATACATGAAAGAGTAACCCACAGTGATGCAATTTGGTCTAGGAGCAGCTGGCAAAACTCATTAATTGAGAGGTACGACAGGATATGCTATGATGAATTTACCAACATGGGCAAATGACGGCAGTTATAGTAGTAAATTTCAGTTATGGCAAACGTTTGGTTTATCGCCCAGGCCTGTAAGAAGCTTTGATAAGACGCTTTGTTAAGAACTCCGGTGAAGTTAGAGAGATATTCACAGATTTGGTTTTCCCAGATCAATAACTCATCAGTTGAACATTGATATTACAAATCTCTGCAATCACAGAAAGGTAGACTGAGAGCTACAAACGTGTTTTCCTCTAAACAAGCCGTTGGGGAACTTGCATTGTCCTCTATGCAGAGCCACTCTTGTTCAAATGAAAAACCTTCAAACTGAAGCACTGTGAAAATTTAACAGAGAAATACTGAATAATTTCACCCAGGAGAGGTGTGATATCTTCAAATTCATTTCACACATGTGATCTCACATTTCATAGACCCTCTGATCACCTATGTCTTAAGACTCATATAATGACTTTATTCCTATTAGTTTATCACTTGATTCTTGTAAATGTATGTGTTTATCCTTGTATTTTTTTTTTCCCCTTTAGGGACTTGGCCCTAATCCTGCGTCGTAGTGAGGTCATTCAAACCACTTAAGGTAATTTTATAAACAAAATTCAATGCTAAATAAAGTTGATATTACCAGTTTTAGATGTAAAATTACTAAACATTTAAAATATACATATACATAAATCTATATCTTTGCCTCCCATATTTTACACAGCCACTGTGGGCCTCTTGCACTGGAGACTGAAGAAGCTCATCAGCTGCTGTGGCGCTGCGCTGAACTCCTCCAGACCCCTGGGCGGCCCGTCTCTTCTCCTTTACCTCACAGGAACGAAATGCCCTGAAGGATGCCACGCCACACAGCCCGGTGATATTTTGTCTTATTCCACAGGTAGAGAAACAGTAGCTGGAGGGCAGGCAAATACATTTCATGAGTCACTGAATACGAGCAATTACCACTGTCAACAGAGCACACTGGCAGGGTGAACTCGAGTGGACAGACAATAACCTTTTTCTCAGAGTTTTTTGGTCAGTGGTGGGTGAATGCAGAGGCCTCAGCTCTCTAACAAATCAATAAAACCAAACCCGGAGCAGGTGGTCAGCTTGTTTAATACTCTCTTCACTGTGGCTGGGCTCTTCAACTTTATAGTCCGAACAAGTGGGACTGGATGGAGGACAGTGCTTTGGTAATAGCTCCCTGTATGTTTTTGTGAAAACAAGAAGAATGTACAATGGAAGAAAAAACATTTCAAAACAAAATTCTTCACATTTTTATCACATGCTTTTTTTGTTACTAATAATCCAATATTACATCATGTATAATTATGATTCAGACATTTCTTAAAGAGGTATTTCATGTTTTAAAGAGGGGTTATACGAGGTAATGACCCCGCCATCAGTCGATTTTTAAAGAAACTGTTGAATGTGGTATTTCGTTTGCATTTTTATTTGGTGCCAGTTTCTACCTGCGCATAGTTCAAGGTACAACATTTTCTGTTACATGTACCATGCCACTGTTATTGGTTAGCTTGGTCACATGACACGCCTATGCCATGTGTTAAAGCTGCAGTCATTGTCACATGGTCAACCTGCAATCTTTATGTATGTATCCGAAAATGTTAGTTTCACTGCATTTTATGTTTATGTACATGCAATATTGTTTATTTACAGCTTGTAATTTGTTTTTATGCTTTTCTTTGTCAAATTGCAGTTTTACAAGAAAACAATTAGTGTAAAGTAAAAGAGACTAGAACTTTACTTCAGTGTCCGACCTTCCTTGACATTCAGTTTAAGCTATCTGTCAATTTGTGTATGGACCATGGGGCACAACATCTGGTGTAGAAAAGTGAAGCTTATGTGGAAGTGCTAAAAGCTGCTGCTCATTGAGAATCTGCATAAGACTGGCCGCAGAAAGACCAGAAACCACAAATACACCACACCAAAAAAACAGACTTTTACAGCATTAAAAACATTTTTAAAGCCGGGTTGGAAAAACAGTTTGGGTTTGAAACATTAATTTCTCAATCTACACACACTGTACAGGGGGTGGATGTTTTTCTAACCGTGGTGGTTTGGAGGATATAAAGATATTAAGGTCACAATCAGAGACACAGCTCTGATGGGCGCCCTGTGGCTGTAATAAAGGAAGCTCAAAGCCTGCGTCATATCAAATGTGGCCATGTCCGCTGATTGGCTTCATTGTACTGTTTCAAGAACAGACAGGTGACGTGGTAGAGATTACATCCATATTTTATATGGTCTATGGTACAGACACAAGCCACAGTTACATGAAGGGTTTTTCGTCTTTCCAAATTAAATCTTTCTGTATGAATTTTCCTAAAATAATAGTATACATGGAAAGGAATATTCAAATCTCTGGTCTCGTCTGCGCCATAATCAAACAGATTAGTCAATGGGGCATGAGCAGAAAAACGTAAACATCACGTGATTTATCAAATACGGGGGATGACAGTTTTATTTTCCACGGTATTATACTCCGTATTGGAAGTTTTTAGTCAGTCCAGTCTTGAAATTATGTTGAGTTCTTCAAAGTTTGAATCAAAAGCAAACTCTCCTCCAGTGCTGACTGCTCGCTGCCATTTTTAAAATTGAGGAATGTCTCTAGGTGCGTCTTACGTCATATCTGAGCATGCGCTGAAAGAACGCACCCTGACAACTTTCCATTTGAGTGGATACATGATACCTCAATAGGTTTGGGGAAAGGAATATTCCACCCCTGTGAAACCGATTAAATGTCCATTTGGATTGGCACTTTTCTTTAGGAATGAGGTGTATACAAAGGTTAAATTCTTTCTGTTTGAGCAAATAAACTGAATGCAAACTGAATATTTGGGTCCATGTATATGTGGCTACACACACTGAGGGCAGCCTAACATAAAACCAAGGAACCTTTAGGAACCTTCATCAACCAATCAGTCTTTATTTATATAGCCCCAACTGATCAGAATCCGAATCACAATACTTTATTGATCCCGGAGAGGAAATTTAATTTCAGTTACATCCCATCCAAGACATAGAAGAAGACAAACTCAGACATGGGAAAACAGACAGGATTTGAGATCAACTTAGGACCTCACCAGCTACCCAGCGCCCCTTTGCAATAGATATGAAAAAACAACATTGGGAGAAGAGAGAGAGAAAAAAGTCAATTCCAGGCTATTCCCCAGCAGGGAGCATAGTCTGAGATCAAGAAAAAAAAACCACCTCAGCATAATAACAACAAACAAAACTCTAAGACTTGCACAAATGTCAGTGCTCAGCCACAGGGGGCACACATGCAGCCTTGCTCAGCCACTTGTGGATCAACCCTCTAACAAATGTTATCTCAGGACATTTTACCAAATCATTAACATGCCTACACCTGTTGATACATTCATCCATTTTCATTAATCTCCTATACCGCGTATCCTCTTCAGGGGTCGCCAGTGGCTGGGGCTTTCTTTGGGCAATAGGCAGGGCACAACCTGGACTGGCTGCCGGTTAATCACAGGGCTAGACCTGTTGATGACAAGAAGACAAGATAAGGAGTCTGATCTCATCTTAACCCACCATAAGCACAGAGATTTGCAGCATTTAGCAAGTTACAGGGGAGAGGAACAACTTCCCTATAATGGGCAGAAACCTCAGACAGGACCAGACTTAAGTTAGACAAAGTCATAGCAGTTGGAGCCCGACATGTCCACAGCAGCAGGCTGTCCACAGCAAGAATAGAGAGGAACCTTTGGGACAAACTCAGAGAGGTCTGTGGTCTGGGAACCAATAGGAACCTTTAGGAACCTTTCGGGTTGATGATGTTCAAATTGCTTTGATAATATTCACTTCACTGCACTGATCAGAACGGTTGAGTGCCTTGCAGAGTCTCAGTGTCAAAAGTTTCTGATCTGATGTTAAAATGGGGATTGTAGCATGAGACTGACACAGAAATCCATTTAAGACACAAACAAAGCTTTTCTAGCCCTGCAGAAACTGAAGCCATTCTGATCCAATCAAGCAAAAATCCTCTTTTATCCTGTAATTAAAATACTTTCATTAAATAAAGGAGTCCGGGGCTCTGCTGCTAATGATCCCGTGTCAGGGGGTTTTATGAGGCGAACAGGTGAAAGTGGCAATACCAAAATATTAAATCAGTGAAGGAGAAAAAGAAAACAAAGAGCAAACACATTCATTCACAGGGTGTGATTCCATTTGCATTCTGATTTCAAAACTGATTACTCCCTTGGCACAGAGCACTAAAGAAGCAGTGAACTTGGAAAAATACTTTCCACCTTAGGGAGTTTGACACATTCCAATAAATAAGTTCAATTACTGGTCCCAGCAGCACACAAGCATGTTAAACACATGCATGGAGGAAGAAGAGACTGAGGAGTGAGCACGTTCTCTGCCTTACAGTGGGTGTACACGGCTGCAGTGTACATGGGGACGGCAGATGGGAATCAAGTCCACGACATGATGTCCACAGCCTGGGCCCCAGCATGAGCTCCTTCATACCAATGACACGTCTTCAAGTCTGACAAATGCTGGTGGGTGTTAAGTACAGTATAGGCAGAGGAGGAATGTTATTCAGGGTGCTATTATTGTAAAATCATAAATCAGACAAATCAACTTCATTTATCATCTGATGTAAAGAGGAGACTGCTGAGAGACAACAGCCAGCACTGGTGTCCTTAAAACCTCTGTCTGTGGTGCAGAATGGTGAAACTATGGTTGGTTCAGTCTATGAAAACAGATGGCTCACATATTTCACCCCTTTAATATCACAAAAAATACACCAACACAATGAAATCAACCCTAAAAACTGTGTTCTCTGAGTTTCTTGGTCATTCTTTGTGATTCTTGTGTTTCCTGAGTTTTATTTGTGATTATTTCTTCACGATTCTTGTTTGGTGTTTCCTGTTAGTCCATAGTTTGTGCTCCTTGTAGTTTTTGTTTGGTTGTTGTCATGTGTGTGTGTCTATTTTATGTTTTCTTAGTGTTTCTGTGCTTTGGATTTATCTTGTTTCTTGCCACTCACACAAAACCATAGCTTTACATCACTATAAACAATGTTTTCTGAAAACTGCAGCCAAAGTGAAGATTTTGGAAAACTCTGGTTTCATGGTTTGGGGTCCGCCGGTAAACAGATTTTTCGGTTCTCAAACGTCACAGCTGAAAGATGGGGGCTCATTCTGATTGGCTGGCTTTTACATCTGGAAAACTTAGCCAAATATGGGTTTGGCATGCCTTGGGCTGCACTTATCGCGAATTTGCCCGCTGTGTGTTAATGAAAGCATTTTAAAAACTAACGAGGAGGGATACTTAGGTGGGCTTTACACGAGTACAAATTTCTACGACTCCTGTAAAATAAACTATCTATCCGGTGATATTGACACATGGAGATGCGTATTTGTCCATGACTCCGCATCTTTTTTGAAAACGGGTCTGTAGGTGGATATCTGCGTATTCGTCTTCATGCGATAGTTGATATAAACAGACAAGTCTGGAAAAGATGGTGACCTCATAGTACCCCTCCTACTCCCTGCCCCCCACCCACGTTGTCACACACAACAACAACAATGGCGGCAGGTTTCTGATTCTGATATTGTTCCAGCAGCTACAAATATTGCTTCGACTATTATATCAACATTTTCTCAGCGAGCATGAACAACATCAGCTATGACAACAACAACAAGTGCTCATGCAGAGACGCAGCATGTTACGCGTGCATGAGCACTTGTTGACGTGGAATCTGCCTCGGAGCAGAACCAGACGGGCAACCCGACGACAGTTTTACGTTGTCATGTAAATGCACAAGCCTATGTACAATACGATGTGTAAACAGCGATACATGTTTTGATGCCGACACCAAGACGATAGGGGGCCGTCCTCGCGTGAGGAGGGCCTTAGTGTTTCTGTGCTTTGGATTTACCTTGTTTCTAGCCACTCACACAAAACTACAGCTTTACGTCACTATAAACAATGTTTTCTGAAAACTCCAGCCAAAGTGAAGATTTTGGAAAACTGGTTTTGTGGTTTCGTGTATACACAGAGTTTTCGGTTCTCAAACGTCACAGCTAAAAGACGGGGCTCATTCTGATTGGCTTGCTTTGCGTCTGGAAAAAGGGTTTGGCATGCCTCCGGCCACACTTATCGCGGATTTGCCGACTGCGTGTTAGTGAAAGAACTTTAAAAACAAACGCGGAGGGATACTTTTTTGGAAAATACCCAGCTACGTCTGGACATGGCCTTAGTTTCACTGTTTGTTTTAGTCCTCCTCGTGTTCCCCTTGTGTTTGATGCCCCTCATGTGTGTCACCAGTGTCTTGTTCCATACCTGTGTTGATTGTGTCTCTATATAGTCTCTGTGTTTCTTGATGTCCTTTGTCAGTTCATTATCTGCTATTGCCTCACATGTATCGCTGGTCTCTCATGTAACAGGCTCTTGGTTTCTTCTGTAGGTTTTTTTATTGTAGTCTCTTTTGTGAGAGGTTTTCTTTTTTTTTCTTTTTTTAACTTTGAGTAGAGTTGATATATAACTTTTTGTTCCTCTTCTTTCCTCCTCTTTTCTTGTTTTTCCATGGATACTCCTGAAACAAGTACAGTTCACAAAACACAACATTATGAACTAATAAAGAGCCATCTGAGTCGTTCTCTTTGAAACAACTGTTCAAACAGCCAAGATAAAACATCCACAACTTATAGAATCCATGTCTTTCATATGTATAAAGGTTTAGATACACCATGTCATGGTTTGGGTTTCTGGTTTGTGTTTTTCTGGGTCTTCTTGTGTTTTGGTCTTCTTGTGTTTTTTTGTGGTTCTGTTTCCCTTGTGGTTTTGATTTGGTTCTTGTCATGTGTATGTCTTTTGTGGTTGTCTTTGGTGTTAAAGTGTCTTTTATGTGTTTGGTCTCTGTCTTGAGTTTCTCTGTGTTTGGTTTGGTTCTCCTTGTTTCCCTCCTTGTTGAATGCTCCTCATGTGTTTCACCTGTATCTTGTTTCACACCTGTGCTGATCACTCCCCGGTCTATATAGTCTCTGTGTTCCATGTGCTCTTTGTTGGGTCTTTAGCTGTGTCCCAGTTCAGGGGCTGCAGCCAATGGAGGCTGGATTTGTAGAATGATTACGTCACAGCGGTGCGTCAGAGGCTGTCCCAATACCGAGGCTCCTCCAAATGCGGCTGACGGATCCGTACTCCGTTTCGGGGGCTGCAAAGGACGGGTTCGTGAATCCTTCATAGCCTTACATATCCCAAGATTCATTGAGCATGAACGCCGAAGATGATAAACATGGCCGAACTCCAAGAGGAGTCCTGTTTTATCCAGCTGTGGAGGATATCTGGCAACAACTATGTGATTGTGTTTGTAAAACATCAAAGAATATTTTGTTTTTCTGTGTGAAAATGTGCTGTTTGGGCTCTTTTCAAGTAATATACTGAGGAAAAAGAGTTCTTTAGAAGATAGTAAAAATCATCCTGTTTTAAATGTGAGGTTTTGGTTTACGTGTGTTTAAAAGTACTGTAAGCCTGACAGGTGAGGGCGGCGCTGTGTGACGTTGAGGGTGACAAACAGGCAATGCTTCTTAGACCAGACCGTCTCAATTCAGTTAGGCCTTTGCGGTCTACACAGGCTACAAAGGCCAGGTCCTCCGAAGGCTACAGCCTCCGTAGGCTGCAGCCCCTGAATTGAGACCCAGCTACTGTCTGCTGTTGACTCGTGTCTCGTGTGTTCCCCATGCTTGGATTTTCTCTCGTGAGTTTTCCAGTGTTTTTGGTTTGTTTCTTTTGTAAGAGTATTTGAGTATAACAGTCAATTTCCAGTTGACTGTTTTGGACACAGATAGTAAAAAGGTCCTTAGAACCAGAGAATATTCTCAGGTATCTTTCTGCATGATCAAAACACATAAACAGAGGGGATCAGACCAAGAGTAAATACAGGTATAATAATGATAAAATGATGATGATAATAATAATAATAATAATAATAATAATAATAATAATAATAATAATAATAATAATGATAATAATAATAATGATAATAATAATAATAATAATAATAATAATAATAATAATAATAATAATAATAATAATAATAATTTAACACCCAGATTTAGCTATAACTTTATTTTCTTTCTTTTTCTTTTTTTTTTTTTTTTTACCATGACACAGTGTATGTGATTTAAAATTAAGGAAGTCATCAATTAATACATCAAAGTATTTGTAAAAGTGAAAAACCTCAGTCTGACAGTAACATTTTGTGAGCTGGACTTAGATCTGGTGAAATAAGAAAAAAGAAAAAGTGTTACCAGGGGAGCACAGGCTGTTAACTGTTTTACACTGGGGTCATCAGATGTTGAAAAGCCGCCTGAGATCAATAAAGACATTTAACAAAGTAGTTTTGGCAGCAGTTGGTAGTCTGGAGATGGCTTGGGACTTCACCCAGCGCAGCAGACGATGCTCTGCAGCGTTCATACAGTGGTTAGTTTGACATTTCACTGTGTGACAGTAATAACAGCAGGAGCTCTGTCGTGAGGTGGCCATAAGTGTGTAACTTTACCTTTCCATCAGCTTGCATGCCATTTACCTTTTGAAAAGGTGCAATTTCGCATTCAGAAAGGGTCTTTTATATATGTTCTTTCCATCCATCCATTCATGTCAGATTGCTGGCCCGCTCTGTAGGCTGAGCTCAGGGTGAACTACGACTCTATACAGACAACAAGGATTCTGACTCATTCAAGGACACTTGAGCTGAGAGGCCATGTTTGGATTGAACTTCCATGTTTCACATTTGTATTCATTAAACTACACCTTTGTAGTCAATAAATGGATCTGTTTACCAACAGGATTCAATGAAATGAGCAAGACTTTAGAGAGTCTAAAGTCTGTGTTCTTTATGAGGAGAAGATACAGGTCAGTTTCTATTAAACTGTTTTAAAATAAAATGAAAAAATAAAAATGACTTGGCATTTTCATTATTGATAATTTAAACACTTTTATATTGCCAATTTTTTACATACTACCACCTTTGAACATTTTGTGCTTCAAAAATTTCAAGTTGATGTGATTGACTGTCAAGACACGGGATGATCCTAGACCCAGATTAAGGCTGTTGCTGGGGCTCAATAACCATCAGACGCCATCTAAGAGAGAAGAGCTTTAAGGAGAAAACACGTCTTCAAAGGCCTCCTGAACCTTGACGTCCTGATGGCTTCAACATTACTGACATGACCAGGAGATCCCACTGGAGATGTTTTCACGGCAGCTCAGTGGAGGGGGCGCCATCATGATCTGGGGCTTTTTCCTTCAATGGACCAATGGAGCTTCAGGTTGGTCAGGGGCGTCAAACAGCGGCTGGCTCTGTGGAGATGTTGCAGGGGGCCTCCTTCATGACTGAGGGCCCTGGTCTGTGTGGGAATGACTGGGTTTTTCAACAGGACAACGCTGCAGGTCACAATGGGCGCCTGACAAAGGACTTCCTCCAGAGGAATCACTCTTTGGACCATCCTGATGTTCCCCTGATCTAAATCACTCTGACAACATTTGGGGATGGATGGAGAGGGACGTTTACAGAAATGGACATCAGGTCCAGACAGTGGAGGATCCTCCTTCAACGTTCACACAGCCTCCTGGAAACACTCACATCAAGAACAGAGGAGGTCCTCATCACTCAGTCCTTTTATAACACTTTTAGTTCTGATTTAGGAGTTCTCAGTGTTTTTTTAGCTGTGTTCTTAAACTTTCTTAGTTTAAGACCAAGTTTCTTGCTTTTTTATTAGATGTTATATTCGTACCCCTCCCATTTCTTCTTTTTGTATCTTGAAACTCTACTTAAACACTTTCTGTGATCAAACAGTGCAGAATGAAAATGTTTGCTATTTTCCAGCTGGCGTGTTTTTGTCTCATTTTCAGTAGAAAATGCCTTTTTTTCATTTTGTTTTATTTTATTCATTTATTCATTCATTTTCTAACTGTTTATCCTGTTCAGGGTCGTGGGTGGCTGGAACCTATCCCAACTGTCATTGGGCAAGAGGCGTGGTACACCCTGGACTGGTCGCCACTCAATCACAGGGTTTTTTTATTTTTAAAAATGAAAAAAATATATAAAAAAAAAAAGAAAAATAAGAAAATAAAATAATTAAAATTATTATTATTATTATTAAAATAATAATAATAAATAAAAGGAAAATTCCTAATCAGACTAAATATTCAAATATCTTATTTCAAGTTATTTACGGACAAAATCCAGGTTTGAATTGCTTATAACAAGTATAAAAAAAAAAAATTGGCCAGTTACTTGCATCAAGACATTATTCTAGAATAAGCAAATTTCAGAGCAAATTTATCTTATTCCATTGATCGATTTTTCTTTTCTTTTTACTTGTTTCAAGCAATTTAGACTTCATTTTTGTAATTAAATAACAAAACAAGACATTTTTTCTGGACTGACAAGTTGAATGTGGCTTATACCAAGTATGAAAAGACAATTTTTACTTAAAACAATAAAAAAAAGGTCATACGTTTCATGTTTTTGGCAGTGTTGAGTGTGTTAATCTTATCTATTAATACGACATGTAAAGGTGTGACTGTGCAGGCCCGAGGTCAAAAAGAACAGCTTGGTTTGAGGATGTATCAGGACAAAACTTGTCACCTTATGACTCTCACCCAATGGGAGTAACAAAAATAGCACACTTCCTCCCCCCAGTCAGACCTTAGCTTCCCAATAAGCTGTATCAGCCCTCAGTTCAGCGAGCACAGTCTCAGAGAGCTCCATCCACGAGAGCTGGGAGTGGAGCTCAGACTTTAAGCTGCAGTCTCACTCTATTTGCCTTCTGCTCTGAGCATCACTGTCTGGGCCGAATTAAAAGCTCCTCTCCTATCAGCCATGGAGCCAGACTACTTCATCACATTACCTTTAACCAGGGTGACACTGTGTGTGCCCCTGTGTGTTTCTGTGTGTGTGTGTGTGTTTGTGTCTGGATCACATTAGATGTAACGGACTCAGACCGCCAGGCTGTGCCTCTATTGATCACAGTCAGACGTTGTCGACACTCATTTAGTTTTCTAATATCTAACTAAGGTCCTTTACTGGACAAACAACATGATGCAGGCAGACAGAAGGCAGGGGAAAGGTGTGTGTGTGTGTGTGTGTGTGTGTGTGTGTGTGTGTGTGTGTGTGTGTGTGTGTGTGTGTGTGTGTGTGTGTGTGTGTGTGTGCGTACGTGCATTCAAAAGAGAGATCATATCCTCCTTGGCCAGGGTTAAATAATGTGAATCAAATCCAGGGGAGATGAATCGTGTGTCATCATGGAACTTTCTGCACATATTTCACCTGAGCACTTAGCAGAGGAGACACCGTACACGGCCCTCTCGCCGTCTCTGTCTCCTGCTTTTTTTCCCTGAGTTTACTTTTAGCTGGCAGATGCCTGGAGGTCAGGGAAAGGGTAAAACTCTCTGTTAGAAATGCTTGTGTTTGATGCAGACTTTAGGTTCTGTTCGGCAAACAGGCTCATCGGGAGAGAAAAAAATAACATTAGTTTTTAGTTCATCACTCTGATTGGTCATTAAAGGGTCAGACTCTGTAGAGAGTGTCTTATCTACTTGGAAAGATTTTTTTTTTTTTTAATGAGTAGTGAATAATCCACTGTGCTCATAGTAAAACTCTTATGATGTATTGTTGTCTCTTGCAATCTGCATGACATGGATTTACCACCTACACACAGGCATCATTGGAGCACTGTGTCTTTGCATTAAAATGTCACTGTATGAGGTGCTCTGTGACTGATTCAGGTCTGGATGTCCAGTCTGGCTGGGATGACCCCACCCCCGCCTTGCAGCTGTTGAAGGTCCTCTGGGATACAACAAGTTTAAGGTCTGATAAAAGGAAAGAAAATGTCACAGACACTGAGAGTGATGAGGCCAGGAGACTCAATCAGGTCTGACACTGACTTGTGTGGACTTATCCAGCCTGTTTTTCTTTCAGTGGAAGTGTCTCCTAAATAGCTGCAGCTCCAACACACCTCACAAAATCAAAGCAATATTTCTGAAGTTTCAATGTAGAACAATTGTGCTTTGTCACTGTTTCCATTACAACTAGAATTGCACACAACTTGAGTAAAATAATACGTAACATCCATCCATATGCTGACGATGATGCTGATTCATGAACACTGGTCTTTTTTTTCACTGGTCAAACTTTTAGCCATCACGGAGCAAACTCATGGAGCAAGAACAATGAATATTAAATGAAAATCATCATCTCCAGCTCATCTGCTCTCCCACTCACAAACACCTCTGCCCCTCCCTCCTGCTGCTCTCTGACCCGCTCACAGCCTTCTTGATGCCTTTACTATGATGGTCAAACACACCAACATCTGCTCTGGAAACACAAATAACAGCAGAGCTGTTACAGTATGAACGCCAGAGTCTGCGTGTGTGGATGTTGACACGTATGAGGAGGTGAGGGAGGTGTGTTCTTATGACAATGTGTCATGTTTTTGCTAAAAAGATACTTCTGAAAAACCATCTCAGAAAGTGTAAAAACTTTTTTATCAAAATTTGAGAGGTTTTTCAAAATGTTGGTGTTTCCATTATCATTTTTCATTGCAGTATTCAGGTTTTGAGCAATTCTAGGTGTAATGGAAGCACAGCTAATGTGAGGTATAGCAGTGAGCTAGCTCATCTTGAGAAGCTGAGGAGGAGAGGGGTCTGGCTACTGAAGCCCACTGCCAGCCTGGAAGCAACAGAATTTGGTAGAATTACAGGTAGGTACTCACAGTGTCCATGTTTAGTCAATAAGAATCCAAAGAATTCAATGCTGGTGGAATGATGATGAGCTGATGATGGGTAGATAGAAGACATGCAGCATGCAGACAAACCATGGACCTTAAACTGCAGAAATCTTGTCTCCGTACTCTTACAGAGCACTTTTCCAATCTGAAAGGATGCTGTCCTGGAATCTAACAATGGTGCCGGACAATGAGGAGGATAAATATTGTATTTCCTGTTGTCCAGGCTGAGCCACTCACTTTCGCACCAGTCAAAATGTAGATTTCAAAAAACAAAAAACAACAACAACAACAACAACAACAAAACACTTAAAAAGTCTCTCTGACTGAGCTGGACAGAAAAAAAAGTATTTTCTTAAGTTTGAGTTATTTTTCTCCTCCTGTTAGCTTCCCCTTTTCTTTTTTTTACTTACAGATGTACTCCTGTGCTAAGTCTCACCCTCACTGCCAATCAGCAAACAGAAAACTTGACTCGACTCATAGACAGCCAATCAGGTACATAGAAATAAAAGTATAAGATGCACTCTGTTTTCACATCATGTTCGCTGAGCACACTGTGGACCAACCACTTAACATGACATTATACTCAAATAAACATGTTTATAACAAGAAAGCACTTATTGTGAATGACTTTTTATGAACATTTATTTGTTTTTCTTTTCTTTTATCTCCTTTAAACAGAGAAGCGGTGACTTTGAATGTTTTACTTGTAACTTAAATCACACAGGACTACAATGGTTGTGATTGTTTTGGACATTAATCAAACAAGAACCAAATGTGACACCAGTATGAAGTATTTGTCATCCTGAAATGCATCAATGGTAGCTATAGCTGTGTTTTATAAATTATGGCATCAGTTGTTCTACATGAACATTAGCATTAGCTGTAAGGGACAAACATAAACATTTAAGGCTATCATTTTGTAGATTAGGCTTTCTTTTCTTTCTTCTTCTTCTTTCTTACTTTGATTCCAGCTCTTTAAGATTAGTTAAAAACTGTTTTTTTTTTTTTTTTTTTTTTTTTTTTTTGTTTTGTTTTGTTTTTTCATTTTGCACGGTTTCCATGCACAACTTATTTCCCATTCCTAGATGGTATACAGATTGTAAATGGTAAAAAAAAAAAAAAAAAAAAAGAGTGACGTGACAACCTGAAGTGCAACACAATTAAAATATCTTGGGGCCTTTTGCATCTATATCTGAGCTGGTTGTGGACATGCTTCACTGTGGAGGGTTGTGGAGGTCGGGGCCTGACGGTAGACACCTGAAGCCAGACTTAGAACATAAAAAAAAAAAAAAAAAAAAAAAAAACAATAATTCTAAATCACTGATTTTTTCTTTAATTATTATTATTATTATTATTATTATTATTATTATTATTATTATTATTATTATTATTATTATTATTATTGTTGTTGTTGTTGTTGTTGTTGTTGTTGTTGTTGTTGTTGATGTTGTTATTATTATTATTGTTTGGTAATTTTTTTTTTTTTTTATTCAGTGAATGGGGATGTAATAAGTGAAAAATTGTACATCCAGGACTTTTTATCATGGAGAAACTCTTTTAGGGTGAGGAAAATACCACAACTTTGCTCCAAGGTCCTGCCCGTCCTGTTGAGATGCTATCAAAACCCATGCAAACACTACGCCTTTATGACAATAAAAAAATGGGACCCGCAAACACAACAATGCTACAGCTGTTATAATTTGAGTAACAGGACAAGCTGGAGTAAGACATGACGGTACAAGTGCTGGAGGCTGGCTACACTTCTGATATGTTAGTAAAATAGCAGACACTCTCATGGTCATGCTCGTTGTTGAAGCCTGTGCTTCAGATCCAGGAGTGCTGAATCAATCAGTCCTGGTCGTGGATTTAACTTCAGCATTAAAACAATAGATGAATAAGCACAGCTCTTTGGTGGCAGGGAGATAAACTGTGAAACAGGAAATTAACTATTTTCTGGAGCGAAACTCTCCAGCCAGAGCAGAGTGTGTAAAAACACAACACATCCTCAGAGCCACAGCTTCATGAGAGGCCAGGGACTGCCTGCTGCCCCGTATCAGCGGAACATCAGCTGTAGCTGCTCAAGTCAATATCCAGATAGCTTAGCAGAGTCAGACTTGTAGCCAGCTGGAACTGAGATTGCCCAGTCCTCGCCTTGCTGAACCTGTTATTCCTTGCTCTGAATTGATTGGGTGGTTGGGAGCTGTTGGCAGCTGCTTTGAGATTTCAGGGCCTTGTCTGGTCCCGGGTGTGCTTTCTTACTGTGTGAGTAAGCAGTGTGTACCTGAGTTTTTCTGTTTGGGTTCATTGTGGTGTCAGGAGTAGCTTACCAGTGTTTCCTGCGACCAGATGACAGTGACTATAAATATTCTTATTTCACTGACACCAAGCGTCTGTGAGGCGTCGGACCATCATGCAGTGACGTATGCTGAAGCTCTCAAGCCTCCTGCATATTGGTCCACAAGGGTTGGTTAAGACTGACCTGGGAGGTGCAGTAAAGGTGCTCATGGTCCAGTGCCCGACATTTACGTGTCCCATCTGTGCCAGACCTGTCTCACCTGGGCCTGATTAAACCTGTTCTGTCTGTTTAGTCTTTGCTTTCCTCTGTTGCTGTGCGGATGTCCGACTTTCATGCATGATCAGAGTGTGTGCACCATTGCAAGCTCTTTTAACATTTCAAAGCTAGACTGGATATGCAGTGCAGATATCTGTTATTCAATTTTGCCTTAACAAAAAGAACATTCCAGATATCTGCAAATATATTCTGCCTATCCACAATTGTCATTTCAGATATCAGCTTTATCACTTTGACTAGGCAAAACAAGTGACTTGTCACCATTCATGTGGATGGGGTTTTTAATTCAAGATATTTACTGCGTCATTTTGGATGTATATATCTGCAAATGAATTATAGATATCTGTTGTTGTTATTGTTATCTGGTTAATCTAAGGATTTGTAATTAATTGATCCAATTAATTGCATTTTAATTTCATATCTACTTATGGTCCCCAAATAAAGAATCTGAATTCTGGGACATTACAAAACTGTAGTGCATGACTGATCAAATGAATACACAAAGAAGAGAAGATTTGTAAATCCACTTTTTTTCAACTGGCCAATATTAAACTGTTTGTGTTAGCTGCTGCCTATAAACGCCGATTCGACTGCAGCCGTTTACTGCATCTATAGAAGTTTATAATGTTTTCAGCGGGGAAGGCGGGGTCTGGTGGAGCTTGTCAATCAAAATCCTGCTTGTAAACAACTGTGGGTGAGAGCGGTGTGCTCTTTGGATGAGAGCTCAGCATGGATATGAGGAGAAGATGTGCGATGACAGAGGCATAGCAAGACACTGCAAGTCAAAAAAGTTCAAGCAGCTCACGCTCCAACTGAGGATGTGTCATGACCATGAGAAAAGACGATGGAGATCATGGTGAGGATCGAATGATGGAGCGCCGAGATGAACACGATCAAAAAAATGTACATTTTGTCTGTTTTTGGATCAAAAACAGGAAGAGAGACATAAAAGAAGAGGGTCCACTCTTCTTAGGTAGCTTTGGTGTTTACATAGTCAGAGCAAACAATGTTATTTGGATCTTGAAAGATAGTTCAAGATGCTCTGAAAATGTCTGGCAGTCCTTGAGTTAAACGCATTTATTTTCAGTGTAATTAATTAATATAATTAATGCTTTTAAGCAACAGCCCTAATAACATTTTGATTCGACAGAATTAGAATTACATCTTTATTGACTTCAATTCAGGATTTCTACGATTTCTTTTTTAGATATCCAAAATTAAACTTTGACTAGATGAAATAAATTGTAGATATCTCTAAATAGAATTTTGGCTTGTCAAAATGAAAAATGTAGATATCTAAAATAGGAATTAGGGATAGTCATAATTCAACTGTAGAAATACATAAATTTTGATAACAGATATTTGAAATTTGAGATATCTGAAAATTGAATTCTGCCTAGTCAAAATGGAATTAAAAATATCTTGAATATGAATTTTGACTAGGTGAAATTAAGTTGCAGATATTTGTAATTACGACACATTTGTTCTGCCTCTCACTTTAAACGAAAAGGGGTTGTTGCCATACATTTTTCTTTTTTATGGTCCGTTGATACCAACCTGTCAGAGGAGCCGAGGGCTGACAGAGCTTTTGATCAACAGTATGTCATGGCAGATATCTGTTATTCAATTTTGCCAACTTAAAGTTCCATCCATCCATTTTTTAACCACTTATTCGAGTACCCAGAGAGAACTCGCGGGGAGAACATGCAAACTTTTCTCGCTCGACCCTTTTGCTGTGATGCTGTAGCGCTACCCGTTGTGCCACCGTGCAGCCCTAGTCAAAATTGAATTATGATTCAGACTATCCAATTTGTAATTAAAAGTATTCAGAAATATGTCAGTGATATCCACAATGTTAGTTGTGGATTGTCAAACTTAGCTTTTAAATGTTAAAACGGCTTGCCATAGTGCACTGTACACATGTTCATATGGGACCAATCTTTGTCTCTAGGATGTAAGATGAAACCCCCACAAGCAGAACTTTAACAATGAAACTATCATCATCTTTCTAATGTTAACCTCAGCTCCTCATAACTCTGAGACTGACACCAAGTTCTCCACTGACACATTGTCCGACAGAAAACTTCATGAGAGGCCAGAGACTGTCTCACATCACCAAAGCTGAAGCTGCTCAGCTGAAGTGATGAGGGAGGAGGGAGCTGTTGGCAACTGTTTTAAAATTTCAGGGCCATGTCTTGTCCTGTCAAAGTGAGTCCCAGAAACTGACACACTTTGAAATCATAGACCAGCTCGTTCATTTACGTGGAAAAGAGAAACTGGTCACAGGTATGAGGAGCTGAAAGAGTAATATTTAAGCCTCCTAATGTACAAACATTTATCAAAGTTATATGTTAAAAGTTCACTCTGGGAATACTGTAAACAAAACAAACCAAATCATTCTACAAAAATGCAACGTATAGTTCAGTGTGACCTACTATATATATGTTTTTTTTCCACTTCACAACAATTTTTTTGACTGATATGACTTTAAAAAAAACTGTAAGGTTATACCAGGAAGTGACTTAGAATACTGAAAGTATGGTATTTTGTTTATCACTGAAAAAATGATGGTTGTAAATAAATATTTATCTTCAACCTTCTCAACTTTCATTGAATGCAATAATAAACTATACTTTTATTTTTTTTCAATTATGTTGCACTTGTAGCAATGAAAAGTAACGTTCTATTCTAATCTATTCTATTCTATTTATGACTTTGTGTTCACAGACTGCATATTTTCATATTAAAGAAGCACAACCTTCCACAATACCATTTCAGAGCTAAATACCTGATAATGACCTGTAGTGTTAAACATTTATGTAGTGTTTATTTAAGTGTGCTCAGGGGTCTCTTATATTGAAAAAAGGGTTGTAAATTTAGTTCAAATAAAAACTTTAGCATGTTATTGTTGGCTTTAATCTTATTGAACATAATTATCCAACAACAAAATTGTGGCTAGTGAAAATGCTGAGTTGCTAGTTACTCTGGGAAACCACTAGCCACAGTGGCTGGTAAGCAAAGAAGTTAATGTCAAGCCCTGCTTGCAATATTGGCAGAAACCAACCAGTTGAACATAATGACAGGTCTCACAAGCCTTGTTTCCACCAGGTGGTTCAGTTGGGTTTGTCTCAGTACAGCAGGAATTTTGTGGTGTTTCCTTTGACTAAAACTGAAACAGGCCCCCAAATTCCCTGTTGGTACACTGTGTGGACTGGTACTGTGTGGTGCTGCTATAGCATCACTCTATTACATAGCTGATGTGGCTGTCAGCACCCAGCATACAAGCTGCCTACCAAGAAAGGAAACACGAACAGGATCAGGCTTTATAAATCTGACCCAAACCACACTGTACTGACCCATACCAGATCACAGAAACAGGGATATAAAGTCTTTAAAGCAAACACCAGCAGTGGAAGTGTCACAGTTGCCTTTAATCCTGTAAAGCAGTGTTTCCCAATCCTGGTCCTGGAGGACCCCTGTCCTGCATGTTTTAGATGTTACCCCACTCCAACACACCTGATTCAAATGAATGGCTCGTTATCAGGCTCCAGCAGAGCTTGATGACGAGCTGATCATTTGAATCAGATGTGTTGGAGTTGGGAACATAACAAACATGCAGGGCAGGGGTCCTCAAGGACCAGGATTGGGTAGCACTGCTGTAAAGCATGACCCATCAAAAAAACAGCCAGAAAATTCTCATTTCTTGGAACTGAGATGTTAACCATTTTATTTCTGTATCATTTTGTTTATGATACTTTTTTGGATCACATATGATAAATCGGGCAGTTTTGGTAACTTTATTGTTATTATTATTTTTAATTAAGACTTTAGTAAACATGTATTCTTTCAATGCTGAAAATACTTTATTTAAAAAAAGAGAGAGAAGCAATTCCCTTGTTATTTTTACCACAACTTCTTGATTGCCCAGATTTTCATTAAAAAAAAAGAAAAAAAAAAAAAAAAAAAAAAAACGAGGTATGATTCCATGAGAGCAGCTATTTTGCAAAGGGCAAAACAACAAATTCAGCTGCCTGTAGTGGAATAATAATCTTTGAGGGGCAGATAACCTTTTTTTTAATGTTCTAGCAGTTTTTTTTTTTTTTTTTAACTTTATAACTTTATATTATGTTGATGAGATAGAAGTCTTTGAAACTCATCGAAGAAATCATTAAACTAAAATATGATATGTTCAGGTTAAGATCTTACACAGTTGTGTTGACAGTAGATCAGCCAAAAGCGGAAAAATTAAAGGACATAGAATAGAATAGAATAGAATAGAATAGAAGAGAAGAGAAGAGAAGAGAAGAGAAGAGAAGAGAAGAGAAGAGAAGAAAATAGAATAGAATAGAATAGAATAGAATAGAATAGAATAGAATAGGATATTCTTCATTGATCCCCCTCGGGGAATTTTTTTTTTGCCACAACAGCTCACAAACAAAGTGCAGACATAAACAAGTGACAACTTCCTGAGCATTTTCTCTGAAATAATAAAATAATAAAAGGGATAGATAAGTGAAAAAGTGAGTGTGTGAAATAGAGAAAGAGACAGAATCTGTTTGGCGTATATCAAACCACAGCAGTGTGGAGCGCTGCACTGCTCTAATCCACCTCCTCCACATCAGTCACGACACTGCTTTGCACTTTC
Organism: Halichoeres trimaculatus; assembly: GCF_033239565.1. Lineage (NCBI taxonomy): Eukaryota > Metazoa > Chordata > Actinopteri > Labriformes > Labridae > Halichoeres > Halichoeres trimaculatus. The sequence continues at coordinate 27,896,759 of NW_027437196.1, read as the reverse complement.
TTTAATCTGTATTTGCCTTCTCTCCTTCACATCTCTTGCTCCATCTTGCTCAGCCTTATTCACATGTTTATCTCTCCCTCTTTCATACCCACTGCTGTCTCCCCCTCTCCTACGGCATCGCCTCTCTCCTCTCATCCTCCATCTTAATCCCCGCTCAGCTCCACTGCACTCATCTCTCCGTCCCAGTCTGTTTTCCCTGTGGTGGCTCCTCTCTCTATCTCCCCACCTCCCACTTTTGACTTCCTCTTGTCCTCCCTCTCTCCTTGTCAGAGACGGCTTTATCATGTGGGACTGGGTCTGGAGTAGTGCAGCCATTCACAGAGCACACATGTCTGTCACCTCCAGCCTCTTAATCCACTCAGGGCCAATCACGGACAAAGCTTGCCTGAGGAGGGAGCGCACAATACACCCTGAACCACACACACACACACACACACACACACACACACACACACACACACACACACACACACACACACACACACACACTCGTCCATGCATATTGAAGTAATAGTCTGACATTTTAGGATATACCCTGGTTGACTTAATCTCTGACTGTGTGGTTCAGCAATAGGTCCACAGTGTTCTGCCTTGGGGGGCGCTGCTGGAGGAGCTCTATCAGTTGTGGAAATGAACGTTTTATTCACTCAACTCTATGAATAAGAATATTATTACATTAATACCAGAGCACAAACAAAAGAACATGAGCGCTGTATAGACAGTATAAAACTGATGCTTCTACACCAAATATAATGGACGATAATTTATTCTGGTGATGCTATGATTTCTTTTAATAAAAAAGTCATCATTTATATGAAATACACAAAAACACAAATGGCTGATATGTCTAACTATGTCTGCCTATATGAGCCAAACAGGTAATATGATGAAGAACTGCCTCTCATTGCTGAGTTGAGCTGAATTATGTAGATCACTAAAATTAGTTGGGATTAATGGAAAAATTAGATATGGAGGAATTAATGATACTGAAAAGTCTAACTTTTAAAAAAGTTATGTTCTTCCATACCCACTAAACTTGGTTAGTCTGGAGGAAATCAGCCAGTAGGACTGCAGTGGTGCTCCTGAAGTCCAGATTTTAGTAGTGGTCCTCAGCCTGTCTCTATCTGTGGGTCATTTGTTTCTTATCTGCCTCGTGACAGTACCTCATATATTTCTGAGGGGCTCAGATCAGAGGAATTGGCTGGCCAGTCAAGCACTTGGCAATGTTGTAAGCACACATCTGTTGGTAGTTTTGGCACTGTGGGCAGGTGATTAGCCCGAGAAAAAAGGGAAAACAGCAGCTAAATAAAAGTACTTCTGTATTTGGATGAAAATAATGAGCTTGTTCCCAATATTTTAATATCTAAGCTGCACCTAGAGGTGGTTAAAGACTTGTTTCATGAAAGGACAGAAAATGTTGATACCTTATCTTGTCTAAATGTTGAGCCTCGGTCAATAAAATACATTTTTACTGATGTTTAACAAGTAAAAAATGTTTTAGAACCATCGGCCTGGCCAAGAGACCAATTCACAGAGATCACAGCGGTGAGTATGGAAGTGTGCTTCAGCGGCAAGGTGGATAGCTACCTGATAAAGAGTGTCTAGTTTCTGGAGCGTGGTACTTGAAGCCATTTTGTAAATGATGTCACCATAATCCTGAATGTGGACTGTTGTCACCATGAGCAGGGTGTTTGTCACCACGAGTGAAGGAGGCTTTGTTGTGGTAAAGGAAGGTCAGTCTAGCTCTGTTTGGTCTGAAGGTTCTTAACGTGTGTGGTGAAAGACAGAGGTGAATCCAACCGGAAGCCACCTGCACAGCTGATCGTGGAGAAGCTGGATACAACATTCCTCCTGTCAAAGATGATGCTTTTAGTTTTACTGATGTTAAGGTGTAGATTTAGGTTATGAAAGGACTGTTTAACCAGAGGTAAGGCTAAGCTGAAGCTTGGACACTGCAGAGTGGAGTGATGGGCCAGTTGAGTACAGGATGGTATCGTCGGCATACAGATGAATCTGAGAACTGCTGGCAGCTATAGTGGCATCATCAATGTAGATGGAAAATAAGGTTAGGCCCAAAATGGAGCCCTGAGGTACACCTCAGGAGATGGTAGGTGCTTCTGTCAGGATGTTTCCTGTCTTTCACCTGCTGGACATGGACATATGGGTAACCAGTTGCAGCTCTAGACCTGTTAATGTTTTTGGAAAGTATTCTGAGATTTTGTCTTTATTATTATCATTTATTTATTTTATTATTTGGTACTTTATGAATAAAAACTGATTGATTGATTGATTGATTGATTGATTGATTGATTGATTGATTGATTGGTTGGTTGGTTGATTGATAACTTCTGGCAATAAAGGTTCTTGGTCTAGAGAATAGTTGGGGTTTTAGACGGTCTGAGAGCAACATTTAGTGCTACAGTTTATTTTTTTTCTCAGAATGTACTAAAAGAATCAAGCCTTCATATATTCACCCATTCCGTCCATCGAAAATCTAGACTACAGAAGCCTTTCATGTTTTTACTTCTACCCACAGTTAAATTTGAATTTCCTCTCTGGAGGATTGTGGGGGATCAAGTCATTTGTAGAGCTCTGTATTTGGGTATTTGTAAAAGGTCTTTGAAAAACTGTTATTTATCCTACAGGTTACATTTTATGGATACTGAGTAAGGTGGGAGACCAAAAATACAAGTATCAGGTTTTTTGCTGTTTAAAATTTTTTGTTCAAAATGTCAGATTCCCTGAATAAATACTAAAAAAGGAATCAAATTTGAGTTTTTTTTTTTTTTTTTTTTGTAGTATGGCTCCTGATAAAGTCTGCAGACATCATCATGGTTTAACTTTTTCACATGGTCTTGTGTCAAAATAAAAGTGAACTAAAAAATAACTCTTCAGATTGTGCTGTTTTTGTCTTTACTCGTGTTCCTTTTGTTGCTTTAGAATCCTTTTTTATCCCCTCTCAGTGGTGTTTTGGAAATCTCTTGTTTTCATGGTGTTTGAGGCCACCTCTCCAACAGGTCATGATCCAGTTTGAAGATCCGTATGTAATGACCTCATCATTACAAGAAGCTTTCTTGAAGATGTTGCGATAGCCTTTGACAGATTCAGGGATATTTACATCGTCTGAATATGTAAAGGTTTGAAAATCTGCACAAGATCAGTCTGAGCATCCAGTATTGGTACTTAATATCCCTGTTGATAATAAGGAACAGCTGAATACCCCCTCTCTTTAAATTACAGTATGAGCTGAGTGGTAGCTCCTTTTTTCTTCTTTGAGTTGTTGTTACAGTTGCAGTAAGTGTTCTGTGCTGTAAGTCTAGATCTGGTCTCAGTCTCAGGCTGTTTAAATGGTTGAATGATGTAGTGCTTGAATTTAAAGCACTTTAGAATTTGTGTCCCATTAGCAGACTCATTCTCATTTTACGAGCAAGCCACTATAACCTGAAGCGTCTCCTTAGTGAGCTGTATATTTTATTCCAACAAAGAAGGAACTACATTTATTGTGTATTATGGACTCTGAAAGAGGGGCTGCAGCTGCTGCTTGTGCGCTGCTAATGAGGTGTGTTTGTTTCATTAGGGGCTTGAAGGTTCCTCTTTGCTGCTGGACACAATGAAAAAACAGGATATCAATTCTTCTGTCTTCAAATTTACAAAGTGACAAAGTTATTCCAGCAGGGGATCAGTCTTTTTTATGCAGCACCAATCCCCACTAACTTCTTATTTAAGAGATGGTGAGAAGGAGATGCTTTGATTGGATTACAGCGACACCTTTTGACCTGGAGAGTTACATGCACCATGACTTTTAACAAAGTGTGGCTTTGTTTTGTTACTAACAGAGATAAGATCAACTGTTTTTTCATGATAACTTTTTAGTGGATACAATGCGATGAGGGGAGGTATTTATCAACAGTTACGTCAAGCTATGGTTCGAAACGAGACAACTAGCAAACTTTTTCAGTTTGTACTGTAATGTAACAAATAAAGCGGTTCAAGATGTGTAGCAGGAATCTACTGCTACCAAGTCAAAGCTGTCAAATAACCACAGGATGCAGTTTACCAAATACAATGATGGAGCTTTATTAGCACAATAAAGATGACACAATTCATAAACATAGAGGAGGAGCTACTGCGGGGCACACCACACATGGCACACTATCACCCTCTACTGGAGGCACTGCACTCTACACGCATTGCTCACCACATACCACTGACGTCACCACATATGGTAAAACTCTTTGGCTGTCTTGCACAACACCACCACCACCACAACTACCACTACCAAGATCTTCACTTGAGGCGCTGTCCAACTCCCCAATGAGGAAGCGGCTTTGCAGGGCCGCATAAGCAGAGCCTGGCTGGTGTGTGATGTGGCTCGAGACAAGGAGCAATGGCGGCCGCAGCATACTCTACAGCCTGACCCAGACTGTTTTAAAGGGGGTATCTAACCTCTGCTCTTGGAGCAGCTACCTCCTGTTCTAGCTGTTTTTGTCACCAGCAGCTCTGGACAGCTACGAATGATACCCTCCCTCCCACAGAGTGTCGAACCACCGCAACGTGTGCTCCAACCAAACAGCCTGGGCACACTGCCCTTTTCTCTGTCCCCTGGGACTGAGTCACTCCTCCTTGCTGCCATCAGGCACACCTGTTGCCAGCTCAGTCAATCAGTCTCAGTGTTCATTCACGTCACACTAGTTTAGTAGCCAGCTTTAATTAGCGCAACTGCCCGGTGCTCTGATGCGTGTCTGTAATGTGTAACGTTAGTGAATCCTGGTCATGTCCTCCCACTCATCTACCAATCAGAGCTAAAGTAACATCACTCTTCATTTTATTGATAGACTCTCAAGTTTGAACAGACCACTGCAGAATAACTGCTGACTGTGGGTTGGAGTCAACATTATCACTAACAGTTAAGCTCATGTTTTAGCCTTTAGCCTGTGTTTTGGTCATCAGCCGTGTTTTAGCTCATGTGTTAGCCTTTGGCTCATGCTCTATCACTCCCCTGTTTAGCTTTCTTCTGCTCGTCTGTCCTTTTTCTGTCTGACAGTTAGGCTCCAGTATCCACCATCGCTACAAAATTCATCACAGAAATAGTTTTCAGCAGAGAAAAACACGGATCTCTCTTCTCACTGCTAAACTTGGTCTGCTGACGTGGTGTTGTCATCGAGACTTAGGCTGTATTCAGACCAGAAAAGTCCTTTGGTCCACTTGTTTGGTCCGCACCAAAAGCTGACTTTATTTTTTTCATTTGCTGCGGTTCGTATTCAGATTGTACTTTTTGCAAGTGGACTATATTCTGTAAACACATCCACGTGTGTGACGATCAGTGCTCTCATTGGAAAGCACTGACAAAGGCAGCACACAGAGTACAAACCCGGTAATGAGGTAAACATGTGTTTGTGCTCTTATTAGAGCTGCAAAATCACTTTCTGTTTTAAGAGCAGCTCCTTCAAAGCAGCTTAACAACACTGTTTCAAATTTTGGAACAGGGAAGATGAATGCACGCAGCAAGGTGACGCTATGCTCTGCGTGTTCTGACCCACAACATGCTAGCTACAGCGTGGCTAAACAGAAGACGGAGGATCAGGTATGAACTAAAGAACAGTATTCACTACGGGCTGCGAGTGAAATACGTGGGGATTAATGCACAATGCTTGGCTACGGTGCCTTTATAGGCCAAAAAGGCGCATGTATCCTGTGGTTAGTTCGAATGGACCTTGGTTTGTATTCGGACCTGCACCGGAGAAGCACAAACCACACCAGAGTTTGTTTGGTAGCGGACCGAGACCACCTTGGTTGTTTGGTCCGCACCGGGGTTCGTTTGTGTCTATTCACACCTGCATGGAAAGTCCGGACCAGTGTGGGAAACGAACCCTGGTCCGTTTAAAGTGGACCAAACAGTCCAGGTCTGAATACCACGTTAGACATGCTGTAAATCAGTGTTACCCAACCCTGGTCCTAGGGACCCCCTGCCCTGCATGTTTTTTATGCTCCCAACTCCAACACACCTGATTCAAATGATCAGCTCGTCATCAAGCTCTGCTCCAGCCTGATAACGAGCCATTCATTTGAATCAGGTGTGCTGGAGTGGGGTAACATCTAAAACATGCAGGGCAGGGGTCCTCCAGGACCAGGGTTGGGTAACACTGCTCTAAATCAATCTTCCCACTCCATTGATGAGTCTCTCTTCATTCATGTTGGGCTGTAAAACCTCAAACCTGTTGACTCCTGGTCTGGATCCACTCATTATGTCCGTTTGTTGTCATAGTCAAGATAAATACAAACTGATTTTGACATGGTTTGTTTTATTTTGAAAGTCACTGGGTGTTTTAGGTAGTTTCCATTCACAACTTCCTGTTCTGCTCAAACTTCCCTACTCTGAATTTATGTGTCACAGCTCCACGTCCGTCAAAAACAGGATAGCTGCTTATTACCTGCAACACAAGGGACCAGACACAGACGGACTGTAACAAAACGGATCCAGTGTAAGTTGACACATTGATTTGAATAAAACCTATTTGATCCGTTTATGTGACGGAATGGCGACACACTGCAGACGCAGTCGGTGTATTTTAGCCAATAGGGATACCCTATGTTGGCACTGATGATCTCATTTTAAAGTGTGGATTACCATAAAGCATACTGTATATCTAGAGAGGCTTTCTCAAGATCACTTTGAAACTCTTCACAGGGACTTTAAAGCGCCTATAATTCTGTATTTGCTTTAAAATGGAGACAGTTACTTCAAGAAGGTGATCAAATTCTGTGATGTAACCAGGTTTAGAAATCTCTCTGAGCTTTATCAAAATAAACAAACCCCCATTTCTTGAATCTCAAATCCAATGCAGTCACCTCAGGTCGCTGTAAAAGACCCTCAGGAATACAAAGGAAGAAGGCATCGTGTTGCCCAAATTTTGTCAAATCCAGTCAGTGGTGGGTGTGATGTTGAAGGTGATGGATGAATGAACAAATCACAGAAAACCCGTACCTAACCTTCTCACCCGTATCAACACGTATGGTGGTGGAAAAATTTAATCGCTCCAGTAAATCAGTTATTTCAACAACAGCGGCTCTGTCTGAAAAGCTACTGGAGCTTTTGATTGAGTTAGGTATGCTTGAACACACACATACACAGACCCACGCGCCAGCAAACGCACACACACACACACACACACACACAAACACACACACACTGGTGCACCAACAAACACCTGTCCAGGTCATAACACCTGTTTCTGTGTGCCTGCTATTTACAGGCAGGCGCGCTGTAGTGCTGCAGGCAGACAGGACGGCTCAACAACACGGATGTGGTGTTCATTGTTTCACGCTGTGTCGCCTGTCCTTCACATCACAAAGAGCAGCCAGCGCACTCGCTAACCCCATCGCCACGCGCTCACACACTGCTGACACAGGCACGCGGCGCTGAACGATGTTCTGCTTGATTGAAACAAGATTAAGACGAGGTTTGACAGGTTTAAGGGATGAATGGGATTTATAAAATAATTTCACCGCTTCAGATGTCAGCAGCTGGACTCTTCAAAGCAGCTCTAAAGACCTGCTCCATTGTTTGTTTGCTTTCCTACCAGGTTTAATTTGTTGAAGTGTCACAATCTCACACCAGAAGGTAACAATGTGATTTTGAGTGAGTGAGAAATCCATCTTTATCCCTTATTTTCTCCATGATGTCCCCGATTAGGTACACACTGTCACACTGTAAGGTCATCATGTCTGAGATGCTTTTTTCCCAAGATTATATTACTGAAAGTCCAACATTTTCCTCAAAGCAGCTGGCAAAGCTGGCAAACATTACCAGTGTGTTTTACTCACTTGAGCATTTACTGTTCAGTACCGTGTGAAGTTTGTCTGATTTTTCAAGGTAACACTAAGTAGGCCATTCTGTAGCACCAAAATTCAGAATGAAGGCTAAAAAATAAAGAAACAAAATGGGCATGCCATAGAAGGCAACACATGTGGGCAAAGCGTTACGCCCCCCAGTTGTGCTTTCAGGCTGGCACACATTAACTTGAAACTTCACACATTGAGAGAGCACACACTTGTTGATACCAAAACATGGATCGCACATGGTCTTGACTGGGGTGTTAACAAATATGGTGGACGAACAGGAAGAAGCAATCTGATCAGATTACCTTTGAACAACTGGCCAGTAGTGTGTACCCACCTTTAACCCCTTTATCGCCTGAATTAATCAACCATAATAAAAAGAGATTCTTGTTATATTAAATTGAGTTGAGATTGTAAATTTAAGTACAGTGCACACAACAGTTATAACTAAGTTATATTATATATATAGACATGAGAAGTTTATCCCCCGATCAATTCATTGTAATATGGTGGATCTGATATGGTCTGTGGTTTGTGTAGAATATGATCCATAGGCAATAATGAGATACAACGGTCATTTCAGCTGCATCATGAGAACACAAACAATGCCAAACTGAGAGATCCTTTTCATATTCATTTTTTTGACAATATAAAGAGGCAGCTGTTTAAGTTGAAAAATACCTGGAAGTTATTCAACCTAAGAAAACTTTTCCCAAAATCTTCCAAGTCATAATTTTTTTTTTTTTTTTTTTTCAAAAAGTGGATTTCTATATTGTCAACGACAAGTGTTTTACATACCAGTCAGAAAGCAGCAGTTTGGCAGAAACCCTCTAAAGATAAGGTCAACTCCACCATTTGGAGAACTTAAAGCCACGGTTGTCAGTGTAAGAACCTATGGAGAAACTATAGTGCTTGACATCACCTATCATGATTTAAAGCCTGAGAACTTGTTTCCCATGTTTCCAACATGTCCAGAATCACCGGGGGGTAGGCTATACGTCAACCGTCTATGAAATGTAGTCAGTCTGATGGCTGAAATACACCAGATGCATCTGGGGTCCGACTCCATTATGGATGGGGTCCCCATCACTCCATTAAAATTCCTTACCATAGATATTTCTGGCAGTCCCTGAGAGCTCTCGAGTCTCCTCTGGATCATTGCTAAGACTTCCTGCTGCTTAATACAAACAGTTGTAGACTCCTTCAAAGAAAATAACATTTTAATGGCATAAACAACGGGTTTAGGTAGTTGGTGTGGAATGAAACAAGGTCATTCTGTATCACACACAGCAATAAAAAAAGTTAAAGTAAAAATTTAATCTTATATTGATAACCTTGGTGAATGCTTATTCATTATTGAGTGAGAAATTCTGTGTACTAATAAGAACAACTTAAATATATTCATACAAATGATGGTTGATTCTAACAAAATAATTTAGAAAACGTCTGTAAATCATCTCAGACTTTCTCAGTGTAGTTTCTCTGGCAATGTTATACTGAAAACAGGATTAAGGTAGGATAAGATAAATAAGAAACTCCTTATTTTCCCCAAAGTGGGAAAATCTACAGAGTTACAGCAGTAAACAAGAAAGTATATAAAGTGAAAATATTACATGGAACATAGCAAGAACATAACAAATAAAATAAGTGTAACCTCAATTGTAAACTAAAAGCAAATAATAAATAAATAAATAAATAAAATGAAATATTCATAACTCTCCTGTAAGCCTCCACAGGGTCCAGGACTGAGCTTCTTCAGCAGTCTGTTCAGTCTTGTCTCCTGGATCCTGTCTGCTCACAGCAGGTGAAACTCTTCCATTGTGGCGTTGGTGTTCTGTTAGCTCTGTTAGCCATTTCTGTCAATAACATAATGCTTCTCTGATCTCTGGTATTCCCTCTTGTGCTGGGTTGGCACGGCTAGCTTGTCCATCTTATTGGAGATGACCTCACATTCCACATAACCATGGAACCAATGGACAGAAAGACAGGTTGCTGTCGTCTATTTTTAGCTCACTACGCAATGCCAGCACATCCTCGTCCTTGCTGCCTTCTTCTCAGCTCACGGAGAACATCTGGCCTAGCACCAGTTAGCATCTACATGCTGCAGGTTACTGAAAGCTGTGTAATCAGTGCAACCATGGTAACACATAAGAACCCTGAACGAACTCAGGAACAAAAATAGTAAATGTTACTAACAAATAAGATAAGTTTTAATAAGAAACAACAGGCTCCAAATACAGGCTGAAATCCTGAGGTTAAATTCAATACCTTTTTACGACTTTTTTAAAAACCTTTCAAACAGTCCAAAGACCTTATTGCGATTTAAAGCTGCTGTTAGCAACCAATCTTTGTCAGTTGTAGTTTTCATTTTAACATAAATTAGATAAGCTGAGAAGGAATAAAGCTTGAAAGAATAAATGAAACTTAAGGCAGATTAATTGATATTCCCACACCCACAAGTAACAGCTGTTCTTCAAGGCCAACTTGCAGAAAAAAAAAAAAAAAATAATAATAATAATTTCATTATCATCAAAATTTAGGACGTGCACCTGAGATTGAGTTATTTGTTTTCCATCAGCGCTACATACGGACGACTAGTTAACCACTGTATGAACTGAGTTTGTTGTCACATTAGCCTACGGATATGCTGGGCTGCTAGCAATACATATAGCCCACGCCTCACAAAATCACAATTTTGCTTGTTGTCGCGTTTCAAACAACAGCGCTACGTAACTGTATTGATAAATACCTAATCTTGTCGCATTGTATCTGGTAAAAAGTTGATTTGAACAAAGAAAATTTGTTCCAAATCAAACACATGCTGGTCTGTGATGAGTGTGACGAGCAGAATGATCGTCCAAACACCAGGTGTGGTTATTTTTGAAGGTTCAGCCCCTGAAAACATTTTCCGAACCAGATGGACTATTTCCATGGCGAATATATGGAACTGTCTGTCTGGCGTGTCAGGTTAGTTTGTAACAGTCGCAAGGAGGAAAATAAATATTAATGGATACTTTTGGAGTAAAAGCTTGAATACCAATGAAATTTAATACCTCATAACATTACGATTAAGACTTTTAAAAACTTTTTAAGGGCCTTAATTTTCCCACAATTGATTTGTCAACTTGTAATACATTTTAAGACTCTGCGGACACCCTGAAATACAAACATGACCAAAAAAGAGAGCTGATTAAATGAGCAGCCACTAATACAGTTTAACATTTGACAATATAATACATAATTAATATAATACAGTAATAACAATTGTATAATCATATTACACAATTTTACACCATTGATGATGTAACTGTTTGTTTAGGCAGGTCCTGTTAGAGACAGATGTTGGTTTTAACTAAATCTTAAAAACACACACAACCAGATTTCAAAACACATCGAGAATGTATATAGATATATGTGTGTGTGTGTGTGTGTGTGTGTGTGTGTGTGTGTGTGTGTGTGTGTCTATATGCTCGGCTCCTCCTTAAACAGCCGCAGCACGTACAGTCGGCGGCCTCCCTGTTGAATAATTTTACTTACACATGCACGCTCGTAAACACACACACACACACACACACACACACACACACACACACACACACACACGCACACACACACACACACACACACACACACACACACACACACGCAATCACACACACACACACACACACACACACACACACACACATGTACACGCGTGCACACCATGAGATGGAATGAGAGAAGAGGCCTGCAAAGAGGAGCTGGAGAACCGTGTGTTTGTGTGTGTGTGTGTGTGTGTGTGTGTGTGTGTGTGTATGTGTGTGTGTGTGTGTGTGTGTGTGTGTGTGTGTGTGTGTGTGTGTGTGTGCTCTCCTTTCAGCCGTCGCTCAGGGATAAAAAGCTACTGTTGGATTACAGCAGATAGGCATTCATAGGCTGCCATCAGACTCCAGAGAGCAGAGAGTTATTCACAGGGCAAAGTGCTTCTTCACCTGGAACATGTTGAAAAGACTCAACACTGTTTAAAAAATAAATAAGAAAAGGAAAAAGCAGAGAGTAACTGTAGAAACAAGACAAATACGTCACAGGTTAATGGTTTCTATGTAACAGATAATACGACACTCTGGTTTGTGTTTGTCTTGCTGCTTATCCTCCAGCTTCTCATGTTGTGACATAAACACAAAGTGATCATGCAGTGACTTCTCATTGGACCAAACAGTGATGCAGAGCAGAAGCCAGGAAATGAACTAAAGCAGATGGTCAAAGTGACAGTGAGAGCATCTCTGTCTGCAGTCCAAAGAGGCAGACGCTGCAGGACTGGCTGCATCATTTGAGTGACGGCTGATCTCTGGCAAAGTGAGTGAAAAACCCCAGGGGGAGGAGCACCCAGAGACAAAAGATGGAGAAAAACTTATCTGTGATAATGGTAAATACAATATTTCAGAGTGACACAGCTCTAACAGCACATATTTTCTTTGTCCTGATAACCAACTCAAAATCAATCCGTGAGGCAAATTTTAAACTGTTCTCTCTTATATTAGAAATGTGAGAGTTTTTTCTTAAGAAGATGCAAAGAATATTAAACATGAAACAAGTCAAACTGCCTCTGATGGCATACCTGTTGGGGCAGGATTTGAAGCATCACCATCCAGACCCTGTGTATTCTCATAGTTCACAAGCCTCAATATAACTTAGTCCAAGCAGAGTGGAGCATTGAAAATGAAGACCAGTTTTTTGGATTATATAGTTATTAAAAAGTTCAAATATGGGGTAAACTAAATGATTTCTTTATCAAGTATGAAGCAGGATCATGTACAGTGCCACCGACACCCATGTCATGTTAAATTTGGATAGCCAACATACACGGTTACTACAGTGAGCTACATTTTATCAATATAAATTGAACATTGTGGTGAAAGAATAGTGCACACATAGCAAACCTTGCTTGTATAGAGCTGAGTCTCTCAGGGTGTCTCTCAGTATGCAACGCTGCTAGATGGCGGTACTGCACGTAGAAGCCCGCGAAGAGAATCGCGGCTGGGCCATAACAAGGCTTGCCCATCCAGCGTCCTGACTGCAAGCAGCTGGGGGGGGGGGGTCGAATGAGTGGGGGTAAACTGGGGGTAGCTGTTGGTTAAGCAGGCACATGCGTCAACCCAACATGTTGGGTAGTCCGAAATAACCCAACACAATATAATGAAAGTTACAACCCAACAGCTAATAACTCAACTGCCAACTACAATAAACCAGTAATCTGGGTATTTAGATTACCCAATTTAATGAAAACAACCCAATTAAACTGACCAACAGTCTCAATCCAGCTGTTGGGTTGAAAAAATAACCCAACAATTTTTTGTGTGTATGGACTTTGGGTTTTATCAGCCCTAAAAACTTTGCTTTTTCATTGTAAATATTTTCCCTTACTTTGTAAACTGTTGTGTCATCATTGTTTTCTGTAATTTGCGCAATATATGGTTCAAAATTTAAAAAAGCTTCAGTCTCACACTCACCCTCTTCCTTGAGGACAACATTGCTTCTGGTAACTAGTCTACTTCATACATAGCAGATGAATTACTTTCATTCATTTCAAAGTCTTCCCATTCCTTGGTGAATGATCATGTTATTGATTATGTATAAGTTTCTTTTTACTTGTGTAAAGCAACCTGGAACCTTGGACCTGGAGAGGCGCTTTAAAAATTGACAATATTATTGTTTTTATCATTATTATTATTATTATTATTATTATTATTATTATTATTATTATTATTATTATTATCAATATTAATATTGATTGATTACTGAATATGTAATGCTGCTTACATGATTAAAATAACTTAGAGTTTGATATAAAACTGCTCTTTCCCCCACTAAAATCTGTTATTTTCTAATAAAATAATAATTCAGAAAATGTCTTTAAAACATCCAAAACTCCCTCTGTAAATGATTCTGTGGCAATCTGATGTGGAAAGGAGGATCAGTGGTGTATTTAGGCAGCTCCTGGATGCTATCAAAGAAAGATGTTGTTATCGATAAAATCTTTTAAAGAGTCAGCAGAGAAGTTGTGTTTCAAGACTAAATCAGCATTTCCTAAATGTAACTGATTTTGTTCATTAAATAATCTCAACTGTTTTGCCAAAACCTGTAAAACCCAAATATTATACTTGTATTTGTAAAGAGTATCACCTGATTTGACTCTATGAATATGTATAATGCACCTCCAGCCAATCAGGATGTAGCAGAGTGAGCGCCGACAGCCGTGTGTGACTGGCTGCAGCAGCAGGTCTGCTCATTGCTACCAAATGTAAAGCATCATCACATGTCCCCGCATTATGCATCGAACCAACCACGGGTGACATTACTGCTTCCACCATATTTCACGCTGGACGCCCAGGAACTCATGTACACAACACACATTCCACACAGTGATACCAAAACGCAGCAGATATTACACCCTCAGCGCCTCAGACACACGTGTGTGCACAAACACAGGTGTTTACAGTGTGATACGCTAAAGCTTGTTCAGCACGTGGTCGAAGAGGCTGAAGAGCGCCAATAAATGATGCAGACGGCGTCAGTTGATGCACGGCTGACAGACGAGCTGATCTGAGAGGAAGAGCATCGGGGATAAAGCATGGGCAACAAGCAACAAGGATGAACAGTTGGACTGACTTGAATATGAATATGAGCCGTGTGGGTCATCCTGACACCTCCCCCACCACCCCAACGCATACCAAACACACACACGAGTACACACACTCACACAGCGCTGTCTTCCCTCTGACTCCCTCTGCATATTGAGTGCACACGTTCAGCTTTCTTTATTGACTCTCTTTATTGATCTGTGCCGCTCGACTGTTTGTGGGGCTTGTTTGATATAGTGGGACAGTGTAAACACTTTTCCTTTCTTTGCTCTGTGAAAGTCTGACATGTATTCAAGATCAGCTGTTACAATCAGCTGACGGAATCAGCTGACTGAATCACTGACTGCGCTGACGTGGACACATGAAATTCAAGGGATGACTGAGCTCAATTTAGTGGTGTCAAAGTGTTTGTGCTCTTCTCCTCTTTTTGCAAGTTTGTTGCTTAAATTTTTCAGATTATCAACCAAATTTGAAATAAGACACAGATAACACAAGTATACACAAATTTCAATTTTAAAAATGAAGGTTTTAATTATGAAAAAGGAAAAAAAATGCAAACCTGCATGAACCCGTGTGAAATAGTGACCCTCCCGCAAACCCAATAACTGGTTGCCTGTCCTTTTAGCAGCAACAGCTTCAGTCAAGCATAACTTGCACTGAGTCTTTCACAGCGCTGTGGAGGAATTTTGGACCACTTATCTTCACAGAATTGTTGTACTTCTGCCACACTGGGGTGATTTTAAGCATAAACAACCTTTTTCAAGGTCATTCCACAGCATCTCAATGGGATCCAGGTCACGACTTTGACTAGGCCACTCTTACAGTTCTACAGTTTCATTTAGCAGACACTAGTCCAAAGTGACATACAGCACAAGCAAGAATTTAGACAGAAGGAAAACCTTTGTGCAACAATGTGCTACAAGTTATTGGGGTGCAGGTGCTGCTATCAAGTGCAAGGAGATTTTTTTTTCACATGTAGAGTAATGTAGCCAAAACTAAACTTGACTAATTGCAGCAAATTAAAGTCTAATCTTCAACAACATTCAACAGCCAGTGCTAAATATTGACAAAGAGCTGGGTCTGAGACATGGCTCAGATTAAGGGTCTAAGTGTTCCCTTAGCAGATGAGTCTTCAGACATCTCATAAAGTAGAAAGGGACTTTGTGAATTGTAAAGAGATTGGTAATTGATTCCACCAATTGGGAACAACAGAGGAGAAATGTCTGGCTAGACACTCCTAACCCCTAATTCACACATAGTGTGAGTGTAGCGGCTGTGTACTCGTCGTTGCGTTGTGTGATGAATCAGGCAAAAACTTGATCTCTCTGGCACCAACTCGCTGTTTAATCTGATTAACACAGAGGAAATATTGGTGTCTCACATCGTCTTGGGCAGTCTTCAGCATTGAACAGCACGAGGATGGCAACATACAGACTGGCATGGAAACACATTACAACAGACAAAGCAAGGAGCCGGTACCTGATTAACACAGAGGAAATATTGGTGTCTCACGTCGTCTTGGGCAGTCTTTAGCATTGAACAGCTAAAACAGAACAACAACATATAAGAAGAGAGCTATCTGCTTGATGCTACACCGGAGCTCGTTCATATTCAAGCAGGAAAATACAGCACATGGTGAGGCTAGCGATGTCAACAAAGCATTACAACCACCAGAAACTCTTAAAACCAAACCCAGAGTTCCTTTTTACACATTTCAAACACAGAGGCATGACATTTACTTAAGAAAACAAAAGTATAAAAGACATTTAGCAGAACTAATAACTTAGCAACTTACCACGAGGATGGCAACATACAGACTGGCATGGAAACACGGGCTGCACCACCCAAGTCTGCATGGGCGCCAATAAAGGGCGCTGACGCCACATAAGCTCCCCATGGATACACACTTACATACTGTAATAGTAAATTTATTATGTTGAAATGCTGATTCAGCATTTCAACATATTGTTATCCTGTGACTTTATTCCACTACTTCTTCTTCTTCTTATTCTTCCGTACGTTTTTTGGCTCTTTTCACAGCCTTCAAAT
Organism: Halichoeres trimaculatus; assembly: GCF_033239565.1. Lineage (NCBI taxonomy): Eukaryota > Metazoa > Chordata > Actinopteri > Labriformes > Labridae > Halichoeres > Halichoeres trimaculatus. Next base: position 27,880,248 of record NW_027437196.1, on the reverse strand, counting down.
TTTGTCCGATTTTCACCGTTCAACTTTTAAACTATTCAGCTTGTTTAGGACATGTGTGCTATATCTTTTCACTTTTCTAACTATTAAACTTTTTGATTTATTCAGCTTTTTCCAAAAAAATTTCTCTATGTTAAACAGATGGGAAATGTCAGCTCCTTCCTTTAAATCTCCTTCAACTTTAACAAGCTCTAACTTCAGCTTACTTCCACTTACAGACTTCAATTAAACTTTAAAATGTTCAGCTATCTTTCCACTCTTCAGGTTTTTATCTGCTCTTCAACAGCTTTTACTGTTTTTGAGATTTCACTCTTCAAGCAACATAAACTTTTCCCACTTTGCCCTGAAATCGAAGCTGCTAGACTGCGGAATGTTTTCAAATAGAGTGAGAGAGGCTGCTGCAGTAAGGTTGTGCGAATCTCGATCGAATTGTCATAACTTCCAAAATCTTCATAGCAGAAAAATAAAAAGTACATTAAATGGTTCACTGAAGGCTCCTGCTTCTTACAAAGGGAGTATTTTAGCAAAAAAATGTACAGTTTTGCCAAAAAACGCCTCAGTGTGAGAGAAACCGTCACATCCCTGTAATCTGAAGTAATGTTAAAATCTGACCAATATTTCTCATCAACTTCATTCCTAACTACTTTTATACATCACCCTCCTGCGGTCAGTTTTAATCCTATCATCTTGTAAAGCATATCATCTTGTTCATCAGAGTCTCCAGATTCTCACAATGTTTTTGTTTTTCTTCTAGCCCTTAGGGTTTCAGCATAAATGCAGTTTGTTCGGACCTATGTCTAGCCCAAAAATCCAGCTTAAGATCAGTGGATACAAAGGAGTTCCAAAGTTCAACTGCCATTTCACACTCATTATGACATCATGATGATCACCATGGTAACCACACAGCTGTGGGTAATCACTGATTAGGTCTTTGAAGGACAGAGAAACACATATGTTTCTTTATAATGCCTAAACAGCCAACCCAAACTGTCTTACACGAACACATACAGCCAACCAAAACACACACACACACACACACACACACACACACACACACACACACACACACACACACACACACACACACACACACACACACACACACACACACAAACATTTTACCATCCAAAACAGTGAAAAGGCAGCAGAAGATTCAAACATGACAACCTTTCATCACACACAGCTGTTTATACTAAATAATCAAAACATCCAGGAACAAAGACACACATGTACTTCAGTTACTTATAATACCATACCTCCCCCTTTGACTTAATCTACATGCTCCACTATTTATAAAGCTTTTTCCCACAACTTATAATTGACAAACTGCTACTTTTTCTTCTTCTTCCTTCCTTTCTTCTTACTAGTGCTACATTAATCTCTGTACTGTTTTTCCCCTATTTCTTCTACTTCTTCTCTCCATTCCACATTTTCAGCTCTGGTTCACATCATAACCCCTTTTTTTAACTTTTAAATGATTAAACTTTATTTAAAACATTTAACCATCAAAACCAGAGACTGAAATAATCTTCTGATCCCCTGCAACTCCTTCAACTTCAACTGCTTCTACCTTTTGCAGACTTTGACTAGAGACTCTGTTCACACATTAAACTGGTTCTATTCTCTTCATCCCATTAACACATTAGTCATAGACTTCATGCTTTCTTCTACATTTTTAAGATTTCACTGTTTGGTTTCTGTCTCTTTATCTATATATTTTAACTTTTATAGGCTGATTTAAATTTCCACTGTATCCACTTTCTTTATCCACTCATTGTCTGTGCCTCATTTCCCTTACCATTTTTTCTTTCCTTTATTTTACATTTTCAGCTTTTTCCACATTTATTCAAACTTTTCCAGCTTCAGCATTTCAACGCATTTGCTGCAAGGAAATGCAACTTCTCTAGTTGTCTTTGTTTTCACTGCTTGAGATGCCCCATATCCTGCTTCCTTGAGACACCCCATCTCCTGGTTCTTCAATAAGCATCCAGACCCTTTTGTCTTCTGTCTAAACTTCTAACACCTTCAGCCCAACTTCTAGGCCTCTGATCTCAATGTGATTTCCTGTAGCAGACAGAGGGGTGTGAACAGTACCTTTTGGGGAGTTTCCCTCAAGCATAAATGTTGAGCTCGAACTAGGTTCGGGGTCTTTCTTCACTTTGACCGCTCGCGTGTTGACTGACCTTTTTCTTTGCAAAGGAAAATAAAACCTTGCTGGCCGGCAGAAGTCTCTATTTCATTCTTCACCAGAAACAGGAAAATTTCCACAACAATACACAAGACTAAAACAACACATGAAACAAAACAAAGACATCTCATAAGACGAGATGGCAAGTGGAATCTTACTCCACTACATGAGCACCGTACAATACCAGGCCACGGGTTTTGGGCGCGGGCCAATTTATACTGGATGTGTCTCTGGAGTGCAGCGCAGCATAGGGCAGCTGCAGCCTACAGCTGCTGGGTATGCAAGGTCACAAGATCACAGGAGAACCACATGTTCCTGCAGGAATCACACCATGTCAACGTACTTGGATGGTGATTAATTAGCATGCAAGGACGCGGTCGCACTGGCAAACCGTGCCATGCTTAAGCACGCTTCAACCCTAAAGCACGTTTTGAATGGTCAGTGTGATCACAAATGTGCTGTGCTTGAGCACGATTCACTTATCTGCTTTGGTACGCTTCGAAGAGGTGGGCTTCAGCACAGTTTACTTCATGCACGAGCACAAGCAGGCGGACAGCACGTGTGATCCGTGACGCATGATAGTAGTGAGCCAAAATCGACTTACCATCAGTCAAAAAGTCTCTCAAGTTGTAGCAGTGTTTTCTGTGTCTCATTGTGCTGACTCTGATGATATAGCACTTTATGCAAACAGACGCTTCACAATGACATAGGCAGGTCATGGGCTTGTGTGATACCCACGTAAGTACGGTTTATATAGGGGTAGTGTGACCACTGGCACGGCATGCTTTGGATGGCCAGTGTGACCACGCCCTTAAACTCACTTGGCCCTCCCAAAACTTGAGCACCTTCAGAAAGAATGTGTTGTGTTGTACAGAATTATGACTTTTTTTCTTTTTTTTCACCTCCAAGATGAACTTTTCCTCCGTTTTGAGAAACAAGGATGAGGTTTACGATCAGGAGCCATAACATGGAGCTTTATTTTGAGATGATCAAATTTGTTTGGTAATCTTAAACACTGAAGTTTGAGAAACGTGCAAAAAAAAAAAAAAAAAAACAGGAAGAAGGCAAACACTTTTTTTTTCTCTCACACTACTGTTTGTTTATATGACAACAGACAACTTTTAATGGAATGCTTCATTTAAAATCTGACAATCAAAGGGAAAAAAAGTTCTTCTAAGTTTATGTAACTGATGGTGAGGTAGTGATTTTCTATCACTCATGCTCTGGGATACATTTCATGGCAGTGTCACAGCGTAAGGAGTAATAATAAACACTGAAGATCTAAATATACAAAGAGTGAGAACAAATTTGATGTCTGAAGTTTTTCCTTAATTTCAAAATTATTTCAAACTCTGTGTCTAACTTTTTCAGCCCACTGATGTGGGAGGTATTTCATAAAGGTGTAAAACAGTTATCTGGAGAAGGTAACCTTGGGAACAGCACAGTCTTGGAAATAATCATCCTGACTTCTTGACTACAGCTGTCTTTGGTGTCACTTAAACAACTTTACTCCATCTGATGACGCACGCAGGCTGAAAATAATCTGAGGCTGATGAAAAACAGGTTTATTGATGGTTAAAAGTTAGTTTTTTAAATTTTAAAGAAGACATGCTAAAATTAAGACAAACTTGAGCAACTTTGAAGAAAAAGGAACCAAGCAGACACAGTTTGGATTTAGTGACTCTAATGTGGTGAAGAAACAGTCACACTTGTTTAGTTGAGTCAAAGTTAAAGGATAAAGGATAAATGCCACAAGTTTGTCAATACCTACATTTTGAATTATTTATTCAACAGTAAGAGCAAATTACAGGTTGTAAATTAAAATGGGCATATTTTATGATTAATATTTTTTTAGCTGATCATTTACAGTATATATTTTTTCTTAACTGACCATGACTGTTTTACTGTAATTGTTCTGTTATTTAATGACACCTGCAGTTTGTATTCCTCTTTAAATGATTAATCCTTTGGGAACCTTACCTGCACTGATACAGCCTTTTTTGCCTGTGTGAGATTAACTCCTTGTTCCATATATTTTTACTCCAAGCAATCTCATGCAGCTATTTTTTAAAGCATGTATTTATTTTGTAGCTTATTTCAGAACCATGTCTATCAATTCAAACAACTCCAACAGCGACATTGCTCTGCATCACAAACAGCATCTTAGAATTAAAATAGCTCCACTCTGCCATTCTGTTCTCTAAACTGCAAACTATAGGGTGAGACTGAGTGAGACTGTCAGACTGAACAGCATGCAAGTGTGCTTACACATTACACACTTACCAAGACGGAAGAATGAGTAGTTCCTACTGAAAAACGTACCATTCGGGTACATTTTCAACGGTTTGGTTACTTTTAACTGTGTTTTTGTTCAAGGTCCCACATCATGCTCCTTTTCTGCAGTTTAATATGGATCATTGATGTCTTCATGAAATGGTAGTAAGATGTTTTGGTCCAAAAAGCCAATAAATCAAGCACAGCAGCATTGTTTCCAGGCTCTCATAGCCCCTCTGTTCAGAACACTCTGATTTAGTGGGCGTGACCTTCATATGTAAATGAGCCACCGCTGATACCGCCCCACTCTTCCACGTCACTGAGAGCGGTGCCACGAGCTCTGAGTGCACAATGTTTAGAAAACAGTGAAGCTCGTTTACTGTTACATTACAGGCTAAAACAACAGACTAACCGCAGCTACAGTTAGCATCCTGAAGCTAACACAGAGACAGGGGGGACACTGAGGAAAAGCTCTTACATCTGCTTCACAGCACACAGCATTTAAAATACTCACATTTCCAGAGTTCGAGGTTTGTTGGAGGATGGTTGGTAATGCGCCTGGATTCAGGACCAGTCTATTCACCAACCCTCTGTTGTACTGTCCAGAGTTGAAAAAGCAGTCGGCCATGAAGTGACTAGCACACATGCACAGTTTCACTGAGTGTAGCTGGCACATTTCCTTGATAAATGAACTCTAGCCACTTAGTCTTGTCTTCTTCCAAGATGGGAAGCTTGTGCATGGAACTGGAGGGGATGAGGCGGGGAAGGGGTGTGGAGGTACGTGTTCCGGTGGACCAATCAGGTCAGACTTGCTCCTGTTGGTAAAAAAAAAAGGGAATCGCTGACGTCGGCAAATCCCCAAAATCCAAACAGCTCATTTTAGGTCAGGATTTTCCATTCACAAGCACTACTAAGTACATGTTTTGTCAGTAAATATCACATTTTGTGGGCTGGGAGGAAAGACAAAGACCCACAAATTTCACTTAAAGACTTAATAAAGTTATTTTTGCATAATATTGGACTTTTAATGATTTTACGGAACCTCACATGACTAAAGTATCAAACTATGGCTATTTCAGTATGGATCTGCACATCACTAGAGACTGTTCTTCGTTAAGACAGACTTTAACGAGTTGTTTGAAGCCCTGTAGTTTTCCTCCTTCTCCTCAAGTTTTTCTCTGTTGGCATCCATGTTAAAGAGAAAGGGACGCATTATTATGGCATCACCAGTGTCATCCAGGGGAGCCAGGATCCGCGCTACCGGAGAGGTGAAGCTGGTGGTGTCTGTTCCACACCTTGCAGGGAGAGTGTTAAAGCTTAGGTGAGTTAGACCCTCTCAGGGCTAAACCTCTGCTCCACTTTCACCTCCTGGATGACCCCTGGACGTATCTGTTCTTCTTGGATTTAAAGAAAACGATAAGGAAGTCTACTGACTCTGACTGCCTGACTGACCCACTAAAAGCTGATGGGTTTTTCCTCTATTCGATTGACGGCTGGGCTCCACTGCTGTGGGTATGGACCTTTACTTTCTTCTTGCTCTTTTTTTTCCTTTCTTAAAAATAAAACTGAATTTGAAGAGAAAACTGGACTGATTTGTGTTTGGATTGAAAAACAGACACTTCACGGTGATGTAGGTGGACGATGGGTGTGCCTTAAGTCTGGTTCATATTGTAGTAGTGACCACCGGCTGTACTAGCCAGCAGGGGAAGGGTAGATTCATGCTTGATTACGGCACAGTTTGGATGGCCACTGTGACTACACACACAGATTCAACAAGCTGCTAAAACCTTCTTCAGAGATTTTTCTCCTTATCGTCCTGACAGCTTCACACAGTCGCTGCAGATTTGTCAGCTGAACATCCATGAAGAGAATCTCTGTTCCTCCACATCCCAAAGAAGATGGTTACACTGTGCTCATAAAGGGATGGACATGGTCAGCAACAATACTCAGGTAGGCTGTGGACTTTAAACCATGCTCAGTTGGTACTAAGGGCCTAAAGTGAGCCAAGAAAATATCCCCCACACCAGTACACCAGCAGCAGCAGCCTGAACCGCTGATACAAGGCAGGATGGATCCATGCTTTCATGTTGTTGACGCCAAATTCTGACCCTACCATCTGAATGTGGAGCAGAAATCCAGACTCATCAGACCAGGAGACGTTTTCCAATCTTCTATTGTCCAGTTTTGGTGTTGCTGTGTGAATTGTAGCCTCAGTTTCCTGTTCTTAGCTGACAGGAGGGTCACCCGGTGTGGTCTTCTGCTGCTGTAGCCCATCTGCCTCAAGGTTGGACGTGTTGTGTTCAGAGATGCTTTTCTGCAGACCTCGGTTGTAACCAGTGGTTATTTGAGTTACTGTTGCCTTTCTATCAGCTCCAACCAGTCTGTCCATTCTCCTCTGACCTCTGGCATCAACAAGGCATTTTGTCCCACAGAACTGCTGCTCACTGGATATTTTCTCTTTTTGGGACCATCCTCTGTAAACCCTATAGATGGTTGTGGTTTAGGGTTAGATACTCAGACCAACAACCATGCCACAGCTTCCATGTGATTGGCTGATTGGATCATTGTTTTTATGAATATTTGGACTGGTGAGTTTCAGGCACCGTTTGAGTCCAATTGTTCTAGAATTGAAAATCTCCCTGGAAATTAAAGTTAATTCAAATATTCAACATTATTTTTCTTGTGAGAAAGGTTTTCTGAGCTGCAGTAAAGGTGGGATGTATCAGTTAATGAGGAAACAGTCGGCCCTGAAGTTAATGTGTTGGAGGGAAAAAAAGCCAGAGGAGGGATTGTTGGGATCTGAGTAACTTTGATGCCCACACAGTCGCTGCATGTAAGACCTACAGCTCAGTGTCTGCTGTTGAGCCAATTAAAATAGGACCCCTTCTCTTAATGCTTTTTAATGTGGGCCATTTGAAGTGGACTGTTTGAAAGAGGCTTTACACACAAAGTTTGAGGGAATAAATCTGAAACAGTCCTCCTGTAGAAATGAACCTCATTACATTTTGTAGTAATGTTACAGAGTAAGGTTTGGAGGCTGTGTTATATACAGGGACATAAGTTACCTGGATGGAGATAATACTTATTCATAATCTTACAATAAAAGCTTTAGCATTAGGCTGGGTAGGGAATGGATTATATAGATGTGATGTTGAATGTTGAAGTTCTGCTAAGAGCTCTCTGGGACTTTAAAGGTCAGAGATTTTTCACTCCCACTCTCTTAATTTAACTTTTATTTCAATTACTGCACATTTGTTCTTTTTTTAAAGAGCATAAAATTGCATACGTTTCAAATGCAGAATTTCCTCCAGGAGTGCTGAGTTTTTTGCAGCAGCAGAGTTTCCAGGTTATTTCTTCCTGGCACAGGAGCATCTCCTCCCTCCTCCTCTAAGTGAAGCACACCTCAGCTGAGTGAGCATGGGACTGTGTCTACATTTACATCCAGCCCGGGCAGAGTGCTGCTTCTGATCTGTATGCTGCTGAGAGCTGCAGCCTCAGAGAGAGCTCACCCCTTGGTCTTAAAGAACTGAGCTGAACTCATTCCACTCTATAGCTCACTGCCTCCTGTCCCTGCTTTACACACTCACACACACACACACACACACATGCTGGCCTTCAGTGTGAGGTACAGTATAGGCTGAGGTTGCACTGGGACAGGAATAACAATGAAAGAAGAGGTGAAGAATGTAAATCAATGCAGTTATAAACTCAGTTTGGTCTCTTGTAAAGCTTTGGAGCCAGAGTACTGTACATGACAAATAGGCCAATGAAGGTGACTCACACAGCTTAGAGTTCTCAACAGTCCCACAGTTCAGTTACCAAACATAAACGCCAATCTTATTTTGATGAGTAGAACTGACACTAAAATTAGCTATCCCATCCAAATAAGTAAAAGCACTATGTCCCAATAAGTAAGGCTGTTGTTTATAGGATAAGTTTGGTTTATACAGCTTTTTCATTGTTTAGAATAATAGAATGAAGTAGAACAAAATACTCACCTAGAAGGTTTTCCTGATCCAAGCAGTGCTTTGGGAGATATTTACATCCAAAATCGTGCAGCGGACGTCTGTATAATGGGATCCATCGGGGCATAGACAGTGAAGCTCCTAAAACTGCATTAATCGTCCAAAACTCCTGTTTTTCACCAATATTCCATCATGGTCCGCTCCAGGTTAGTCCTCTGCTGCAGTCTGTGTCACTCCAGACAGCGCTGTGTGGCTGTAATGACCTCTGAACTGACGAAGACTTTGTTTACGCTTGCCCCTCAAAGAAAAGAGGAAGTGAAGTCAGCTCTCTAGAGAGTACATATATATATATATATATATATATATATATATATATATATATATATATATATATATATATATATATATATATATATTATTATTATTATATATTATTATATTACTATAATATAAAAATTATATTGAAATTATTAAAAATTATTACATTATTTAAAAAAAATGTTTGGGTGTCCAGCTTTGTTCTTGGCCCGACATGCGATATAGACTTGATCTGCCTGCATGTCCATTAGACGTCTGATGTTTATTTGGAAACATAAGACAAAGTTTGCCATTTCTGGACCTGGTACCAGTACCACACTTTAAAAAAAGTTGAGACAGTGGCACTAAACTAAAACTAAAACTAAAAGAAAAAAAAAAGTCCTTTGAGAAAACACTAGTTGGACAATATCACATCATATAGGACAACTGTCACCTGATTCAAGAGCATCTCTTCAAGGCTGTGTCTTTCCGAGGATGTGAAAATATGTAATTTATAGAAATAAACAAACCAGAATGAGACCAATAATTAGGATCTGATCTACATCCCACACTGCAATGCCATGACCCCCGAGTCCTAGAAGTTCTGCATTATGAAAAATTAAAAAGACATAACTCTGTAGGAGTCAACACATAAACTCTGGAACAATTCCTGAGACTCACATCCTTGAATGTAGTTTGTTGCTGCTTCTATAGATAAAAAAGTAAAAATACAAAATCATTTAAACAAGCTATTTAAACACCTTCTTCTACTGAACGTATTTAACAAACTCTGAAATAACTGGACGCTGCGTCTTAAAGCCATATCCTGCTAATTGTTGGCATCTCTTTCTATAGGAGAATTTATTCAATTCAGTTAGACAATAAGTAATCACAGAATATTCTCAATAAAGAAGTGAGTTAATGTGAAGTGACTGAAAGAACAAAGGAAACCTCCGACTGTTTGGAAACTCAATTCATAAGTCGAGCAGAAACAGAAAAATAAATCCTGTCAGTGTGACGGGAACAGGGATTCTCAGTTCCTTGTCACTTACAGTGATGTTAAAGGTGAACATAATGAAACAGAGAGGAAAACATGACCCTGTCCCAACAGATTATTGACAGTAAATCCAAAACAGACTCATAATTTAACAAAAACAAAGAACAGTTCTTTTTCAACATTTGGTGAGTTGTGCCTTTAGAAATATCATAAGAAAAAGGTCAATCTGAGTACCATCAGTCCCAGACACTTCTTTTACTTCTTTACCCACAGTTGGGGGTTTTATAGCAGGTGATGCGAGAGGATGTGTTCAGAGAAAAGTGTCACAATTCAGAACCAAACTAGGACTCAGGTGCACTGAAAAGTGTGGGGCATACTGTGACCAAACAGTTCAGGGGTCACAGGCTGAGAAATCCAGCAAGGGTAAAGCCACAAGCCCAAAAGCCGCGTTTCCACCAAGCAGACCGGTTCAGTTCGTCTCAGTACGGCGCGCATTTGGCGGCGTTTCCACTGACTTATCCCGGGACGGATCCCTAAAAACCGAGGCGTTCCACTTTTTGGGACCCTTGGGTGCCAGACTGAAATGATCCGCTCTCGGAAGGTGGAGCAACACACTGCAGACCATTGATTGGTCGGAAGAATCGTCACCTACCCCGACAGCGGCTGTATTTCTCCTGATTACACTTTGTATCAAAGAGCTACATGCCAATCACAGAGAGGACGAAATGCTGCATGTCTTCCATCTATGCTCTTTGTTTACTGTGTCGCGTTTTTCTTCTTTGTTGGATTTATTAGCGGGGTAAGCTGCTACGGTGTCACGCTATTTTTTAACAGCTGCGGCTTCCAGCATCCGGCTTACACACCGCCTACCATAAGAGGACCAATTTGCTGTGGAAACGCAAATGGGATCAGGCTTAACTGTACCAAACCGTCCCAAACCGGACTGACCCGACACGGACTTCTTGGTGAAAAAGCGGCTTAAGTAAATAAGCACAAAAAATACGGCTGGAGAGTATTTACACACTGGAACAACCATGGTGGTGTGGCAGGGAGCTGGTGGAAGCACAGAGTTTTATTTACAGATAAGGCTAACTGTAGAGAGGCACAGTTGTGTAAAGAGTAATGGTTGGAGATGTCTACAGTGGCAGGAAGTTGCGTCTTAAATGCGCCAGATACGCTTGAAGTCCAGCTCTGCTCTGCTGACTGACATACAGCTGGAGTCACAGACGGTGGTGTCATGATCTTCCCCACACTGAACTTTTGCATGCAACACTGCGTAAAACAGAAAAAGGATGGCTGCGTATTACCTGCAACATGACAGGCTTTGAATGGAAACCTATCTGATCCGTTGCTGTGACGGAGTGGAGACGCACTGCAGACGCATCTGGTGTATTTCTGCTGTAAGACCCAACACACTACAAAAACAGCAGACTTACCTCCTTATGTAAATAGTTACCTGGTTTCTTACTTACACTTAATTGCTTATTTAATTTTGTATACTTATACTTATTCTATTTCATTGTATGTCTCTATTCATCTTATTTCCGCCTGTTGTATTATGTAAAGAGCAATAATGATACAAAATTTGCCCCTGGGATTAATAAAATAATCCTGATTCCTGATTAACTTTTTCATCAAACAAAGGAAAAGTTGGTTTGTCTCTGTAAAACACAGACTCAACATTCCATCACGTCTGCACGGTGAATAATAAAACAGTGTGAATGCAGTTTAAGGATAATAAACCTCACACCACTTTCCACATACAGTTCAGTCCAAAATGATTTTGAGCTTATAACAATATCAGAACACAAAGAGGAACATATTATTCTGGTAAGAGCATTCTGGACTCTGACTTTAAAACTTCTCATTCTATAATAAATAATGACTCTATTTCCCCCCTTTTTTTAAGCCCCGCGTTGTAAGAAAATGTAAGTACTTTCTGACAGGTTCTCTGGGAAACAAATTACTGCTTCCACACATATACGATGAATATACAGTAGGCTCTTTCTTCAGACTTTTAATGCAGATAAAAAAAGGATGAAAAGAAAATCTAAGTTTCAGAATGACCTCTGACATTTTTGTGGTTTTCAGACTTTAGAAAAGGCTGAAAGTTTGAAAGCTTTCCTTTCCTTTGGATCCTTTAGAAATCATCTGTAGCCACTATTCACAAGCATAAAGGTTGCTTTATGTCTGCTTTATAGAGAAAGTGTTCTCTTATAAACATTTTTTCCTGTAAATTTATTTTACTTTGGAAGTAGTCAAAGTGATCGGTTTGTTCAAGTTTATCCAAGTAAATCTCTCTTTACCAACCTTGGGGCAGGGGGTTTATCGTGTCCCCAGTTTAAACGTGTACAGGTAAATATCAGTTTTAGGCTGCAGGCTGTGATGATTGAGGTCTTGAGCCGTAAGCACTAACTGTGCTCTGAAGACTTGTGTTCCTGACTTTCGCTTACTTCTAAAAAAAAAACAGAAGAAAGGAGAAAAACACAAGTAAGTCTGTTAACAGCAAAATGCCCGAGGAGAAGTTTTTCTGAGAAGACCAACTTAGAGATCTACAGTGTTCACCAGTCCAAGCTTTACAACTACATTTTCTCTGCTTCCCCAAAAATGACAGCACCACAGTCTCATCTAGAGGTGGTGGATACATCAAATGTACTTGACTTATCACAAGTTGTTGCCCGTGAGATGTATAAAATTACTATTTCGCAACCATCAAGTACATACCGTCACGCTAATGTTTTCAGGCGTGGGAACATAATTGTCTTCGGCAATTCATTCATTTTGCTCTCTGTTGCTCAGCCAGTGCTCCTCTCACAGCAAGCACTGCTCCCCCTACCCACCCATAAAACACTCCTGTGCATGCATGTTTTAATATCAGGAGGTGAGGGAAAAAAAAAAAGTTGCTTGCATGTCATGTGGTTTGTCAAGGCTTGTTTTCTAAAGTTTAGTTGCTTATTTGGGCTTGCTTTTCTGCCTATATGATCCCTGATTCTCTCCCAGATCTCTACAACAAGAAACAAACATGACATGTTCTACAGTTTCACTTTCATTTCTCTTCCCACTCTGCCCCTCCCCTGCTTCCTGTTCAGTCATGGCACTAAGCTGCGCACTGCTTGATGCATGATAGCAGAGAGGAGGTTGGTGTTATTTTACAGCTGAATACAAAAATACAGTACGATGTGACGGTATCAGGAAACAAACAAGGTTTTGTAGCAATATCACAAGTTTATACAAATGTGTAATAACACACCAAAAACAGAACTCTGAGCTGCTAAGTGAGGGAAGAGGTGAATCCAATACAAAACAACGAGACCCCAGGCTGATAGACAGATGTCACTGAAGTACTTTCAGCATGACCAACAATATCAAGGTAGCTGCTTTATGGAAATGAAAGTAATATCAAGTCATCTCCAACTTTAAGTTCATGCTTTTTTTTAAGTGCAATATAATATAATATAATATGATATAATAAAATCTAATTAATATAATATAATATAATATAATATAATATAATATAATATAATATAATATAATATAATATAATATAATATAACATAATATAATACAATACAATATAATATAATATAATATGATATAATGTAATATAATATAATATAATTTAATATAATATAATATAATATAATATAATATAATATAATATAATATAACATAATATAATACAATACAATATAATATAATATAATATGATATAATAAAATCTAATTAATATAATATAATATAATATAATACATTATAATATAATATAATATAATATAATATAACATAATATAATATAACATAATATAATACAATACAATATAATATAATGTAATATAATATAATATAATATTATATTATATTATATAATGTAATATAATATAATATAATATAATATAATGCAATACAATAGAATGCAATACAATAAAATACAATAAAATAAAATAAAATTATATATATATATATATATATATATATATATATATATATATATATATATATATATATATATATATATATATATATATATATATATTAAAATATAATATAGGCAGGTTGAATAAATCTAAAATTATTTTACTGTAATTAAAAATCAGTAACTTCATAAAGTATGGTTTGGAATAAAGGGTAAGCTTAACTTAACCTTGTTGTGATTTTCCCTTTTTTGCGTGCAAATTTCAAAAATCCAACTAAAGGGTCTGCTTAAACCATTTTAACACTTTCGTTTTATGCATCAAAATGACACCAGTGTGACATTACTGACTTAAGAGGAGCAATCAGAATACCAATATATATATCCAATATATATATAAATCCTGTATCATGATACTGCCTTAACATTCAAAGGTATTCGTTTTTGGACATTTTGTGCAGCCTTGGTCTCATCAGGCATTTTTTTTAACTGGTTTGGTTTTGCAGCATCAGACATCAAGTAAACCCCAGTGTACTGTGAAAGTTTGTTCAAACCACCTTTGGTAGTGAAACCAAATATTAGGACTACAGGTTCTGGGACTAAATTCCTCTACAAGTTTACAAAAAATAAGCAACTTCTCCTTTCTGAGACACTTCCTTACTGTAAGTTATAAGGAAAAAAATAAGGTTGCCTTAAAAGAAAACCATTTAGATTAAGAACAATAAGGTATATAGTGCTGGGAGGGAGGGTAAAACTGTGAATTTTTTAAATTAAAGTTGTAAATAAACAACTTCCCATAAAAACAGGTTCAACTGGTTTAACAAGTAGGAAAGCAGACTTGACCAAAACTTTTTGTTTGGGTTGTTTGAGTCAAAGTTGTGAGTCTTTTTGGTGCCGTTTTTGTTGATAAAGGAGCATTCTCTTTACAGGACATGAATCACAACAGTCTGTTGCGTGAGTTCAGTCTTTTTAGATCAACATGTCACATACTGTACAGAGGAAATACGATGGTCCTGCCAGTGTTTTTCTTTGTTTCTTCATTTTGTTTCATCTACATTGCCAGGATAAGACATTTCCCAGCCAACAAGGCCTCAAAGAATGGTGGTGTGCTGTTTAATGATGGAGGATAAGTGTGTATGAAGTTATAGAAATAGGTGCACAGAACTGAGGTGTTTCATTAAATATGACACAGACACTTTCAGATCAGAGAGGATCGAGGAAATGGTCCTGCATTACTTGGTGCTCTGTCCTCCAGATTTATAACCGAATCATACCAGATCTGTCTCTGGTCTTTCCCCACTCATTGCACCTGATCTGACAGGTTTCAGTCAGCGTGTTAACTCATACTGGGGCCAGTCTGCAGTGCTCTGCAGGACTTCTACTTTCATTTTGATGCATCAGTTTTCACAGAGCATTAATGCAACAAGAAGAAGAAGACATCATGAGGTGTTTCAACCCAACATAAACAGAGAGAGGACCATCATTGGGGTAGGACGTACAGGAACGCTTCGGTCTTGCTATTCCAGCTGGCCTAGAGGTCTTGCTGTGAGGTGACACATTAGAGAGTGTGCAGTCAAGAAGGAAAAGCAGACAGAGCTTGATGTGGCGAAAGTCTGGTGTTGACCCCTAGGAAGCCAGGGGTCATTGGGTGGACTGCAGGAAAAGGAAGCGTGCCTGCTGATTTGCACACATATATGCAGAATAGTGTATAACATAAAAATCAGTACAAACATACATGAGTAATGTGCATTTTTCCTTTCTTTCTTCCTTTCCTGGAACATTCCTGTGATGTCTCAAACAGCAGATGAAGCCCTCTGTGGTTAAAACCCTGTATGTCATTTTCCACTGCATTTGCAAGTCTGTGTCAGAGTGTGCATGTGCATGTTGTTATTTACAAGATGTCGGCTTCATGTTTCACAGCGTAGGTGCCTCGGGGGCTTCTGAAGTGCTGTATGTATTTGCTTGCACACATTATGTGTTGTGTGTCCTTGCTGCTGTATGCAGGAGATGGGCTGTAATAAGAGTTTTAAGGGCCTCCTTCAGGCAGTCACATCAAAATGCAAATGGAGGGGCAGCCATTTTCAGTCCAAGACTCAATGCTCTGATGAATCCTGACCAGTTGTGCTGTGGTGAGAGGCTCCGTCTGTGCCTGCAGAGTTCCTGCAGCTATGACGTTCTAACAGGCGCTTCATGCTTTGGCTACAGTTTCATTATGCTGCATTGTGTGTCATTGTGTGATGGCTGAAGACGGCTCTGTGTGTGGCTCTATAACACGTGTGATGAAACAAAACAAAACTACCCAAATGTCACCATCAAGAGATTTTTATCATTAATAAAATTAACAAAAAAAAATATGAGGAGTACAAGTTATCTGTTTATCTGACAAAACACAATTGAAGAAAATTGAAGCTCCAAAGTTTCAGGAAAGAAGATGGTAGAAATAACATTGTTGGAATAAAGGGAGCATAAAATGAGGTAAGCACTTTCACAAAGAAAATAAATACTGAGATATTAGCATGTGTCCAGTTTTAGTCTTGATAATCTATGGTTTTCCTTATTTTCTTTTTCTTTTTCTTTTTTTTGTACACTTGACGGAAACATAAGTTAAATATGTATGATCATTTTTTTTGGGCTGCAACGACCAATTGATTAAATCAATTGGTAAAAGTGTCAACAACGTTTTTTCATAATCAATGCACTGCACTGCACATTTGCTGTATTAGTTTCTCTTCAGGTTATTTGTCTTCCTCCTTTTTTTGGGTAATTTAGCGGTTGGCAATGAGCTGAAGGAGCATTACTGCCACCTACTTGACTGGAGTGTAGATTACACGGGAATAATGGCAGAGCCGTAGAAACTGTTGGTCCAAAAAACTCCAGAGTTTGGGAATTTTTCACACTGACTAAAAGCACATGAATGTTAGCATCAGGGTTAGCTGCCACAGATAGTGGTAGGGCAGAGGAGGTGAACTGTCTGAGCTGCAGGTGAAAAGGTTGAGGACACATTTTTATTTATTTGCCTTTTTGGCCCAATAAGTTCTTAATCTGATGACATAACAATATATTTTCTGTTATTCTGTCCAAACTGTTGATTCTTTAAGTGACAATACATTCATATCACCTTTTAAACTTTATAAATGAAGCGTCTGGTCAGTTTAATTTTGTTCAAGTATATTGTTTCTTTGCATATATCATTAACCCTCCTATCGTCCTCAAATATTACTCACACATTTTACCCTTGGGGTCAATTTGACCCCAGGGATATTTGCCCCCAGAAAATGATTTACAGAAAATAGTTGACCAAGTTTTTTGGTCAAGGAACTTTGTTTATTTGTTGAATACATAAATAACCCCTTGATAATGACACCTTGACCTGTCCTGTAGCGCCACCATCAGGCCAAACTTTCAATCAGAAATAATGTATCTTGAAAAGTTTTTATCCAAATCTTCTCAAATTTACTGAAAACATTAATGACCACAAGAGTATGACCCCTATAGGTTTTGGTGATGATATGACCTTTCCCTGCAGCGCCACCATCAGGTCAAACTTATAGTTTTAGAGTTTGTGTATCTTTCAAATCTTTAATCCAAATCATTTCTGATTGGCGTGCACATTCATGACTCTCAGAGAATGGACCATATTGATTGATGTTGGTAACCCCCCCTTTACTCTCATAAACATTTTTATTTACTTATTTTATCTATTTTTTGTAACATATTTGTGGTCACTATAACGTCTCACTCACCCCTCCTCTTTTGTTATCCGGTCTTGGGACTGGCAGTAGCAGAGTTTGAGCCCATGTCATATCCACACCGCAAAAAATATAAAAATTCAATTATGATTATTGATCTTCAATGGGAGTAGTATAGTCAAGCCAAGTTTTGAGTTGATAAGCGAAAAACCCAGTTTGTTCAAATATGTTTGCCAAAATCGCTAAATTACAATGTTTAGGCCCAAATTGCGAAGTCCGTGTTCGTAAAGCACAAAAATCTTAAGGGACTATTTTTGTAGGGCTGGGCATGCTTATTATACACACCAAATTTTAGGGCTGTGGCTCAAAGTCACCCAAGGGGTCGCAGTTTTAATCCCCTGGGGGCGCGTTCATTTTTGTGCAAGTTGCAAATTGATACATTTTTTCGGGCATGCGAATTTTGGGGCTAGGCGTGCTCACGTTTTTCCAAGCGAAGGGCACGCAATTTGGGGATGTTTTGGCAGAAACAAATAATAAAGAAGAAAAAAGGCGTATAATAATAATCACAAGGGTTTCAATAGGGCTCTCGCCCAACCTGTGGTTGTCGGGCTCGGGCCCTAATGATTTGGACAGAGAGCTGCAAGGCAAGCTTTTATGTTTGCTCCTCCCTTATTTTACATGAACTACCAATGTCCTTGCGGGAATATCCCACCTTCCACAGCGCGGGAAATATCAGTTCTGTGAGTAGTAGGTCACACACACATACATTCATTCCTCCCATTACCCCCCCCCCCTTGACATGTATCAACTCAAAAGAATCAACTCTGCACCTGCAGGTGTGGGAATCTAAGGTCACACATGTGTCACACAGAGACAGACAAGTTTTACACAGCTAAAACAGCTTGGGGTCAAATTGACCCCAGAGGAACACCGATGCGTGCAATATGTATACAGCAAAATGAAAAAAATATCATCATAATAATTTTATGCTAAATCAATAGTTCCCATTAAATTAGGAAAAGTCATGAAATATGAAGCCAAAATAAAAAAGTTAACTGTTATTTTTTTGAAGGATAAACACTGAATGGGGTCAAATTGACCCCAAAGATAACAGGAGGGTTAAGCAAACAATAGTCATCAATTATGACAATTATTCATTTTCACCCTTTTTCCCCTAATTCATTGATTGATCGTAAATATAGTTTTACGATACTATAATTACTTCAGTAATTTGGTACTTAAGGTCCTTGTGAGGACTTTCTTGGTGATCTTTAAAAAATGACAAACTTTTAGATTTTTGCCTGATTGTCATCCACACTTTCAAACAAGATTATCAGCCCCAAAAAATGTTTTTCCTCAGTGCTACTACTCACCTTCCTGATCGGGTCGAGCAGGACCAGACTGATTTACAGCACGTCGAGGTCTCTATGACAACACCACGCCGGCTGATGAAGTCTAGTAGAGAGAAGAGAGATCCGTGTTTTTCTCTGCTGAAAATGATTTCTGTGATTAATTTTGTAGTGATGGTGGACACTGGAGACTAACTGTCAGACAGAAAAAGGACAGAAGAGCAGAAGAAAGATAAACAGTAGAGAGATAGAGCACGAGCTAAAGGCTAACACAGGGGCTAAACTGTTTGTGCTAATGTTTGTGCTAATGTTCATTCTAACCCACAGTCAGCAGTTATTCTGCAGTGGTCTGTTCAAACTTGAGAGTCTATCAATAAAATGAAGAGTGAGGTTACGTTAGCTCTGATTGGTAGATGACTGAGAGGACATAACCAGGATTCACTAATTTTACACATTAGACATGTCTCACAGCACCAGGCTGTGAGTAGAGCTAAGTATAGCCGCCTACTAAACTACGGTACAAACTGACAAAGTTTGCCTGTTGTCACACTTCAAAGCGAATCTCTACCTAACTGTTGGTAAACACCTTACCTCATTGAGCTGTAAAAATCTGTCTTGAACAAAAAAAAATTAGCGTTGAAAAGAAGACCATATCAACCTTGTTAAGAGTCACGTCTTCATGACAGTGTGTGTGCAACTCTAGGCCAGACACTGCAAACCACTTCAAACAGGTAGTCCTCCCTGTCCCTTTTGGTAGTCGGTCAGGCAGTTTCTCTTGGCTATCTGATAAAACTTACTAACCACTTTTAACAGTTGGACTCTTGTCAAAAACTAAAGAAGAGTAAATTATGTGGTAAAGGTGTCATAAATCTTAACAACTTTGGTCTAGTTTGAGTTGGACTATGATACACAGCAATCCAGACTGATGTGGCTCTGCAAAGGAGAACTACATTAAGAACTACAGTATGGAAGTGACACATTAAAACACATCAGAGATTTTTAGGATGTAATGAAGGAGGGGTATTTCTTTATTTAACTGTAGTTTCTTGGCAGCTCATGTCAAAATACTATCAATACTGCAAAGAGACAGTGGAAACCTCAGGGCCAGCCACCGGCAGCACAAGAAAGAAAAAACAACTTAAAATGTCAGACAGCTACAGCATCCATAATTTGCAAACTGTATGCACATAGCACATCCAGCTGGACTGCTCAAGCCCCGTCTGTCTGCTCTGCCTGCCTCACAGGCTTTGAGGTGACTGTGATAAAAAAAGATGGTATGAAACCAAACTATGTAGGCAGGAGAGAGGGGAACAAGATTTTATGAACAAACATGAAATATACATGTCAAAGGAAGCTGGTGGTCCCTGCTGAAATGTCAGACTTCATAGTCAGCCTGCTTCCAAACACGCAGTTTGACATTTGGGTCTGTTTGGCTTTGGTTGGTAAAACTGGTGGATACATGTATGGAGAGCATGGCTGCAGGAGTGGGTGTATGTGTCTGTGGTGGAAAAACTCTGTCACTGCTGTCATCAACAAAGACGCCAGCTGATAAAAATAGCCTTAAACAGGAGAAGTCACAAATAAAACCAGATCCAGAGCTGTGTTTTGGGGGCTGCCTTGCTTTGACACTGGTGTTCCAGTCGTTCTCTGCGGTTGTGGCTCGGTCTGTGCCGGCCATGGTTTCACTGAATCGCTCAGAGTAATTGGTGAGACGGTGCCATAAATAGGTGAGTCACAGTTAGTCATGCAAACAAATGAATGAACAGAATAAATACAGCTTAAAGATTAATTTTAATGATAGCAGTTTTTACTTCAGGCTTTAGCTTGGACCGACATGACTTCCTGTGTTCGGTTTCTCAGTAAAACTGGGGAATTACTCAGAATCTGTTTTGATAGAGCAAACTCAACCAGCAGGTCTATTTTGAACAATCTCAACATCTCCATTTAGTTTTTACTTTTACTGCGTTTTGAACAATGTTGCTACATTTTATGAGTTAAGCTAGATCAGGAGTCTTCAATGTTTTTTGGACCCAGGAGGTTGTGTGCTGTGAGGAGAAACCCAATTTCCACCAAGTGGTCCGGAATGGATAAGGACAGTTTGGTACGGGTTGGATTGGTAAACCTGATCCTGTTTGTGTTGCCAACCATACCCTACTTGGTAGATAGTGTGTAAACCAGATGCCCCTAGCTGCGTCAGTGTCATAGTAGTGTGATATCATAGCAGCGCGACACAGTGTACCCCACTAATAAATCCAACACTGGAGAAAAACACAACTCAATAAACAAAGAGCAATGATGGAAATCATCCAACAACTCGACTTCTTCATGATTGGGATGTGGCTCTTTGAAACAAAGCGTAATCAAACTTTGTTTCAGAGAAGGCTGTGTGCCACCAGGAAAGCAGCCACTGTCTTGCAGGAAGTGATGATTCTTTTACCCAATCAACAGACTGCAGTGTTTCTGGCTCCACCTTCTGTGTTGGAATGGTAGGCTAGCACCCCAACAGAAGGGTATCAAAAAGTGGGCCGGCAGTAACCCTATCCCAGGATTAGTCGGTGGAAATGCCACAAAATGTGTACTGTATCTAGCTTAAAGCTTCTTCCCTCCTGTCTAAAATCTCGCTTGTGTTGTACATCACTTTGGACAAAAGCGTCTGCTTAATGAAAATGTAAACTATAAACTGCAGTTAAATGACAAAAACAAAAAACCCACAACTTTTTGTTATTCTGTTTTATTTAAATGTACCTGTAAGAACTCTTAAAGGTCCCATATTCTGCTCCTTTCCTGCAGTTTAATATGAATCATTGATGTCTTCATGAAATGGTAGTAACATGTTTTGGTCCTAAAAGCCAATAAATCAAGCACAGCAGCATTGTTTCCAGGCTCTCATAGCCCCTCTGTTCAGAATTCTCTGATTTAGTGGGCGTGGCCTCCATATGTAAATGAGCCACCGCGGATACCGCCCTGCTCTTCAGCGTCACTGAGAGCGGCACCACAAGCTCTGAGTGCACAATGTTTAGAAAACAGCGAAGCTTGTTTACCGTAACATTACAGGCTAAAACAACAGGCTAACTGCAGCTAAAGTTAACATCCTGAAGCTAACACAGAGACAGGGGGACACTGAGGAAAAGCTCTTCCATCTGCTCCACAGCACGCAGCATTTAAAATACTCCTGCGCCTGGATTCAGGACCAGTCTATTCGCTAGCCCTCTGTTGTACTGTCCAAAGTTGGAAAAGCAGTCGGCCGTGAAGTGACTAGCACACACATGCATGATTTTACTGAGTGTAGCTGGAACATTCATTGATAAATAAACTCTAGCCACTCAGTCTTGTCTTCTACCTAGATGGGAAGCTTGTGCATGGAACCATGTGGCTGTTTACAGACAACAACAAAACAGTGATGGTTGCTGGAGCAGCAGTGGGGAGGGGAGTGGGAAGGGAGGGGTATCTTCTCTGGTGGGTCAATCAGGTCAGACTTGCTCCTGATTGGCCAAAAAAGGGAATCGATGACGTTGGCAAAACCCCAAAATCCAAACGGCTTGTTTTTGGTCAGGATTTTACATTTACAAGCACTTCTAAGTACAGGTTTGGTCATTAAATATCACAAAAAAAAATGGCTGGGAGGAAAGCCAAAGACCCACAAATTTCACTAAAAGACTTAATAAAGTGATTTTTGTATAATATGGGACCTTTAAGGATTGTTTTATTCATTGTTGCTGAATTATTCAGTTTGGTAAAGAGATTTCTTCTACAGATATTGGAATACAAAGACGTAACCACACAGTTGTCTTGTTGAAATTCAGCTTCGATATACTGTTATTCAATGCCAATGTATGTCTGCTTGTAGTATCCAGATTTAGTCACCCAGTGATTTGTCATCTTATGAACTCTGTCAGAACCACCCACTGTAGAAGTGAGGGAATCAGGACCTATTAAGACAATGTCAGATTTAGAAAAGTTGAGTTTGACAAAGTAAGTTTGTGTATTAAGGACACGGTCACACTGGCCATCTAAAACGTGCCGTGCTTAAGCACAGTTGACCCCTGCAGCGCTGTTCCCCAGCTGGAGAGTACGGCCGGCAGTCACACTACCCCAATACGAACCAGACTTTAGCGGGTATCAACACGCGCACAGCCCGCCTACGTCATCGTGAAGCGTTTGTTTACATGAAGCGCGATCTCATCGGAGTCAGCACAATGAGACACAGAGAGCACTGCTACAACTTTAGAAACTTTTGGACTTATGGTAATTTGTTTTTGCCCGACACAGCCCTCTAACACCCCCGCTTTGTTTAAAATGACTGTCGAGAGATGTGCTCGCGGTGATTATACTTACCTATACTGCTTGTGCTCGTGCATGAAGTAAACCGTGCCGAAGCCCACCTCTTCAAAGCGTGCCGAAGCACGGAAGGGAATCGTGCTTGAGCACGGTACAGTTGCGGTCACACTGGCCATTCCAAACGTGCTTTACAGCTGAAGCGTGCTTAGGCACGGCACGATTGGCCAGTGTGACCGTGTCCTATGAATTGTTGTTTTTGTTGTGATACACAAATAAACCTTTGTTTGTAACGCACCAGTCTTTATAAATATCCTTTGTAAATTAGAAAAGTATTATTTTGAATTTTTAAGATGTGTCACTGTGAACTTATCAATGAGTAAAGGAGAGAAACAGAAAGCAGAACCTTATAGTGGCGCTTCCTGGTTGCCTACTGTGGACGGACGCCACAGCGGGTTAAAACTGCAGCCTCAAGCTTCAAATAGCTTTTGCAGGAGAAAGATAGTAGTTTCGGTTTGTCTCTGTGAGCTTAAACATTAGTTTATTGAGTTGTGGGAAAATGGGGCGGCAAAATATAGTCTTGAAGGAGTTTGTCAGCTCATGTTATGTGTTTTGTACTGTTTCATAAACATCTATGTTGGGTTTTTGTACCTGATATAATGCTCACATTCATGTGAAACGGCTCCTGATGTGACTTTAAGTGTGTTTAAACATTCCTTCGATGTGTATTTGTGTTGTTATTCAGAAAAAGTCATGTTAAGCTACTAATACTAATGCTAACATACTCCGTTGCTAGGCGCTACCCAAGTAGCTGCCTGTTGCAGCAGCTCTCTCTTCTTTGTCCGTTTCTTGTCATTTTTTTGTCTCTTTTTCGTAATCTTTGTCTTTGGAGTGGATCATCACTTTGTATGGTTCATTGTTGGTCACGGACACCAAACTTTTTGTGGCTTCAGTGATATTTTTACTACTTTTCTCCTGTGTTTGTCTGGAGATCCTACATGTAACCATGGCTGCATTGTTTACATGTGAAATTAGCTGTTAGCAGCCTGTAGCATGTCAATGCTATCTAGTGTAGGGCTTGATGATTTCCCTCGAGCTGAGGAGGAGGAGGTGAGGATGACGTGCTGGTTCTCGGATGTAAGCTGGGAGGTGACGACGTGGACCTGTCCTTCCATCCATCGTTGTTGGGAACGTGGGATCTAGCCCCGGGGGATGGACGAGCTAGCTGTGCTAACCCAGCGGCATCGTGCTGTTCACGGACGTGGCTGACGGCGCTGACATCGGACGCCGGCGACACATTGGAGGAGCTTCGCCTGCTGTGAGCAGACAGGATCCAGGAGACAGAGACTGAACAGACTGCTGGGGAGGCTCAGTCCTGGACCCTGTGGAGGTGGAGACTGGCTGGGCTGGAGAGTGGTGGACGAGTGGTGGACGGGATGTCGTCATCTAATTTCTTATGGACCTTTTTGCACTTTCTATACTCTTTCTTACTTTTGTTTTCTTAAAGGCTGTGGTGACTCCTGAATTTCCCCTCGGGGATAAATAAAGTATTTTCTATTCTATTCTATTCTATTCTAATGTACAGTTAAACGTGCAATGTCTATATATGATTAAGCTTCAACACTGACATATGAGTATGGATGAGTAACCCAGAGTTTTGCACTCTAATGTGTTTTGTCAGTCTGTTATAAAAGATGTCTGATGTGATTCCTAAGTCACTTTAAAGCATTTTAAAGCACAGAAAAACAGACAGTTATGAGCTGTTGTAAGTAGAACTGTAACACATAAACTAGAGTTTTTATTTTTTTAGAGATTTATATTTAATAGTACAAAGAAAATGTACTATGTAATTTGTAAAAGTTAGAAATCAAAGAGACGCAATCTGGAGAAAGATACGAGTTCTCCTGTTCTTCTTACTCTGAGACTATACCTTTATTCTACATATTCATTTGTTATTGCGGTCACCATGCCCAAGACCCATAACATTCGCAACCAGAAGCTGATGTCACTGTTTACATAAAATTAACCTTCATGTGATAATTGTGGGCATTAAATCAGTCAGTTAAGTCACAGGGATATTATTGTTACGTTAGTGCTCCAGCACTCATTGCAGTGATGGTTTGAGAGAAGAAACTTTTCTAAAAAGACAAAGTCAAAAATAGCTGAGGCGAGGATAGCTGAGGGAGAAAAAGAAAAAAAAGGATGAAAAAGTGGAGAGTCTCTTCAGGACCTGGAAGCCGACCTCGGTCTGCCGGCCTCACACTGACACGGCTGTCACAGAAAACTCATAAATAGTATTAAGAATGCATCAGAGCTGCGGTAGCCATGCTCCTATTGTGAACTTGGGATGAGAGTTACGTTGAGGAAAGAATGGAGGGCCTCCATGAATTATTGACAGCGCTGTATCAAAAGCAGCAGGAGGATAATATTTTTGTTGTTTGGTGAAAGCTAAAGCAGACTGGCCAGGCGAGAGACAGGCAGTCAGAGCTGTCTGTTTTGCCTCTCAATCGTGAAATGTAGTTTTTCTGGATGTATTTTTAACCGTACAGATAATTTATTATTGACAGCAATTTTTCCACCTCATGGACACATTTCCTGTTTTGTTATCAGCCATAAACCTCATTCTTTCTCCTGTAATGACCAAATGAGAATCCTTCACAAGTGCCTCAGACAGATAAGAAGTCAGAAAAATACAGTAATAGTGGGAAATCACCTGAGTTATCTGTTCTGGATGAGCGTTGAGGTCACTGTGCTCCTGTCATCGACTGAACAGTCAATGAGTCTGCCTTTTATACCACCCTCATGAAGAGCCTCCCTTTCATTGCTGCGTGTCAATAACCCATGGCAACCACACAGGCTTTGTTTCGGATGCTGCCACGTCAGTCAACAGGGCGGATGAAAGTGGAGTGAAATGTGGGAAAGGCTCGAGCCATTAGTCTGACTATTTCAGGCTCCGGACCAGAGGATGTCAGGTCTGTAACAGCGAGCCTGTCCGTTTTACAACACGGTACTCCTCCTGCTTGTCTATAATAACCCAAATGATGTCTCAAGCACATGGAGGAGGCAGCGTTCTGACTCACACGAGGGCTGAGAAATTGCATCCCTGTGATAGCATGTGGTCACAGACTTATTCATGATAATGATTCCTGCCACTCAGCACAAACTCTGGAGGTGATCCTGCTGACACATAGAGCTGGACACAGAATAATACCAAGTCCTGTATATCTGGAGCCACAAACCAGGTCTGATTACATTAATGTTTATTCCAGACCGGACTGAGGTCCAAAATTCTCTTTTTTTTTTTTTTTTCTTCCTTATTCTGTTTTTTTTTTAAATGCTTCTTTTTCCTTCCACTGCTCTCCTGATGGAAACATTTTATTTTGAAAAACACCAGATCAGACAATTGGATTCAAGTCACGGAGACTTGACTCGAGTCAGACCTGAGTTGCAAATTTGACAACTTGCAACTCGACTCGACTCGACTTGAGACTAGCTGAATCGGACCACTTGCAGCATGTTCACTACGCTATAGGTTCACACTTTTATAGAGTGATTGATTGATTGATTGATTGATTGATTGATTGATTGATTGATTGATTGGAAGCAGGCATGTAGCGAGATCACAAGCACTCATTCAGCCAATGGGCACACAACACAGTGCGGTTGTTAGCTAATAGTGGCGACTGCCTCCAAGCCTGTAGCCAGTTCTAGGAGCAGTTTGTGTTTGAAACTTACACTTAAATGGAAAAAAAGGAGGAACGCACAATGCAACTGCACTATGGGCAGTTAAATTTGTGCCTTATGACAAATGACATATTAAAATATAATTAAACCTTTCTATTATAATATTAATATATATGGTTTAATCCATGCAGAGATGAGAGAGTAGACTAATCTGCACGTTTTTTTTTGACATTTACTTTTGGAGGGTTTTTCTCTTCAAGATGTAAACCTGAGATATAACCACTGACTCGACTCGACAACCTTGTGACCTGAGTCAACTTGAATTGAAACCTTGTGACTCGACTTGACTTGACTTGCCCACAACATAAAAAAACACTTGAGACTTGCTTGGGACTTGGACCAAATGACTTGCTATTCACTTGGGACTTGGATCAGAGGACTTGAACAATTGTCTGCACCAGATGTAGTCACAGTCCTTATTGTTGTCTTTATGTTTAAGGATGTGCAGTGAGGTAACCTGCAGTTTTCACCATAATCTACTTTTGAAATCATAAGTGTACATACACTGTATACAAAGACACAGAGTGGAGATTAGAGCACACAAGTGAAGTTGTTCTAAAACAGTGTTGTAGGCTGTTTTGTAAATATAGCTACATGAACACATTCACAAGCCCAGCAACCACCTGTAGCATCACATTTCTACGCTGGAAAGACACGAGAACACAAGCTAATCACAGGTATTTGAAACATACCTGGTTAGCAGAAAGCTAACTCGTGTTGCTCTTTGTCCCGTGCTGCTCTCCAAGTTCTTGAAAGAGAGTGAAAGTCGAGCCAAACTTCACACACGTTCAGGAAAAAGTTTTGTTTGTTTGGTTTCCATTCACTTTGGTTGTTTTTCTTCTATCTGTGCTACGTCCACTATCACAGCTGCTCGGGATAACTTCTTCCACTCCCTAATCAACACACAAAGTCACTTGCGCACTGGGCCCTCTGTGATTGGCTGAGGTAACCACTCTTACTCTTCACCCACAAACATCACAAATCAACCAAAACATCAACATAATAGCAGGCGAGGGTGTTGAGGCAGACACAGACACTGACACACGTGTATAGAGGCCTGTAGTAGATGATTTAGCAGGATGTTCCTGTTTAAGTTGACATTGTGTTTTTTAAAGAAAATCCTACCTTTAAGGCCTGAGACGCTTTATGGATGACTTTTATCTTACTAGAGGTCAATTCTTATTAAAATCATATAATTCAGGAATTTCTACGTTTTTTCTTTTTTAAGAATGACGTCACTATGAGCTACTTTTAGCCAGAGAATGCTTTGTGAATGTGGGTCTTGGACTTTCCCATGGTGTTAATACCTGCATATAAATGTTTGAACAGCTGAACGTATCTGGACATGTAACCCAAATATGAACCAGAGTCGCTGAGCTCCTCTTTTTACGATCAATCAACATCTACATATCATCCCAAATCCAGAGAAACTTGGTCTTTAAAGGGATAGTTCAGTTTTTTTGAAGTGGGGTTGTATGAGCTCTATGTGACCACTAAGGACATTAGATACAGTAGAAAGTTGTCTCCTCTCCCTCAGTAAGACACAAACTGTAATCGATGGTGACGAGGAAATAGACGCTAACAGGGAGAGACCGTACCAAATTCAAAGGCTATTTTCTCTGCCTACAAGAACTAAAATCAAAAATTAATACCACAGTTTAAGAGTACGCTACATAAAATATTTTTTAAGTGCATTAAGTCTTCGGAAATATAAACATTTATCCGGACCTAACTAACCGGTCATGTGTCCTTCCGCGCAGTGCTAGTGCGCTCCGTCCCCCCTCCTCCTTTCAGTTGTAGGGAATGTAAACAAGCTACGCTTCGGACGCCGGTTGTAGCCTTGTGTAAGTTTGATCAAGTATCGTAATTCTTTTGTTTGTACTCTAAGGATTGTGAGGCAGTGTAGGAAATTCAAAATGAGTGACTCTGACAGTGACAAAGAAGTTTCATTCACTTTGGAACCAAAAGGATACCTGTATGAACCGGAGTACACAGAAGAGGAGCTGCTACAGATGGCGACTGAAAGGAATACAGAGGAAACACCCACGGACACGAGGCTACAACCGGTGCCCGAAGCTCAGCTTGTTTACATTCCCTACAGCCGAAAGGAGGAGGGCGGATGGAGCGCACTAGCGCTGCGCGGAAGGACACATGACCAGTTAGTTCGGTCCTGATAAATGTTTATATTTCCGAAGACTTAATGCACATAAAAAATATTTCATGTAGCGTACTCTTAAACTGTGGTATTACTTTTTGATTTTAGTTCTTGTGGGCAGAGAAAATAGCCTTTGAATTTGGTACCGTCTGTCCCTGTTAGCGTCTATTTCCTCGTCACCATCGATTACAGTTTGTGTCTTACTGAGGGAGAGGAGACAACTTTCTACTGTATCTAATGTCCTTAGTGGTCACATAGAGCTCATACAACCCTACTTCAAAAAACTGAACTGTCCCTTTAAGTAAAATGTAAATAAAACCAGAAAACAATGATCTACATATCTGATAAACCCTTTTTTATTCACAGTGGAACAAAGATTAAAAGTGTAAGGAAAAAATATTAGCCAATTTTGAACTTGATGGCATGTTTCCAGTAAAAAACAGCTGAGGCAGTACTTTGAACCTTATCAGTCATCTTGTTGACTGAGCCATGACACAAATGCAAGAGCAAAAACACAAATGCAAAAGAGACAACATAACAGATGCACAGCCACAAAAGAAGTTCAAAGAGGTTAGTTATTCCAAAGGACACAGAAAAGTTATGAAAGTTAGTAATTGATCATCTTTTTTAACTTCATGTATGATAACTAAAGCTTTGTAGGGGTCTTACCTTGTGATATCCTTCGTGGTTCACATTTCTGATTTGCCAGTTAAAAAAATACACCATCTTATGTTTGGCTTAATGAATCAATAGTGTTAGTATTAAAGCTAAAGTTATCATAGATGAAGGTAAAAAAGAAAACAATCATTAACTGACTGTCACAACTTTTCTGTGTCTGTTAGGAGAACTGTCCACTTAACTTCCATTGTGATGTGGTGTTTGCATTCCTGTTGCTGCATTTGCATTACGGCTGACACCTACTGGCCACCATACTGAGTCCTTTAGAAGCAAAGCTGGATAGAGGTTCACCAGTCGGTGAAAAAAATGTTCCAAAGAAAAAATAGTGGAAGAGTTTCAGAATAATGTTCCTCAATCGGAGACTGAGTATCCTGATATCTATTGATCATAATGTCATGAAAAGAGTCCAACGATGTGGGGGAATCTCTGTGTGCAAAGGGAAAGAATGACACTCTGTATTACAGTACAAAAAAGAAATGGAACAAAGTAAAGTTTCACCATTTGTTTGTTTGTTTGCGCTCTTGTTATTTGATTGTGACCACAACAGGATAAGAGACTCTTCACTTCTGTTTCTTTGTTTGTGGCTGAAACTGAGAAACGCGAGCGTGATTCATTCAGCTCCGCTGATTCAAACTGTCCCTGCAAACGTTTTAACTCAGAGAGGATTTCTCATTCAGAGAAAACAATACTACACCAAACAGCATCCTTCTTTAGCTGAGAGGGAGTGTGAGGCAGCAAAATCACAAAGTCCAGGCTCAGCTCTTTGTCATGTTCCATCTCACTGCCAGTAATCTCCAGACGTCTCTTCCTGGACTTCTTGTTCCTCTTTCCTGACTTCCTCTAAACTCTCCCGAGCAGTCAATTTGTTCACACAGAGCAAACATTAACCAGAGTCGGCAGACTTTGTTCTCTTCTGTAAAGTGGAAAAAAAGAAGAAGAAGAAAGAATCACACAAAAAGCTCAAAACTGGTTCTTTCCAGCAGCTTTCCAGGAAATGACGGGAGGTTGTCCTGACCACTTTGTACCATTTCACCCCAGAGAGGGGGAAAGATTAGGGGCGTTTTTTAGATCAAATCTGCTCCATCTGTCAGTGCTATTAGAGAAACTGACCAGCATTACTGCCTCAGACCATCTCTCTCACACACATACACACACTCACACACACACACAGACAAACAACATACTCAAATGTGTTTTCACTCACCAGCAGAAACCCATCACCACCAATCTGCCTCCCCGGTGCCCTCAGGGAGCTCTGGTGCAGCTTTGGTTAGCTGGTAGTTTGGTGTAGCATAATGGTTATTCAGAAACATTCAACAGAGAGTCTTTGCCATATGTGGTCTGCATGGCCTGGTCCACGCCATCTGTACCTGGAGAAAAAGACAGAAGTCAGCAAACGTCTGCCAGCCGAGAGGAACAAACGGGATTTCAGGGTACAGGGGGGAGGGTTTTGAACGTGGTGAGGAAGAAATGGAAACAAATGTATTGAAATTCTTGAAGGTAAATGAGAAAGGTTTAATTTCACAGATCTGTACGGTGGCCTGTAGGTGTCAGATGATATTTTCAAAAGCCACAACACAAATTGACTGCAAGCCATTTTCAGAGCATCTTGTACAGAAGAAGTGCTGAGATTGAATGTTTCAACCATTATAATACAGAAAGGGATGAATACATGCAACAAAATGTAGGAATTCAACAGTGACGATTGCTCTAAGACTAAAACCTCAAAAAAGTGGTGATAATTTCTGCTGTGTGTACATTTCATTGACAAAAATCTGCGCTAGAATTCCTTCATCTTTTGTTCAGAATCAGCTACCTATCACAGGTAACTGGCTCCACCTCCTTCTTATTCATCCTGCAGCGTCTCAGCCCTATAACACAGTTGGACGCAGAGCGTCTTCTGACTTCAGCGGGGAAGCATAGAGTGGGTTGTTCCACTGTGGAAACTGGACGTTCATTGGATAAACGCTGAGCTTTGTCCCGCCCATCGGATGCTCAGCGTCTCTGAGGGTCTATGAGGCAGTAGGCTGGCCTGGATGCTGGGCTTCTGCATGATGATTGGATGATGTGTCTGTGGCCAAATCCCTTTTTGATTGACAGTGAAATGAGCCAGTCAGCAATCTTGAAGTATAACCCTCCACCGCAGCATCTTCTGTAGAGAGGAGCTTCTCCTGTTTAAAAAGGCTCAAGTCTTACACCCGCAACAGAATGGGCCAAGGCTGTTTAAGCAGTCTAGCTCTGCTGGCCATTGAGAGATCACTGGTAAAATCCCTGGAAAAAACATCTGGTTGGTACGACAGGGTCACAGATCATTACTTGAAAAGGAACAGAGGATAAATTTGTTTAAATAAATAAATTTATGATGTAGGCCGGAAAAAAATGAGCTTCCCCTCCTTGACTGACCAGCAGCCGCCACTGGAATTCAACAAACTTTCAGGAAACTGTAGAGGAGCTGGTTTTCTTTTAAGTTGGCTCAAGGTAATTTTGTGTAACTCTCACCGCAAAGGTTTGATATTTCCAATCCAGGTCAGGCATTTTTAAAATCTTGATTGACTGCTCATTCCGTTACTATAATTTGAAACATTTATGACTAAATAAAGTTGAAAGGGACAGAATCTAACAAATCTGTTCTTAATTCTGTTTAGATTTCTTAGATTGTTTTGGTTTGGAAAAAATCTCAGGTAAGAAAACTGTCAAGTTTCAGAGTCTTGTTAGAACTTTGTCAGTAGTTTTTTTTATTATTATTTATTTTATTTCTTTTTCCTGAGAATGGTTTGTGAATGAGGCCCAGAAAGTTTTGAATCAAGTTACAACCTTATGAATAACATTATTCTAGAATAAGTTTGCAGCTTTGTTCATCCTGAAGTTTTGCGTCCCTATTTGTCACTCATCTGAGTCTGCAAACCAACCAATGACGACATATCTGGGCAAGGAAATGTCCCCGGTAATATTTAGCTGTCAGCTAAGGGAAATGATTTGGCATATGACTGAGCATACGGGGCAGAGGGGCTGGCAAGGACTGGAGCCATTCCATTTAACTGTTCACAGCAGGGGGTAAATAACTGGCACCAAACCGGGCAGCAAACCAGGACCAGGACTGGGCACAGATACAGGGGAACGGAAGGCGAGCCAGTGGCTGTACGCTCCCATGAACGGTTCAGGGCGTCCGTTAAGGTGCCTGTCAGATCTGCTTGAGCTGCCAACTGTTAGAGGTGAAGCCCAGTCGCTGCATCTGTCTCTTTTTAGGCCTGACTCAAAGCGAAAACAGCGGACTGTAAATACTCTTGTAGGGGAAAAGGAGACAGCACGTGATCTGAATGAGCTCAGTCAGACAGTTGCTGTGGGCCTGACCTCTGTGTAGTCTCCTCTTTCTGTAGGGTGACAGAGGGAGTCCTCCAGGCCGCAGACAGATGCTCCTCTCCTCCTGGGGTCACGTGTGTCAAAGCAGTATTGAGAACATTTTAGAGATAATGAGTGAACTGGGAAAAGTAAAACTGATCACTACGGCTGTAAATAGTGTCCAATTTGCTCAAACTCAACAAGCGTAAAACAAGTAAATGAGTTGAAAAATTGCGTCGGCATGTAATTGTTGGAACGGCGACTGTTTCTCTACAATTTTTGTCTTTTTAAGGTGTATTGACAATATCACTGACAGTCAAAACCGTCATTATTCATCTTTATCATACATCTGACTCTTTCCTGGAGCTACTGATCATATTCTTAGAACTACGGAGAGGTGAAAACACCCAAAGGCGCTGTTTAGGTTTGGAGTTTTGTTCAACAACTTTTTTCATCATGATTTGCAGCAGCACTTGTGATATCAAGATTTACAGTTCAGTTGCACTAATAAATATGTTGGAAAAGCACAGAGAGTTGTCCCTCATTGCACTCACATCTCTTAGATCATTTAGTGATCACGTTATTAATAAATGCAGGAGTAAAACCCAGAGGGTAAGAACTTAAGGGTAGTAATGTCTCTTTAGTCTGCTTTTAACCATAACTACAATCAAGATAATGATGTAACGTAGAATACATTTTTTATTGCAGTGCCCTGCACATTCCTCTGATTACGTATTTGATAAAAATAATTGGAAAGATTTATTCAAACAAACCTTGAACACTGGGAAAACATCATTTGTGCCTGTCCCCACTTCCTATAACTAGACTTGACCATCAAATATGATCATTTAAATCCTTCAGAGATGTATTTGTTTTCACATTTGTGTTACTCCTTATCCCAAATATACTTAAAGAAAATTTTCTTTAGAAGAAGAAAAAAATCCGTTAAGTTAAAATTTACACTTTAATCATGTCCCAATCATCATCCAAATCCTTTGCAGGCCATGGGAGGGCCAAAAGTAAGTCCACTCATTTATTTGTCTGTATATTTGATGATATTTCAGCTATGACTTGGGGGACTCAAATCTCAGCCTAGTCCTGTTACCTTGATTATTTCTTTGATGTTATAAGTTAATTTTTTATTTATTTATTTATTTATTTTTAATCACTTTAATGTGCTTAGTGTCAGCATGCTCTTAGCATAACTGTCATGTGGCTATGTTTTAAATAATTATATGCAATTTCTTAATTCCTGTTGCTTTCAGACCTGTTATTCAAATGAGGAAAAACAAGATAGATTTGAAATTCTATTTTTAGAAAGTCACAACAACCAAACGGCACTGAATCAGTGGATATCTATCTATCTATCTATCTATCTATCTATCTATCTATCTATCTATCTATCTATCTATCTATATATATATATATATATATATATATATATATATATATATATATATATATATATATAAATATATATTTATATATATATATATTTATATATATATATATATATATATATATATATATATATATAAATATATATTTATATATATATATATTTATATATATATATATATATATATATATATTTATATATATATATATATATATATATATATATATATATATATATATATATATATATATATATAGATAGATAGATAGATAGATAGATAGATAGATAGATATAGATATAGATATATAGATATATAGATATATAGATATATATACACACCACCAGAGAGCATTGACATAAAATTGCAACAATAGGTAAGAAATTAAAATCAATCAACAAACAAAGCAATAGAACATAAAATTAACAGAATAAATACACATGTAAACACCAATCAGACATATATTAGGACCTCCTGCCTGATACGGTAAAGATCTGGGTCTGTGCAGCCCTACTCAACAAGCTGTGACACACTGTGTTCAAACACCTTCGTACCAGAACCAGGATTCACTTTGTCAGTTTGAGCTCCAGAAGCTCTCCTATAGGAGGCCATACGGGCCAGGCTTTACTCCTCACACACATCTGTAGGCCGTGGACCACTTTTGGTTCAGACTGACCTCTGCAGGGCTGCAGTTTTGGAGATGCTCAGACCCAGTCATCTAACTGTCACAGTTTGGTCTTTTTCAAAATTGACATCCTCACACCTGCCCATTTCTCCTGCTCAACGCATCACTTCTAAAGACAAATTGCTCACTTTCTGCCAAACAAAACCCATCCTGACAGGTGGTAATATAGATTAGATAATCAATGTTCAGCAGCTTTACCTGTCAGCGGTTACACCTGTTCATTTGGGGCAGTAAAACACCTTACACTGAGTGGTGGTCTGATGCATTAAAATAATAACTTATTTAGAGTTTGAGACTCTTCACTCCTGTTCAAAACAGCGAAGAGGAGAAAAATCTGTCAGAGTTGAAGCACTTCATCATGCTGGGTGGTTTTAGGTTTATGCAGATATATATCTTTGCGTGCACATATAATACACTCAGCCCAGTACATTTTGTCCCTTCATCTTGGGCAGCAGTACCACCCATGTTCAGCAGGTATAATGTTCCCTCTGTTTATAAAAACAAAGCCTGGCAGTGAAATGTAAGCCCATGTGATTTGAATACATTATATCAAACTACATGCTCGTTTGTGAGCCAGAGATAAATAATTAGCATAATTGCCACTTTTTGCACAATCCTTCCTTTGTCAGCTGCAGCGGGGATACATTAGGAGTGGAACTGCTTGTCATCCACTAACCTGCTGCTTTAATTTTATCATCATGTTTTTTAACAGGAACAACTGAGGAGCATAATAACCACACAGGAACAATGACCCCTTTTTCATTTGGAAGGTTTTTTTTTTTTTTTTTTTAAACATGGTAAAAAAATAAACTTTTCGTAAAAGGGACTTTTGCTGCTGCAGTGTGAATGATTAATATGTAAAATTGGGCAATTTTCCAGATTCCAGAGAGGAGCATTTCAGCCCCTAAATGCTAAAAAATTAACATGTTTGACCAAATGAATTATTGTGCCTGTTTTTAAAATGTTTTCATCTACAAACTGGCCCTCCTGGATGACAGCAGCTGACAACAGTAGCCTCAGTTTTTTTTTCTGCCCACTGGAGGAGACATCATTTATTCCTCCCTGATACTCAAGTTAAAGCTGCTATTTAGAGGATTTGTTTTAATTGGATTGCCTCGCCACCTTCTGGCCTGGAGTCTCACGCACACTGTCTTAAAGATGCAACTTTAAACCAGGCGTGTTTGTTTTGGGACTAATTTTTTACTGACTACAGCGTGACGAGGTCAGGTATTTATCAGTACAGTAACGTAACGCTGCTGTTTGAAGGGTGACAACAAGCAAATGCAAGTTTGTACTGTTCGTCAGTAGCCGACTATATGCAGTGCTAATAGCAGCATGGTGCTATGACGTATCCGTAGGCTAATGTAACAACAAGCAAACTGTCAGTTTGTTAAGTTCGTACAGTAGCTGACCACACATAGCTTTGACAGCCCAATGCTGTGAGGCATGTCTGTAATGTGTAACATGAGTGAATCCTGGTTATGTCCTGGCAGTCATCTACCAATCAGAGCTAACGTAACCTCACTCTTCATTTTATTGATAGACTCTCAAGTTTGAACAGACCACTGCAGAATAACTGCTGACTGTGGGTTGGAATCAACATTAGCAGTTTGGCTCCTGTTTTAGCCTTTAGCTAGCGTGCTCTATCTCTCTCCTGTTTCTCTTTCTTCTGCTCGTCTGTCCTTTTTCTGTCAGACAGTTAGGACACAGTCACACTGGCCATCCAAAACGTACCGTGCCTGAGCACGATTGCCCCCCTGCAGCGCTGTTCCCCAGCTGGAGAGTACGGCCGGCGGTCACACTACCCCAATATGAACCAGACTTTAGCGGGTATCACAGACGCGCACAGCCCACCTACGTCATCGTGAAGCATTTGTTTACATGAAGCGCAATCTCATCAGAGTCAGCACAATGAGACACAGAGAGCACTGCTACAACTTCAGAGACTTTTGGACTTATATCAAGTTGTTTTCGCCCGACACAGCTCTCTAACACCCCCGCTTTGCTTAAAATGATTGTCGAGAGATGCGCTCGCGGTGATTATACATAATGGATCGCACGCGCTGTCCGCGTGCTTGTGCTCGTGCATGAAGTAAACCGTGCCGAAGCCCACCTCTTTGAAGCGTGCCGAAGCATGGAAGGGAATCGTGCTAGAGCACGTTACAGTTGCGGTCACACTGGTCATTCCAAACGTGCTTTACGGCCGAAGCGTGCTTAGGCACGGCCAGTGTGACCGCGTCCTTAGTCTCCAGTGTCCACCATCACTACAAAATTAATCACAGAAATTAATTTTAGCAGAGAAAAACACAGATCTCTTTTCTCTCTACTAAACTTTGCCTGTTTTGGTGTTGTCATAGAGACCTAGATGTGCCGTAAATCAATCTGGTCCTGTTCGACCCTATTCAGACTCTACTAGCGGAAGCTACTAAGAAGCTAAGAAGTAGCAGTTCAAAATTACCTACATTGGCACTAATAATCTCACTTTAAAGTGTGGATTATGATTGGGAATACATCTAGAAAGGAGACTTTTTCAAGATCACTTTCAAACTCCTCATAGCCCCTTTCAGTGTGGTTGGGTGGAAGTCTTTAATTTTTTATTGATTGGTTCTTCCATGACCTGACTAACTGTATCCATTCGTTAGGGTTTTCCTCTTCAGGTTTCTGGTTCCCGCTTCCTTCCAAACTGGAATCCAGTTCAAACTTGGCTCAATCATCCAAACCTTCACCGTTCAGACTTAAACTGTCCTTTTCTTTTTGTTGAAAACCAAATAAACTCCTTTTACACTGCATTTACAGCAAGTCAAAGCACAAGATACTTCCCACCTGCTTCACACTGATTTATTGCTCCTTAGCAAACAAAGTATTTAAGTTTCATGAAGAGGCTTTGTATCTTGTTTTATTATCTTGGACTTTATGGGCCTGTGTATAAGCTCAATAAACTTCCCACTGGAGTAGGTTCCTCTGCCTAAATGTGTTATGAGTGGGCTGATTTATGTAATAAGATTACTGTCATTGTGGTTCATGGAGTTTTTCAGAGTGGTGATAATGAAAACAAAGGGATTGTGACACTATGCTGACATGGAAATGACACTACCTATGGAATCAGTTGACATTTATTAATTCATTCAATTCACAAATATTATTTATTTCAAATCAATAAAACCAGTGAAACCATGACACCACTGTAGATAAAGATAAACAAGATAAAGATAAAAAATACTTTATTCATCCCAGAAGGGAAATTCATGGATCAAAAGTATCATCAAAGTATCAGATCAAAAGTAATGTATTGTTTAACAGATTTAGTTTTCAGGGGTATGTTGAAGCAAACATAGAACAAAGTTTTGTGTGCAGTGCATTATGAAGCTGATGATATTTGGTTACAGAAAGGTAATATTTGATACTTAACCTCAGATTTCTGCTCAAAGAAAATAAGGATAATAGTGGCGAAATGTGACTGAGTGCTGCTAAAATGTGAATATGAAAGGCTTCATGATAAAATAGCTTCAAAGTTATCTGTTATTGAGGGCTGAGTCGCTAAACCCAAATAAAAGCCTGACACTGTGCTTTTATCTGTGCAACTCAGCTGATCAATGAGCCACTGTGAGCGTGTATATGTATCTTTTCCCTCTCTGTCTCTGTCAGCTTCTGAAAAGAAATGCTCTCTTTTCACGGGTAAAGGTTAGCTTTTGATTTTGAAGACCATTAGTGACGTATTGATTTTTAAAAAGAAGAAGGAAATAAGAACGACTTGCTGAGGGGCCCTAAAAGGTGTGCATTTCCTCGACTCCATCCCCGTCAAAGAGGAGAAGGCAGAAAGTATTGAGTGAGATCTGAAGACTGGAAGGGGAGCAGGTGTGTCCAGCCTTTTCTGAACAATGACCTGATGCCACAGTTTCATAGTCACCAGAGATGTGCAGAGCTGTAACACAGCAGTTTCAGCATGCAGACACACTCTGTTTAAGACAAACTTAACACAAAATTACAGTTGATACAGGTCTAAAAAACAGATGTTTAAGTTGATGAAGTAAAAATTAATGTTGGTCCTACCTGAAGGGGAGCTCTGGGACTGAGGCAATCCACACACACACACCTGGGAAGCTTCTTGTTTCTCCATTATGTTGCTGAAAAGGTAAGATGCTTCTGATGCTACAGACCACCGTGTTGTTAATAGGTGACTCCTGCATCACTGTCTGGCCTTTAAACTAGTATACTCTTCAGATCTGTAAAGCTGTTATAGCCGGGACATCAGCCTCATGGTTGTCTCCTAAAGTCACTCCATATCGCCCTTTTTCAACAGGGCCACACTGCAGATCAGACTTATCCCAAAAATAATACTCCTCCAACTATACTGTGACTGTTTTATTAAATCCACTAGGTATTTGTTCCTCTAATATCTGCAGTAACTTAATTGGAAAGGTCTTTTAGGTACAGGAAAGTATTGTTAAAAATGTATTTTATTTTTTATTAATTCTTTTTTTTTTTTTTTTTTTTTTTTTTTTTTTTTTTGTAGGCTGACATTTTAGCCCAACCTTAACCCTCTGGATCCCAAACCTGCAGGCAGGCAGGTTAAAAAAACGCTAATGGATTACAGCTTCTTTTTTTTTTTTTTTTTTACACTACATAAGGACATAATTGAATTACACCAGCCTATAGCCATGGTTGTCCTGAATCTTTAGAGGTGCTGCACTTCACTTTAAAAATGAGACCACACTGAGTAAAAATATGACAGAAGCAGAACATGCTGGAGATTCTGAGGGTTAATATATAGGTATTGATTAACCCATTAACATTCAGTACTTTTTTTATTAGAAGC
Organism: Halichoeres trimaculatus; assembly: GCF_033239565.1. Classification (NCBI taxonomy): domain Eukaryota; kingdom Metazoa; phylum Chordata; class Actinopteri; order Labriformes; family Labridae; genus Halichoeres; species Halichoeres trimaculatus. Next base: position 27,840,493 of record NW_027437196.1, on the reverse strand, counting down.
CTCAAATTAACCTTATTTTGTGCATTTGGTGTTGTAAAAGCAGGCATTCTTACTTTTAAAATTCCAATCAAACTTTTTTCATTGGCTACTTGCCGCTGTTTCGAGTCTCTTTTTGCCTAAGTATGCAGCAGACACAAAGCGACGTCAAAAACAATCCAAGTATCCAGTCATATAGCACCATGTTCTGGCTCCCGATTGTAAACATCCCCCTTGTATATCCAAATTAAGGCTGTTTTCCAAACTGCCTAGCAGTGCCTACTATTTTGGTCAAAATTTAGTACTTAGTAGTCAGTATGCGAAAACTTGCAAAATCTGCCAAAAATCCCTGGATGTCCCACTAATCAAGAAAAATTTCTCAGTATGCAATGGACCAGCCTACCTGGCATACTGTTTCTCACAATGCACGCTGCTCATACGGTTTGTCAACCCGGGTGGCAGGTTCTAGGAATTACCGCCATCTAGTGGAATGAGTCAGCGTTATAACTACAATACAACAACATTAACGTTATACGGTCTGTGAGATAGAAGTGAAGTGATGAGAAAGAAACACCTTTAAAAAATGTTTATAGGTGTTTCACTTCTGGTCATAAAAGTAGTGTTTACTTCTACTAATTCATTAAAGCCCATATAAAACACCAATTACCCATTTGTAACCATACATGGATTATATAGAAGTGGTTTTTCATCAGCTGTAAAAAATAAAAATCCAGATTTATTTTCAGTCAATGATATAACTATTGTTGTAAGATTAGAAATGAAAAATGATGATTCTGTTTCATATGATTAACAAAATAACTTAATGCTGAGATCTGCCCCTAGCTTGTTTTGTATATTTATATTAAAGGCAAAAAACCCAACATCTGTAGCTCCACCTTCTGAGACTGAAAACCAGAGTAGTATACTGCAAAACAGACCCAACAGAAAAGTCATACTACATGCAAAAATATTATGTATGTGTGTGGAGTTTCCCTATTTTCAACATACGTATGTTTGCCACGCCCTCTGGGTGCAGTGTTCCAACTTGTGTTTGGATGATGGTTGGTCTCTTTTGTTGTGCCTCGTGTTAACCGGTGAAGCCGAGCTGGTGAGTTATTTCCAATAAAAAATTATAACTTGATGTAACTTGGGATAAAACGTATAAGAATGCTTGTACCTTTTAACATCATACTTAGTTGTTTACTTTGTGTTTTCTAGTTGATTACCTGTTGCTGACGGCACGATCTTTCACTGTTTAAATGCCTATGGAGAGCATGTGTGGAGTTGCTGAAGGCCAATAAACAAGTCATAAAAGTACGAAGATTGTGTCGGAGCTGAGTATGACACTGTTTCGCCGGTCAAGCACACCCCGTACGGTGGGATTATTGGTTTGACACAGTCAAATCTAGTAAAAAACAGTACAGTATGTATGTAGTGCCTACTACAAACTACATTCACATGTAGTATGAAGTAGGTGGTTTGGAAAACAGCCCATGTCACTGGCTTGAGGCCAAGAGTATTCAGCGGGTCAGAGAGACCCAGAGGTTTATCCAACGCCATGGATGAGGAAAAGTTACTGTTTGAGGTGGGAAACTTCACAACACATCCTTTCTATAAGGACACCAACAGAAAGGAGAAGGCATGGACTGTAGGTGCTGGGAGGACCAGCTGAGTTTAAAGGTGCCGTAGGCAGGATTACCCAGGTAAAATGGCGATTTGAAAATCAGCACAGCCCCTTCCTGTCCTGTGTCCTCTGACATCACACCCTTATGCAAGATTAGCCCCTCCCAAAGAAGTTCACACAAGGGTTTATGGTTCTTCTTTTTGCTCTTCTTCCTCTTCTTCTCCTTCTTCTTCTCGTGCTGTCCTCGTTTAACTCCTTGGTGTTTAGGGGGTTAGAAGTCCAACAAGGCAGATAAAAATGCGAGCCAGGACTTCCTTGTGTGTGTTCACGAGAAGGAAGAGCTTTACAACCAATCGCAATGAAGGACGAAGCGCTGCCCCATGACCAATCAGGATAGAGCCTCAGGGGTTCTTCTGATTGGTCAAAGATACCTGGAACGGTCGAGAATCCTTGTCAGCTCATAACAGAGACAGATGGAAATGCTGCGACCTCACGGTAGTGCAATTATACTCCACTCATAAGGGGTTATCAATGGATACTTTTACATTTAATCCAAAGAAAACACAAAAAAAAATTAGCATTGACTAGCTAAATCCTGCCTACGACACCTTTAACATACTAATTAGTCAGCATGAAAGTTGTCGTGGGTGTGATTCCTGCAGGAACATGTTGTTCTCCTGTGATCACGTTGCTGTGTGTGAATGCGCGTGCACAGAATACTGCAGCGCTGACAGACCGTTCACACAGTTTGTGTGAATCGGATATTTCTGATATTTGTGATGCAAAGACATATAGACAGGACATGAAGGAAACAACGATCCTCATTGAAGAATAAAGATTTTAAAAAGATCTCACAGCTTTTCACTTGCAATCGAGTGTGAATCAGTTTGTGAAGGCGACACTTCTTAACGGCCTTATTTAAACAGGACTAGAAATAAAACTGAACATTCAAGCAGAAGAGGGGCTTTTTTTTATCTTCTTATCCATGAGCGGACTAAATTACTTGCTGGAAATATTTAGCTGGACCATCAGCCCTGTTCACACATGCACAATCTGACTCAGATTACAAACTCAGGAGTTACCAGGGTTAAAAAGAGTCTGTTCAATGTCTGGTTCTACACGTTCACACAGCTTTCACCCCAGGTCCCTCCCTAGAGTAACCTCTGCTTTAGTGTGGAGCATGTGTGAAAGGGGCTCACACAGTCACACCATGCAGCCCACCATGTAGAAGAAGAGAGTGTTGGAAACCAGTCTGAACTGGTGTTACTCACAGCATAACACTGCCACCGACCATACACCTCACAGGATTCTCACAACACCTGTGTGTATGTGTGTCAGTATCTGTGTGTGGATGTGCAGGCAAACAAACAGCACTGTGTTCCCATCGCTGTGTGTGTGATGGTGTGTGTGTGCGTTCTTTTGTGTAGGCGTGTGTAGGGAGGGATGCAGAGGTAAAAATGAATGAATGAATCTGTCAAGTGATCTGACATACAAGAGGCAGCTGCAGGTGTGTGCAGGTGTGGAGGGAAAAATGAGAAAAATCAGGAGGAAGTGTGTGTGTGTGTGTGTTTCCTGGGATTAGCCCCAGGCAGGGTTATGGTGGGGTGAGGTCCGCTGAGGCCAAGCTGCCGATGAAGGTGTACCAGAAAGAAGGGCTTACTGTCGGTTTAACATTAGGTAGAACACACTTACACACACACATACACACACAATACCTGGGTCACACCCTCACTTGAGGACTGCTGCAGTGTGTGTAAGTGTGCCTGTGTGTATGCGGCGAGTGTGTGAAATGTGTGTGAGGAGATAGGGGAGGGGTGAGCGTTGGGTTGATGGAGTCTACTTGTCACCTCCAACCCATTTGGGAAGGCTGGAGAACAGCCAGAGGGGTTTTTAATTTGTGAATCAGGGGGAGGAAGGGGAGTAAAGGGAATGTTGGGAGGAGGGGATGGAGTGATGGACAGAGAATAGAGTTCAGTGGAAGCAGAACATGAAACGTGTAGATTTCCTGATGTTTCTCGGCAGTAACCCAGAATAACCAGTGGGGAAACTGGGCGGATAAATGGATTCAAATATCAACACAAACCTTTATAATGACTCTTACACCGGGTTTTATTACATGTGGGACCTCTGGTGGTTAAAATAACCCTCCAAATATGTACTGTCCCACTTCTGTTGGGGTGCCAGACATGCTGATCAGACCCCAAAAGGTGGAGCCAGAAACACTGCAGTCCATTGATTAGTGGAAAGAGTCGTCACTTCCTGTGTGACAGTGGCGGCACACAGCCTTCTCTGAAACAAAGCTTGATTGTGCTCTATAACAAAAAGTCACATGATGATCATAAAGCGCACAGCTGTTAGCAGAATAAACTGAGCTGCACTGCTATGCTGTCACGCTATTACGCAGCTATCTGCATCCGGCTATCACGCCGCCACCAAGAAAGGCACAGTCGGCTGTGGAAATACAAATCAAATCAAACCCGTACCAAACTGTACTGATCCAAACAGGACCTCTTGGTCAAAACAGGGTTTATAGTAAGCGCCACATCTGTTAAACTTCCATGAGTAAATGCATCAAAACCTTAAGATTATTTGACCTAATGTTTAGAACTTTAGTTCATACAGAGCCGTCACAGTGTAGAGCAGTGTGCAAAGCAAACTCTGGGGTTTGCATCCTCTATTTCAAGTCAGTGATGTTGATTCCAAAATGTTTGTTTGGGTGATTTGGTGGTTGTCAAAGTGGTTTATGTTGTATTTCACTCATGATATCTAAAATAGAGAAATCATTCCTTCCCATATGTTGCCAAGTCTTTGGACTAATCAGTTATGGACATGCAGAGCTTCAATCAGATTTCAAGTTTATCTTTACCACAGTGAGTCATCAGATGATCCATCTGAATTCACATCAACAATTTTGCCCAAACCTTTGTTTACAATGCCTCCATCTCACCCTCTGTTATTCTTAAACAGAGGGTGAGATGGATGCATTGTAGAGACTTTTTAAAAAGTAACTATGTGTATAAAAACATCTCAAATCTAGTAACTTTTGCTCAAGAATTATGATTTTACAAATTACAGCTGTGCTCGCTTGACAAATATCTGCAACTGTTCTAAGTATTCAGATGTTCCCATGTTTACAGGCCTTTGAAAAAAGGGCTACAGTCTTTTGTTTTATTTATTTATTCATTTATTTATTTATTTGATGTACTGGTTTTGGAGAAAAGAAGTGTCAAAATTTGGCAAGAAAAGAAAAAAATATATTACAAATGTAAAAAAAAATCAATAAATTCACAAGTGATCACACAAATTCATATTCATATATATATGAATTTATATGTATATATATATATATATATATATATATATATATATATATATATATATATATATATATATATATATATATATATATATATATATATATATATATATTAAATATATCGGCTTGATGTGCACCAAAAATTTGTAATTGCACCAAAATAAGCCTAGAAAGTGACCATGACATCAGTCTTGAAAAAATCAAGAGGGGATTTTTTATTTTCTTTATTTGTCCATCTCTTTTTTCTTCCATTAATGGGCAGAAAGTATTATTTTATTATAAAACAATGATGATGATTATATTTTATTTGCATCTTGCACTTTCCCAAGGACAGGATGCTTTAAAGTAGCAAAATATGCCTAGCAGTTCTTAAAATCCCAGACAGGCTCAAGTAATTTAGCACTTAAAATTGATGAGAAATAACCCCACATGATTTAAATTATTCCACAATAACTGGTTAAAAACAGTAAAAGTCAAGTAAAATTAAAATTATAGGTAAAATCAGGAGAGGGTCCAAACAGTGTTTTTGAGGGCATTTCAAAGAGTTCACTAACCCTGATGTTCTTATTTTCTGTTTTTGGATTCCAACTGAAGTTATGTTGAACTTCCTAGGTATGTCCATTGTTTTTGCAGAGCGAGTGTTCATATCACTTAGAGCAGTGTTACCCAACCCTGGTCCTGGGGACCCCCTGCCCTGCATGTTTTAGATGTTACCCCTGCAACACCCCTGTCTGTTGGAGTCGGGAACATAAAAAACATGCAGGGCAGGGGGGTCCCCAGGACCAGGGTTGGGTAACACTGACTTAGACAGAGAGGTGGTAGCAGCGTTGTGGTTTGAAGGGTTTTATTATTAATCTACAGTTACTCTAACAGAGTTAGAGTTAAGGCTGGTACACATTACAGGATTCTCCAAAACTTCACACGTTGAGAGAGCACACACTTGATGATAACAAAAGACAGATCACACAAGATTTCTCTCTTGATCTCACAGTGAGTGGTCTGCACTCTGAGGACACCACACACTAACAGATTCTTCAGCAGAGCTTCAACTTCTTCACGCTCAACATTCCAAATCTTGGGTAGAAAAATGTGACTTTTGTGTAAACAAGCATGACGGATGTACGGGAAAATGCAAAGATGCTTGTTTCCGGACTCTATAATTATGAAACAAAAAAAAAAAAAAGGTGATTATGGAAAAGGTTGTGGAGATGGCAGGGATATGGGCTGTATAAATAGTAATGCGATTTGGAGGTGAGTAAAGTTGTTTCAAGTATAACAGATAGATTTCTTACTTCCTCTTTGGTCAATCAGCTGAGTCAGCTCACGTCCTGATTGGTTTTGCTCCGGTACATGTGACATTACACTCTGTACCTGCTCTGCTCCTCTTGGAGGGCCCCACACACTACAGGATTTTTAGTCGCAATTATTAAACATGTTCATTACCTGCGATCTCTGAATATGAGGCCTATGAGTGGCTCTGACCAGAAGAAATCACTCTTAACACACCCCACACACATGATGTCATCAGACAATCAGTTCTTTGCTGGCTTTGATCGTAAGGAGGAGATCAGGACAAAAATCAGCCCCATTATCCTGTAGTGTGAACCTGCCTTTAGTTTGATAAACTGACACAGTCTGGTCTGGTGTTTTGGTCCGTGTGGCAGAAATCTGGAGCCAGTGTTTAGATTTATCCTATGAACATGCACAGGGTGAGTTTTGATTTGAGTCTTTTTATACAGTATTTCTGAATTATGGACAGATTTTCACACAAATAAGTTAAAAAAAAGCCCCCCCCCCCCCCCCTCCTATGAAGAGGAAGGATCGATCAGTGTCCATTAATACAGCTTTTTCAAAACCACATGCTCTGTGGTGCAGAAACACGTTTGAGTCAAACACATCAGTTGGCTCTAAAATGACAGTCATATTGTTTGAAATGGAGCGATGACAGTTACACACTCACGCTGTGTGCCCCTCAGTGTCAGGCAGGGCCTGTAACATTATATCAGAGCTCCTGCAGAAGATATGAAAGATGTTCTTTAACCTAAAGCCTGATGGATAGTGTGAGTGAGTAAGCTGAGAGAAAGCAAGAGAAACTGCGTGTTAATAGGCCATTAAAGAAAATCTCTCTCCAATTTCCATATAACAAGAACTAATGTTTTCTCAGAGCAGAGAGTGGGAGCACGAGGGGGAATGAGCATGTGGCACACTGAGTGATGGAATGATATTGCTCTCTCTTTTAGTTCATGCCGGGGTTACCTGCCTGAAGGCAGGAGCCTTTGATTAGCTTTTTGTCTTACAGCTGAGAAAGCTCCGGCAAAGAGGGGAACATAACTCAGGAAATTTACAGGCACCCGGTGAGAGAAAATAGCTTTGTCTCTGTGCCTCTTCTCTCCTTGGAGAAGGAAAACTGAACACTCCATTCCAGGAAATAACAGTGGAGACGGCAAGACGGATTCTGTGGTTGAATTCCTTTGGACTTTTGCCGGTCCTCGACGTGAAGGAAGCTTCTGTAATTTTGGTGGTGTGTGTGAGTGTGTGTGTGTGTGTGTGCTTTTGTGTTTCCATGTTTTCTTTTTGAATAATATTTCACTATGTTTCACTGAATTAATATTTTCCATCTATGATTTAATGGTATCTTCATATTTTTCCTGTTATCCTTTTGTTTTTCTATTTATAGTATTTATAGAACAAAATGGTTGTTCACTCATGGTTTGTAACTCTGTCATAAACTCATGTTGATCTAATGCTTTTTTTTTCTAAGAATGGAGCAGTATGTTCAAAAACAATATCAAGAAGTCACTTCTAGTTGAGCGTTTTAGTTATTCATGTATAATATATCAAATACTGTATCGTATTTACACACTCCAGTACTTGATTTGGTCAAAAACAGGATATGAACTCTTCAGTGTGAAAGAAAAAAGCCTGCTGATGAAGCTTAAATCTAAATGAATAAAAGGCACATCAGGGTTCACTGAAAAACCACAGTTCCCTACAGAGGATGAACTAGAAACAGGAAGATTGCCAATCCTTTATGAACTGTTCTATACTTTGAAATTTTGTCAATTTACTCTTACTCTGTCTCTCTGTACATCAGACATCTATGCATTTCTATTCCCCCACCTAACTCCACACTAGTTTGTGTTTTCACTTTAGACTTTTTTTTTTATTTAAATTTTGAAAATCAGGCGTATAAAACTGGCTTAAAGGTAGGTTCTGCAGGATTCTCCTTAAAAAATAAAATGCCATCTTTTACAGGAATGATCCTGCTCAGTCATCTCCCATGTGACTTTATACATGTGTGTCAGTGTCAGTGTCTGTGTCTGCCTCAACCCCTTGGGACATTTCTGGGCAGAAAGTAAGTGTGGTTACCTCAGCCAATCACAGAGCACCCAGTGTACAAATGATTTTGCGTGTCCATAATAGCTAGTGAAATCAATCAATCAATCAAATCTTCATTCATAAAGTGCTTTTCATACTTACAAAAGATGTAACACAAAGTGCTTTACAGTGCAGTTAAAAACAATCAAAAAACATGCCCACCCAACCTTGAAACCCACGGTGAACAGTCACACACACTCATACATATATATATATAGATGAAGCTGATAAAGTTGAGTACAGATGAACCGATGGAGGAAGCACTATAAGAGGAGCCATCTGCACCAGGAGCAGAGAGCCGGCCGCAGCCACAGGAGCCCAAGTACAGGCCTCGGGGGAAGGGGTGTAGTGGACACCATCCGCCGCAATGGACCAGTATGACAGGCCCCTGCAACCACAGCCGACCACCACTCCCAGTGGAGAGGGCCCCAGAGGAAACACTGGGGGTAGCTCAAAATACTTGAAGGAAAAAAAACATGTTAAGACTAAAGTATGAATTGGACCAGGCTAAAGACAAAAAACACTATCCTGAGTGGCTACGAGAGTAGACATAACAAAGAGAAACGCAAACAAAATGAAACACAACACAGATAAAGCTTTTGCTGAAAAATGAAACTTCCCTTGACTGTCACTTGCTTTCGGTAACCTGTAAAGCAGTACAGGATAGTTAGCTCTCTGCTAACCAGGTATGTGTCAAATACCCGTGGCTAGCTTGTGCTAACGTGCTAAGTCAGGTGCACGGCTCTTGAGTCTCTCCCACGAAGAAACGTGAAGCTACAGGTGGTTGCTGGGCTGTGGAGTGTGTTCATGTAGTCACGGTCTGAGACTGCGGGAGTGCGCTGCTGCTGGCACTGAGCCAAGGAGGAGGAGCCCAGTTTGAATGTTGTGTTAACTAACAAGTAGCTACAATTCTTGCTGCCCCTTTCTTATAAAAATAACATCATTTAATGTAATAAAGTAAAGTCCACTACCAGGTACATCATAGAAAAGTATGCAGGTAATTATAGCTTTAGCCAATGCAAGTCTGTGCTCTGTAGATACTTGGAAAACTGAGTGAGTTGAGCAAAAGTCACATTCAGTCGTTTCAATGAAAGGCTCATATTATTTTAAGCATATTAAGATGTAGAATAACACATTTTAGTCAACTACCGTTTTCTCTGTGTGGATGTTACTATATCCAGTCTAAACAACATTTCAAGGGCTGATGGTGGAGGTTGAGGTCAGTTGGATAGGGGCTTGAGAGGTGAGGTCTGCAGCCAGACCTCTCGTAAACATAGCGTTTACAGGATATATGTCCACATGGCAATTCAACATGAGTCCCTTTTTTTTTTTTTTGCAGAGGAAAGCCAAACAGAATGCAGCCTCTTTTTTCCAGCTGTGATTTAGTCAGGAATGTGTTAATGAAGCCCTCTCTCCATTCCTGTGTGATGATTCATATCAAAGAGTGAGGCAATAACTCACTCGCTACAAAGTGTCTGACAATAACAAAAGCAGACTAGCTTGACAAACACTCCATTTAATTCAGAATCAAAGCTGATGGAGCAAAGGGAAATCACGGGTCGAACAGAAAGCCGGTGGATTATCTTCTGTGGATTATTAAATTTGCCGGGTGATTCCATTAAATGGGTTTTTATGGCAGAATAAGGGGTGGTGTCAGTACACTTGAAGGCATGAGCGGGCCCTTCTCTGGAGTGGAGTGCTGGCTATAAAATGTTGAACCTCACTCGGCTGATGGTTTCACCGTGCTCTCGTACTCCAGCACTCACAGCTGATTTAACTGCAGAGTGCACAGAGGGAGAGCGCGGCGTACGACTGACTGCACTCCTGCGCCGTGCAGCCCTCTGTGTGCAGGATTATCAGTGCACACCATTGAGGAGAGGCTGCGAGTCAGAAAGTGAGGCTGAATCACAGAGAGATGTGTTCAATCATCGAGTTATAAACATGCACATATTCATTTGCACAGGCACAGTAACGCTCGTGTATGCATAAATAAACACTCGCATGGCAGTTATAACGCATAATCACACACACAGGCATAGGCCAAGCAACCCCGTTCAATCAAATTAGCCACCGTCAACCACGTTCAGACTGCTGCTAGTTGGTGAGAGATTATAATGATGTCAATCATTTGGAAACTCGAGTGCATGAGCAATTAAGTGAAGATCAGACTATAAGAGGCTCTGAGATGCTTTAGGTCTACTGTGGCAGCAAGATGAATTTTAGTGCTGGGACAAAAGTACATATTTACTGTAAGCTAATTGTTTGATGGCACATTATTGATTTATAACCTTTTTTTTAAAGAAATATTTCTGCTATAGCAAAAACATTTCAGTTAATATTTGTGGAACAATGGCTGGATAATGATAAGTGGATCATTTTGCATGCATGAGACATGCTTATGAAAAAGTTTTGTTTCTCAGTGTAAATTGGTGCCTCTCTGTGTGAAATCTGCATTTTCTCCTGAGCATGTACAGGGTTTTACTGAGTGCTCTGGTACGGTGGCCAGTGGGTGTCGGACAGTTTGCAAAAGCCACAACACAAATGCAAGAACAAAACCAGGACTGCAAAAGCTACAACACAATGAAAGTACCACCACAGCAAGAGTTAAAAGGCTAGTTATTGCAGCGGACACAAAAAGTTGTAAGTGAAAGTAAGTAAATGATTTTCTTTTTTGCCTTCATCTTTGATAAATAAAGCTTGTAGTACATATATTTCTTTATTCACCAGAAAAATCCGTCATCTTACATTTGGCTTCATTAATCAGTCATAATGTTAGCATCAGAGCTATATTTATCACAGCATAAGGTGAAAAGATGAAACACTTATTTACTTACTTTCACAACTTTTCTGTGTTCATTAGGTTAACTGTCCTCTTAACTGTTACTTATCTGTTTTGTTGTGGCTTTTGCATTTGTGTTGTAGCTCTTGCAAACCTGCTGACACCTACTGGCCACCATATTCTGGCTTTTCCACAGTCCAAAAACATGTTCCCTGGGTTTCCTTTTATTCAGTATACAATTAACCCAAATTATGTTCAATTATGAATTTAAAAAAAAAAAAAGGCAAGAAAAAAAAAATCCTTTTTGTTACTTGTTGAAAAATAAATAAATAAATAAATAAAAACAGGGAACTTGAATTTTAGGTCACAGGTTGATTTTAATTTTGTTATTTATTTTGTCTGATCATTGTGACCCACAAGTTGGAGAAGAAGTAGCTTCTCTATCAAGAGAGCACAGATGGAGCCAGCTTGACGGTAGTTGCAGGCTCAAGGATAGACAGTTACTTTTTTCCTTTAACTGAACCCGGGGACCAATCTTTCTTTCCACAGTGAGACTAAAGCATGATGGCTGGATGTGAAAGTTGAAGGTGAACAGTGGCTGAAGACAAAGTTCATTTAAAATGCGCAGTGTTTTGTTAGTGTATCGTGAAGGAGCTCTTAAAATGTTCGGTTTTCTTCTGCCTGTTTCTGAACTGAGATGGGATTGGTTTTTAATGACCCTGGCTTGATATCGGAACTTGTTTCAGTACCATGGATAACACTGTTGTGTGTGACGTTACAGTTCGCTGCTGCACTTGAGCAGAAGCTACGTTTGCACTGGTGAATTAACTTACCTCATAGCTTTGTGGTGGATTTGACCAGCTGTTTAAGTCTTCCCTGCTGCTTTATTTCTGTAAAACTTAAATGAGAGGCAGTTTTGAGATTTGGCCCAGGAAAGCTGCCAGTGCCACATTGATCTGAACAGTTGACATGATATGGTTCAATAAGTTGCAAAGGGATGTACTGTGGTATTTTGTATTGCTTTAAGTCTGACAGTACGTAAGCCAAATCAACTTTTCTATCTACAGAGGACACTTTGCAGGGATCTTCTCTCCATGCTGTACGTTGTTAAAGAATTTGATTCATCACAGTGTGATTTGGAGTTACTGTGAATTTTAGCAACTCATGAATTCAATAAAAAAAAATTCCCTGACACTTTTTGGATTGCTGCTATGGTTCCTTTTTGAATGTTTTACTTCAGTATTAGGAAATTGCTGTAGTTATAGTGGATTTTTTTCTCTTTAAACCTGTAAATTGGCCACATATGGGTAATAGAATATGCGCATACATGTCAGTTAAAAAGTTGTGGTGCACATGGTAAAAAATAGGGCTCCCACAAAGGCCTCTGTGCAACTCGAACCCTGCTCACATGTAATATGTGTTACATGGGCTGTGATATAGGACCGTCAGCTCAGGCTGAGGTTGCTCCGCTACCAGAGTCTAGATTGCGCTCTGGACCCCGCTACTCCACGGCGGCTCAAGATGGAGGTGCCCTTAGTGTACTCCCTGCTTCGAAGATGATAAAAGAATAAAGTTAAACAGGCAGAAGCTGACTTTTTTTCCAATTAAAGAATAAAGATTCTTACAGTACATCCCATGTTTAGTCAGAGGCTGATACATGCAAAAGACAGTTGACTTCCGCTGTCCAGGATTTACGATCTACAATTTCACTAAGCAGACGCTCTTGTGGAAAGCAACTTGCAACATTGTGGAGTTGGTGGGGTATGATACCTTACACAAGGGCACCTTGACAGTGTTCAGGACACTATGCTGCCACCTCTCTAGCTATCAGCCCCATTCTCAACCTTGGTCCATGCCGGGACTTGAACCAGCAACTCTTTGTTGGACTAGGCTTCTTCTGATTTGTCAGGACATGTCCTGATGAGAGAACTGAAGTTCTTCTTTTGAAAATAAGACCTCCTTTGTATTCACATCACATTTCCAGGCTTTACTTCTGCAGGAAGCCTTTGATTCACTTCATCCTCATGTACTATTAATCACCAGCAGTGCATTAAGAACTTGAATTATTACTTAAAAATGCAATCATTCTGCCACAATTTGAGAGTCCTTCATTAGACCGTAACTCAGTGAACAATTCTGCTACTTTGCTGTTAAAGGCTGTGAAAAAATAATGGCAGACAAGCTGCCTGCTGATATAAATGAAAGCCGGGGTATTTGCTGTCTTTATTGTGATGAATGGTCTGCTTTGAGGAACTGATTAGGAAATGCTCAGTTTTAGTTATTTTTAAGCTCAGATTAATTTTTGATTCATTGCCATGAACTAATTAGGAAAAAAAGCACACCATTTATTATATTTCATTTGGAATGTATGACTGCAACTTTTCATTCAAGTGGCTTTATGCCCTGCAGCCATTATGAGCCTCCATCTTATCAGTCAAAGCTGCAGCAGTCAAACAAACAACCTGGCTCCTGTACACACAGCCCGGAGGGGAGCTCAGCCAGCCAGGAGCAACGGGGAGGAGACAAAGACATATTTCTGCCAGCGAGCACCAAACCTGTGTGTTTATTAAAGTTTGAGACATCCTCCGTGATGAAAGAGGACAATTAAAGAGGACACTTGAAGCCAAAACACCTCACGTTTGACACATGTCTCTGATCAAAACCTCATGGTGTGAGCTCCAGTGTAACTTTATAACCCCCTCTCACTTAGGTCTGAGACTCAAAGGAAAGCTATCAGACAGACCTCAAATTTGTTCATTTGTTTGCTTGCTTTATATTACATTTATAAAGATAAACTCCATATAGATACAGAGCAAATAGTCTCGAACAGGGAAAACACAGACTCTAAAGTAGGAGTAGATGCTGCACAGCTGGAGGACCTTGTGTTTTCATTCATTCCTTTATTCCTAAATAAAAGTGTCACATATTATTCTATTTTTTGATATTAGACACATAATCATGATAAATATAATTCATGATCACCTATTGCTTAGCATTTCAAAACAGTTATCATGTTTGCACTCCCAGTGTGAAGAAGTGACTGGGAACCAAATAAACAAACTGTGTTGACTGGTCTGATATCAGGTGTCCCCCATATAACAAGAACAAACATGCCCAGCCAGCAAAGAGCAAATGAAAACAGCCTTGTGGTGTCAATTGGACTTAATAACTCAACACACAACATGACCTAAAGGTGGGGTCTCCAAGAGTTGTCACTACTTGATAGTAAACACAACATTTAAACTGGGCGGCTCCCCCTTGGATCAGTGCCAGCAGCAGCACACACCCACAGCCTCTGACCAAGACTATGTGAACACACTCACTAGCCCAGAACCACCTGTAGCATCATGTTTCTACGTGGCAGAGACTCCAGAGCTGTGTACCTGACTTGGCGTGTTAGCACAGGATAGTCACGGGTATTTGACACATACCTAGTTAGCAGAAAGCTAACTGGCATTGCTCTTCGTACCATGCAGCCTCCATGTTTCTGAAAGTGAGTGAAAGTAGAGCCAAGCTTGACTCTCGTTTAGGAAAAAGCTTTATCTGTTTGGCGATTTGTTTCACTTTGTTTTGTTTTTGTTTTGTTTTTGTTTTATTCTGTGACACTATGGCAAATGAAACCACTGTGGACTCTAATTTCGTAGACCAGGCGCAAGCGCAGGCACACCTTCCCTGCGCCGGCCTTCGCCGCAGACAGGGCGTGACCAGCGCACTTTGCAAGTTTCCTGCAGTGCCAGTCAAGGCGCAGTCAAGGCGCAGTCAAGGCGCAGTCAAGGCGCAGTCAAGGCGCAGAGGAGCGCAGAGGAGCGCAGAGGTGCCCGTCCATGCCTCCCTCCACCCAAATGGCAGAGAGGGAGGAGAAAAGCCGTGAGTGGGTTTAACACAACCGAGCGCTGTTTTCACCAATCAAGTGAGCACCTCTCCTCGCCTTTAAATGGGCTGCGGCCGAGGCGCAGCGTCTGATTGGTCTGAGTGATCCCCAGCACCGCGGAAACAGTGTGCTGGAAAGACCTGGGAGCGGAGACGGTCAGAGCCGCTGTCCCTGCAGCAGGAGAATGGACAGCAGGGCACATCGGAGGACACACGAAGGGCGTCACCTCCCGGTGGGCCAGCTCCCGGGACAGATGTAATCTGTTCCTTTGTCATTAATAGGAGAACAAAATGAAGAGGCAGTTACACAGCTGGCTTATCCATTCAGAATACTTTTGATCCACCTGCACTCCTGGTTTGTCATCACCAAATAGTAGAACCTTTGGTGATATACTGTATACTCTCCCAGTGTCTCCACCTCATCCTCCTTACAATAATGTACTCCATCTTTTTAGATCAGGTTAAAAATAAAGACTAAAACAGAGAAATATGGGAAATCACAGGTAAATCCTGAGTGACATACATTTATTTTGTCTCTTTTTTCTTCGTCTTTTCTCTCCCTCTTTTCTTTGAATTAAATGAAATGAGAGAACCAGATATATACTCAGTATCAGACGTTAAGGCTGTTTATTGTTTAATTGTAAGATGTGCATCAAACTTCCAGCTGCCGTCAGGTTAACTTTCCATTATGACAAACGGCTTTAATCTGACATCAGATGTGACGGGACAGTTAATATAGATATAAATGTATATGCTGGTTCAGACGGTTACATTAAATAGTGATTGCTGTGATTGTTTATTGCATTAAAATGTGCCTGACACTCTGGAAACCTGCCTCTGAGGCTTTGTTGACATGTGCGCTTGTCACCTAATTACAGCTGCGCAGGGTGCACTCCGCCTTGCACAGAGGATAGACCAGCCCTTTGTTTAACAGCCAACGAATAAGAATTAAAAAGAAAAAAAAACAGGCTCCAAATACAAAGAAAACTAAAAATATGTTAAAAAAGGAGAAAAAGAACAACAAAGAGAAGGCTGCTGCGACAAGTTACCACTTGAGCAGCGCCTAGCCAAAAAAAAAAAATTCAATAATATGGCTTAGTGTTATTTTAGCAGCAAAAAGGTGTGGGATAGATTCATCAGTTTCGATTCTGTGTCCACAGAAATACAGTTGACCAGGTTGGTGCAGTAACCCCCTTGTATGGAGGCTGTGACCCTCATCGTACTGGTCATAGGCTCAACTCCATGCCGTGGCATAATTTGGTGCATGATACTCTGTCCTCTACCCACATTTCTCATGTCTCTTTGGCTACTCTGTCAAATTAAAGGCTAAGGTCCAAAAATTATCTCAAAAAAAGAAAAAAAAGAAAAAAAAAGAAATAATAATTAAAAAGGAGAATATACAAAAACCCAACAACAAAAAAAATAAACAATAATAATAATAAACAATGACTCTGAGATATTGCAATATTATGCTGTGCAGCTCCAAGTAGCTTAGCAACACCACACTGGTGCTAATACGTCTAAGTGAATAACACCACGAACAATCTCTGAATGATTGTATGGTCAGCCAAAGCAACCTTTGAAGTTTCTCTAACGCTGTAACTCTATTTACTGAAGAAAAAAATATCAAGTATTAAATCTTAAAAGAATATTCAGCTGATAAAGACATGCAACAGGTTGAGATCATATACAGATGTGTGAGCGTGTCACTTAAAAAAAGAACAACCAACTAGGTTTACCTCTTTTCTGGTGCTTTTCACGTAAAATATTGATATCCAGATTAATCACTGATCAATGATCAAACCCAAGCATTATCATGTACTTTTCCACGCCTTACGACGAGTTAGTATCATAGACCAATCCTGAGAACCTCGCGAGGTGACGAGCCGCCATTACTGCGGTGGAAAACGCTCCTCAACTAGCATATGTTTAAATCAGAGCGGTCAGACGAATTAACCAAAACCATCATATTTCTGCTTTACCACCGTAATATAACTATGCCATGAAGATCTGGAAGAATGTGTGCAGTTTTAGGCTGCCATAACAGCAGTGGAAAACTACAGCTTTTGAAAAAAAATGAGTGTTTTCAGCACAAGCCTTTGCTTCGGGCGGAGTGTCCCTGTCTGACACCTTATGGGCTGTGCTACTGTCCTTAACTGTACTTTCCATTGCAGTTACGGTAGATCACCACAAGATGGTACCCAGTAATCAGCCACACGGTGTAAATTAATGAAAAATGATAATTAAATACTTTATATTTCCCTATATATTAGTTCATAGTTATTGTTTTTATTTTATATGAAGAACTTTCTTTGTGCGGATACCAGGTAGCGATTATCCTGCTTGTTCCCAAGCAGCACATGGCTAATTGAATATTCATGAGCTAAATACGAAGACTTAGCTGGTTAGCATGTGCAGGCTCACAGCACTAAGACGTAACTTCAGCTCATCTGATGGAGAAATAAACAACAAAGGACAGCAGTTAACTATCAATAACCGGAGGACCGCAGGTATCTTTCAACAAACGGAGGACATCACTTAACTTTTCCAGAACCAGATGACCTTTTTTTCTTTCGATGGCGAGGATAGCAGGACGGCTGGATGTCAAAGTTTAAGGTGAACAGCGGTTGCAGCTGGATTTATCAGACTTTGAGGACTTAAGTCATCAATGGGTGAGCAACATAGTTCATTCAAAGTTTTGCGACATCCTGCAGAGTGTTTGTTGGTGTTTTGTATTGTGGAAACTTAGCTGTGAGCTGCTCATGATAGCAAAGAAGCTAAGAAGCTCACTGGGAGTTTACTGAAGGTACTGATTGTTTACTGTATGAAATGCATCAAAATGTAAACAAGAGGCAGCTAGTCATACTTGTGACTTTTTCTATCCAACTTGAAAGCAAATAGATGGAGCTGTGACTTTTCCCAGTCATTTTCAAGATCCCGTAGTGTAGTTAAAGACGGGCTGCAGTGTGATAACACGATCGTCAGCTCAGGTTGAAGTTGGGTTCGGATTTTTCTTTTCTTTAACTTAGGTAGTATTTTGTAGGACCACTAAAATGTGTGGCTTCATCGTTGCTCTTGTAAGACATGTTGCTGTTAAAGGCTGGTTATAACCGCAAGTGGTATGAGTAAATTCTGGAAGTTGGTAGCATATAGAGTCAAGCGTGAACTCTGGACCTAAATTCAAATTTTTTGCGTTATTTTTTAAATAAATATTTGACATGGGCAAAATTATTCATCCGTAAAACATAACTTAAGCCTTATGGCCCTCTGATTTCAGTACTCTTGTGGTTCTGCAACGTTTTTATTACCAACATCTCTATCGCTCTCACAGCCAGCGGGTGGTGGTAGATACCACTGTTCCACCGCATTAATGGCGGCCAGCCATGATGGCGGCGCCCGAAAATCAGCCATAGGATTAGTCTATAAAACTGGTATTTATAGGCTGCTTGAGGATTGTTCCCTGATAACAAAGTCTCAATCAGATGGGAAGCACCAGCTTTCGCCAGTGTTTCCTCTGAATCAGCTTACAGTAACAGAAGATAGTTTCATCCTTAAAATCAATAATAAATACAACCTCAGGACTCTCTGCTGCACAATGCTAAGTTGATCAAAAAGAAAAAGAGTAACTTTTGTAAAACTTTTCTTTTCCATCAGGACATGTTGCACTGTCAATCTAGCATACGGCTGCCTGAAGCCCTGGGGAAGGAACTGTAACAGGAACATAAGGCTTGTAAACAAAAGCAGAACAAATGGGGGCTGAGCCATCCAGGATCCATGCAGCCATGAATTTTAGTTTGACTCACAACAACAGAGACTGAAACATTGAAACATGAAGACAAGGAACAGGCCCAAAGTCGAAAAGGAAAGAGAATGGTGAAGGAGTTTTGTTTGTTTGTTTACTGTTGATGAAGAACTCAATAAAAGCATGAAGAAGAGGATTCAGAAGCAGACAGACTGGTGGTTAACACCACATTAAACATAAACTTCCAAAGGCAAAGTAAACTTATGGCCACATTACAGCTGTTGGTCTGACTGTGCTGTGGTTAGACCCAAAGGTGGCTTGTTACTGAATCGCTCACAGCTCAGATCAGGGGTGACCAAACTGACTATAGGTGTAAGATCATCAAACAAATCACCCTGACCTCTCACTTTGGCCCCATTTCCACCAAATGGTCCAGAACAGATCTGTACAGTTTGGTACAAGTTGAATCAGTAATGCCTGATCCTGTTTGTGTTTCCACAGCCAACTGTACCTTTTTTGGTAGGCAGCGTGTAAGCTGGATGTGGATAGCTGCGTCAGCTACATAGCGGCGTGACATAGTGTAGCCCGCTTATAAATCCAACAAAGAAGAGAAACATGACACAGGAAGTCATCCAGCGTCTTCTTTGTGATTGGCATGTGGCTCTTTGTTACAATGGACAATCAAGCTTTGTTTCAGAGAAGACTGTGTGCTGCCAGGAGAAATACAGCAGCTGTTGCAGAGGAAGTGACATTTCTTTCGACCAATCAAAAAAAAAAAAAAAAGTCAGGCTTTTGCCTCATGGCTTGGAATGTTCCTCTGGAGCATCTATTTAGCATGAGTTAGGGTTTGTAAAAACTGTATTAGACTGTAAAATGTTGAGTGTGACACTAATGACGGAGGAATAAGAGACAGCAATATTTAACTAAAGAAAAATGCAGATGAATTTTAAGGAAGTGTACTGCATTCACTTGAAGAAAAAAAAACAATTTAGGTTTTTCAGAGTAATTGATTCTTCAATTTGTTTTTTGTGGTAATTAATTTTGTTTTTCTGATTATTTATTTATTGGATTGTTTTTTGTTATAATTATTTCTGTTTTTTGAGTAATTTTTTTTTTCTGTTTACAGATTACTTTTTTCCTGTTTTTCGGAGTAATTTTCTCCTGAAGTTTGAAGATACTTAGAAATCCCGCGAGAACCTCAACCTGCTGTTTTTCGTGGTATTTTTTTCCTCCTGTTTTTAGGAGTATTTTTTTTTCCCTGAAGTATCGAGCTACTTAGAAATCCCGCCACCACAGGAGCCACCACACATCCACGGGAGTCCTCTGCAGGTTGGAGGTTCTCGCGGGATTTCGAAGTAGCTTGATACTTCAGGGAAAAAAATTACTCCAAAAAACAGGAGGAAAAAATTACCATGAAAAACAGCAGGTTGAGGTTCTTGCGGGATTTCTAAGTATCTCGATACTTCAGGAAAAAAAATTCTCTGACAAAAAGGAAAAAAGTAATCTGAATCAGAAAAAAAAAGTACTCATCAAAACAGAAATAAGTATAACAAAAACAAACCAATGAAAAAATATTAATCAGAAAAACAAAAATAATTACCACAAAAAATTACTCCTAAAAACAGAAATAATTATAACACAAAAAACAAACCAATACAAAAATATTAATAAGAAAAACAAAATTAATTAACACAAAAAAAACAAACAAACCAAAGAATAAATTACTCTAAAAATCCTGAGTTGTTTTTTTTTTTCCTCAAGTGAATGCAATACGCTTCTGTTCACTTACTGCTGCATGTCTTCATACTTACTCAAAGTGAATCCAAATATATATATATATATACATATATATATATATATATATATATATATATATATATATATATATATATATATATATATATATATATATATATATATATATATATATATTTATATATATATACACATATATTTATATATATATTTATTTAGATTCACTTTGAGTAAGTATGAAGACATGCAGCAGAAAGTGACAAGAAGAATGTGTTGCTGTTTGTGTGTTTGTGTAAGAGCTTTGGAGTAATATTTGATAGAGACAAGCAGAACATGGAGAAGCTTATCTTTTGTCATGAGTTAACAAAAGGAACAATATCACAGAAATATATGAAGAAGATCTTTCAGTGAGTACAATAAAATCCAATTATCGTGGCTATGCGGCGTTGGGCTGCTTTTGTTGGTGACAGCCTGTACTGCCACATGTAGTCAGCCCTCTGTTTTGTGTACTTGTGTTTGTGCACCTCATTATGTTTTTCATCGATGTGAGGACTACTGACCTTAAATGTACCTTGTTTTTTCATTGTAAACAAACCTGGTTTTGATGTCAGTGTCAGAGCTGAACAAGGCAAAGGTGAAATGCCTCAATACGAATAATGGGCTGTTGTTTGGTTTTTGCTGAGAGAGAACACAGAGATGTTTTTACCAGGAAGTTTCTGCAACCTGAAGGAAAATAAACTTCTGCCTGATCAAAAATCAAGTCAGTGATGTTTATTTGTCTTTTATTGATTCACAACTAATTATGTAAATGTTTCCTACCTGTGTTTCACCAACACAGCAAACTGACCTCAGAGTCACAGGGTAAAGTCAGATTTTTGATTGCTGAGAAATCAAAGGTGCTCTGGTCAATAATGAGCCAGCCTCTGGGCAGGAGAGGCGGGCAATGGGAAACTAGAAGGCCCAGAACGTTATCACCCAGCAAATCTGGGTTTTGGATTATGTCGTTGGTGACTTTGCAAAGGTAACCTGTTGCACTAAGAGCCCACTGAACTTGGCTTCCACATAAACAGACATTTTACACCAATCATGTGGCAGCTGGGTGAGCCCTCACCAGTAGGGCTTTTACCTTGTTAACACTTATGATGACCTAAAACAATGGTATGCAAATGAACAGTAAAGTTTACAATGTGCACCACCCAAGCTCCTAAGCACTCGGTTGATGCACCCAGGGGCTGATGGGAAACATTTTCCTTGAAAACATATAAACAAAAAAGTTATTATGGTTAATGGCCGGCCCCCTTTTCAGAGACAGTAGCCCATTTGTGCATTTTAAAATGAAAAAAGACTGTCCCAGTCAAGCTGTGAAAAGGCTGTCCTTCTGCCTCTCTTTCTCTCACAGCGTAGTCTTTCTCTGTCTGAAGAGTATCAAGAGCTCCGGTGGAAGTGCAAGCAAGGATAAGTTGTGAATGCCTCAAACTGTGCAATGAAGGGAAACCTCCGTTAACAAGCTCAGCAACAGCACTGTAGACCAACATGCAGCTACAGGTAGGAAGAGGAGTGTTGTGTGGCCGTGTCAGGCAGAGAGCAGCAGGTGTGTGAGTGACACAGTGAGATGGAGAGTGAAGCTGCAGTGATTGTAAACTTTAAACAGTGGCTTTGGTCTGTGTCACAGTATAATATGAAAATCTGATTCAGAGGACAACCATCAGGGTTAAAATAAGGGAATCACTAAACATGGTTTAACACTGACAAGTTGGAGCCATTGAGTATATGTGAAAAGCAAACTGTCTCTTCATTTCCGAGTCACACAATATCAATTAAAGTAACTAACATACCTCAAAAATCCCTCTAGTAGGTTCAGTCCACAGAAGAACAGACCTGTAGGGAACTGAAAGGGGAAAATTACTCTTTTGGTTAAATCTACTACGATTCTTCACACTATTCCTCCCTTACTTGGTTTGTCCAGTTCAGAAGAGGAGCCCACATCTGTTAGCAGAGCCTTAAAGTGATACTCCTGGATGGAACAAGTTGGGTCCTATCACAAGGTTTAGGGCAGAAATTACCCCTACAGCAGTGATTTTGTGCACCAGAAGCCCAGAGCACACGCACCAAACACCCCCTCCCTGCTCGTCTGCAGGTTTCCTCTGCACTCAGACTGGGCCATATTTTACTTGACTAAAAACACAAATAAACGGACTCCCACCGAAATAAAATCAGATATCAGTCTGCATTCACGCTTTATTCAAAGTGAACGGCAGCTCTCATAATTACTCATCTTTACGTTGTTATTGTATAATTTGTCCTGGCAGACTACCTGTGTTTGTTAATATCTGGCACGGCGCGCGCTGACTGATACACTAAGCGGCGAGCGCCTTGTAGCCAGCTGTGGCTCTGCAGCGGAGGTAGCACCGTTTTATGACAGGATAAGAACTAGAGCCTTATTTAGCTGTGTTTTTGTGTGAAAGTAACACACTGAAAATTCTCTAAATAAAGCGTGAATGCAGACCTATATCAGATTTTTTCGGTGGGAGTCTGTTTATTTGTGTTTATGGTCAAGTAAAATATGGCCCCGTCTGAGTGCAGAGGAAACTGGCAGAGGAGCAGGGAGGGGGTGTTTGGTGCGAGCGCTCTGGGCTTCTGCTGCACAAAATCACTGCTGTAAGGGTCAATTCTGCCCTAAACCTTGTGATAGGACCCAACTTGTTCCATCCCAGAGTATCACTTAAAGTCATGTCACATCTGCTGTTCTTGAATTTGGAGAAGCTATAAGGAGGAGCTGTTGTAATCTGACTGCCTCGCCACCTTCTGGCCTGGAGTCTCACACACACTGTCGTAAATTACTTTCAGCAAGGAGTGTGGTTTTTTTGGAATGAAATGGAGATCAGATTGAAACAAAACACCTTTTTACTGGATACGACGCGCTAAGGTAAGGTATCAGTACAGTTACGTAGTGCTGCAGTTTGAAACATGACATCAAGCAAACGTTGTAGTAGCTGGCTATATGTTAGCGACATCTGCAGCCTGGTGCGCCGACATATCTGTAGGAAATGGTAAATGAACCAGTACTTATATAGCACTTTTCTGGTCTCTTGGACCGCTCAAAGTGCTTTACACTTCTACTCTCATTCAAGCATCCACACCACATTCACACACACTGAAGGCAGAGGGATCGAACCCCTGACCCTGATTGAGAGGCGACATCTCTACCACTGAGCCATGGCCTCCCCAAATGTTCTAATGTGACAACAAGTAAACACTATCAGTTTGTATGTAGCTTAGTTGTGGCCTACATTTAGCGCAGCTGGCAGCTAGGGGCTCTAAGACATGTCTGTTATGTGTAACGTTAGTGAATCCTGGTTATGTCCTGCCAGTCATCTACCAATCATCAAAAGTAACCTCACTCTTCATTTCACTGATAGACTCTCAAGTTAGAACAGACCACTGCAGTATAACTGCTGACTGTGGGTTGGAGTGGACAGCATCTCAAACAGTTTACCCCATATGTTAGCCTTTAGCTTGTGTTTTAGCCTTTAGCTAATTTTTAGCCTTTAGCTTGTGCTCTATCTCTCTCCTGTTTATCTTCTTCTGTTCTTCTGTCCTTTTTCTGTCTGACAGTTAGGCTCCAGTGTCCACCATCACTACAAAATTAATCACAGAAATAGTTTTCAGTAGAGAAAAACACAGATCTCTCTTCTCATTTCTAAACTCCATCAGCCAGTGTGGTGTTGTCATAGAGACTTTGACGTGCTGTAAATCAATCCAGTCTTCCACGATCCAAATGGGGATCTACGAAGAAGCTATGAGGTAGTTTCCAAGATAACCTACATTGGTGCTGATAATCTTGTTTTAATATGTGAATCACGATTGGGCACACATCTAGAAGAGAGACTTTTCAAGATCGCTGTGAAACTCTTCACAGCCCCTTTAAGCACAAAGGCTAAGTATCTTGATGGATTAAATCCTTTCTTATCAATTCTTAGCAGTAACTAGTTTTCAATACCCATCCCTAGTTACCACACAGCCCATAATGAACGTTGTTTCTTATTCAAATATGGGCTTTAAATAGCCGTGGAGCTAGCAGTGAAACATGATGAAATACTTCATTTTCTATCCGTAACACAGAGCAAAAGTACATCTGTACCTGTATCTGTACCTTCCTGTTTCCAGGTGAAGTGGTTATGTCTCAGGAAGCAATCCCAGCAGTGTAAGTGGAAGGAGTGATAACAACTGCAGCAGGAGCAGAGGTAGATAATGGTGTCATCTGTCAGCCTTTGCATACCTGTGCAGCCGATGACTGGTTGTAGTCTCGTCCTAATGATTATGTCCCTCATGGTGGGGAATCAAATAGCTCCATGGCAGGAGAACTCTGTCACCGACCCTGACAGCTCAGTCCATTTATCAGAAACATCAATGCTCTTTTCTTCCTCTCTCAAACCTGGGCTGAATGAATCTGGGACAATTACGGCCAAAGGTGAGGCATGAAATGTGGTGATGAAGCAACAATCGACCACAAAGCTGGATACAGGAGTTTTGGCCAAAATCAAGCAGTTAGCTACAGAGATCTAAATGATGGGGTTTAGTGAACACATAGGATGAAACCCTGAGTGGATCCTTTTGTGAAGCATATGACATTAAAGCAGCAATCAAAGATGGAGAGGGAGATATACAATAAGAAAGAGACAGATGTGAGCCAAACCAGAGAGAGGGGCAGAAACTAAGCAGGAGAAAGAAAGGAAAGAGGAGAAAAGAGCTGGCGGTGTGGAGTGGCAGCCGGAAGCCCGAATGTTTCACTTCAGATTGACACTTCAGTGAGGGCGAGTGAGGTAGAGAGACAGGACAAGGGGGGAGAGAGAGACTTTTAAAGTAGTATCCTTAGGCGGAGAACAGAGTTAAGTGTTCCCTCGCAGTCTTCAGTGTGGAAATGAATGGATGACTCTCCTTGAAAAACAGAGTTGCTATGACAACCAGCCCTTTTCTCCATTTCTCTTTAACCCCCCCACCCAACACCCCCTCCCCCAGCCTTATGTTTCTCGCTCACACACACACTCACACACACTTACTATACAGATGCAGACAGTTGTACAGGTGGAGTTTTAAATGTTGGTTTGCTTTGTGTGCAGCAGGAACACACTGTTCATAAAGAGAAGGAAGGACTAACTATGTTGATTTATTCCTCATCCTCCTTTAGG
Organism: Halichoeres trimaculatus; assembly: GCF_033239565.1. Lineage (NCBI taxonomy): Eukaryota > Metazoa > Chordata > Actinopteri > Labriformes > Labridae > Halichoeres > Halichoeres trimaculatus. The sequence continues at coordinate 27,814,864 of NW_027437196.1, read as the reverse complement.
GATAATGATACCAGCATTAAATGTAATAATTTCTGTCACTGGAGGTGAGGGTTAGTGAGTTAGCAGAGGTAGTTACCCAGCCCCACTTTGGAGTGGGCAGCTTCACTTCAACGGCTTAAATACACCAGATCCTTCCTCAGTGCGTCTCCATTCCACGATGGCAAACAGATCAAACAGGTTTCCATTCAAGTCAATGTGTTGACTTACACTGGATCTGTTCTGTTGCAGTAAGTCTCTGTGGCTGGTTCGTTGTTTTGCAGGTAGGGATGGGTACCTTTCATGTTTGAAGCGATACGGTACTGATTCCCGGTACCTGGCAATCGGTATCGGTACTCGGCGGGACCAATTTTCTGTACTTTTGTGTGTTGATGTGGTAAAACAAAATATCAACATGTTCAATAATAAAATGTAAGTTATTTTCCATTTAACATATTTATTCTTCAATATATAGCCTTGTAATGTTGTGTTAATGTCCAGCACAGAAAGTCACCTGCTCTTCCACCTTCTCAAAGTCACAAGGATGCATTTTGGTACCTAAACATGGTACCTTTTGATTTTACTTGAATCGGTACCCAGTACTTTTGACAGAATTGAGTTGGTACCAATAAAAGTACCTAATTCGGTACCCATCCCTAGTTGCAGGTAATACACAGCCATCCTATTTTTGCCGGACACGGAGCTGTGATGCATAAATTCATCGTAGGGGAGACCAAGTGGGACAGGAAGTTGTTGCTGGAAACTACCTAAAAACACCCAGTGACTCTCAAAATAGAAGAAACTGTGTCAAAATCTGTTTGTATTTATCTTGACAATAAACAGACACATAATGAGCAGAGCCAGACCCGGAGTCAACGGTTTGAGGTTTTACCGCCCAACATGAATGAAGACTTATCAATGGAGTGGGAAGAGAGGAACTCCTCGGTCTGTGACTCCAGCTGTCTGTCAGTCATACAGCTTGTTGGACTGAACACACAGTTGGTGTGAGTTGACAAACACAATCATGATGACAGCAGCAGAGTGGCACTGCAAGTATATTTCATGTATCGCAAGTGTAAGGGGCTATTTACACCACAACGGTTTTTGGATGAAATGCAAAGATATTGTGGGCGCGTGCCCCACCCAAGAGGGAAGAGCATGAGTGTCATATTTGGGTGCAGGGCGGAGTTCTTCTCTGCTCTCTTTATAGAGCACGGGAAAGTCCCACCCCTCTATGTATACAGACACACAAACGTACGCACACACAGTGATGAGCATGTGTTCGTATAGCAGGCAGAGAATCGGGAAATAACCTCAAAACCACAGCGCACTGGTCTTCATACTTCCTGCACTTTGTGATGAGTTCAGACTTTGTTTTGTTTCATGCTTTGTTCTGGTGCCTCTTCTTGCTCCTCCCCTGGAACTCTTTAACGCCCCCCAGGGGAGGCTCGCCTCACTCTTTGAAAACCACCAGCCTAAGGTGTTGCTGGTCTAGAAAAAACAGAGACCTGGCAACTTTGAGCTGGGATTATGACATACTTCCCAAATAAGGGTACTAACTCTGGCTGAAGTGATTGGCTAAGGGTTCAAGAATCTTAAGCCCCACCAAGTGGTTCATTCGCTACGTCTCAGCACGGCACGCATTTTGTGGCATTTTTATTGACTAATCCCTGGACAGATCCCCAAATAACCCAGACAATACATCCCACTTTTTGTACCCTTCTGTAGGGGGCCAGACTAAACCAATCCCAGAAGGTGGTGCTACAACACTTCAGACCGTTGATTTGTCAAAGGAATCATCACTTACTGTGCGAAAATGGCTGCTGTATTTCTCCTGGCAGCACACAGTCTTCTCTGAAACAAGGCTTGGTTGTTAGTTGTAACAAAGAGCCACATGACAATCACAAAGAAGACATATTGCTGGATGCCTTCCATTGTTGCTCTTTGTTTACCAAGTCATGTATATTTTCTTTGTCGGATTTATTTGAGGAGTACACTGTGTCACGCTGCTATGGCGTCACGCTATTACGAAACCGATGCCTCTCTTGAGATCCGGGGTACATACTGCCTACCACGAGGAGCACAGTTGGCTGTGGAAACACAAACAGGATCAGGCTTAACTAAGGTAACCCGTTCCAAATCCTGCTGATTTAAACCAGGCTGCTTGGTGGAAACAGGGCTTTTCGTGAAATGGACTAACAGGAAAAAAACAAAAAACAAAAAAAAAAACAGATTGGCCTTGCTGAATCACAATAACTATATTTATGGAATGGTGCATATTTATTAAAGCACTTCAGAACAAACAAAGCTGCTGTCCTTAGGGACCAGAAAGACTTCACGTCTACACTGAGTAAATATGAGCCAAGCAGCTGTTGATAAAAGGTTCAAACAAGGATTCGTCTGACTATACAAACTGCATTTTCCTCTTTCTTATGTAACTCTGTGAGTGTGTGTGTGTGTGTGTGTGTGTGTGTGTGTGTGTGTGTGTGTGGTCTGACACGCCAGCTTTAATGAGCTGAGAGAGCGAATGGCGCATCAATGAAATCGATAGCAGAATTAACACATTGACATGTTAGACTCATTTGCTTTCTGACATTTCCCTCCATGCAATTAAGCGGCTCAGATATGCAAGTCGGATCTGATTAATGCACACAGGCTGACCGCTCTCGGCTCGCTTCGGCATTCAGATGGCGAGGTGTCTTAGCTCCTCTCCAACCACTGCAAGTCAGTGTCTGGAGAGAACTCCGGATGCTGCTGGTTAGCCAGGAATATTGGGAATGAAGTCGCAGACAGAAGCTTGGAGGGAGTTTGTTTGGAATCCAGTTTAGGAAAAACACTTGGAAACAGGCAGTTCTGAGAGGGAGCAGCTGATGACAGGTTGGATGAGGGGAGAGGATCTGACAAGTTGATGTTGGGAAAAGTATTGATATCTCATACCTGTTACACATGCACGTGTGTTCTATTTGGAAAGTCACTGGGTGTTTTTATGTTGTTTCCAGTCACAAATTCCTGTCCCTCTCGATCTTCCCTACATTGAATTTATGTGTCACAGCTCCACGTAGCGTGACCAGGTGTTCAAGAGTACTATTGCCACATTTGTCCACTGTCAGTCGAATGTACGTGTTGCGTCAGGAGTTTATTGACCTGTCACCTGCATCCTCCTTACCTCCGCCCATTGACACAAAATACAAAGGTAAAAGCCACCAAACTTCAGATTTTGGTTGAGAAACATGAGATTCCTGGGAGAAAAAGGAGCTGCTAACATACTTGCTAAGGTTGAAACCAGTGCAGGGTGATCCACAGGGAGTGTAAGGATCTTGATCGGTTATTTCTCAGAGGTGGGTATGATGCGAAGCGACACGTCATGATGTAAAAACTACAGAAACGGCCCGCACAGGAAGTTAAAACGTCATCACTTGTGCCTTTTTGTTTTATTGCACACAGACTAGTTGACCTTAAATAGCTGTGAAAAGTCAATTTATTCATAGTTTTTATGAGAATAATTTTCCTGTGACAAATGCATTTCCTTGTCTTTTGAATAGGAAAGCTTTCATTGAATGGAGGAAAAACACAAAAACAAAACACAAATGTGCTTACTGTGTGCAACCAAATCAAATTGTTGATATTTGTATAATCATAAGCTTGGTCTCATTAGAAATGATGGGGGTTAGATGGACATTAGATAAAATTTTAGTCTATGTTTTAGCGTTGTAGTAACATGGCCCACATTGTCCAGCACATACACACTCCTTGTCCCACCTCTGGCTTATAAGCACCTGGTCACCCTAGCTCAGGCATGGGCAAACTACGGCCCAGGGGCCACATGCGGCCCATTAAATGTTTTAATCCGGCCCACCAAACTTTAAAAAATAAATGAATAAGCCTTGTTAATGTTTTCTTTTCCTTGCAATTTTGATGTTTTCTAACTAGATGACGCACTGTAGATACATTGGCTTTGTTGAGGTGAAGCGTAGGCCTATTACTCCACGTTTGCACTTTACCCTCTGACCCATCAGCCCTTCTGTAAAGATGAATGGACCTAAGAAAAGGAAAGTGGACAAAACAAAACTCATTTAAACACATGGAAGTGCGCATATGCGTATAACGGATAAGATGGAGTGGAGCCAGCGATCTGTTTCTTATAAAAAAAAAGTTCAGGAACATGTCTGTATAAACCTTCAATGTGAGTTATTTGTCTAATTTTTTATAAAGAGATGTTCACATTTAATATCAAAATATCACACAAACAATTTTGACACAACCTTTAATATTTTTTGTTTTTTCATTTTTAAAACCAGGACAGAAAAAAAATATTTTTCTGTTTTTCTGTAATTCTGTTTTTCCGTTTTGGTTTAAAAACAGAAAAACAAAAAAACAAGTCAGTTTTTTTTGTTTGTTTGTTTTGTTTTGTTTTGAAACAGAATAACGAAAGAACGAACCATACACGGATTAAAGATCACATTATGATTCCATTCTCTCATATTCTTATTTTAATTTCAAAACAAAATCAAAACAGCGAAAAATAGATCGTCATCCGTTTTCTGATTTTGGATTCTGAAACGGATATGGAATGAACGAATGATACCCTGATAGTTACCAAAGCACTCCATCCATCTGCTCCTGGTCTGGCCCCTTTGTCAAATGTTAGAACCCATTGTGGCCCACGAATCAAAAAGTTTGCCCACCCCTGCCCTAGCTCCACATCCAGCAAAAAAAGATGGCTGCGTATTACCTGCAACATGATGGACTAGTCATGCCACGCACTGCCACAGAATGGCACACATTGACTTAAATGGAAACCTATTTGATCCATTAGCTGTGATGAAGCGGAGACGGACTGCAGACACATCTGGTGTATTTTAGCCGTTAGGGTTGTGTCATGTCAACCAGTAGTCCATAAACAGTCATCTTAAAATACAGTTTCCCACAACAACACAAAACAGATTGAAATCAAATAAGCAAACCTTTACAGACATGTGAGTAGATCCCATATAACAACATTATGGTTGTGTTTTTTTGTTTGTTTTTTACTTAAACTTTTAATAAGGAATACAGATTTGCTGCTAAATGGGGTTTATGATACACAATCACATAACATTTTTTTTTTTTTTTTTTTTAACTTAATCCATCTAAATAAAAAAAAACCTGCAGTCCTTACCTTCGACAGCCCCACTTATCTGTAAAGCACGTATGCCCTTCATGACTAATACCAGCCATTACTCTCTGCTATGGTACCAGAAGAGTGTCAGTTACAAAGAAATGGTGACCACAGTAAAGTAGCACAAAAATAGATATTGTAAAAAATAAAGCACATGGTTTATTTAAGAAAACTATTTACAGTTTTGCCTTTGCATGGGTTTGAGTATCCTGGTCAGGGCTTTGGACCAGATTTTTTACCACTTGGTTCAGCTGAAACAAAAACAGTATTTTAACACTTTTGGTTTTGGTTTTGGCTTCCACTCCAAAATGTATACTCATGAACCAAAAATTTCTTCTTGAACCAGTTAATATCTTTCATGTCAGCCACAGGACTTTTTTTATAGGTGTAACATTAGCTTTTGCAAATGGGTTGTTATTCCCACAACAAACCATAGACTGTATATAGAATGGACAGCGCTTTACTATAGTATAGTTTTTAAGCCAAAATACTCCTGTCAGAGGCGCCACCATTGTACAACCAGAGTCTGTGCAGTAGAGACTATGAGGGGCTGAGAGAGAATCTGAGTGGAGCTATTCTTTCAAAAGCTTAATAAATTTTCTTTCCCCCTCCCCCGATGTATCTTACTATTCCTGAAAAAAAAATGCACAAGAATGTCAGCTGTCAATCATGGTTAAAGTGATGTAAAACCCTGTTTTAAACTCTACTAACTAATGAAAAAGAAACGTTTAAGAATAAAGAGGACCTGAACATGATGAAGCCCAATAATATGTTCATGTCACCACAGCATATAGGTGTGAGAAACATTTCTATGATGTGTGTTAATGTTTTAAAGTTTGACCACAGCTCATCTGGAATGACTGGGGAGACGGAGTTCTTGACCTATGCAGCCAGCCACCAGTGGGATATAAAACTGGGAGCTGCCACTTGCCTAACACTCGTATCTCCCTTTACTCTGTATAATATCTGAGGTGGCTAGTGATAAAAGTCGTCTCAGAAAGCACACAGGAGTGTGTCACTGAAGAACAGAGCCCATCACTAGACCATCCATCAGATAGGCTGCACATCATTGAAATGATTGTTTTTTTTAACTACCAGTAACATGAGTTCACCACTCAGATATGTGACCATATTTAAATCCATCCAAATTCAGCAGCTTAACTTTAAAATGATCAAGATAAATAAATTAATAGAGGTAAATTGTGGTTCTAATCTAAATGTTACAAACTCTAGGCACTGTGCCTTCAAAAACACTGCTAAATAACTCCAAGTTCCTATAGCCATGGGTTTTTTCTGTAGCACACAACTAGAGAGAGTGTTACAAAAAAAAAAAAAAGGACCTATACAATAATTGATTTTCTTACAGTTTCAGGAGTCCCTTTTCAATCAGGTTTAACTCCTGTTCGAAACAATTACTCACCAGTACTTTCTGCTGTGGTGCCCATCGAACTGTCTGCCTTTAAAGGGAAATAAACCAAACTCTAAAACTATCCACAGAGGACCCATCTGGAGGAGCAGTTTGTGCTTAAATGTACAAAAGAAGCTAGTTGGACTTTTGGAGAATGTAGAGGTCAGGGTTTGAGGTTTTCAAAGCTGAACTCTCAGGAATCTATGGATGAGCTGAAAAACTTACAGCTTTTCAGCGGCACAAACAGTTGGCTTTGGATTGGCATTTTGGCATCAGGCTCAACATATGAGGCACAGGTGGCTCAACCACCTTGTCCTTGTCACAGCAGGGTGGTGCTCGGGGATAAGTTTGAGGGCTTTTTGGGAGGCAGCCTGAAGGCTTTTGGAGCCCCCTGAGAGCGCATACGTGCCCAGCCAGAAAACGTCTGGCCCTGAAGGCAGCTCCAGCCATCTATCCATGGCTCCGCTTGGCCTGCCCACTGATCCATCCTTCCATGAATGACTCTTTTCAACAGTCGCCTCATTCCTGTCATTCTGTCTCACAAGCCCTCTCATCCAAATGCCCCGCCACACTCCCTCTCCCTCTCCCCGGCATGTTCCAGCCCAGTGGTATCATCTGTCGACATGCCACTTGGCAACGCCCAACGCGATTTGTGGCTGGGCAAACATTTGACTAAATGTATCCCATTCCAAATCTAGGATTACATCCTGCTGTTTCAATATTTGGGCACTTCTGAATAGCCATGGCTTCCGGGACAACAGGTCAAGTTGGCCAAACATTCCCCTCTATGGAAGGAGAGCACAGGCGAGCGCCGTTACAGAAGCCCGATGAAAGGCTGCACGGATAAAGCAAACCAGGTCAAGTGGCTCAGATTGTGCTTTGCACAGTTCCCTCTGTACAGCAGGTTATGTCAATAAGCTTTTGGACATGGAGGAAAGACAGCCTCCTACAATCAAAAGAGAAGACAGACAATCATCTGTGTCCTTGCCTGAATGAGAAAAAAAGAAAAGCAACACTTTTTATAGAAGGTGCCACTGTGTGGTACAATTATAATCAATATAATGGAACTTTTACAGTTGAATTCATAGATTTAGTAAGTGAGCACATAGGCTTACATTCAGGCCCTGTAAATATACTCCGCAAGTAAATTCAATTCAGTTCAAGTGAACATGCGAGACCATAGAATAAACTCCAAGCCTTAATTGAAGTTACTCTTTTATAATTATAACTTTAATTTTTCAGCACTTTTAAAACAGAAGTTTACAAAGTGCTTAGACAGTCAGGACATTATAAATTAAGGAACACAAGCTTCAGCACACAGAAAATAAAACAACAATGCTTAGTTCAGATGAGAGAGTCTTAGAAATACTGTAGTTTCATGTGACAAATTGACCCAGAAAATACAAGAATCATGCAATATATAATGAGACCATGGGGACCAAATGAAAGCAAATAACATCAATCAGCAAGAAAAAGCAATAAAAAAGCACTGAGAGTAGAAAACAGAACAGCAAGTATGAAAAGAAAATATTATGAGTGTTAATATAATAATAATAATAATAATAATAATTATTATTATTATTATTATTATTATTATTATTATTATTATTATTATAAAACTGATGACAAGATAATCAATCAAACTTTTTTTCATAAAGCACTTTTCATGCACAATAGTGGCAACACAAAGTGCTTGACAAATAAAAACAAAACAAAGCAAAAAAAAAAAAAAAAGCAAAAAACACACACACACACACACACACACACACACACACACACACACACACACACACACACACACACACACACACACACACATCAGTGTACAACCCTCCACCTCTAACCCACCAACACACACCCCTAGTGCACAAGGTGAACATAGTTGATTAAATTCCCTGCAGATGACCTGAGGAACTGTGGGAATGCTATCTGGTGACCTTCATGAGGAAACACTGAAGGTAAAGTAAAATGTAAAACTCACAGAAAGAAAATAAAACATCCAGGCTAAAAGAAGCAAACAAGAAAATGAAATAATAAAAGTGACACAATGTAGAACTAAAACTTTAAGCTACAAAATTAAAAAGCTGAAAGTAACAGTGCAGTAAATAAGAAGATAAATATTTAGGTTGACACACAAAAAAGATAAATATATATTGAACTAAAGGTCAGAAAGATGTAGATTCAAACATAAATACATAAATCGATCAATAAGTAGTGGTGCAACGGATCATCATTGATTCGTGATCTGTTCGGATCGACGTAATCGGTTCGGCACACATGTGACCCGTGGATTGATTTCTGAGCTGTGCTCGTCGGCACACATCTTTGACGAGCGGAGAAGGGAGGTGTGCAGACATGGCAAGCGGAGGAGAGGAGGAGCTTGAACGCCCCGTGACACTGTTCCATACACACCGTCAGCCGGTTTCCTCTGCACTCAGACAGGGCCATATTTTACTTGACCAAAAACACAAATAAATGGACACCCACCGAAAAAATCTGATATCAGTCTACATTCACTGCATCACCACTAAATAAGGCTCTAGTTCTCATCGTGTCGTAAAACGGCGCTACCTCTGCTGCAGAGCCACAGCTGGCTACGAGGCGCTCGCCGCTTAGTGTATCAGTCCGAGGTAAAAGATAAAGGACAAAAAAGACAGCATCACATAAAAGCAAGTCTGTGAAAGAGAGTTTTTAAAAGTGACGTAAATCTGATGAATTCTTAGATTTTCCTAAGAATGACATCACTAAGAGCTTCTTTAGGCCAGAGGATGCTTTGTGAATACAGGCCCAGAAATGAAAATCTTTCACTCTTTCTTAACTTTTTTATTTTACTCCCAAGATTTGCTGTGCACATTTCAGTCCCAATTAAAAGCCAAATTATTCCATTTTAAGACATTTTCTCTGTCTCCTCCTTCTTCTTCTTTATGTTTTAAACTAAACACGTGGCTTTTGCATTGGTGTTGACTGTCTAGTTTAAGCCATGTTAGTTTGTAATGATGTTGTGATATAATGGCACACTTAGACTGTATAGTATGAATGAGAAAAAGTAAAAAGATGTGTTTTTCACTGCATTGCTATTATTTCCGTGTATCATTTGGGCACTACTTGAATTCAATCTATCCAATGCAATGAAACCCCTCTCGAGTGGGAGCAATGTGGTCCTGCTGTGCTGTGATTTGCATTTTACTCTGATCAAATAACCTGTGTCACGTCGGCAAAAACAGCGACCGTCTGTGCTCCTTTCTTCTTGCTAATGTATGATTGTTACCTGAAGTTTTTTTTTTCTTTTTTTTTCTTTTTTTACTAACAGGCCAGCAGCCCAGGTTGATGCCAGATAACATGACATGGCAAAGCAAGCTCTTTGCTCTGTGACCTGTCTACATGTTAGATTAAGACGTAAAAGAAGAATTTTAGAGTATTTCCCAACTCACGTGTACACAGGGTGTTAGATTTTATAATGACACAGCTTCTTTGCAAAAACTGTATCTGTGGCTGCATCTGAATGTATCAAAAACACAATAAGGACAAAGCCAGAGCAGCCCTATCACAGAGCAGCAGATAAGGAAGACAGAAGCCGGCAGATGACATTAAACAGAGTCGAGAGAAAGCTTGATAGCTTCCCATCTCCTCAGAGGCTGGGCAGAAAATTCAGTATCAACACTGATCCACACTTCCATCACCATGACAGCCCAGTGCATTATGAAGCGTATGAAGCGGGATCTGTTATCAAGGCTTTGAGAAAGAGATGACTTTCCCCTTCCCCCCTCCACCCCCTCTCCCATCACAAAAATCAATATTTATAATTTTACAAGATCAGGACAAATCCGCTGCAATGCTGGCGTTATTAACACAATAAAAACATCACAGAGACAGGTATTTGCTGGGAGCCCCGACAGGATTAAAGGTCCTGTTTTCTCCTTATTTCTCCCTTCCTTCCTTCCCTTCCTCCCCCTCTTCCTAATTCCCACTTTCTCCTCACAGCCAGGCAATAAGCCCTGCTGTAAAAGAGGTTATACAGTCCTAGCTTCTTAATATCACCGGCTGGTTTTAAGTAATGACATAAATAAAAAGGACTGTGATGTATGAAGGGGTTTGCAGAGGGGGTGGGTGGATGGGCTCGTGTCATTCTACCCTCTGGGAAGGAGCAAAGAATCATGGGAGAAAACAAGCAATTGAGAGCATCTATCTGCTGTGTGCAACTTGCTATGATCCCCTGTAGAGATGCAACTTCCACACAGACGGTTAGGTTTGATTTAAAGATAGGTTCCTGTGTGTGCTTTCTAGTCAAAACTTTTTAATAAAGCTCAAAAGCTGGGCTCTGATTGGTGTCACATGAAGATGGAAAAATGAAGCACTGAAAAAATGTTAGGAGATAAAAATATCTGTCTGGATCTCTTCAGGGTTTAAAATTACTTCACCTCCATGATCTGTGTTGTTTCTGACCTCAGACCCGTCAGATATCCATGATGGGAGCAGCACACGGAGGAGGCGTGTCTGATGGTATACTTGCATGCAGTGGGGGAACAGTTTTATCGTTTCAATCATCTCTTCAGATCGTATGTGTTGTGGGGCTCTTGGTCGTAATGGTTGTGACTTGCATACTATTCTCCAATATTCCACACATTTCAGCTGAGAAAGGCTGCATAGTGTTGGAGATGAACGATACAAAGGCAGCTTATGAGGCAACCAAGTGTGAATCATTGATACAGGCCCCTGACAGAGGAGAACTTTTTTCTTTTTAAAGTATTATTTGTCTGTATATTCGGGCTGTCACTTTAACAGGTTAATTAAATTAATTAATTACCTGTGTTTTAAAGGCGTTGTAAAATTAACGCAACATTAACTCATTGGCATCTTGAATGATCTTGTTTTAAAATGCTTTAAAAAGAGGCTTTTGTTCTCCTCTGTCTTCTGTAAAGATGGTTGGAGCAGCACCAGTTAGAAATCAAATATATTAAAAATGCTCCATAAACAAAATCCTGTTGTGGTAGTATTCACTTGAGCAACTATTTCACATTTAGTCTTTTTGGACTGTTACAGGTTTGTCAAAATGGTCCCTCTTTAAATTCATTCATGCAGCAGTTCAGTGATTGGTGTTCAGGTCATACCAAGTGTTAAAATCTGGCACATTTCCCTCTCTGAACACTTTCTCTTGTGTAATATCTCGGTATAACAACTGATCCTGGACTCTCCTCTGGATGTAAAGCTGCTGTGCTGTCCCTGCTGATCTATAGAGTAAGTAGAGGTCATTACATTCAGATAAAAGTGGAGGTAAAGAAGAACAGTCAAGCACACTTTCTGTGGACATGATGGCTGTATTTTTAATCACTGCTTTAAATGAAAGTGTCATGGACACAGTACAAGGACTGTGTTTCACTTTTACAACTGTCATTAAAGGTAGCGTCTGCAGGATTTTCCTAAAAAATAATAAAAAATGATGTCAACTTTTACAGGAATACTCCTTCTCAGTCGTCTCCTATGGGTCTCAATACATGTTTGTCAGTGTCAGCGTCTGCCTCAACCCCCTCCTCTGTACGTTGATGTTTTGGTTGTGGCGAGATGTTTCTGGGTGCAGGGTAAGTGTCGTTAAACAACAGAGCATATATATATATATATATATATATATATATATATATGTTTTGTGGTGGAATTTGTTATTATCTTGTTTTAACAGAAACTGATTTAAGGTGAGCGCGAACACACCTGTACAGGTGAAAGTGGTGTCCAAGGATTTTTACAGATGGCTGGGGATTATACCCCTGTAGACAAAATTACCTTTTTAGAGTCGAACCAGGAGGATTTAGGTTCATCCAGCCCGTGTTGGAGCCTCCTAAGGAGCATCATGAGATTACCTCTGGTTTGCTTGACCAGCAGCGACTGCCACAGTCATGTCCCCTTTTGCCTCTTCTTTTTGTTTCAATTTTCTTTTCTTGTTTTTTGTTTGAATGATAAAACATCTCACATTACACATTCCTATAACAATATTTGTGCATGAGCATCCTGCATCAAGTGTGGAAAAAAAATAACTGCAATGTTAGATGCATGAATAGGGAGCGTTTAAACCTTAACAACAGTACAAACACAACTCCTTGTAAGAAAAGAAAATTAAATCAAATTAAATTCAATAAGTATGAAGATATGTCTATTAGTTACTTCCTATTAGTTTTTTTGGTGGGTTCTGGACCGACAAAAACTGAGCTAGGACTGAGTTGTTTTTTTTTTTTTTTTTTTTCCTGTTAATTCATGTTTTTACAACAGCCCATGTATTTGCCATCCTGGTTTAACGTATTTTGTCTTTTAATCATTCTTTTGGAAATATATTTAACTCATGTTACAGATCAGAGGGATTTTCAAAATCATTTCACCCTAACCAACTTGTTTAGGGTATGTTGTTTAAACTCAGGAAGTCTTACTTTCTCTATTGTTTAGTTGGATGGTACCGGCTAATTGTTGGTGACAAGAACAAATCTGCCTGCACTCGCGTTGCAGCGATTCATGTATTGATTTTGATAAAGGTGAATTGCATAGACTGTAAAACATGGACGTAACCTGTCTGTTTCTGAAACAATGAATGAAGCACGTCAGCTTTAGTGGCCATGTTGGTAGTGGCAAGGGCTTCACATACAGCTCTAGGGCGCCTGTCGGTCATGTGACCCTCAGCTGTGCCTCTGATTAGGCGAGCTTGTTAGGAAAAAGTCACCCTCCGTACAGTGTGTACGAATCAGGCAGAAGATATTTTTTGAACCAGGCCGTGAATAGGTTAATTTCTGCTTTGAAATGGCTTTTTTTGTCTGTGTGTGTGTGTATGTGACTTCCAGGGCCAGCCTCAAATGAACACTCGAGAAACAGCAGATTTTAGCACTTCAGCATTGTCTCATATTTTTAGACTGGAGGTTGTTGCTTGGTAGATGTTACAAACTCAAGATATCAGCCATGTCAAACAGTGTTACAAGCAGTGGCGTTTTCTCCCGGAGGCCAAGGGAAGCCATGCTTCCTCTCTTTTTTTAGACTGTAGCTGTGATTTAATGAAAATATTCCTTTTTAACAGTTTCGATACTTCTTCTGTGTTTTGTCACCGTCATCTCTTCCTTATTCCTCTCCTCTACTTATTGAGCATTTTACAATGTGTAAAACAGTGCCCTCGTAAATGTTCTGTGGCAAATGCGTGGTGAAAATACGATACTGCACGCTGTTGTCCGCAAGGAAGCCAAGCTGAGTTGGCATCCCTTGGTGAGAAAAAACAAGAATGATTAACCAATCAGATGAGGCCGTGTTCATGACACTGCTCATCTGTGATTGACAAAGACTGTGTCAAGGGAAGCCACCCCGTCTTTGGCCTCAAACCAATCAAATCGCAGTATCGTCATCCTCGAGCCACTGAATGAAATCAGGGAGGTTAGCACATTAGCAGTGTGCACGAAGCGGCCGGTTGTGTGTGTAAGTGGGCGGTTGAATGAATTAATAAGATGTTTAAGCTAAGTCAAGTGGACAATGTATGTGTGTAAATGAGTGACTGAGAGTGGGAGAGTGAAAGGGCGTGTGTCGGTGTTCAAAGTAAGTAAAACGAGCGCTCTCTGGGCGCTCTAACAGGTCGTTCCTTTACATGAAATAGCGATACAAACTGCAACATAGCCTTTTATGTACCCCACTCCCTAAAAAAAATACAGATTAGAGGCTTTGTCTCACTTGGCTTCCTCAAAAAAAATCTCCACGCCACGCCACTGGTTAAAAGTACAATAAGCATAAACCTTGGTAGTTCTCTGTAACACATGAGCCAAAACGTGTAAGTCCTCAGCTGATCCAGCGACATCATGGTTTGTCTAGACTCTTGTCCACCTGACAACACACAACACAACATCTTACACTCTGTCAACTGATTAGTTATAATTTACCCACCTTCTCACCAGATATCTCCACCCTCACCTTCAGAAAGCCTGTCATGGATTTACTCTAATGAGTAGGAACCTTTAGGTTGTGGGGATCTCAGGTTTATGTGTAGCTGGACGTTACATGTTTGCTCTCACTATGTTACCAGCAGCAGTCTGAATGTAATACAGGAGGTCCTCGACTTATGTGGTTCTTGACTTACATCGCATTGACTTTACAACGGCAAAAAATACATTTATGTAAGAAAAAAGAGAAGGATTCAGAGTTAAGCCACTCTGTTCAGAAGCTGCTACGACAGATACTAGTTTTTGAGGCATATGAATACACAACTATGTAGTGCTGTGCGGTCATCAGCATCATCCACTTTGTCTTGAGTCGCATCATAGTGTAGATTGTCTGTGTATGTGCTTCCTAATTTTCTTGGTATCCTCACCTTTTTCGCATCATGGACACAAAAAAGAAAGCAGGATCAGCATAATACATGTATTTGGATAGTTATGTAGAGATTTAGGGAGTATTTAGGGTGAAAACATGATTTACGCAGAATTTGGGGTTACGACGTGTCTTAGGAACAGAACTCATTTTTATAAATCTACATAATCTCAAACTGTGGCATCATTAAAGTCTATGTATAAGCCCAGAGTAATCTGCTCTTCAACAGTCTCCTGTGTCTGCGTCTGACTGCAGCTCAAACACAGTGCTGGACTGCCCAGGTGAATGTGACTCATATCAAGTGTAAGAGACAGTTTTTACTCCAAAAAAAAAGAAAGAAAAAAACTTGATATGCGTTCATTTTTTTTGCAGTGTAAAGCTACCACAGAGCTATCAGAGAGAACATAATTTGGGAAAACAAGCACAACATTCCTCTTTAATTAATTGTGCTTTGTTTCTTTATTTATCTGCTATCTGAAAGTGACAAAGTGACCTGACATGAGCTGAAGGGAACGTGTATCATGCATACAGAGAATAACAGAATACAATTTAATTTAACCTCTATGGTTTCAGTGTCACTGTCTTCCTGTTGAGATGAGAGAAAGTTAAAGGACGTGGGTGTTTTCTTTTCTAGTTGACGCATTCTTTTATGTCTTATTGGGCTGAACATGAATGGAATATTTTGCCGTAAATCGGGAAGAGTATTTTCTTGAAGATCTTCCGTCAGAAGTGAAGTAAGTGTAAAGGCAGATCTGAGGGGAGCAGCCTCTGCAGGAGGAGTGCTTATTGTTGACAGGTTTGCCATGTTCAGATCAGCAAGGTGTGGCCTGAACTGTTTTAATCCTGTTCTTTGTGATGTTTGATGATTTCTTACAGGCATGAAAGAACTCCAGCGATGAAATAAAGAGAAGAAGAACTACGGGAGCCAAAGCTCATAAAACTGTGCAATTTCACAAGTACAGTAACGACCTGTCTCCTGACTGATCATGACTGGATCATACGGCACAGACTCTGTCACATTTTTCTGTCTCTGCTGCCAGCTTTGTCACGGCGAAACGATCTGGGGTAAATGAAGGAGGGAGCGTTCCACACAGAACTGCGGGAACATTCAAACACCACGGAAAGTGATTTTCAAGCAATTTCCAGCACCTTGGCATTGTGAGTCATCGGATCCTGAGTGAATTAGGAGCGACAGCGCACGATTTTCCAGCAGCAGGCAGACGTCTTATTATAGTAATTAAACCATGAGTCATTATCTGTAATGTTTTACATTGAACTACTGTTCCAAACGGATTGTGTGTCGACTTTTGGAAGCAGTATTTTTAAACTTCATGAATGAAACCGTGTGTTGGGTATTTTCTGAGACCCTTTGAAAGTTTCTCCGACCCTCTTCAGGTCTCGACCCTGCCATTTGAAAAACACTACATTAGACCATCCTGGCTGCCATGTCAGCCTTAATCTCGTTATCTCTACAGAGAGACCTGAGCTAACAGGAATCTAACGACTTCCCCTAACGACACGTCTCCATGGAGATAAGCGGACATCACCTGGAAACCATGACTGCAGCGCCTGATGGCCGGGAGGACAATTTAAAGCCATTTCATGTCCACACAATCACACACTCACACAAACTCTCGTGTGGGCAAAGTGTCTCAAGGTTTCACATTCTTGGAGGCTTGCTGAGACACACACACACACGCACACACACAGATAGAGAAGCATGTATTCTCCACTCTCTTGTCTCAGATATAATGGCCACACATTTTGCAGTGCAGACAGGCACAATTGGGCCTATTTGTGCAGGCCTCTCAGCTAATCTGTCCGCTGATATTGAAGAGTAATCTGCAGAAATGAATAGCACAGTATCTTTGCTTTTTATCCCGTCATTTCCCCTTTTCCTGTAATTGAGAGGTGGCACTCTCCCATGTGTAAAATACGCTCGACAACCCTAAGTAGTCACCAAATCACCAAGAACCGGCAGTAAAATGCTAAATTTCTGTCACTTTTTCAGGGCAAATGAGTTACTCCGAATCTCTGAAAATGTTTTTGAAGTCGAGAAAGAACACCTGTATTTAAAACGTGAAGTGAAGAAGAAGGGAAAATCAGAGCTATGCCTTTTCTTATAAACTTTAAAGGATGAAATCATGTAGCATGCATTCTGTTGGCAGGATAGCATCATTAAGAGGTCTTTACTCACCTCAGACCCACAGAGGAGATGTCAAACTCCAGCAGGCACAGATTCCAGCTCCCGTCACATAAGCTATTTTTTTTTTTCTTTTTTTAATTCTGAACCGACATTTTGACATATCCCAACAGAAAAGTAGAGGTTCAATTATAAAATTTAATTATGGCTGCTGTCATTCAAACTTTAACAGTTTGAAGGCCATGTTCCTGTGCTCACAGGTGTGACTGCAGCCACGGACGCTTCACTAAGTGACACTCACTGGCCCATTTGAATTTTAAACCCTAAGCCCATTGAAAACAGTTGAGGCTCGTTGCTGAGCTGCAGGCACACTCTCTTTGAACCTGAATAAAGGCTCACCCTGGATTTCATGGATTATCCCACACAAGTCTGCTCCGGTGGACCAATCAGGTCAGACTTGCTCCTGATTGGTCAAAAAGGGAATCGCTGACGTCTGCAAACCCCGGAAATTCCAAACAGCTCGTTTTAAGTCAGGATTTTACATTCACAAGCACTACTAAGTACAGGTTTTGTTATTAAATATCACATTTTGTGGGCTGGGAGGAAAGCCAAAGACCCACAAATTTCACTAAAAGACTTAATAAAGTCATTTTTTGCATAATGTGGGACCTTTATAGGGATAGTTCAGTTTTTTTTGAAGTGGGGTTGTATGAGCTCTATGTGACCACTAAGGACATTAGATACAGTAGAAAGTTGTCTCCTCTCCCTCAGTAAGACACAGACTGTAATCACTGGTGACGAGGAAATAGACGCTAACAGGGAGAGACCGTACCAAATTCAAAGGCTATTTTCTCTGCCTACAAGAACTCAAATCAAAAAGTAATACCAGCTTAAGAGTACGCTACATAAAATATTTTTTAAGTACAATAAGTCTTCGGAAATACAAACATTTATGTCTGTAACCGGCAGCATAGCTTGTTTACATTCCCTACAGCTGAAAGGAGGAGGGGGGACGGAGCGCACTAGCGCTGCGCGGAAGGATACATGACCACTTAGTTAGGTCCGGATAAATGTTTATATTTCCGAAGACTTAATGCACTTAAAAATTATTTTATGTATCGTACTCTTAAACTGTGGTATTACTTTTTGATTTTAGTTCTTGTAGGCAGAATGTGGTATCGTATTGTATCGTATCGTATCGTATCGTATCGTATCGTTTCGTATCGTATTGTATCGTATCGTATTGTATCGTATCGTATTGTATCGTATCGTATTGCAACGCCCACTTAATAATTATGCTTAGACATTGTGCATGCCATTGTTAGGAGAGGGATACTTATTCATCTGTCTTTCTCTGGTCAGCATGGACGGGCAGCCAGAAGGCTCTCATGAACTGAACTGTCACAGGAGTGGAGATTCTTGAAGGGAGGGGAGGTGATAAGGGACGGTAAGAGAGAGACAGAGATGTACCTGAGATAAACACAGCACAGCGAGGTGAACCTTCTTTGACCCTTCTTTGCTTTTGTTTTAGTTCTGAGTATTACTTCCCAAATATGTAACACATTTTACTCCACCAGCTGGCGACCCAGTCAAATATGGGGTCGCGACCCATAGTTTGGGAGAGGCTGATCCAAACAGTACACTGCTTGCTGCTGTTAGCGTGGCTATCACTGTTGATGTGCCAGTGCTGCTTCTGTTTTCTGATCGTAAAACAGGCAGAGCTGAAATGTGAATAAACATGATCGGGTTGTGTCTGGTGTTACTTTTTGTGAATTATTTAAGTCACTGCTTGTGGGTTTGACCATGAAATGTATTACATTACAGCCGAGTTATGATATCTGTTATCTGTTGTTTACCTTTATTCTTCATAGATCTCTTTTAGCTCCTTAATTTCAGAAAGTCTCTCAAGCAGAAAAAAAAAAAAAATATATATATATATATATATATATATATATATATATATATATATATATATATATATATATATATATATATATATATTTATAAATATTAAAAATATATTATATAATATATAAAAAAACTTAAAAAAAAAAAAAAAAAAAAAACACTACAAAGGAGAGGCAGTAATAACACCAGTGGTAATACCACTTCCATTATACTGCTGTGTCATATATTTATATGAATTGTAAAAGGCGTCATGTTCAATAGAAACAGGATACAGAGATATCTGACACTGACTAATGAAGCAGCGTTCAGCCACAGGTCTGTCTCAGGGCACGCACAGAGCTGAAGGTGACAGACACGCTCCATGTTGGCAGCTCTCCGTTCACCTCCCACTGCTCCCCTCCCTCCCCCAGAGGAATGAAGCAGGCAAAGCTGCTCATACCACACAAATTCACTCACACACTCTCTCACACACACACAGTTGACAGCCTTACTTCATAGCACCCCATGCTTTTCGTGTTCAAATGAGACACATCCAAGACTGCTAATTTACAAGGAAACGGCGCACCCAGCTCTTTGTCCTGCTTCCATTAAGAGTGTATGAGAAGGTGGCGGGAAAGACGGAACAGGCTTGCAGCCTGATCTGAAAACCACAGCTCTTTCATGCTCGGCCTGACAAAGTAGCACTCTGGCTGCTCGAGCAAATGGAAGATATCACAGGCATTATATTGCTGATGCTCATTAACAGCAGACAGCCAAGAGAAAAATCAATTGGCTTCCTGATCCACAGTAGCAAGTCTGTCTTCAGAAAGAGCAGAGAAACAAATCCTGGCGAAGGGATGTAATGTGTCTCTGTTAGTTGGTTATGCCAAGCTTAAGTCCGTATAATAACAACACGTCTGTGTGCAGAAAAGGAAACATGAATTGTAAACATTTGTTGGAAATGGCTGTTTAAAGTGATCTTCTACCAAAGGTTTAAAAATGAAGCAGCTCAATACACTGACACAGAAACTGGAAAGGTTTAGAGTTTGCAGCTGTAGGATCAACTGTTACAGAAGATATTTATTTCCGGTTTTGTAAAACGTCATTCCTCACAAACTTTGCTGAAAGATACTGTTCTCAGCACAAACTTCTGAAAGCCTCTGTGTATTCTTAAGTACACTGAATGTATGATTGTTCTCAGTTTATTCTTCTTTCCTCTGTCCTTGAATTCAATAATGCTTGAGCTGCTGCATTCAAACAAAGTAAGGACAGAGTCAGAGTTTACATCAGAAGCTGTCAGGAAAGAAAAATCTTTACACCAACGCAGGTGTAGGATTGAGACTCAGCACCAACAGTAAGCTAACATGAACAAGATCTACCTGGGATTAGAGTATTTTAGAGGATTTACACCTGGTTTACTTTTGTTGAAAGATTAAATAGAGCCCAACAATGTAATACACCTTTTTTCAGAAAACAGAGTCCTGTTTAGCTTAAAAATCATTGAAATAAAATATAAATTAATAATAATAATAATAATAATAATAATAATAATAATAATAATAATAATAATAATAATAAGAAGAAGAAGAAGAAGAAGAAAAAAAAATATTAATAATATCAATTATTACAATGTTAATGTAAATCAATACTAACCAAGACATTTGACATTATGGGTTGGCTCCTTGACGCTTGTAGACCCACAGATCAATAAAAGAAGTCTATTGATTATATGTGTTTATTTTTGATGTCGTTCCTAAATGATAAACAATGATGACATCAAACAGGAAAAATAAGAAAAATATTTGTGTTTAATTATAAAAAAAATGATTATAATAAGTGAATACATAAAATGTCCCAATGCAGCCACTGATTGGTATCAAACCTAAACAAAAATATCATCTCTTCATTGGCACTCTCAGCTACCTGTTACCATACTTTTTAAAATTTATCCAAAAATTATCACTGATTGCCTTCGTCTTTTGAGAGTTAGGGTGCGGGTAATCTCAAACAAAACACTGATTTTCTATGGGGCATAGAAAATCCTCAGAATGTCCTACCAACAAAAGCAGAGTGTCACAGAGCGTCTGCTATTGACGGCAGATCTCTATGGTGAACAGAAACCTGTTACGCTGATGAGAGCCAGGATCCTGTAAGGCCAATATAAGGGACCTTCAGTCACTACCAGAATCATTAACTGCAATCTTCCTTACATTGTCCCATTTTAGCCTTCCTATACAATAAAGGCAAAATGTATAAACATACAGGCAACCTGCATATATCTATCCAAACATATACCCAGTGCTAAACAAATGTCTTTGATCTACTGTCATCAGAATGAGGGAAATCACAGAGCATCACAACATGCTTTGATTCTGCCTCTTAGTTTTTCCTTCAATTCACCATTTTGAACAAGAGTGGGGCGTTTGAAACAGATTTTATGCTTTTGCTCCAATTTGAGGCAGAAAACTAGAATTTCGAAAGAAAGATGATAATCAAAAATAACGACCAAACACCTAAACACAACCTTTCTTTTGAGGAACAAAAGTAAATTACTGTGATATGTCGATCAAAAAATAATGATCTGCTTTTCTTTTTTTCTGCTTTTCTGTAAAACAGTTTATTTAAAATTTTATGGCGAACAAAAAATATAATCTATCATTAAATATGTAGATTTAATTAAAGAGCTGGGACATCCTGGTGGGTTCACCATAACAGAATCCTAAAAATTGTGTGTGTATATATATATATATATATATATATCCATCCATCCATCTTCTTCTGCTTATCCGAGGTCGGGTCGCGGGGGCAGCAGCCTAAGCAGAGAAGCCCAGACTTCCCTCTCCCTAGCCACTTCAGCCAGCTCTTCCCGGGGGATCCCGAGGCGTTTCCAGGCCAGCCGAGAGACGTAGTCTCCCCAGCGTGTCCTGGGTCTGCCCCGGGGTCTCCTCCCGGTGGGACGTGCCCTGAACACCTCACCAGGGAGGCGTCCGGGAGGCATCCGTACCAGATGCCCGAGCCACCTCATCTGGCTCCTCTCAACGTGGAGGAGTAGTGGCTCTACTCCGAGCTCCTCCCGGATAGCCGAGCTTCTCACCCTATCTCTAAGGGAGAGCCCGGCCACCCTACGGAGGAAGCTCATTTCGGCCGCTTGTACCCGCGATCTTGTTCTTTCGGTCACTACCCAAAGCTCATGACCATAGGTGAGGGTGGGAACGAAGATCGACCGGTAAACAGAGAGCTTTGCCTTCCGGCTCAGCTCCCTCTTCACCACGACAGACCTGTGCAGAGTCCGCATTACTGCGGACGCCGCACCGATCCGCCTGCCGATCTCTCGCTCCATCCTTCCCTCACTCGTGAACAAGACCCCGAGATACTTAAACTCCTCCACTTGGGGCAGGATCTCGTCCCCGACCTGAAGAGGGCACTCCACCCTTTTCCGGCTGAGGACCATGGACTCGGATTTGGAGGTGCTGATTCTCATCCCAGCCGCTTCACACTGGGCTGCGAACCGATCCAGAGAGAGTTGGAGGTCACGGCTTGATGAAGCCAACAGGACCACATCATCCGCAAAAAGCAGTGATCCAATCCTGAGGTCACCAAACTGGACCCCCTCAACACCCTGGCTGCGCCTAGAAATTCTGTCCATAAACGTTAACGGATTCCAACCCTCACTGGAAACGAGTCCGACTTACTGCCAGCAATGCAGACCAAGCTCTGGCACCGGTCGTACAGGGAACGGACAGCTCGTAACAAGCAGCCCGACACCCAATACTCCCGGAGAACCCCCCACAGGACTCCCCGAGGGACACGGTCGAATGCCTTCTCCAAGTCCACAAAACACATGTGGACAGGTTGGGCAAACTCCCATGCACCCTCGAGGACCCTGCTGAGGGTATAGAGCTGGTCCACAGTTCCACGGCCAGGACGAAAACCACATTGCTCCTCCTGAATCCGAGGCTCAACTAACCTACGGACCCTCCTCTCCAGTACCCCCGAATAGACCTTACCAGGGAGGCTGAGGAGTGTGATCCCCCTGTAGTTGGAGCACACCCTCCGGTCCCCCTTCTTAAAAAGAGGGACCACCACCCCGGTCTGCCAATCCAGAGGCACTGCCCCCGATGTCCACGCGATGTTGCAAAGGCGTGTCAACCATGACAGACCCACAACATCCAGGGCCTTAAGGAACTCTGGGCGGATCTCATCCACCCCCGGGGCCCTGCCACCGAGGAGCTTTTTAACCACCTCGGCGACTTCAACCCCAGAGATGGAAGAGCCCACCCCATCATTCCCAGACCCTGCTTCCTCCAAGGAAGACGTGCCGGTGGGATTGAGGAGGTCTTCAAAGTATTCCTTCCACCGATCCACAACATCCCGAGTCGAGGTCAGCAGCGCACCGTCCCCACTGAGCACAGTGTTTACAGTGCACTGCTTCCCCCTCCTGAGATGCCGGATGGTGGTCCAGAACCTCTTCGAAGCCGTCCGGAAGTCGTTTTCCATGGCCTCACCGAACTCCTCCCATGTCCGGGTTTTTGCCTCAGCAACCGCCAAAGCTGCATTCCGCTTGGCCTGTCGATACCTGTCTGCTGCCTCAGGAGTCCCACACGCCAAAAAGGCGCGATAGGACTCCTTCTTCAGCTGGACGGCATCCCTCACCCTGGTGTCCGCCAGCGGGTTCGGGTGTTGCCGCCCCGACAGGCACCAACCACCTTACAGCCACAGCTCCGATCGGCCCCCTCAACAATTGATATATATATATATATATATATATATATATATATATATATATATATATATATATATATGTGTGTGTGTGTGTGTGTGTGTGTGTGTGTGTGTGTGTGTGTGCGCGTGCGTGCGTGTGTGTGTGCGTGTAGTTACGCAGTTGTTGCTGCTTAGCTATCTGTTCCATTATATATATATATATATATATATATATATATATATATATATATATATATATATATATATATATATATATATATATATATATATATATATTTTTGTACTGTTAGGGGATTTAAAAAATATATTCTAATTACAACATTTGTAATACATAAATGTAATTAATCCCATTTTAATCTCATTTCTACTTAAGGTCCCCAAAATAAAGTGACATTGCATCTATAGACATCATTCGATTGCAACCATTAACTGCGTTTATAGAAGTAAATTGTAGTTTTCAGCTGGGGGAGGTGGGGTCTGGCGGAGCTTTTCAATCAAAATCATGCTCATAAACCACCGTGGGTGAGAGCGGTCCGCTCTTTGGATGAGAGCTCAGCATGGATATGAAGAGAAGATGTGGCATGAGGTATAGTGAGACTCTGCAAGTCAAAAAAGTTCAGGCAGTTCACGCTCTGACTGAGGATATGTTGAGGTAGTTCAGAGAGAAAGAAGCAGTGCCATCATGAGACACTAGACGGAGATCATGGAGACGATCTAAGGATGGAGCACCTGAGATGAACTAGATAAAAAAAGTATGTTTTGTCTGTTTTTCGGAACAAAAACAGGAAGAGAGACATAAAAGGAGAGAGTCCACTCTTCTTAGGTAGTGTTGGTGTTCACAGAGTCAGAGAAAACAATATTATTTGGGTCTTGAAAGATCGTTCAAGATGCTTTGAAAATGGCTGGCAGCCAATGAGTTAATCACATTAACTTTTTATAACACGTTTATTTGCGGTGTAATTAATCTTAGTACCGTGTTAAAGTCATAGCCCTATTTTTTCTTTCTCCGTGTTACATCCACTTTCTTAGCTGCTCAGGATAGCTTCTTCCACTCAATAACATCAACACACAAAGTCACCTGCGCACTGAGCGCTCTGTGATGTAACCACACTTATTTCACCCAGAAACATCTCAACACAGCTGAAACATCAACGTACAGAGGAGGGGGTTGAGGCAGACACTGACACTGACAAACATGTATTGAGACCCATAGGAGATGACTTCCTTTAAAAGTTGACATCATTTTTTTATTATATTTTAGGAAAATTCTGCAGACGCTACCTTTACTGACAGATGTAAAAGTGAAACACAGTCCTTGTACTGTGTCCATAACACTTATAGAGCCATCATGTCCACAGAAAGTGTGCTTGACTATTCTTCTTTACCTCCACTTTTATCTGAGTGTAATGACCTTTACTTACTCTATAGATCAGCAGGGACAGCACAGCAGCTTTACATCCAGAGGAGAGTCCATGATCAGTTATTACACCAAGATATTACACAAGAGAAAGTGTTCAGAGAGGGAAATGTGCCAGATTCAAACACTTTGTATGATCTTGACACCAATCACTGAACTGCTACATGAATGAATTTAAAGAGGGAACATTTTGACTTAACCTGTAACAGTCAAAAAAGACTAAATTTGACCAAAAGTAACAGGTGTTTCCATCATAAGGTAAAGACTACATGTAATATAGTTTCTAAAATGAATACTGGATTTTACTTATGGAGCATTTTTACTCTATTTGATTTTTAACTGATGCTGCTCCAACCATGTTTTCAGAAGACAAAGGAGAACAAAAGTCCCTTTTAAAGCATCTTATACCACAGGAAAATCTGACAAGATGATCTTTATAACTTTCAGAGAAGTGGGACCTTGCTGACTTTTGCTGGTAGGGGGGAATATGACCCGGTAACAGCAGTGCAGTGTAGACCTTACCCTGGATAACACAATGGAGGACCATCAACAGAGCAAAAAACAAAGATTATGCTCTATGTGAGTGAGTATACCCAGTTTGGCCACAGATTGATAATGTTGGCAGTGTTTGGTGTTCATTAACTGTTTGTAGATTAAACTACTCTCTAAAATGGATTTAGCATTTGGATTTCTGGAGGATAAATGCTTAAGGTTTGTTTCACACAAGCTGCTGGGCTCTTGTTAGCCCTTTGCCCTGTCCTCTTTAACAGGAAGTGTTTGACTTTAAAAGAGATCTGCTTTAGATGCCAGATGCACACACATCAACCTGAAATTAAGAGAGACAGCAGCAGCGATAGGACGCTGACAGCCCGTGTCTGTTGAAGCGTACGCTGGTATCAGTGTCAGCAGCTTTGAAACCACAGACACCTCCACAAAGAGATTTCTCAGGTGTCTGAGTAATTCTTTATTTGACCCGTGCTACCTTCCTGTGCACAGCTTTGTCCCAGTGGCTCTGCTCTCTAAATATAATAATTACACCTACGTGCAGGATGATAAATGTAGTGATGTGGTGGGAGTAAACCCCGCAGCAGTGAGTGGTCTTGTTAAATGGATCTCAGCCAAGGCCCTCCAACCAGGACATTAGGGCTTTCTACTTCATTATTTCTCTCTACAACTTCATAACAGATACGAGAGCAGTCGTATTTCACTAAAAAATAAGACACAGACTTCATGAAAGGCCTTTTCTTTCTCCACTGTTTGACTGTAGGAGAACTTTGAAGACTAAATGAGTTTTCTTCAAATGTGATCCCAATGAAGGGGGAATTAAGTCGTGTCAAGATGTTTTAAGAAAGTCTTTCAGTTTAATAAGGAGACGGACTCAGTTCAACCACAGACTGTATGATACAGTGTGATCACTAAAACAGCTTTTTATCCTCCGTCACAGACTGATGCTAGGTGAGGTTGAATTGTCCTGACACATCACCAACGTTGCATTTTTCAGTGAAGACATCCTAACCATGTATCAGTGAACAGGCTGAGCCACACTTCCTGTATGTCTGTTTGCCATGCCTCTACTATTAGGAAGTCTATCACATGTGTAACTCTGTTTACAAAAAGAGATTTCACCAACAGTCCCATCGCATCTTAACTCTGCAACATTGCTTGTAGTAAATGCTGCCAAATGTTCCTCTTTTCTTTTCTTCTACTTAGATCTTTCTGCTCTGGTTTTCTCAGCCATAGCATGTTGGAAAGAGAAGGAATAGTAGTGGGCGCAAGAGGGGGCAGGTGCCCCTACTTGTGGCCCAGTTGTTGAAAAACACACACTCGTGCTCTCTTGGGGGCTGTTTACACGACAACAGTTCTAGGGTGAAACACAAAACTTTTGTTGTGTTTCAGCCTAGCATTTACACAAAAACAGTGTCTTAGCCGACCTAAAACGCAATCTTTTGAGAACAGCCTCCAGAGTGGAATTTTTCTGAAAACGCTGGCGCCACCATTGCTGTGTAAACAGTAAGTAGGCATTTTCAGTAGAAACGTTGACCTCACACTCCGCTTTGTGCGATTGCATACTACAACACTACTGTTGTTACGATCGTCACGGACTACCGTGTTGTGCATGTGCTGCTCAGTCTGCTGAATCTGCCGACTGTCTTTCAACAAAATGAGCACCTGTTGTAACCTTGCAGAGCAGAAGGACCTGCCTGATTCAGTTTCTGAAATCCTGCAGATCCATCTTGCCAGGCTCCATTGACTCCAGAATTCACTAAGCTAAATTCTGACCAGCCCAATCAGGGTAAAGAGGCAGGAGAGGAGGGAGCTGCAGGAGCAGTGGAAGTGATGAGCAGATGTGACATCAGCAGACTGTCGTGCTTTTCAGCGTTCCTTTGATTCCTAAGTTAACTTTACAAAAACAGCAGCAGCAGTCGTCTGACGCCATTGTCACTGCTGTTTCTCGTGTTCCTGTAGTTGTTCGTCTATTGTTTCTCAGCAGTGGCGCAGATAAGCTACGTCATACCGTGGCTTGATGTGGATTGGTCTGCGGTGAGTGTGCCAATCAGAATGGTCATCCAATCACCAGCTCCTAATTTTTTTGAAGGTCCCGCCTCTGAAAACAAATCCAAGGAGCTGCTGCTCAGATGGACTAGTGAAATATTTCCGTGGTGGATATATGCAACTGTCCATCTGCCGTGTCTGGTTACACCGGCTCAACTCTACTCCGGTGGAGATCCCTAAAGCAGCTTCTGGATGAGACAGTTATAGTGCCAACTATTGGCCTGGCATTCATACTACTGCATTTTCAGTCCCTCAACATTTCCATGTAGATGCAGATTTTTCTACTGCATTTGTTAGCGTTTTTGGATGAAACATTGTTGCGTAAACAGGGCCTTAGAAGACAATATATGCGCAATAATGGCCTCATGGGAGCCAAATTGCACACTAAAATGCCCTTTTTGGATCCAAGATTGGTTGCAAAAATGCAAATTAAAAAAAAAAAAAAGACTTTGTAGCCTAAATGCAAACTGAAGTGCCAATAAAAGCCAAAAACTGAGCTAAAATACCCTTGTTGAAACCAAAATATGCGCTAAAGTGCCATTTTGGGAGCCCAAATGCACTTTTGGGAGCCAAAATGCATGATTTAATGGCTTCTTGGGCACAAAACCGCAAACTAAAGTGCCCTCTTTGGAGCCAAAATGCAGTGCTCAAGTGCACTCTCGGGTGCAACAATAAAAAGAAAAAACAAGTGTTCTTGGGAGCTTAAATACAAACCACAGTGCCCTCCTAGAGCCATAAAGTGAGCTAAAATGCCCTCTTGAAAATCAAAATGTGTTGCAAAAATGTCCTTTTTGGAGCCAAAATGTGTTCTAAAGTGCCCTCTTAGGAGCTAAAAAGTGTTTTTAAAAGCCCTACTGGTTGGAAAAACACTTAACTACTTACCTGGGTGCAAAACTCTGTGCTAACATGCTCTTGAAAAACACACTGAATTTGAGTGCTCTCTCCAGTGGTGACAACTTCCTTCCTCTTTGCAAACAGCCACAGGTTGCCCACCTGCCAGCCAAGTCAGTCATGCCCTTATATGGGCTAAATGTGTAGGTTGAATAACTTTAAAAATAACTAACTAAAAGAAAAAAATGACCCCCATGCAGTGTGTGCTGATATATAGAGGAACTATTCAGACCACAGGTGTTTTTGGTACCAGGCTGTAAATGTGTTCATTTCCTGACGTGAGGACTGTTTTTGAGCTGGGTTTGTATGTGGTTACTGGTGTTTCTGCTGTCATCCTCAAGCAGAATCTGCAGTTTTTAACAGCACTGAGTGGTCTTCAAATTTTTAAACCAGAGGTTACTTCTAGGACCAACTTGATAAAGAATAATAATATTAAAACAATAGTAATTTAAAAATATATATTGTTTTTTGAAGTATTAATTTCTATAAAAAGCACAACATTTTTACATAGCTGAAATACAACACAACTCTAATGTATGACCTTTAGTAGTGGCTAATGTGGTCTGCATCATTTTTGAGGAAATACTGAGTCTGAGAGTCTGTGGAGGTAAACAACAAGAGTTGGTGAAGAACAACAGTCCTTTGGCTGACCCTACAGCAGGTCTTTAATCTCTATCTGAGGGATCCCCATGTTGCCCTGTTCACTGGGAATTTAATCCTCCCAGCATGCTCTGGCTCTGTTTCAAGCTTTTCTCTCAGCTTGAAGTTGTTCTCTACCTAGCTCCCTGTGGGTCGCTATACTTTTCACCCTACTCTCCAGGATTTCCATTTGACCATGAATACTCAACACACAGTACCGTCATCTTTGTGTGAATGGAGATACAGACACATTAAACATTTAAGAACAAAATCCAGTCTGAGACAAACGTGAGCAGTTATTAGTAAGAAAAGTGTTTTTGCCCTCAGTTACCATGCCGGACACGTTTCAGGCCTTGTGGAGGAAACTGGGAAAGAAAAAGCTGCTCTTGTACATTTTTATGGAACTCTGAAGACAGGGAGTCATAATTAGGCCTAATTAGTACTCATTTGCATGTCTGTGATAAGGCCCAGCATGGCCACAGTGTGAGTTCACTGTGAGTTTGGGCCTTTATCTGAGAACACACTTCCTCATTTGTGCTTTGGCAGTGGGCCTGTGCGCTGCATCACACACACTGTATCAATGGATCAGCTTGTCTCTGATCACAGTTGTATGAGTGTGTTATATGTTGGCTTATAGAACAGTGCGTCTTTGATTATAAACCCACACCCTGGTGAATTTAGAGTGTGTTCACACCTGTTAGCTTTGATCTGATTCACATGAAAAATAAAACACTGTTGTACGTTTCCATGGGGCCTGTTTGTGTTTACGCTGCAGTACTGCTCAGCAGGATGTCACACACACTATGTCACAGCCTCTTTACCCAGTTAATACTGTACGTTAACAATCCCATGCTAAGCACAGACTGTATATAGAGTGGACAGTGTGGCTCCATCATTTATCATTGTACGGTTTTAAAGCCAAAATACCCCCGTCACAGGCGCAGCCATTGAAGCAGTTGTGCAGCCAGAGTCTGCGCAGTAGAGACTGTGAGGGACTCAGAGAGAATCTGAGTGGAGCTGCGTGACAAAAATATATATATATATTTTTCTTTTAAGAGTCTAATCTCTTCTTGACTCTACCTCCAGACATATTTAACAGTCCCTGAAAAAAAATACACAAGAACAGCAGCTGTCAATCATCATTAAATGTGATGTAAAGCCTTGTTTTTAGTCTCTTATAACTAATGAAAAAAACTCTTCAGAAAAAAAGAGGAATTGAATCCTCGGCAGCCAAATGATATCTCCAAATCACTACAACAATTGGACAGGAGAAACATTCTGAATTTTTTAAAGTTTGACCACAGCCCATCTGGAATGACTGGGGAGAGAGTTTTTGACCTATACTGCAACCAGCCACCAGGGGGAGCAGTTTTTTTTGTGGCAACCTCACTTCAAGCCAAGCGCGTGGGCAGTCCTTCCAGATGAGCTGTGGTCAAACTTTAAAAAATAAAAACACCAGGTAGAAATGTTTCTCATATTTGTATGCTGTGGTGATATGAAGAAGTTGTTGGGCTGTGTTGTGTCCAGGAATTCTTTGTTTCTGAAAAGTTTCTTTTTCATTATTTATCAGAGGTTAAAACGGGGTTTCACTTCACGTTTAACAGTGATTGACAGCTGCTGTTCTTGTGTAGCTTTCCGGTAATAGTAAAATATGTCAGGAGGGAGAGCCAAGAGGAGATTAGACTTAAGAAAGTTTTTTTTTTTTTTTTTTTTTTTTTTTCTCGTACCCAGCCTCACTCAGATTCTCTCAAAGTCGCTCATTTTTTTTACTGAATCAAAAAGTCAGATGGTCTAGTAGCCTGATAGGTGAACCCCAGTCTTGTTCCACCTTGCTGTATACTAAATAGAATAGAATAGAATAGAATAGAATAGAATAGAAAATACTTTATTTATCCCCGAGGGGAAATTCAGGAGTCACAGCAGCAACCAATAAAAAAAAGTAAGAAAGAGTATAGAAAGTGCAAAGAGGTCCGCAAGAAAATAGATGACGACATCCCGTCCACCACTCGTCCACCACTCTCCAGCCCAGCCAGTCTCCACCTCCACAGGGTCCAGGACTGAGCCTCCCCAGCACTCTGTTCAGTCTCTGTCTCCTGGATCCTGTCTACTCACAGCAGGGGAAGCTCCTCCAATGTTGCGCCAGTGTCCGATGTCAGCTCCATCAGCCACGTCCGTGAACAGCACGATGCCACTGGATTAGCACAGCTAGCTCGTCCATCCCACCAGAGATAGATCCCACGTTCCCAACAACGATGGATGGAAGGAAAGGTCCACGTCGTCACCTCCCAGCTCACAGCACGTCGTCCTCACCTCCTTCTCCTCACCTCGAGGGAAATCATCAAGCCTTACACTAGTTAGCATTGACATGCTACAGGCTGCTAACAGCTAATTTCACATGTAAACAATGCAGCCATGGTTACATGTAGGATCTCCAGACAAACACAGGAGAAAAGTAGTAAAAATATCACTGAAGCCACAAAAAGTTTGGTGTCCGTGACCAACAATGAACCATATAAAGTGATGATCCACTCCAAATACAAAGATGACGAAAATAGACGAAAAAAATTGCAAAAAACTGACAAAGAAGAGAGAGCTGCTTCAAAAGGCAGCTACTTGGGCAGCGCCTAGCAACGAAAAAAAAAGAAAAAGAAAAAAAAAAAAGCTAACATAACAGTATTGAGAAGCTATATTCTGTAGCTTCTGAATACCAATACCTATCTTTTATCATGACTTTTATTACTTTATGTTTTATATGTTTAGCACTTTGTATGACTTGTCACTCTGACCAAGGTTTGATGCGTTTATTGTTTATGTGTTGAAATGTGATCACTCTGTCTGCAAGACAAAACTACCCTTGGGTAGAAATAAAGTAAAGTTGAGTTTAGTTCAGTTTCTACCGTAAAGACTCAAAGGCTTCACAAAGGCTGCGCCTGTAACAGGAGTTGTTTGGCTTCAAAACCGTGCAATGTTAAAAGATGGAACAACTCTGTCCACGCTTTAAACAGTCTATGAAAACACCCAGTTGATTTTCAAAATAAAATTAACCGTGTCGACACCAGCTCAACTTAATCAACAGCAAACCATGATGAGCACAGTCAGGACAGGAGTCAACAGATTTGAGCTTTTACAGCCCAACATGTATCAGGAGTGGAGGTCCCGTTCTGTGCTGGACCGAACACTTAGCTGGCGTGAGCTGACAAATAGGAGAGCATGCAGTCAACATTTGATGGAGCAAGGACAGGATGAGTCCAGTGTAAAGGAACAAGACCAGCATAAATTATCCTTAAATTATCCAAATCTATCCTTCTGGTGTGTGGCCTGTTGTTTGGTTTGTTCCTAAACAGCTTTGTAGCAGAAGTACATCATTTAAGGCAACTAGACCAGTGGTTCTCAAATGGGGGTATGTGTATTCCTTAGGGTACGCAAGGGCACTCCAGGGGATACGCAAGATTCAATGATGTATTTTCAAAAAAATAGCAACCAAGCAAAATTCCTTTATCACCATTTTTTTAATCAATGTTTTAATCCAATATGAGTTTAAGTTCACAATCTAATATCATATTCAACAGACACTAAGAGTACAGTGCTATGTTCCTTTGTTTTTCCATCCAAAACTGCTTTGTGCTTGTTAGGGGGTACTTTGGGAAAACATATCATAGGGGGTACATGACTGAAAAAAGTTTGAGAACCACTGAACTAGACGTACACTACAAGTGTGACGATTCAAGCTTTGTTCCAGTTGCTGAGATAACTAAACCAGCGACTTCATGGTTGGACAAGAAGTGAGCCAAAAACCATCTCTTCAAGGCAATTTCAGCCTGCTTGTTTTGTTCCACATTAGATGTGATTGTTGTAAAGACAAAAACAGAAATAAAAGAAACAGTCATCATTTCTCTTCACAGCCTTTGAAATCATTTCAGCGTAGTTCTTTGTTGTAAGAAGCGAGCCAACCATCCAAACTCATATCTGTGTCTTTCATTGTCAGCTGGTAAACAACAGACAGACTTTTCTTGTGTCATTTAAGAAATGTGATGTAATATCTAAACTCTGTGTAACCAAATGATAACCCCTCTGTCTCCAGCCCTGTGGACACTTTTAACACGATGCTCAATCTGAAGCTGGATGGCCATGCCGTCCCTCCTCACTGCTGCTCAGACATGGAGGATTGTTTCCATTTCTGAACTTTAGTGAACAGTCAATTATGTCCACTGTGGATGCAATTTAAGGTGAGGTCTACAGGCCCTTGTCACTTTACAGGATGTCAGGTTAGAGTTTGTATTAAAACACTCCCACGGGCTTTCACTGCAACACTGGTTAATATGTCGGTGCAAATGGTTCAGGAAATAAACAATGGCAGGCCCTCATACTTAGCCATGGTGTTAAGGTGTGATATGACAATTAAAGGTGAACCTTTCAGAGTCCAATTATGTCAGGATATGACACGCATTTATAGCACAGGGGCAACACCTGGCCGAATGTTAACTTAGGTAGAGTCTGTGTATTTCCTCAGGTCAAACCTCACAACTGAATGAGTATTCCTAGTGACATTTTAACACTAATATTGACAGTCAGTAATTCTTAATTAAAAACATAAAATCTTTATTTCTTTGTCTTGTTTGTTCGTCTTTCAGCCGATTGGTTTCAAAAAGTTGTTAGATCCTCATTTGACCCTTGTTCATTCTGGCCAGAAAGAAAGAGATATGACGATACAAGTTGAGGCTGTAGTTTGTAGAGCATTACAAACTACTGTACAATTCAGACTAACATTAACATCATAGTCCAGCCCTGACAGCAGTATATGGAGAACGACACAGGGTCTATTGCAGGCGCTGTCAGATTACGTCCTGCTGGTCCCAGCATCAAGGTTTTCTGAACCCTGTGTTTATTTGTTCTGGAGGGTTGACTGAGCAGCTGACGGAGCCTGAAGCTGACTGCTCTATTTCACACAGTTAAGACATGGTCACACATGGGAGCTTCTGGCGTACTCCGCTGCAGTTATATATAGAGCCAAGACACTTTCTGATAAACACACATAATGATCTACAAGTACACACACACACACACACACACATACATACACTGTGTGTCTGGGGACAACTGTCTATTCAAATACACTGGAAAGTTCCAGTATTTCCCGGTGATTTACACTTCAGCTAAAGTACTTGTTTGCAAATGTACATGGAGTTAGTGTTTGGTAAAAGAATGGGATTTATTAAATCTTAGTATTGTAAACATGAACATGTACGGATGCTGGATGTTCAGACTTAACGTTTGCAGATTTTCAAACCCCTACATATCCATATGTTGTAGAAACTCCTGAATCTGTCTGTAAACTGATCAAAACTGTCTGAGGGTGGGAGGCAAGAGATCTTAACCAGATCTTAACCAGATCTTAGAGACTTGCTGAAATGATGAGGTCATCCCATTAGGCCCTCCGAACTGATTCATGACACACTTGAGGGGCGGGCCTTTAACACTAATGGGTGTTCACGAGCCTCTTGAGGGCTAGCCAATCAGAGGGAGGCGGGTTTGTGGAGCGATCAGAGTATCCATTCATTCAAAATTGAATGACCATGATCTGGCTCCCGATCGTAAATCTCATCTTTGTTTATCAAAACTACATCACTGACACATGGTCAGAAGTCATCAGCAGGTCAGAAACTAGAGGTTTTGGACAAGGAAAGTTTAACTTGGAGATGAAAAACTTAATAATTCTAAACGACACAACACGTCTTTTCTTTATGGACACCAACAGAAAGGAGAAGGCATGGACTGAAGGTGCTGAAGTTTTGGGAGGACCAGGTGATAATAGCATGCTAATCAATACCTTGAAAGTACTTTGTCATGGGTGGGTTCCTGCAGGAACACGCAGTGCTTCTGTGATCTCTTGATCTTGGGTATCCAGCTGCTATGGGCGCTGCATGGTGCTGAGATGCATCCACTGTGAATTGGCACCATAGACTGTAAAAAAAAAAAGGACATCCACTTGCTTGGCTCGAAGTGGGGTCTCCACACAAACTGCTCCCCTGGTGGCTGGCTGCAGTATAGGTTGAAAAATCTGACTCTCCAGTCATTCCAGATGGGCTGTGGTCAAACTTTAAAAAAATTGATACATCTGGTAGAAATGTTTCTCAAGTCCTGTTGTTGTGATTTGAAGATTTCATTTGGCTGTCTTGTATTCAGGTCCTCTTTTTTCTGAAAAGTTTTGTTTTCATTAGTTATACGAGGTTAAAAACAAGGCTTTACGTAAGGTTTAATGATGATTGACAGCTGCTGTTTTCGTGTATTCTTTTCAGGGTTTGTAAAATATGTCGGGAGGTAGAGTCAAGAAGGGATTAGACTATTGAAAGAAAAAAAATATATTTTTTTTTGTCACCCAGCTCCACTCAGATTCTCCCAGGATCCCTCATAGCCTCTACTGTGCAGACTCTGGCTGCACAACTGCTACCAATGGCTACGCCTGTGACGGGGGAATTTTGGCTTCAAAACCGTACAATGATAAATGGAGCCACGCTGTCCACTCTATATATAGGGTTGGCACTCACGCTTTATGTGTGAACTGGGGGTTAGGACTGTATTATGTTTTTCACCAAACATGACGCATAGAAATAAGACACATGGGATCAGTACAAGAGAAGCTGTGTGGCCTTTATACTTTTTAACACTCCCTGAGGCAGCCATTCTCGAACTGTAGGGGGCAGTGTATCACAAATGCACACATACCACAATAGTTAACGAAAGTGAAAGAAGTTTACAACTTTTTTTTTTTTGTACATAAGACACTAGGAGCCCCGGTTCGTGGAGGTTAGAAAATTTTTGAAAAATTTTCTGCTTGCAAAGGACCATACAAGGGGATGAGGCTGCTGAAATGACATAATTCATCCACAAGAAGCTTCATGGCCCTTAAGTGTCATCAGTGTTTTCTAAAACACCAGTCAGAGAAACACATGAGCTGTAAATCATGTAAAAATACCACAAAATCACGAGAGAGGAAGATTAAAGCTCGAACTGAATAAAAAGAAAGGTATACCTGCGTTAAACATTTGGATTCATAACTGGATTTATCTTTGTAGTTATAGCTAAGTTCTGAGCTGCTTTATTAGAGGAACTTATCAGTGGAAACAGAGAACAGAAACAGGAAGAAGAAGGTGGTGGGTTTATATGAACAACAGAGCCATAAAGAAACGTTGGACGGGCCTGGTTTATTTATTTAATTCATCACTTTCCTCTCCGAACAAAATGTTCTTCTCCTCCCTCACGCTCTTTTTTCGTCACATCCTTAATTACCTCCTCCAGTCTCGTTCCACCTTTCCAGCCTCCTTCCCTCCTCGGTCTGTCTTTGTCCTTGGTTTCTTTTCTTATTCCCCAGCCCATCCCCTACCCGGCTCCCTCCCCTTTCCTCTGTCTCTCTCCTTTTCTCCTCCGTTTCTCTGACTCTCGGTGATCAGGGGAGGTCAAGAGCGTTACATAGAAGTGAAGAGGAGATAATCCTACATATTAAAGCCTGTAAAGGCTGCTAATGCCAGATCAAATAGTGAGGTATTCACAGCCGGAGAGGCATGGCTGACTGCTGCTGATCACTATCAGAGGCTGGCTGAAAAGATGGGCGAGCTGCTGGCTGAGCCTTTGTCAATCACAAAGAAAGCGCACAGTTCTCCCATACAGAGCATTGTGGCTGGGTAAAAATACATCAGTAAGCTGGTCATGGTTCTAATAACAGCATATTTAAAATCATGACAGCTTTCTGACACGTGAGAACAGCTGATTCGTTTGGGAAGAAGCAGGTTAAGAGACCTCTTAGTTTAGGCTGTTTTCTTTGAGTTTGAAAATAAAATTAAAAGCGTTGTGTTACTAAAGAATTGGAGCAATTTTTTTCATCTCTTTTTTGTCATCTTTGTGTTAGGAGTGGATCATTACTTTGTATGGTTCTTTGTTGGTCATGGACACCAAACTTTTTGTGGTTTCAGTGATATTTTTATTACTTTTCTCCTGTGTTTGTCTGGAGAGCCTACATGTAACCATGGCTGCATTGTTTACATGTGAAATTAGCTGTTAGCAGCCTGTAGCATGTCAATGCTAACTAGTGTAGGGCTTGATGATTTCCCTCAAGGTGAGGAGGTGGAGGTGAGGACGACGTGCTGGTTCTCAGGTGTGAGCTGGGAGGTGATGACGTGGACCAGTCCTTCCATCCATCGTTGTTGGGAACATGGGATCTATCTCAGGTGGGATGGACGAGCCAGCCCTGCTAGCCCAGGGTCAGAGTGGCATCGTGCTGTTCACGGACGTGGCTGACGGAGCTGACATCGGACGCCGGCGCCACATTGGAGGAGCTTCGCTTGCTGTGAGCAGACAGGATCCAGGACACAGAGACTGAACAGACTGCTGGGGAGGCTCAGTCCTGGACCCTGAGGAGGTGGAGACTGGCTGGGCTGGAGAGTGGTGGACGAGTGGTGGACGGGATGTCGTCATCTATTTTCTCGTGGACCTTTTTGCACTGTCTATACACTTTCTTACTTTTGTTTTCTTAAATGCTGCTATGACTCCTGAATTTCCCCTCGGGGATAAATAAAGTATTTTCTATTCTATTCTATTCTATTCTATTCTATTCTATTCTATTCTATTCTATATAGTTAAGAGTAGTGATTTGCTGATCAATCTAAAATATTGATATACTAATGCCAACATTGGGATCAGTGTTGATCAATGTTTGGGTGTACAGATTGATACTTAAGTTTCACTTTCTCTTCTCTAGTATGAATTTCAACACACTGACAAACACAATAAATCTCGCTTTGAAAATTTGAAATGTATTGATTTAATTTTATGTCATTTTGTTTTTGTGTGAGATGACGTGTGTTTGTATGACCTTGTGTGTGACGGGGCTCTCTGGAGTACCACGTTCATTTTCGTGGCTCTTGGTCTCTGACTGGTTGGACACCCCTGCTTAAAAGAAACATATAAGGCTGAAATGTGAACTGTGTCTACATTCACCCTCTGACTGGAGTATCTGTGTGGATAAAGTGTCCCAGCATCATTCAACACACAAAGACAGAAGTCAGAAGGTTCAACACTGACATTATCATTCATCCTTGCTGATGGCCTCAGAAAATACATCTTTTCAAAGCCAGTTTGTCCATGACATTAGGAGCTAACACTTATGTGAGTGTGAATATGATTACATGTTCCATATTTAGAATCAATATTTACTTATTTATTGAAATAGTTCAGGAAATTTCGCTCATTTTTTTTTTCTTTCTCGGTCTCAAAACTGTCGACTAAACCCTGAAATGCAGACACCTTCCGTACATTGTCTTTACAGTAGGAGAGTGTCTCTGCAGCCATGTGTACTTGCAGACATCACAGTTAGCAGAACAAGAGGAGCAGGAGCTTGTGGGCCCCGTAATCACACAGAGTGGCCCCAAAGTCCAGGCATTAATCATTGTAAGCAGCTGTGACAGGAAAATCAAAGACTTAGCCCCTATAGCTCTGCTCTCTGCCTCCCTCGCCCCAATGGACCCCAGATGCTCCGGCTTACTAACTGTGGACTTCAGAAAGACACAGACACAGAGAGGGGGAGAGGCGTCATGCAGTAGTTTCTACCAGCCGGGAGCGTCATTCATCTTTGTCGAGAGTACATGTACCGTTTGCTAAGCCATCATTAAATGATGATGTGTGCTGCTCAGCCTGACCACACACACACACACACACACACACACACACACACACACACACACACACACACACACACACACACGCATATACACACACACACACAGAGGAGTATATTTTTATGCTTAGATAGGCACACTTTCTTCCCCATACGCTCACACGCACACAGAGCGTGAGCGATGAAATCGACCGAGTCCTGGGAGAATGTGAGAATGTGTCCTCCTAAACAATTTAAAGCGCGCCCCGATAATTGTTCCTGTCAACTGTAATCACATCCAATCCACGTGTTAATTACAGAATACATTAAATTAGAGCTTATTAGGATTTTCAACAGTGTATGATGATATTCTGAGTGACAGAAGACGTGACAAAGGTATCGACTGGTTTGTCAATTTCGATGAGTTATACAGTAGTTTACCGACTTGTCAAGCAGACTTCTGTCAGATGAGTTTTGGATGTCTGAAAATGATGAGTTTGATATAAACTGACTCTGCTCACTCCAAATAATGGTTGAAAAGTCATCCCAGAATGCACCTGCCCTCCTGCACGCCTGTGGAACGAAAGAAAGACAACAAACTTGAACTTTCTGCCCTGATCAGACGGAGGCTGTGACTCTGTGTGTTTAAAGGATGTATTTATCTCCCCGCTGTCATTGTCTGTGAACATAAGCAAATGTCTGATAATAAGTTGTAGAGTGACTCACCGCAACCCTTCATGCCTCCCCCTGTGGCGGAGGCGTAGGTGGCTCAGTCCAATAAACTGCAGGAGACACAAACAGAAGTAACAAAGGAGAGGTACAACCAGGTCCTCAGTAAACAGTCAACCTCTGAGAGAGAGTGATTTCCCTGATGGCGCAGAAAGTAGACACAGAGTGAGGGTGAGTAACTCCACAGAAACGTTCAATCAAACACATTCAAAAGGTAGAGTGGACTTAGAGAGGGTTTACCTCAGCATACACTTACAGAGGCCTTACACTGACTGTATGAGTAATGTGTGGAACAACTTCACTTTCATTTCAGTGTAAATGTTAACAAATCATAGCCGTGACACTGCTGGTACAAGTAGAGCTCGCTCATAAAACCTACAGAACCAAGAACTCATCTTTTATGTTGGTTTCTAAGGCGTGTTAAAACTTCTGATGTCGTACATTCTGGTGTTTGAGGGAGGACTTGGCTCATTCCCACAAATGCTTTTGAGTTTTGTTGAAACAGTACTTAGTAAGCTGACTGAAAGGTTTTTGAAATTCTTTGT
Organism: Halichoeres trimaculatus; assembly: GCF_033239565.1. Lineage (NCBI taxonomy): Eukaryota > Metazoa > Chordata > Actinopteri > Labriformes > Labridae > Halichoeres > Halichoeres trimaculatus. Next base: position 27,774,831 of record NW_027437196.1, on the reverse strand, counting down.
CAGAGTCTCCAGGCATGTTTCCATTACATTACACATAGATTTGCGCGAAACGTAAATATTGTGATAAAGAAATGGTAACGGATACACAAAATTTTGAGAAATCTGTCAAATTTGGTCAAATTTTATGCTCTCATGAAGTGCTTTGTCAGAAGTTTCCCTACTGAAGTTAAAAAAAGTGATGGAAAAAAACTTTTTCTGAAAAAAAACGTCACTGGATGTGAATAACAGAAGTACCTCCCTCGGCCACGACCCTATTCCAGAAGTCCCTGGTACATGTGGTGGTGTTTCTGAGGGTCAGTGAAGGCATCAGGAAGACTGTGAGCAGGTCAGAGAGCAGCAGGAGGGAGGGGTGGAGGTGTGTGGGAGAGTAGGCGACCTGCAGGTGATGATTTTCATTCAGTGTTTTGTTCTTGTCTGTTTTGAGCTGGTGTGGTCACGGCTGACAGTGACCTGTCAATAAAAACACAAGCGATCACTAATCAATAGAGCTGGGCGGATCGATCCAAGTATTGATAATATCAATACCAACATTGGTATTGATATGAAATGACACCAGTGTAAAAAAATCAATGCTCAAGTTTAACTGTTTCTCCTGCATGAACTGATGGTTCATGTGGTGGCCTGACTGTGTCTGTGCAAGTCCCGCTGTGTCACAGCTTAGAGCAGCACTCTCTTTCGCTCCCCCTCCCCCTCCCCCTCCCCCTCTTGTGTTTTGATGTTGCAACGTCCCGTGGCTCAGCGGCACCAGGGAAACAAGCAAGCAGGCTTCGCTAGGCTCTATGTTCTAAAGTGATAATTTTTAACTTTGTTTATTTAAGAAAAAATAAACAAAAAACAGAAGTGTACAAAAAAAGAAATGTTCCGTAATTTTTGTATTGTTTCAATTAAAATTTCTAAAAAGAAAGTTTTTTATTTTATTTTTTTTTAACATTTGTTTTGGTTTGATAATTCTTTACACCATATAAAAAATAGATTTTTCTTTGTATTTATTGTATTGTAGTTTCATTTTTTTTTTTTTTTAAGATTTTGTTTTTTTAAAGAGATAATTTTTTGTGCTTTATTGTCTTAAGAAAAGAATTCCTCATTCAACAATGTTTGTTTTGTTACTGTTCTGTTGTTTCTGAACATAAATGTTTATCATGGCACTAAAGTAATATGGAGTCACCTTTAAACTTTGCCCAAATCCTAGGTTTTCACAGCATAATAAAAAAATGAAATAAGATAAAATAAAAAAAAAAATCTAAAACTAAAACACCAAAGGTCAGAGGTTTGATGACACATCAACCTTAGAAACTTAAAAGTTTGGTATTGGTATCAGCGATGCTGGCCCTGTATTTACTTGGAATCAGATCGATACCAAAATTCCCAGTATCACCCACCTGTACCAATCGACATTGCGATCAATTAGCATCGTCATTAATGCCGCGTTCGGATGGACGTTTCCATGGTTACCGACAGTCGCAGGCCTTCCTCCTTTCCTTGTCCTGCAAACTGAACCTTATGGGACGAGATTTTACTCAATTTTTGCTCAACTCTAGTAGTAATAAAAACTTGAAACTTCAGGAATATTGCCTTGATTTTGTGAAACCTGTCATAGAAAATGCAGCTTCTGTTCCAACCAAAATCAACCTGATCCATGTCCGGTCCATCTCCACTCTATCACAACACCAGACCTGATATATTTCCATCCTTGTCACTGCTTCATCTTCCAGCGGCTCTGCTTCATCCAGTTCCAGCTAAGTTACAAGAGCTCTGTTTGTTGGGGGCAGTGGTGCTCATGGGAAATGTAGTGTGAATACAAGAGAGAAAATGATTTTGTGAACACATCCTGACATTGCCTGACGGTGTTTTCCTATTGACGGAATATTTCTCTCTGTCCAAACTGCTGTTTATTGAATAAACGTCTGTGTCTCTGATCCGTGTAGATGATGCTGATAGTCATGGTGGGAGTGATAGCCAGTGCTAATCCTCTCTCTGCACCTGGCTATCTGTGATAGTAAGACCCCACACCTCTGCTGCATTCCATCGGACCAACAAACGCCCAGCGTTGGATTAAGCCTCTTTGACAGATGCTACTTATCTGCATCATACTCACATCTGCCCCTGCTCTTTGTCCCCTGCTTTTAGAGCTTTATCTGCTTATAGCTTATCACATTCTTACTCCTTTCTTTCCTTTTTTTCACTCCACTTTTCAGTCAGGTTATCATTGAGTTTCTTTCTGACACCTGAGTGAATACCGATTTTTACCAAGAGGTTTAGAGGAGGTAATATTTTTGAGATTTTGTGTCTGGAGCTAAAAAAGAGATGATATTACAGCTCAAGGCTGTCCATAGCACTTTCTCCTCCTCAGCAGATTCAAGAAATAATTTACATTTATATCATGTGTATCTGAAACTGATTTAAGATAAGGCAGCACCTATTCTAAAGAAAATAACCAATTCCCCCTATCATATGAATATGACCACTTTTTGTAAACTTTCCTTTCTCATTACTCAAAGAATTGAAAACAACATGTGGCTATGGGGTTTTGAATTTTAAGACTACTAAAGTGTTACACCTGTACACACTTACACAGAAAATGCTCTGAACCACTTGGTAAATGATGTAGGGTCACCGTATGTATGTATTTGCATACACTGTTGTGAGCAATGGCACATTTATTTGGTCATTTCCTTTGAGCATCATAGCAAACTATGCCAAACTCACTCAGGGTGCAGTCACGCTGGCCATACAAATGGTGCTGTCCTCAAGCACATGTGGCACATGTGGGGGGGACTTAGGTTTATAAATGTGGGGGTAGGAGTGATGGGCTTTCATTTTTTATTATTTTCTGTTTGATTGTTTCATTTATTTGTGTGAAGCACTTTAGGTTGCATTTTAATATGTTGGAAAAGTTCTATATAATAAAGTTTGATTTGATTTGATTTGACTTAAATATAAACCAGACCAAACCAGGCACACACATGGCCCACCTAAATCATCTTGACATGTCTGTTTACATGAAATTATTGTTACAGTCAAATTGTTCAGTGATCAAAACACAAGTTTAATTTTACCTAAAATTTGCTAATATCACTAAGTCATGATGATATAATAAGTGAGGCTTACATCTGTCTGTTTTTCCTCTTTCTACAGTTTACTGACTTAGATAAAAGTTCTGATGTCAGGACGACAGAATATTTCTAATTTCTGGTAATGTGACCAGTGTGGAAGCCTGGAGGGCAAAAAGAGCTCTGGAAAATGGGTCCTCCATCTGAACCTCAGGTTTGTTGATTGACGTGTACCTGCACCACCTACCAACAGCAGCAAAATGAAGATATGTAGAGAAAAGTAAAGTTTAGACACTTGGGATCCACGCATAGCTCCTGTGAAACTTTTTTTTTTTGATTAGCTTAAAGATGCTATGAGGAGAATTTGCTTTAACTGGACTGCCTCGCCACCTTCTGGCCACGAGTTTCACACACTGTCGTAAATTACTTTTAGAGAGGTTTGTGTTTGTTTTGTAACTAAATGGAGATCCGATCCAAATTTTTTTGTTGTTTTTGTTGTTCAAGACAACTTTTTAATAGATACAGCGCCCCAAGGGAAGGTATTTATCAGTACAGATACATAGAGCTAGAGTTTGAAATGTGACATCAAGTAAACGCTGTAGTAGCAGAATAACTGCTGACTGTGGGTTGGGATGAACATTATCACAAACAGTTAAGCCCCTGTTTTAGCCTTTAGCTCGTGCTCTATCTCTCTACTGTTTATTATGTTGAAATGCTGATTCAGCATTTCAACATATTGTTATCCTACTTTATTATTATGTTGAAATGCTGACTCAGCATTTCAACATATTGTTATCCTGTGACTTTATTCCACTTCTTCTTATTCTTCCGTACGTTTTTTGGCTCTTTTCACAGCCTTCAAATTTTGTCCGATTTTCACCGTTCAACTTTTAAACTATTCAGCTTGTTTAGGAATAGTGTGCTATATCTTTTCACTTTTCTAACTATTAAACTTTTTGATTTATTCAGCTTTTTCCAAAAAAATTTCTCTATGTTAAACAGATGGGAAATATCAGCTCCTCTGACTAAAATCTGCTTCAACTTCAACAAGCTCTAACTTCAGCTTACTCCCACTTACAGACTTCATTTTTGCTTTAAAATGTTCACTGATCTTTCCACTACTGATATCTGTAATAACTTTTTTAATATCTTCAACTGTTTTTGAGATTTCACTGTATAAGCGACACAAACTTTTCACTCTTTTCACCTCTCCTCCTGCTCTCAGAGGGCGGAATGTTTTCAATTTGACTGAGAGAAGCAGCTGCTGCTACTGAAAAAAACTGCCGATTAACCTGCCATAAAATTCTCAAACTTGACTCAAATCAAACAAAAAAGGCTGCTACTCCTTCAACTTCAACTGCTTCTACCTTTTGCAGACTTTGACTCGAGACTCTGTTCACACATTAAACTGGTCCTATTCTCCTCATCTCATTTACACATTAATCATAGATTTCTGCTTTCTTCTACATTTTTGAGATTTCACTGTTTGGTTTCTCTCTCTTTTTATTTAATTATTTTAACTTTTGTAGGCTGATTTACATTTCCACTGTATCCACTTTCTTTATCCACTCATTGTCTTTTCCTCATTTCTCTTAACATTTTTTTTTTCCTTTATTTTACATTTTCAGTTTTTTCCACTTTTATTCAAACTTTTCCAGCTTCAGCATTTCAACGCATTTGCTGCAAGGAAATGCAACTTCTCTAGTTCCAGGTTCTTCTTCTTATTCTTATTCTTCCGTACGTTTTTTGGCTCTTTTCACAGCCTTCAAATTTTGTCCGATTTTCACCGTTCAACTTTTAAACTATTCAGCTTGTTTAGGAATAGTGTGCTATATCTTTTCACTTTTCTAACTATTAAACTTTTTGATTTATTCAGCTTTTTCCAAAAAAAATTCTCTATTTTAAACAGATGGGAAATGTCAGCTCCTTCCTTTAAATCTCCTTCAACTTCAACAAGCTCTAACTTCAGCTTACTTCCACTTACAGACTTCAATTAAACTTTAAAATGTTCAGCTATCTTTCCTCTCTTCAGGTTTTTATCTGCTCTTAAACAGCTTTTACTGTTTTTGAGATTTCACTCTTCAAGCAACATAAACTTTTCCCACTTTGCCCTAAAATCGAGGCTGCTAGACTGCGGAATGTTTTCAAATAGAGTGAGAGAGGCTGCTGCAGTAAGGTTGTGCGAATCTCGATCGAATTGTCATAACTTCCAAAATCTTCACAGCAGAAAAATAAAAAGTACATTAAATGGTTCACTGAAGGCTCCTGCTTCTTACAAAGGGAGTATTTTAGCAAAAAAATGTACAGTTTTGCCAAAAAACGCCTCAGTGTGAGAGAAACCGTCACATCCCTGTAATCTGAAGTAATGTTAAAATCTGACCAATATTTCTCATCAACTTGATTCCTAACTACTTTTAAACATCACCCTCCTGCGGTCAGTTTTAATCCTATCATCTTGTAAAGCACATCATCTTGTTCATCAGAGTCTCCAGATTCTCACAATGTTTTTGTTTTTCTTCTAGCCCTTAGGGTTTCAGCATAAATGCAGTTTGTTCGGACCTATGTCTAGCCCAAAAATCCAGCTTAAGATCAGTGGATACAAAGGAGTTCCAAAGTTCAACTGCCATTTCACACTCATTATGACATCATGATGATCACCATGGTAACCACACAGCTGTGGATAATCACTGATTAGTCTTTGAAGGACAGAGAAACACATATATTTCTTTATAATGCCTAAACAGCCAACCCAAACTGTCTTACACGAACACATACAGCCAACCCAAACACACACACACACACACACACACACACACACACACACACACACACACACACACACACACACACACACACACACACACACACAAACATTTTACCATCCAAAACCGTCAAAAGGCAGCAGAAGATTCAAACATGACAACCTTTCATCACACACAGCTGTTTATACTGAGTAATCAAAACATTCAGGAACAAAGACACACATGTACTTCAGTTACTTATAATACCATACCTCCCCCTTTGACTTAATCTACATGCTCCACTATTTATACAGCTTTGTCCCACAACTTATAATTGACAAACTGCTGGTTTTTCTTCTTCTTCTTCCTTCCTTTCTTCTTACTAGTGCTACATTAATCTCTGTACTGTTTTTCCCCTATTTCTTCTACTTCTTCTCTCCATTCCACATTTTCAGCTCTGGTTCACATCATAACCCCTTTTTTTAACTTTTAAATGATTAAACTTTATTTAAAACATTTTACCATCAAAAACAGAGACTGAAATAATCTTCTGATCCCCTGCAACTCCTTCAACTTCAACTGCTTCTACCTTTTGCAGACTTTGACTTGAGACTCTGTTCACACATTAAACTGCTCCTATTCTCTTCATCCCATTAACACATTAGTCATAGATTTCTGCTGTCTTCTACATTTTTGAGATTTCACTGTTTGATTTCTCTCTCTTTGTATTTATTTATTTTAACTTTTAAAGGCTGATTTACATTTCCACTGTATCCACGTTCTTAATCCACTCCTTTATTTTACATTTTCAGCTTTTTCCACTTTTATGCAAACTTTTCCAGCTTCAGCATTTCAACGCATTTGCTGCAAGGAAATGCAACTTCTCTAGTCTTTCTTCTGCTCTTCTGTCCTTTTTCTGTCTGACAGTTAGGCTCCAGTGTCCACCATCACTACAAAATTAATCACAGAAACAGTTTTCAGCAGAGAAAAACACAGATCTCTCTTCTCACTTCTGAATTTTGTCAGCTGGTGTGTTGAGACCCAAAAGTGATGTAGTTCAATCCAGTTCTGCTCAACCTGATCAGGAAGCTAAGAAGTAGCATTTTAAATAACCTGCAACCTGTAATTTTGGCGCTAATAATCCCATTTTAAACTGTGGATTACACTCAGGCAGATATCAAGAGGGGAGACTTTTTCAAGATTTCTAAGAAACTCTGCCACACATACCATGTGATACTCAACTTTTTATGCTGCTGTCTGCCAAAAGTATTATTGTACCAATAACATCATGTATCTCTGGTGGAAACTTCAGTTTTGACATAAAAATAAGCCAGGTTTTATTTAAACTGTTATTTTTACTTTTAAAAGTTCACTGATTTTTTTATTTATTTTTTTTTTCCACAGATGTTTTATAAATATGCTCTTGAATAGCAGGTAGAGTTTTTAGAAAGCCAAGAAGCCCATTGCATAAAGATGTTTATCATTTCCTTTGTGTATTCTTTAACTTAAAAAAAAAAAAACATTTTCCTGTTTATTTGTTAGTTTAAATTGCTCAGAGTTTAATGACCTAGAATGCACCTCAAAGCCTGTTCTTATGATGTATTTAAAGGTTTCTATAGTTGAAGTTATCCTAAATTCATACTAAGGCCTTTAAGTGTAAATGTGTAGGAAAGGATCAGAATGTTGTCTAAAAGCATCCATGCTCACACTTCCTGTTGGTTAAAAAGCAGAAACTAAGGAGGCCTTTAAGGACATTTCCTCTGTGATATTTACAACCCTCACTCTTTCTGCACACAAAAGCCACTCTCTTTTTTCCTCTCCATCTTCTAACTACATTTTTATATTCAGGTAATCACACACTTGTTTAAACATATTAATGAACGATTTATTCCACTTTTACCAAACCTGTTTTGTTAAGTGCCGCCAAATACTACGCACTCTAGTTTTAATGAAGGATTCAGGTTTTTTTAATTGCCAAACAAAGCTTGGTCTCGCTTAAACTCAGAAAAAGCTTCATAATATGTAACACAGAATTTATGCAAGAACACTAAAGTGGTTTCAGAAATGTGTAAGCAATTTGCTGCAAGAGCAAATTAAGCTGATAAAAATATAAGTACAAGAGGAAGTCAGATCTTTTTATACTTGGAGAAGTAATTTCTTATCCAATCGATGGAAAATCAACAGAAGTAGGAGATGCTGTCAGTACGTTAAGATGAGAGTGAGGTGTAGCTAATTGGCTACTAATTATGCAGCAAATTGTCTAATTAAGCCTTTAGTTAATTAGGCGTTGCTTGCGCAGCAGTCTTTGGGAAGTTATTTCATGTTTCAGGGTTAAAGGGAAGGCGTGGGAGTGGAGTTTGACAGGAGGGAATGTGGGAAGGCACAGTGGTGTGAATGATATGAGGTAAGAGTTCAGCTGAGAGTGTTGAGGATGCAGGTGCTGGCGTTCTAGCGCTCTGACATCACACAGGCATCTAAAGCCCTGGAAACGCTACTGGTTGATTGGACTTGGTCTAAAATAACTTCTTGTGGTCCGTGTCAGAGCTGTGGCAGCAGGATATCAAGCATCCGTACTTTGGCATACGTAGCCGGATGATCCACAATATGATCTGAATTTCAAAGAAAACAGCTGATCCTGACTTGAGACCAATAACAAGAAATTTGTGTCACATTCAGTTCAGTTCGAGACAAGATCCTTTATCAGTGTGTACTGCTCCGGCACTTCAGCACACCACTGGGAAACCAAAGACAGGGAAACATAAAAATACATTAAATGATAGAATCACACCATGTGATCATTTTCATCCTTCACAAGTCTGATTGTTCTATTTTTTATACGGCAAAGCAGAGCACTTATAAGGTTAAACATAAAAGGATACAAACACTGAGGACAAACGTTCCTCCAAACCTCAAAAAGTATCCCAAAAAGACCCTTCTTCATTTCATTTTCTTTTATTTAATAGTGACCACATTCAATAGACTACTCATGGTGAATTTACAAATTCTGTGTGGGTCTCCAAAGAGCTCATGGACAAGATGTCAAGCTTTAGAGTGCAGTCCAGTTTCCATCTTAGCCCCTGCAGGTATTATGCACAGGTGAGCATGACGTCTTCCCAAAACTTTCAGTTTACAGCTACAGTATGAGCCCATTTAACGCTTGTTGTCAGAACATCCAAAGCTGTTCATTTTTGTTGTTGCTGTGTTGTTCAGGCTGATGTTTTTAACTGTGGCCTTATTCTTTAAATGCTTACACACTCACATGTGGAATGTATTTAATAGGATTCCCCAGCGAGAGAGTAATGTACTTTTATTTGTGTTCAATGGTAAAAAGTGAAATTGTGCTGTAAAACCAAAGTTATAGCAATGTATGCTAACTAGCATATCATGCAACTTCCTATGTAGGCTAAGGGCTCTAATTTCGTAGACCAGGCGCAAGCGCAGGCGCACCTGCCCTGCGCCGGCCTTCGCCGTGCGGACAGGGGGTGACCGGCGCACTTTGCAAGTTTCCTGCAGTGCCAAGAGAGGAGCAGTCCAGGCGCAGTCCAGGCGCAGAGCTGCGTGTCCACGCCTCCCTCCGCGCAGATGGCAGAGGGAGGAGAAAAGCCGTGAGTGGGTTTAACACAGCCGAGCGCTGTTTTCACCAATCAAATGAGCGCCTCTCCTCGCCTTTAAATGCCCCGCGGCCGAGGCGCAGTGTCTGATTGGTCTGACTGATTCACAGCACCGTGGACAGCGTGCTGGTAGCGGAGACGGTCAGAGCCGCTGTGCCTGCAAGCAGGACAATGGACAGCGGGGTGCATCGGAGGACACGACGCGCGTCACCGTGTGGGCCAGCTCCCGGGACAGATTTAATCTGTTCCTTTGTGTTTATTCGGAGTAAAAAAATGAAGAGACAGTTACACAGCTGGCTTATCCATTCAGAATACTTTTGATCCACCTGCACTCCTGGTTTGTCATCGCCAAATAGCAGAACCTTTGGTGATATACTGTATACTCTCCCGGTGTCTCCACCTCATCCTCCTTACAATAATGTACTCCATCTTTTTAGATCACGTTAAAAATAAAGACTAAAACAGAGAAATATGGGAAATCACGGGTAAATCCTGAGTGACATACATTTACTTTGTCTCTTTTTTCTTCGTCTTTTCTCTCCCTCTTTTCTTTGAATTAAATGAAATGAGAGAACCAGATATATACTCAGTATCAGATGTTAAGGCTGTTTATTGTTTAAATGTAAGACGTGCATCAAACTTCCAGCTGCCGTCAGGTTAACTTTCCATTATGACAAACGGCTTTAATCTGACATCAGATGTGACGGGACAGTTAATATAGATATAAATGTATATGCTGGTTCAGACGGTTACATTAAATAGTGATTGCTGTGATTGTTTATTGCATTAAAATGTACCTGACACTCTGGAAACCTGCCTCTGAGGCTTTGATGACATCTGCGCACATGTGTGCCTGTCACCAAATTACAGCTGCGGAGGGTGCACTCCGCCTTGCGCCGAGGATAGACCAGGTTGGAGCTGGCGAGCTTTCAGCGCACTTTTTTGGCACGAAATTGCCACTGTGCCAACATGAATCTGCCGACACCTCCACCTGGTGCGCCGTCAACTCCCCCTGACGCGCCGTCACACCCATCTCTGCGCAGACGGTCTACCAAATTGTCGAATTGGCAGCGCACGGCGGTGCGCCGCATGAAATTAGCACTGCGCAGGCTGCGCCAGGCTTGCGCCCCCTGCGCTGCGCCACGAAATTAGAGCCCTAAGTGTTCAAAATGCAAAAGCAAGGCTTCTAGTTCAGGCTAGCTAAATTACCTTCAAAGCTGCAAAGAAAAATTAGGCCTTTATACAATCTGCTGTATGGTGCTGTACCAGATGTTCGGATATCACTAACACGTCAACTTCAAACACTGTGTATATTTCATCTCTGCAATCATAATACTGTCTACTTCTATGTTAACATAAAATCAATATTCAGGTTAAGGTCAATTTTACATCACATAATTTTGCAATTTAATGGAACATTTGGAATAACCCTGTTACATGCACGAGAAAACAGGGTTATTCCTATTTACCTGGTGCACTGATCAGAACAACAACACACAGACAACATCTCAACGCACTGAGAACATCATGGCACAATGCGTGTCATATCCGCTTTGTCTTCCTGTATCCACAGCAACAACAACAACAACAACAACAACAGCAGCAGCACCGCAGTCTTCTTGTACTCAAAAGACCAAGATTCCTTTGGAACAGGTGAGGCGCTGAACATGTGGAATTCACTTCAAATAGGAGGACATACAGAAAAATTGAAAGACTGTTCCTCTCTTCTGACAGTAGTGATAGAAAATTTAAGTATGAAAGAAGTACAGGATTCAAATAGAGGAATTATATTGTAAAAATAAATGGAAATACCCCCCCCCCCCCCCCCAAAAAAAAAGGAAATAAATAAAATTAATTAATTCATTAATTCATTAAAATAAATTAATGAAAATAAAAAATAAAAAATAGAAACATAAATAAATACATGGAAATAAAAAATAAATAAATAACACGTGGATCACCTTGAGAGAGTAGAACCTGTTGGTATTGGTTGAAAACATAACCAGAACTTTTCTCCACATGCACATTCAGTCCATTTCTGCTCCACCACGGCAGCACAGGTTAAAGGTTTCACTCTGTTCAATCTATTTGCTTTCACTGACTTAGCTCTGCTCAGTTTTCTGTTCAGTCATAGTAATCTGTAGCCTTCTGTGGCAGATATGCAATACTTGTATTTTTCAGTACAGCTGAGTGCAGCACATCATTTCAGCACAGAGCACTCAGTCTGGAGCTGTCTGAGGATCAACACCTGATCAGCACCTTAAAGCAGAACAGAGAGATTTATTTAAAGAGTTTTTAATCTAGTGCTTTGCAAATGGCTTATATATAAACAACTTAATTTTACTCAGCTGACTGTTTTGACATTTGATCCCTGTTTGTGTGTGACTGAGGCTCGGGACTCGCAGTCTCGCAGTTCATGCTCAGTGGGACAGTTGTTCACAGAATAGAAACCCCTGGCCTGGCCCTGCTAGTTATGTCCATTTGTTGAGGCAGTCAAGCTAAATAGGATCTGGTTTTGATATGGTTTGATTTATTTTGAAAGTCACTGACTGTTTTAGGTAGTTTCTGCACCTGCACTACTTCCTGTCCCGATTGATCTTACCTATGGTAAATTCATGCGTCACAGCTTCGGCATCCTGCAAATAGAATGGCTACGTGTTAGCTGTGGCCTGCCGGACCGAAAAGCAACCAGTACACAATGGAGTGGATCCAGTGTAAATTGAAACACTGACTTGAAAGGAAACCTGTATGATCTGGTGTCATGACATAGATGAGACGGACGTTTTTTTTTGTTTTGTTTTTTTTTTAGGGCCAATACCGATTTAGATTATCTGTAGTCCAAAAAAAAAAAAATCCCTTAAGTTTTCATTCATCTCAAGTTAACATTTTCCAATGTAACTGGAATAAAACTGGACTGAATTGAGATTGTGCTGCTTTTTACAGGCATATAATGCAGCTAAATTAATTTTCTGTTTATTTTTAACATGACTGATCTTAAACGTTTTGACCATCTAGGGCTTCCATAGTGTAGACAGGGAGAAACTCAGCGCAGAGCAGCATCAACAAGCAGCTCCGGAATGTCTGCAGTTTAAAACTTTTGATATCATTTTTTAAAGAGGCATGACAATGTTTTCCTTTGGGTATTGATGAGAAGAATGATTTTTGTGTCTGTGAAAGTTAAAATAAGCTCAGAGACTACTGTCTAGTCATGACCCTATGCATGCACAGCTCTCACTGCTGACTGGCTGTTACCTGAAACATATCTCTGCTTGTAACCAATCAGATGGTACTGCGGGTGGGACAATGCTGGAGACGGAGCAGTGAAAACAGACAGTGGCACGGCTGCATCGGAGCCCAAAAAATACTGTTGAGAATGGATTTCTTATCTCCTGCCTGATTGAACAAAAAAGGCAGATGCCAACATGCCTCAAAATGCTGAATATCAGCACTGATAACTGGTTCATCCTTAATCTGGTGTATTTAAGCTGTAGCTGTCCCTCAGCAAGTGTTCAGACAGGATCCCTTCTCTCAGTACATTCACTAAACATACTAAACAGGAGCTCTGACACAAATCACTGAACGTGACTGTCGCTTACTGAACATAGTGCACCTCCAACAGAATCACTCACTGACTGTCGTTTACTGACTGAACGTACCAAACAGCGGCTCTGCCTGTGAACCTCTGTCTCCCTTTCAGTCAGACAGTCAGTGAATGATTTGTGTGCTGGATGTAATAAACAGAACGATAAGGAAAATAAATGTGATTGTTTAAGCAGTTTCCAGTTTTCAAACTGTAACTTTATCCCAATAAATTCTCAGCTCATTGGCTTAGTATTCACCACAGGCCGTCCTCAGTATGATTGTGAGCAGAACCAAACGTTCGGCCATGTTTCAGCTTGTTAAATTGTGATTCAAAGGCAGAGCTGCTGAGAGTACTGACCAACTCGGTGAACAAATCTTTTAAATGAATCACTTTACTGAACTTATTCTACTGATTAGAACAGAACTGCTTTTTTCCATTACCACAGCAAGGCCTGAGATCAACAGTAAAACAGTTTTCAAAGTGAAAAACAGGAGAGATCAGTGTGAATAGGAAGCAGCAAGCTTCCTCCAAGTCTGGTCTTTGTCTGCACAAAAGAGGACCTTGAATGCTTGTCGTTATTGTTAAATACAGAACATAAAGAAAGAAACACAAAAACTTGTTGTTGAAGCACTCTGAGAATCAACAGAACTAGACTGTGGAGCTGAACAAAAGTGAGAAGAGAAACTCTTCTGGCATGGCTGCAGAGGTGAATAAAATTAAAAGTAAACTTTTTAATTAATCAAACGATTACTTTAGAGAACATCTCTTCTTTAAATTTACAAATATGAAGTCATGATTGTCTAATGACTCTATGCTTCTAAAACTCAAGGGTCTCAGTCACTCAGAGGAAAACGTTTGATCAGGACAAACGCACTCTTTCCTACACATCCTGGCTCAGCGTGTTTGTGAATTTAATGGAGCTGACACACTTCTAAGTCAGTGCTTACACTCTCAAATGGTCCCGGCAATTATTTGAACGCAGCATTAGGTAGTAAACTAAGGAGAGAGATCATCCAAACAACAACAACAGGAAGCGGCCTGTTCACACAGGCTGTACTGTCACACTTCAGCAGTTCATATTTATTTAGCTGCCAAATTAGACTCTACACTTCATCCTGCCTGTGGACAGAGAGGGAGGGGGGCAGAAAGGCTAAACACTGCGGGCTCATTATCCTGCTAGTTACATGTTTACTGTTTCTAAATACACCTAATTGGGAGATCAAAGCATCGGTGACTAGCTCTCCCTGCGGCTGAGAGGGCAGCCAACCACAGATCTGCTCACCAGCTCTCTAATTTGATCAAACGCAGCCCCCGTCTTGTCGAGTTGAAGCGATCGTGGTGAGTTTGCTCGGCTGTGACATGGTAATGGGAAGATGCCTCGCTTCATGTAACGGGTTTGTTGCTGTTTTGTTGTTGTTGTTTTTTTTTTTAGGAGAAGTATGAAAAGACAGTTTGAAAGGAAATCTTTGACTTCACCGTGGGTTTTGTCTGGCAGACTGGCTCTGGATCGTCTTTGGTCGACTGGAGAAGAGTAGATCTCTTCGGAGTCAGCTGTATTATGTTGATTTGGCTCAAAGGGAAACTTCTTTGACAACCTACCCTGAAATATTTAAATAGAGTTGTATGTCTGTATGCATGGTTTTGGACAAATAGTTCCCTCCACTTTGACTCTGAAGCCAACAAGGCAGAGGTATGGTACTGGAATAGGTTGGTACTATTAAAGATGAGCTAGTCTGAGGATGAAGGCTCAAAATCAAGACCAAAGCTTACTGCAATTTTTAGAAGACGCTTATTCCAAAAGTATAGTCTCCTGGATTCTGCAGAAAAAAAGTCAACTTTTAATGAATAATCCTGCTCAATTGTCTCCCAAAGGCCTCTGCATTCAATATGTGTGTCAGTGTCTGTGTCTGCCTGAAACCCTTTCCTCTGCCTGTTTGTTGGTGTTTTGGTTGTTTTGGGAGGTTTTAGGGTGGAGAGTAAGCGTGGTTACCTCAGCCGTCCAGTGCGCAAATGACTTTGGGTGTTGATGATAATGAGTGTAAGAAGCTAACACTAGCAGCTACGACAATAGACAGCACAGAAACAAAACAAACGCCAAACAAATAAAGCTGGAAGCTTGGCTTGACTTTCACTCACTTTCAGGCAGCTTGGGACAAAGAGAGTGCGAGTTAGCGTTCTGGTAACCAGGCATGTGTCAAATACTTGTGATTAGCTTGTGCTAGCATGCTAAGTCAGGTGCATAGCTCTCGAGTCTCTCCCACAAAGAAACCTGATGCTACAGTTGGTTGCTGGGCTAGTGAATGTGTCCAAGTAGCTTCCGTCGGAGGCTGTTGGTGTGTGCTGCTGCTAGCACTGAACCAAGGAGGAGAAGCCCAGTTTGAATGTTGTGTTTACTAACAAGGAAATTCCTGCATACCCTACCTTTAAGGTCTAGATACAACAAGACTCTTGACCCAAATCAAAGCCCCACTTCAGTTTTTTCTGAGACATTTTCTTCTGAATTATTGAAACTGAAGAAACGTGTTTGATTTTGTCAGGCTGTGTTGATGCGGGCTGATATTTGATATTTTTAACAGTATTTGGCAGACACACTTTTCATACAAAGCCTAATCAAGGAACAATGAACAGGTTTGACTGTGGCCTTCCAAGTGTCCCACAGAGTCAGCACTAATTACCAACAGCTGATGTGTCCAGGTGCCAGGACAATTATCATCCATTATAGGAAACTGGTGGTCAGGAGAGGCTACCTGTTTGTTTTGTTACTTGAGAGCCTTTTTGTTTGTATTGTTGGAGTTTGGTAAATTTCCTCCCTATTTTGTAATAAAGTGCTGCAGCCAACTGTAGAGATGGACTGATATTTGTAGAGCAGTCATGCAACTATGTAATCTGTGGTGGATAAAAAGTGAACGTACAAGGAGGAGAAGATACAAAACAAAAAAGAGAGAAATAATCATGACAAAAAATTATACATGCGGCAGCTACAGTGAGTGAAGGAGTGCATTCAGTTGAAGAATCAAGTGATATTTTAAATTTGCCAGCTAATGCCACCCTGGGAGTTTCACCCAGAGCAGACATGGGCAAAATAGATTAACAGGCCTCATACTGCCCCTTGGGTGTCCCTGTCTGGCCTCAGTGAGGTCAATTAAAGTTCAGAAAAAATAACATTAGCAATAATAATAATGCTGTGCATGCAATTCAACTGTGCCACTTTGTTTTCGAAAGCGTGGATTTTGCACATTGACGTGGGCCCTGCATGTGAAAAGCTACAAATGAAGTTCAACAAACGCAAACACAAATCCTCTATCACTGATGATCACCCCTCAGCTGTTCTTAAAAAATATCTACCACAAAAATTTATCCACTTGTTCAAGCTCCAAACTGACTAAAAAATGAAGTGAAACGAAGTTTAAAAAAATTAAACATTATATATACACAAACATTATATATATATATATATATATATATATATATATATATATATATATATATATATATATATATATATATATATGTACATAGATATATACACATATACATACATATATATATATATATATATATATATATATATATATATATATATATATATATATATATATATATATATATATATATATTAGGGCTGTCTTTTTAATGCGTTAACTAGATTAATTAATTACACCGCAAATTAACGCATCAAAAAATTAATGCAGATTAATCTGGATCCCAAACCTGCGAGGCGTTCAAAGACGCACTTATTTTCAAATGTCTAGCATTTACAAACCGTTTGTCCTACATGAAAAAAAGTGGTGTTCTCGTCAGATTTTCAAATTTCCGACGGTCCCTGAATGTATCACATCTAGCAACGTGCTTTGAACCGGGGGAAGAGAGAGTGCTGTTAAAGGATAATTTCGGTTTATACAGCTTTTACATTGTTTATAGAATGAAATAGAACAAAATACTCACGCAGAAGGCTTTCCTGATCCAAGCAGTGCTTCGGGAGATATTTAGATCCTAAATCGTGCAGCGGACATCTGTATAATGGGATCCATCGCGGCATAAACAGCGCCGCTCCTAAAACTGTGCAGTACTTTCTGGAGCACTGACTCCTTTCTTTGAGGGGCAAGCGTAAACAAAGTCTTCGTCAGTTCAGAGGTCAGTACAGCCACACAGCGCTGTCTGGAGTGACACAGACTGCAGCAGAGGACTAACCTGGAGCGGACCATGATGGAATATTGGTGAAAAACATGAGTTTTTGGACGATTAATGCCGTTTTAAGGAGCGGCGCTGTCTCTGCTTCGGTGGATCCCATTATACCGACGTCCGCTGCACGATTTTGGATGTAAATATCTCCCGAAGCACTGCTTGGATCAGGAAAACCTTCTGGGTGAGTATTTTGTTCTACTTCATTCTATTAACAATGTAAAAGCTGTATAAACCAAACTTATCCTTTAAGGGGACTGCCGTCCACATCTCGTTTATTCACACGTCCTTTTTGAAAATCTACAGAAAATCAACCGTTTGCTCTAGCTCAATTCTGTAACTAACAGGTAATTTTACACTCTCTACTGCATCAAACAAGCCCTGAATGATCAAAAAGGTTCTTGTATTTAAATCTAAAGAATTCTTTGAAAATTTCCTTCCATCTTCCTGGCGTCATGTTTCAGCTTGGGGCTGCTCGGCACCAATGAGCAACAGTTTGTGTGTTCAGAGCATGTTAAACTGAAAATACTTCACTTTTCTTCAATCCAAGACTTGAATAAAGTGTTTTGTATATAGTTCCTCACAGTTTTTAGCCTTTAGCCCTGGTTCTCCTGACCTCATAGAAGTATAGAAGTTCATATTGCAGTGAAAATTGAGTCCACATTGAGTAAAAATGTGAACAGAAGCAAAAAACGTCCTAAAAATCTAATCAGCTTATCTTAGGTGCAGGACTGTGTAGATTTTGTAAAGATAGAACCATAAAACTTTTTTCATTTGTTTCTTATGCCTCAGGGTACCTAAAAGTGTGTTGTATATATTCCCACCTTATTTTTAAATGTCTTTTAATGTAATTTTAATGCCCTGGAATTCAAATTCTTTATTTTGGGACCTTGAGCAGATATGAGATTAAAATGCAATTAATTAGATTAATTAATTACAAATCCTGTAATTAATTAGATTAATTTTTTTAATCGCCTGACAGCACTAATATATATATATATATATATATATATATATATATATATATATATATATATATATATATATATATATATATATATATATATATATATATATATATATATATATGTATTAACCCTCTTATCATTATAAGGATCAAGTTGACCCATATCTGTTTTCATGTTGACCAAAGTACCAGTTATCCTTTAATTTATTTATTTTTTTGTTCATGAAATTTTGTTACTTACTTTTCCTCATCTAGGGAAATGTATGTGCAGAGTTTGTATACAAAGATGATGTTGCGGGTCATTTTGACCCAAACACAGAACAGAACAGAACCTGAGAAAATGGGGCAAGTTAAAAAAACAAAGAAAAAACAATGTGTTTGTAGAGAAAGAAAAACTTTGACTAAATAGTTGTTAAATGTAGTTTGGGGATATAAAATGTATTATATGACTCTTTTCTAAATGTTTATACAGACTAAAACAAAGCTGCCATTGGTTTTACCTGTTTTTTGACTGTTTTAAGTGGATTTCGACAGCACAGTTCAAAAATACCCACACCATAATCCATGTAATTTTTCTTCAACCAAATACAAGGGTGAGTTGACATAAAGTTTTTTGGGTATTTGTGGAAACTAACAACCTTAAAATAAAATGAAACATTAAAGACACTGTAAAGCAGCAACAAGCTTAGAGTGAAATAATAATAATAATAATACAAATAAAAAAGAAAGACATTAAAAGTAAAAAAATGTATAAAGAAAACATAAAAACAGATTTTAACAAGAGCACTGGATCAGCCAACCTGAAACAAACAAGCAACAAAGAAAGTAAGAAAACAAATGAGTAACCATGGAGCAGAACTGGCAACATCTGTCATTTTTAGTTTGGAGGAAACAAACGAGCACCGATCAGTTTTTTTTTAACATAATTTCTAACAGCAAGTCTTCATTTTGGGTACATATTCTCATTTGAGCTGACAAAGGCACGTAGCATGCTGGGATACATTTGGAGAAAACTATGAAGTGACAGTGTTTTTAAACTGCACCAACATTAACATGTTGAGACTGTTCACTCCATGTTTTATCTGTTGATATGGCCTGAAATCCCACATTTCATGACGGGTTTGACGTGTGACTAATTAAAAGTTGAATAATGGATTCGTTTGGCTGTTAATGAAATCTCTGAAACACCAAACAGCTACATTTATTAATTACAGCGCTGTTAGCATGTGACAGGTGATAAACACAGTGGAAACATGATCACATTACACACACTCTGTGTCCATGTGTTGAATATAAATTGAATAAATTACTCCTCCATATGTTGAGTGATGATGTAAGCCATCTGAGGATGTGACCTATGACCTGTAGCTCTTGATAGAAACTGCTGATACTCACAGTTAATTAACAACATTGTTAATTAGAGCGTCCACTCTGACAGAGCTGAGGGGGAGCTTTGCATCTCAATAATGAGCGTGTGTGTGTGTGTGTGTGTGTGTGTGTGTGTGTGTGTGTGTGTGTGTGTGTGTGTGTGTGTGTGTGTGTGTGTGGCCAGGGTTAAATTGCATATCTATATTTATATATAGTGGTACCCATATTACATTGTCACTGCATTAACATGTAACGTATGGTTCGTTGTGGTTTAATCAGAGCTTTATTGTGGAACACTGCTTTGTCTTTCATAACTGGTGCCTGATAAGCCACACACACACACACACACACACACACACACACACACACACACACACACACACACACACACGCACACACACACTGGGTCCTGAGTGGTCCACTTACAAACACTCTGATTGTGGCTGATTTGTGCTTGTTGGCCAGTCTGCGTCCTACACTCCTGATAAATTATGTAAGGAAAAACCCTTTCATTTATCATCCAGCAGCACAGAATATAACTATGAATAAATAAATACATAATTGACAGGCAAAAAAACCCAAATGAAGTACTGTAAGTATTATTATACCTCAGCCGTTCACATGGAAAGTCTTTGTGTTTGTTACCACAGTGTGGCAACGTAATAAGAGTTCCTCTCTATTTTAACAACCAGTTATAAACATGTTTTATTTATTGAGTCACACAAAAACAGATACCTCACAGAACAAATGCTGCAAATACAAAATAACAGCTTGGTAGATTTCATTCCTCAAAGTCATTGTGATGAATATCTTGTAATCTCTGGACCCAAATGAAATCCTGCTGTGGAAATTTGTGCTAAAACCGAATGACTCTTAAGTATGAAAACACAAGTCCTACGATCCAGCTGCTCAGATAGTTTCTTTGAAGTCCAAAATCATAACTGTGTTTACTTTGTTAAAGGGTGTCACCCGTCCCATAACTTACAGAATTGTCACATATTTGACACTTCAAAGTTGCATCTGATATTTAATCAATACAGGATGCAACTTGTCCCATATTTCCACTTTGCCTTGAAGGCAGCACCATTCTGCCTGAATTAATTCTGCTGGCTTCCGCCTACTGATAGTGACAGTTGGTTTGGTTGGTTGATTCTGAGCATGAAGGTGCTCATTATTAAATGGGTGAAAAAAGAGTCATAAGAAATCAGAAGTTAACATATCGGTGACTGTGTCTTCGTCTGGTACTCCGTCCTGTGCTGCGTTGAAAAGCAAAGGATGAAAAAACACAGACATGAGTGGGAATTGAGATGACTGGCTTGACAGTGTCAGTGAAATGAATTCAAAGGACACGGTAAGATCTGTCGCCAAGTGTTGTCTCTGGTACATGGTGGCCTGTCTGACAACAACATGCTGCTGGGAAGCAACATTTCCTGACCGCATCCGAACAGTCTCACAGTTCTTCATAGCATCTACAGATTTAGTAGTCTAATCAAAAACCACTTATGATGATTATTTTGTAAAAGTTAGTACTAGTAGTAGTAGTAGTAAATCAAGAATATGAGATTGTAAAAAGGCACAAATATTTTTTTTAAGCTACCACAGTGTTTTACTGAATATATATTTCTGAGATTGGTGTTTTCTCATCATTTCATCAAGAATAAAGATATTTCATTAATACAACATGAAAAAAGTTCAACACAATAATGATAGCTAGTTTCATTCATCATTTTAGAGAAAACAACAACAAGACAGACAGAAAGGAATACATGAAAAAATAAGAAATTGAAAAAATAAAATTCTTGTTGCCATGAAGTCATGTTAACCCAATTTGCTATGCAGAACTTTAACTGCTGGTACCCCACTCTACTAACTAAGACCAAGCAGTAAAGCACAAGTCAAAGGAGTTTTTTGTTGTAAAAAAAAAAAAAAAGTGGCTTTTTGAATTTTATTTCATCTATTTATTCATCTATTTATTTTATTTTATTTTTTATGAAACCCAAAAAAGAGAATCAAATGTACACATACTATTCATCACAATTTGGCCTGTAAGAGAGGTCAGCTCAATATGACTCAACTCAAACTGAACTTAGGGTGTTTACATGACAAACAGACCTGACACAATAAAACAATAGGACAACATATGTAGGGGTTTGGTCAACCTAATTCAAACACGAGAGGAAATAAATTGGACAGTGTGTGAAACCTTATGCAAAACTAAACTAAGTAAACCTCAATCACCCCCATGACATCAGAACATTTGGTGTGATCCAATAAACTGGCACCAACCTTAAAGTGCTAGGCCACACCTTTTGCTCCGACCAGGAAGTGCCCTCCCCTGGCAGTCAGGTAACTCCAAGACAAAGAAATTATAAGTGCAACAGAAATGTGTCTAATCTTGCATTTCAAAAAAATGCATGCTAAATTTGAAAAACAAAAACAAAACAAAACAAAAGCTGCTGTTGTGATCAAAGTATCCCAGATTTGTTGCTGGTTGTAAAGGGAGATTCTCATTGGTGATGATGAGCATTTCTTTCAACATACAGCAAATCCTTTTATAGAGTCCAACATTTAATTTGTGGCCAGACCTCTAATTATGTCCTGCATCACATACAAGGGATGAAAGGCTGGACTCCAGTTATTGCCTGTGTCTGTTCATTATTGGAAACACCTGTTCATCTGCTCGTTAACACTTATAACAAATCAGCCAATCACATGGCAGCAGGTCTGCAGGTTTAGTCATGTAGACGTGGTGAAGATGAGCTGCTGAAGTTCACACACACACACACACACACACACACACACACACACACACACACACACACACACACACACACACACACACACACCTAAGGATGGTCACTGTATGCTATAAGCTGTAGCTCACTGTACAGTACAAGTAAGGCTTGATACATTAATTTATAAAGAAAAACACACAGTACAAGCCTTGAATCATGCTCACACAGTTAATAGAAGACTTGGCTCACTGTTCTAACATCGCACAATAAATACATGAGCTATTTTACCCACTGTGGGACACACACACTTACTCATATACAGTACAAACACAGTACAGCAATGTTCTATAAAGTTCATTACACATTGTCAAGATTGAATTTTGCACATGTTTTATACAAATTAGACCTGGTACACTATTCTGAATAGTCACCACACAGGCCTCAACCAACACATATAACAATGCATTTGAAGTAAAAACTAGATTGAGATTTATTCATGCTGAAACTCATCTGATCTAAGTTACCTTTTTCACATAAAGATGCTCCTTCAGATACTCCTCTAGTCCTGCAGAAACCTCAGTGGAGGTTTTGTAACCAGGAGGATCTTTGTGGCATTTTTAGGAGAAAAATATGCTTCTGCTATCTATCTGCTCCGCACTCTTGTTTGTATTACTGGGCTTCCTTAAATGCCTTACCGTAAAAACCACATACATATCAGGGGCGGAAGTGGCTCAGTCTATAGGGAATTGGTTTTAATGATCCGAGGGTAGCTGGTTTAAGCCCAGGCGTGGACCAAGATTGGAATTTGGGCTGATAGCTTGGTGCCCTTGAGCAAGGCACCAAAACCCCCTAACTGCTCAGGTTGGCACTGAGAGTGCAGCACCATCACTCTGATCTTTCGAATTGTTGCATGCTTCTCTGCAAAAAGTGCTGTTTGTGCATGTAAGTGTGTGTATATATAGCATGACATAGGATTAGAAAAATATATCTTCAACCTTCGATAACAGCTGAAAGAGCACAGTCTCAGCTTTCACAAACCTTAGGAATTTTACAATTGTGTAAACTGTTTAGGAATAAAGGTCATTCATAGTGCAGTGTGTCGGCGCCAACACATTGGGTGTTAAAGGGTTAACCTGTTTGGAGATCAGACTAAGCAATCTATCATGAACAAAAGCTGAAAACATTTAAATAATATTTTTATGGTTGATCTGCAGTAATGTACTGCACTGCTGGACTGTGGAGTCCCTGAGTTAACCTTTTTTAGGTTGTGCAGTAAAAAGAATGAATGATCATTTATATGGATTTTCCCCCCATAGGATGAGCCTCCCCTCATCCGTGAGGTCATAGCTGGCCTTTGAAAACCTCTGACCTGTCGACTCCAGGGCTGGCTCTGCAGACAACTTAGGTTTGAAATGTTTATTTTTAGAGCAAATACATTTAATGTTTGGTGCCAAAGAAACACAGGACAGCCGAGGCACTGACACATGGTTATGACGAGTGGGACATGTGATATGTACATAGTTGTCTTCCTGAACTTCTTTACAGGCTATGTGAAAAACAACCTGTTGTCAACAAAGTGTTTTATTCCAAAAATTAATTTAATGGTTTCTACCCTAAAACACTAATATTGGGTGATTTTCAGTCACCTGACTATGGTCATGAGATTTTCATTGTTTTGTCACTGTCTGAGTTACGTGGGTCCTTGGGTAGCGTAAATGATGTCATCGGAGGTGGGCGTGTATCCCTGCTTCTGTCCCGGTGTGACTCACAGTGTTAGTGATTTCAAGTAAAATATTTTTCACCTTTTTTTTTTTTTAATTATTTAATCAACTACCATTGATCATAATAGTTGTGGACAGGAGAATACTAGAGATCACTGTTCAAGCCCTTCAAAAATAAATTCAGTCCCATATCCTTCCTTTGAGAAACATTAGCCCTATATAAATACAGAGCAGGATCTGTCCTTGGGTAGATCCAAGTATTTATCTCTCTGGTCAAATACACTCACACTTTATTAGGTACACCTTGCTAGTACCGGGTTGCCCCCCTTTTTGCCTTCAGAACTGCCTTAATCCTTGGTGGCATAGATTCAACAATGTACTGGAAACATTCCTCAGAGAGTTTGGTTCATATTGACATGATAGCATCACACAGTTGATGCAGATTTGTCAGCTGAACATCCATGATGAGAATCTCCCGTTCCACCACATCCCAAAGCTGCTCTATTGGATTGAGACCTGGGGACTGTGGAGGACATTTGAGTACAGGGAACTCATTGTCATGTTGAAGAAACCAGTCTGAGATGATTCCAGCTTTATGACATGGAGCGTTATCCTGCTGGAAGTAGCCATCAGAAGATGGTACACTGTGCTCATAAAGGGAAGGACGTGGTCAGCAACAATACTCAGGTAGGCTGTGGACTTTAAACCAGGCTCAGTTGGTACTAAGGGGCCCAAAGTGAGCCAAGAAAATATCCCCCACACCATTACACCAGCAGCAGCCTGAACCGTTGATACAAGGCAGGATGGATCCATGCTTTCATGTTGTTGACGTCAAATTCTGACCCTACCATCTGAATGTGGAGCAGAAATCCAGACTCATCAGACCAGGCAACGTTTTTCCAATCTTCTATTGTCCAGTGTTGGTGTTGCTGTGTGAATTGTAGCCTCAGTTTCCTGTTCTTAGCTGACAGGAGGGTCACCCGGTGTGGTCTTCTGCTGCTGTAGCCCATCTGCCCCAAAGTTGGACGTGTTGTGTTCAGAGATGCTCTTCTGCAGACCTCGGTTGTAACCAGTGGTTATTTGAGTTACTGTTGCCTTTCTATCAGCTCCAACCAGTCTGTCCATTCTCCTCTGACCTCTGGCATCAACAAGGCATTTTGGTCCACAGAACTGCTGCTCACTGGATATTTTCTCTTTTTGGACCGTTCTCTGTAAACCCTAGAGATGGTTGTGGGTTAAAATCCCAGTAGATCAGCAGTTTCTGAAATACTCAGACCAGCCCATCTGGTACCAACAACAATGCCACGTTCAAAGTCCCTTAAATCACCTTTCTTCTCCATTCTGATGCTCGGTTTGAACTGCAGCAGATTGTCTTGACCATGTCTACATGCCTAAATGCATTGAGTGTATATCGGAGCATCAACCAACTTCACACCTCATTTTAATTTCAGAGACCAGGTTTTGAACATGGAAACATCTGTCATGATGTTGTAGCTGTCCATGTCAGGCTGTATGGGTTTTTTTGTGAGAGGCCTGGATCAAATTCAATCAGCCATCTATATAGATAGACACCTCAGTCCAAGTTAGAGTTTCCCAACATGACCTCGAAGCTTATGATGGAACCACGATCTTCCACCTCCACCTTTGGTTCTACCCGTGTGCTCAGTGCTCAGAAGAAAGTTCACTTCAGTGCAAGATAAACAGCCCAAGAACCGCCTCTGCCTGGGGCTTTAAAGGAGGTCCATCTGGAGGTGTGTGGCACAGAACTCTGAAGGAAGCCTTGTGATTGAAGGCAGAGCTCATCTCGTTTCAAACACCACTCCTCCCCGACACCAATCACTGAAAACACACCTGCTTGTTGTCGTGTTGCTGTGTGGGGTATGAAAACTCCCTATGAAAATCACACCCGCTGCAGCTCCAGTCCCTGTCGCTGCGTAAGTGGCTTAGTCTCCAATTACATGTGTGAAGTCTCCTTGCGTCGCCACACACTCATACACACACATACACACACAACCTGGAGCAGTGAGGGAAGGTTAACGAGGCCTGTCGGCACCTTGATCTATCCCAGGTACACTTGCTGCTGCTGATGCGGCTGATGCGATACTTCGCCCCGGCTGTGCTGCACACTGACATTCATCTGGAGATTTGGTAATTAGCCTGCACTGACACACACACACACACACACACACACACACACACACACACACACACACACACACACACACACACACACACACACACAGAGATCTGCTACCATGTATCAATCAAGGCATCTAACAGTTGGGTAATTGGAACAACGCGAGGAAAAATGTTGGTGTCACTGGTAAAGATGAAGAAAGAGGCAGGAGAGTGACGATACACTGGAACCAGGAGAAGGTACGGAGTGAAACTCAGACAGCTTTGTGTAGACGGGTTTTACTTTTTGGAGACGTGGAGTCTGTGACAGCACTGTGTGTGTTTCTCTTTTACTAAACAGAACATTAGTCCTAATTAACACAGCAGCACACCATCCAGCCCTCCCTCTACCCCCTCTTCTTTTGTTATCTCTCTCCTTGCATGGCCTCTGGAAGCTAATTAACAGTCAGATATGAGTTCCTTTTTTTCTGACGGTGACCACACAGCCAGTCTTCACATACACTTTTACCAATGAATGAAATAGTAAAGTTTATTGGACAAATCTGTGTTTTCATCAAAGTCTTTTATATTATTGCATTAGAGTGGTGTGTAAAGTTAGCAGGAAACTAAACAAAAAGACAAGACTGAAATTTTGTTACACACAAAAAAGGAAGAATTAACCAGTGAAATAAAATTATAAAATGGAAAAAATATGAACAATAATTGGTAAAGTGAGTTTACTCACTGAACTTTTCTGACTTGCAGTGTCTCGCTATGTCTCTATCATTTCACATCTTCTCCTCATATCCATGCTGAGCTGTCATCCAAAGAGCGCACTGCTCTCACCCACAGTAGCAGGATTTTGAATGACAAGCTCCACCTGTACCCACCTCCCCCGCTGAAATGCAGCTTTAATCAAACTGACGTCCATGGACGCAAATGGCAGCAAAAGAATTAATTTGTGGCTGAAGCCATTGAAGTCTGGGCATGGTGTTAGGGCTCACTGATGACTTCTGTATGTCAAAGAAAGAAGGAAAATTACCAAAAACATAAGATAAAACTAGAAAAGCACTCAGAGAGCGCAAACCTCCACCAAGCATACTGTGATTGTCACCAACACTTTAGTCCTACTTTAATGTTATACTCCCTTTCAGCAGACTGTCTGCTACAATTTAGTGTTAGTTGCAGGTTTGTACAATAATTTGTCACCTGTACCTCCAGTACATATTTCATATTCTGGATCTTAGTATCCTGAAAATTTCCAGGATCTGGATCGTACTTCTACATCTGTCAGAAATTACGGTGACCTTGTCTTGTATTGTTTTGCAAAGCAATCTGACCATATATGGTGGAGTTATGGACACATATGGTGAAAACGACCCTTTCTCACAATGATAAAGAATCCTTTAAAGTGATAGTCCAGGATGGAACAAGTTGGGTCCTATCACAAGGTTTAGGGCAGAAATTACCCTTACAGCAGTGATTTTGTGCAGCTGAAGCCCAGGGCGCTTGCACCAAACACCCCCTCCCTGCTCCTCTGCTGGTTTCCTCTGCACTCAGACGGGGCCATATTTTATTTGACCAAAAACACAAACGGACTTCCATCGAAAAACTCTATCAGTCTGCATTCACACTTTATTTAGAGAATTTTCAGCGCGTTACTTTCACACAAAAACACCGCTAAATAAGGCTCTAGTTCTCATCGTGTCTCTTCGTCCTGGCAGACTACCTGCGTTTGTTTATATCTGGCACGCCACACGCGTGGACTGATACACTAAGCGGCGAGAGCCTCGTAGCCAGCTGTGGCTCTGCAGTGGAGGTAGCGCCGTTTTACGACACGATGAGAACTAGAGCCTTATTTAGCGGTGTTTTTGTGTGAAAGTAATGCGCTGAAAATTCTCTGAATAAAGCGTGAATGCAGACCAACATCAGAGTTTTTCAGTGGGAGTCTGTTTATTTGTGTTTTTGGTCAAGTAAAATATGGCTCCGTCTGAGTGCAGAGGAAACCAGCAGAGGAGCAGGGAGGGGGTGTTTGGTGCGAGCGCTCTGGGCTTCTGCTGCACAAAAACACTGCTGTAGGGGTCATTTCTGCTCTAAACCTTGTGATAGGACCCAACTTGTTCCATCCCGGAGTATCACTTCAAGAAATTCCAGGATCCAGACAGTGATCCAGATCACCTCCAAAATTGGATCTCTTCTTCCTTATCCCATTTTGAACACTTCCTGAAAATTTTATCAAGATCAGTTTGTTGCTTTTTTGAGTTATGTTGTTCACAGACAAACAGACAAACTCTTCCAAAAACATAATCTCCTTGGCGGAAGTGATAAAATGAAAAATACCTGCTTAACAAGCAACAATCTCAGGACTTTTAATTGGAAACCTATGGAGAAAAGTGATAAACTGCAGTTCATTGAGTGTCCACTTAAGTATATCTGCAGACACACACAAACACACACACACACACACACACACACACACACACATCCAATCAAAATAGCCCATTTTACAGCAAAATAAAAACATTGAAGGTGATATCCTGTAGCTGTTTGCAAAGACCCGCGTTCTTACCTTAACTGAACTTTAACAAAGTTAGGTTGAATTAAGCTTTTCCAATATGGCTCCAGAAGTCTTGAGCTGAAATGCATTGAGACGATCAGGTCTATGGAGCATTTTCTGTTACTCACGCATTGCCACCCTCACCTGTTAGGATTACATCATTATACATTTTTAACATTCAAACAAGCGGTCAGGGGAAATAAGATCAACTAAAACTTTGGTGAAAAACAAATCAAAAGCTTACACTTTATACAGAGAGCTGATTGATTGAATGTACTGTTTAAATATACTGCTAAGCACAATAAAGAAGGGTTTTTCCCCACAGAATTTTCATTTATAAACATCAAATTTTGCCATAATGGGAAGATTTATTTTTTGATTATTTTTGTCACTGATTGGAGTACATAATTTCTTTTTGGATCACTTTAAACTGCAAACAGAAATGAATTTGGTAGGTATATTTAAATGATGCCTGAATAGGCTCTGGGTCTGAGAGTCTAGAAACGTAAATTGCCAACAAGTGCAATCAAGTGCGACGAGCATTTCATACATGCCTAATGTAAGACAATAACAACCCTTCCCACTGTTTACTGGGCACAGCACTGGAAACACCCCATAAAAAAGATAGTAATAATCACAAAAATCGGCTTGTAGGGTGACATATCTGTCTATAAATGTGTCTACATTGTTTGAAAGCTGCTGTTTTAAATTTGTTGTGGAGCCCACAGGTTTAGGCGTGTATCATATAAACAGGAAGGCTTCACTCAGTCTTTATTCCAGATAAGCACCAAAAAATTAAAATGCACCTGATTTTTTTTTTTTTTAATCAGTAACTTGCTCCAAAGTTCTCGGGAACACATCCACGTTCCAAAACCAGTTTGAAATAAAACAAGATGTTTTTTCAGCTCAATGATGCACAGAAATTACCAGATAAGGTTGAGATATGATGTTTTTTCTCTGCACTGTGCACTCACACAGGATATTAAAAAAGAAGCCGTGAGACTCTGTGGAGAGGAGGAGAAGGAGGGTACCTGTGTGGGTGTGCTGTGTCGAGCCATGCCGCCTCATTCATATTGACATTAAGAACCGTCCTTTATCTCCCCTTCCCCCTGCAAAGAGGCCCTGCAACAATCAGAAGCGGCTTACCTCCCGGAGCACAATAAAGAATAATATGATTCCTGTTTACTCAGATATCAGCTGCTTTTTCCACAGCTATAAACCCCCCACTTCACACCAGCCTCCACCCCATAAGCCAATAGCTGCAACAGTATATGAGACAGCTATCTGGCATCGACAAATGTCAAGAGGAAGGGAACGTCTGGCTTTGAGGAAGGTGGGGAGGAAGGGAGGAGAGGGAGTGATGGGGGGCACATGGCGTACTGAACATATGTGCAAATTTCTCGGCTAGACGAGCAAAGTTCACGTAAACAGTTTTGAGGGACCGCCGAAAGGAAGGCTTATGCGAGCAGCTGTCAGTCTTGATACATTTAGTGGAGCAGAACTGGTGTATGTTTGCAACGACGTGTCTGTGTGAGTGTGAGTGTGTGTGTGTGTTTGGAAGACTGTAGAGCTACTTAAGCCATGTACCACTCTGTTTTTCCTCATGCCAACAGTAAATGTTAAACACAGCACAGAAACACTGCTCACAATATTCAAAGTGATGAGAATCCAGAAAGGAACCAGGTGGTTATCTCTGGGCCCTCAGGCAGCACTGTATCAAATGAAGACATGGCTCTGCAGTGGAAGTCACTGCATAGTCTTTAAATTACATCCAAAAAACAGCCATCCATGATCACAGTTTGTAGCTAAATCCTTTAATGCAGGTTTAAACTGAAAGATATACTGAGGCAAAGTGGAGGACTTACTTGTGGTCTGATGAATCCAGTTTTAACATTCTTTCTGGAAATTACGGATGCTGTATCCTCCACTTGACTTGCTAGACCAGCATGTGACGTGGTGGGGGGATGCACACGTGCCAAATGCCAGGCGACATCAATGATCAGTGATGAGTTCAAGAGCAAAGAGTGCAGCCATCCACAATGACCTTTTTAAGTAAGACCCTTTGTATGACAAGAAGATGCCAAGATGCATTTTGCATAATTGACAGTGGTATAGCTCTGCAATAGAAAAGTCTGGTCGCCAAACTGGCCTGCTAGGAGTTCCACATTATTACCTACTTTTTAACGTTTGGTGCATCAAAACTTAAGTCCCGATACAGAAGACCCTAGACTATGAATAGCTTGAATCGGATCACACACGAATGGGACAACACTGAACTCTCAGAACCTCAAAGAACTGGTCTCACCCATGTTTAAGAGGTGATGTAACATGATGGCTAACAGCTCCCTGACCCAACTGTTTGAAAGGTGTAGCTAGCACCAGACTCAAAATAAGCTTTTATTTTTTATCAGACAAAAACATCGTATTGGTGTGCTCTCTGTCATGTACTGACTTTTATTTTATCTATATTCTGTTCATTGTTGTCTCTTTTTGCTGTTTGTAGATATATGCGTAGCCTAGGTGGACTGCAAAATCAGAATTACCCATCGGGATAAATGAAGTTGTCTAAACTAAATTTAAAAAAGTATTTTCAACAATTGATGTGTTGACTTTGCAGCACTTTCAATTTCATAAAGTTTTGATTTCAAATCATTGTTCAACCATCAAATTCTTTTTTTTTTTTTCTCCAGCTCGTTCTTACCTGCTAACCTGACACGGCAGACGGACAGTTTCATGTATCGGCCACAGAAATATTTCACTAGTCTATCTGGGTAGCAGCTATTTGGATTTGTTTTCAGAAGTGGGATCTACAAAAAAAATCAGCAGCTGGTGATTGGCTGACCGTTCTGATTGACACACTCACCACAGACCAATCCACATCAAGCCAAGGTATGACGTAGCTTATGTTTGCCACTGCT
Source organism: Halichoeres trimaculatus (assembly GCF_033239565.1). NCBI lineage: Eukaryota > Metazoa > Chordata > Actinopteri > Labriformes > Labridae > Halichoeres > Halichoeres trimaculatus. The sequence goes on along the minus strand of NW_027437196.1, from coordinate 27,743,283 downwards.
GAGAAACAACAGACGAACAACTACAGGAACACAAGAAACAGCTGTGATAATGGTGTGAGACGACTCTTACCATTTTTGTGAACTTAACCATTTAAGTGAACTTAAGAATCAAAGGAACGCTGACAAGTACGAAAGTCTGTTGACGTCACATCTGCTCATCACTTCCGCTGCTCCGGTCTCTCCCGCCTCTCTTCCCTGATTGGACCATTCAGAATTCAGCCGAGTGGAATCGTTGGTCAATGGAGCCTGGCAAGATGGATCTGCAGGATTTCAGAAAATAAATAAATTAGACAGGTCCATCTGCTCTGCAAGTTTACTTTACTGCTTCCAGTTCTGGTGAAATTTGGGATTTTACAATCTCTATTGAGGGAACATGACCATATATATTTAGAAGGGCCCAAATCTGTCCACAGGGTCAACAAGGGCCCCCGTCTAACCCGAGAAAAAGTGGTGTGAACAGAGGGGGGCAGGGAGAGCAAATGCCCCTGCCTTGAAGTGCGTCCTTTAGAGCCAAAACACACCCTAAAGTTCCCTCCTGATTGGGATAGCACACCACTGCTGAGGAATTTATCTTTGTTCTTTGTCCAAATGAATCGCACATTTGGTGCTTGAAAACTGCCCGAAGACCCACCAAATTCCACTGAAAATTCAAACCAAGTGAAAAAAAAAAAAAAGAAGTCAATTGGTTTTGCGCGATTATGTGCACCATAGCACCCCCTAGTAACATAAAACTGCAGCCTTTTCTGTTACTTTAACCTATGTGCATGACATTTCTTATGCATGACTATCACGCCAAGAACTACAAACCAGACTCTAATGATCATGGTGAAATTCCAATAATAAGTTTGAAAACTTGACTTAAATGTTGGGTTTTTCCAATTCATACAGAATAGGTCTTGGACTGACAGATGCAGTATAGACTTGATCTACACGTCCGTCAGACATCTGATGTTAAGTGGGTAAAGTTGCATGACACCACTGTAACACTGCATGTTTTTGTTTCTAAATAAACTGAAGGTGTGGGCCGATCATGAAGGAAAATAACTCTCACTTAAGAAATTCTGCAAATCTGGTAAAAATTATATTTTAATCAGAATCAAAGTTTTTATTCTCTAGAAGGCATTGTTTGTTTCTTATGATGATCCTAAAATCCAAGTTTGTTTTTAGTCCAGGCGCCACCTCACAGAGGGTTGCCAAAGACACCGGTTTAGTTTCTGACCATCATTAAATTTCTCTTTGAGGATTCCAGTTTCAGCAGGAGAGGAAGCAGACGGATACAGAGGATATGTGGTAAATACAACCCAGACAGCATCAGGTTTAAGGTTCATTGTGTTTCCCTGTGCATTGTTAACTGCAGCTACAATAATAACCCATATCTCTAAAAGATAGTCTTTAGGCCCAGAGTCAGAATCTGTCTATCAGATTCTTCTGGAGACATGAGGGAGTAGTATTTTGATGCACACGTCTTTCCACACTCACACGGTGTAAGTGAAGGTGTCTTTTTCAGGCTCCGTTTCAGCGGCTGAACCCGGTGTGCGTTTTGCTTGTGCGATCATGCGTGGCTGGATATGGACCTTGTCATTAAAACGCTGAGGAACCTTTGTATAATTCTTGGCAGTGAATCAACAGGCATTGTCATACCTAATTCTGAGAATGTGAACAAGGCTAGGTTTTCACAAAGCCGGGTTATTCATGAACTGCAGAACAAGGTTAGCCGCTTGCTTTGCTCGGGAAAAAAGCTGTTCTGATGCCAGACGACAGAGAGGTACGCGAGGAGGTGAACAGAGATGTCGCTCCCAAAACATTTCAACTTGTGACAGCTGAATAGTGGCGACTGCAGCCCCCCTGGCATTTCTAATAATGCCCCTCTGTTCTATTTACATTTTTTTCCTGCTGGTGTTTTCTTTCCTACCCCTCCCTCTCTCCCTCCCTCCATCCTCTGCCCGTCAAATGTGTCCGCAGAGAGAGAAGCAGAGCGCCTGTCATGTTCGCAGCGTGATGCCTCCTTACTCATTATGCACCAGTGACATCATTACAAAAGCAATCACAGGGCTGTGATAAACGCCGGGCTAATTAAAAAGACAGGCTGGCGAACTAACTAACAAATGTGTATGCTGAGCCCGGGCAGCACACACATCTGTACACACACAATAACACACAGGCAAACTGCGCCGTGTCTTTCATTTTGTTTTTCTCTGTGACATGTTGTACATCTGCAGGGACTGCTGCTTTAAAAAGCTGACTGTCTGAAGCATCTGTGTGTCTTTGGTAAGGCTATTCTACACATTCAGCTGCTTTATCCTACAAGTACTGCACTCATCACTGTTGAGCACGTTTAACCTCATGGAATTAGAGTCTCATCTCTGCAGAGAGCTGCGGTGCAAACAGTGATTGAAAACAGACAATATGTTTGATGGAACTGAAACCAGGGAAAGATCATGATGAGCATAAGGCACAGACTCAGGAAGACTGAAGTGGCAGTGAGTGTTTTTTTTCTTATTTTTGACAAAATAAAAATATCTTATGAGACTAAGATGTACATCACATTTCAAAATATCTTAAGACAACTGTGATTCTTCAGTTTATTTTAATGAGTAAACGTAAAAAGCCAATGGGGTAGGAATACAAGAAACTAAAATAATATATACTTTTTTTTTTTTTTTTTTTTTTTACCCCTGATGATGGATTTATTTGCAATCCAAGCATCCTTTATCTCCCAGTTAATGTTTATAAGTGGGTCCCACTTGGGATTACAAAATGAGTCCTCTGTGGTATTGTCCATGGGTTCCATAATGGCCCCATGCCAACTACCCGTTTGGGTTTTATACAGGATAACGGTGGGCGTTGGGCCCAGCTGGGCAACATTTAAAAGACCCATCTCTGTCCCAGCTTAAAGTTCTATGTGGATACGACATGGGAACTACACAGCAAACTCCCCTGTGTTAAACTTCCAGTGTTAGGCCTGTTCAGAGTAAAGTGTTAAATTATTGGTGTTGTTTTGAGGTTTTTAACTCTATGCTGGTGTTAAACCATGCTACTGTGGGAGTTACTTTTCACTGCTGATGGAAACTAACACCACCATCACTTTAAAGCAGTGGTCACCAACTTTTTTGAGCCCAACATCTCTAAACCCAACCAGCGTGAATAAAAGATCTGTCTATTGATGATTTGTGGAAAAATGGAAAAAATATTATGCATTTACATTTTTAACAAGCCTATATGTATGAACTATACTTAAGTCCCTCAAATTTAAGTGTTAAAAGCTGTTTTGCTTAAAACACCATATAAAATATTGAGTAATAAGGAATGTTGCACACACAGCATTTTCTCATTAATGTTCTTGCCAGTACTGCTGTAAATGTCTCTTTTGCAGCAATTCAAAGGTTTATCTTATCAATTTTGTCTTAAAAGTTCTGCTTTAAAATAACAGACTGGCTGACACATTATGTATAATTCAGTTTTTATACTAAAACCATAAACTGGGATTTAATATCTTTACAATTATAGTTACTCATAGACAATTTGAAAGCGTGCACATCCCACCCCCACTACCCCCTGCCTTCACTGAGCCACCCCAGTCTGAAAGTCTGGACACACCCCTGCACAGAGACACACAGTAACAGTGTGACGTGAAAGCTGACAGGCTTTCAGGGTTGATCACCTAAATCTGGGGGGAAACTACTCTTTTGAGTAGTAAATAATGAGAGGAAAGATAGAAAAACTCAAATTTACGTCCCAAAGAGAGCAGAAAGGTGTCTCCTGTATGAGCTTGAGGAGGATTAGTGATCAGCTGATGTGAAAAACATGCTAATGTAGAACGGAAGTTTTCTCCGCTACTCACTGGATACTTAAGATATGACGAATCATTGCTGCATAGAAAGCACAGAGGTAGATGATAACAGGTCTGTATACACTTGTTAATGAGCATAGGAAGCGCAGATTTGACCTCCTCAGGCAACTTTTCCAGCCATTGTCCGCATTTGTCCATAACGTGCGCTCTGGAGCAGAACTCCATCATGCGTGATGAGGAGTGATTCATTTTTCTATTATTTTGGCGACCTCCGATCTAAAGACTCTTCTCTCATGGTTGCAATAACTATATGTTTAACAATAAACCATCTTTTAATCTGCACTGTTAACCCAAAATTTGATTGGAAGCAAACCTTCTCAGTAAAGTTTCATAAAAAACTAAAAAGCACTCAGAGAGCGCAAACCTCCACCGAGCATACTGTGATTGTCACTAACACTTTAGTCCTGCTTTAATGTTATACTCCCTTCCAGCAGACTGTCTGCTATGATTTGGTGTTAGTTGCAGGTTTGTACCATAATTTGTTTCCTGACAGTGTGGAAAATTATGATGATCCAGTACAAATTTCATATTCCAGATCTTAGTATCCAGAGTATTGGTAGGATCTTAGTCGTACTTTTACATCTGTCAGAAATTATGGTGACCTTGTCTTGTATTGTTCAGCAAAGTGATCCAAGCATTTATCGAGGAGTTATATACACATATGGTGACAACTGCCCTATTTCATAATGATAAAGAATCCTTAAAAAAAAGTCCTGGATCCAGATGGTGACCCAGATCACCTCCAAAATGTAATCTCTTCTTCCTTACCCCATTTTGAACATTTCCTGAAAATTTCATCAAGATCTGTTCATAACATTTTGAGTTATGTTGTTCACAGACAAACAGACAAGCTCTCTAAAAACATAACCTCCTTGGAGGAGGTGATTATGAGTGGGCCGTTTATCACTTTTAATTAAATGAAAATGAAACTGAAGTTTTTGCCATGAACTACCCTGTTTTGAAATTGAGGCAACAAACTCTTGGTCCAGCTAAATAAAACAGTTTCAACTAGTAACACACAAATAGTTTCTTCAAATAACTGTTTTATGTTGGACAAACATCATGGATTTAAGTCTCATGTGCTTAGTTATTTTAATCATTTTGGATCATCACCTTTTATAAATTCAGCTCAAAAAACGCCAAGCTATATTTTGAAACTTTTCAATTATATATTCTCTGTAACCAAACTTCAAAAAACTGCTCCTTCACCTTTTAAGACAATGGTTTCAGGGAAGAGTTTTTAACTTTTCTGTAGCCAGTCACCACGGGGAGACGCGTATGAGGTGACCTAACTTTGAGCTGAGTGAGATGACGTCCATTTATTTTATTTTATTTTTTACGGTTTATGATGAAAACATGAAGAACTGGTGCTTATCCAGGCACTGGCCTGGTTCATGATGGGCTGTAAGACCTCAGAGCTGATCTGGCTCCACGCATTACATCAGTTTGTTGTAGTTAAACTTAAAACAATCTGGTGTTTGCATAGGGTATTTTATTTGGAAATCCTGGATGATTCAATCATGTTTCAGTGCCTGACTTCCTAAATCCACTCAATCTACTATATGCAAACTGATGCGTTGTTGCAGAAACAGCCTGGTGTATCTGATCTGGAGGGTTTTGATCTGCTGTACCTGAGACGCTGATGGAACACAATAGAGCAGAGCCCGTGTGTTAAACACAGTGACTTAAATGTAAACCTATCAGAGGATCTGTTGCTATGATAGAGACAGGGGCGTATTTAGTGGTTTGGGGACCCAAGGCAAACCCAGTCAATGGGGCCCTCCATGTCCTTGTAACTCATCTTCGTCAGAGCTAGACTGGCCTTCCCTGGGTCCACTGTCTCTTTCCCAGATTCAAGGCATGAGACAGTGCTAATCTTGTACATGGTAACTTAACGCAACTAAATGCATTTCCCCAAGTTCTGTACTTTAGTTTGATTTTGAAAAAAGTGAATACATAATTTAGTCCACTTTGTCCTGGATTTGAAATCTTTTATGGTCAATTAACAGCTTATTTGTCCCACAGTGGGGAATTTACAGAGTAACAGGAACAAACAAGAAAGTATGAAGTGAAAAACATTACAATAGGTAAATATTGAAAAAAAATAATTTAGTAAAGAAAAAATATGTAAATATCAAGCACAACATAAAACTGGAAAAAAATCTACTGAAAAAGGTGATATTTACAGTTACCATACTTTTTGGTACTATTATTTTAAAGTTAATGTTTTTTTATTTGACCCCCTGTCCAGTGAGTTATTTATCCAAAAAAGAGATTTTGTACAATAATGTTTATCACTAACTCAAAAAGTTTGATTTTGAGAAAATGATCCTGTTTCCTGGGCTAGATAAAGTCCTTAAAATCCTAAAAGTCTTATATGTTTATCTCAGATCTCAGAGCAACATGGTTTTTATTCCCGACTTGGTTGAAAATAAGAAAAAAAAATGGGAAAAAAGGTTTTTTTTTTTTTTTTTTTGTTTTGTTTTTTTAACCATTTCCTTCCTGAATCAAATTTTCAGATGTGTTGTAACATGGAATAGCCCATTGAATAAGAATGGAGGGGGAGTACCAAAAACCATCATTAAAGATTAAGCCTTTTGATGTATTTTGAAGCATGTGAAGTAAGATTTAGAAAAAAGAAATGCTTTCAATTGAAGAGAACTTCATAAATCAGTTTTTAAGAGATGCTTTGGGGGCTCCTGGGAATCTCGGGGCCCCAGGCAACTGCCTGTGTTTGCCTAATTGTAGCTACGCCCCTGGATGGAGAAACTCTTCAATCTGCCTCAAGTTTTGCGGGACTGATGAATCTTCCTTTGGAAGGTGCTTTGACAGACAAATTATGAGACCAGAATAAGCCGTCCTCTTCCTTGGCACAGGAAAAAACACCTTGTGTGACTATCAACATGTCAGCCAACAGCTAAGTGAAGACAGCTGTTACAAAGTCAGCACGCTGAGATTGGAGAGTGTAGTTTTATATGAAAAGCACAGACGGATTAAACACTGCCTCCTGCACATTGTTCCCTGCTCCCCTATGGAGGCTTTATGTACTTCCTGTCTTTCGATTAGTTGGCAGAGAGAAGATATTAGAGCTTAGGAGGTTTTAGGAATCATAAGGCCCTGAGTCTTTTGACCTTTTCAGCACACGTTGCTGCTGTTGTTAGGTGTGAGGGAATTAAAGGATCACGCAGGGAGAGCTTGTCTAATCTAATCAGAATGAATCGGGGAGAGAAGTTCCTGAGGTGTGGGAGGCTGCAAAATGAGGTGTGGGACTATATATACATCCTCTTTAGATTTCTGTAAAGGGCATCCCTTAATCAACTGACTGAAGATAGGAGGTGCCACTGAAGGTGAAAATCAAACTTTAAATATCCTCATGATCAGCTCAGGGTATTGTTTCTGCGCTCACTCATTAGACTTCCAAGCTCTAATTACCTCTGAAATGTTTGCCTGAATGAAGGGGGAGTCTTTATTTCAGGGCAGGGAAGACAAACAGTGAGCTTTTCAAAACTGCATCGACAGAAAGTCGATCGTACAGTAAGCAGTGTGTTATCACAGAGCCCAAGCAGCACGAGGGAGTCATAAAAAAAATGTTGGGCAAAAGAAACAGAAAGTTATTTGATTTGTTGAATGTTAGTGAACCAGTCCTAACAATGAAGCAACAAAAGAAGGACATGATAAGGTGAAACAGATCCTCATTAGAGGAACAGTTTCTGCTGTGTGAGCTCATTTACTGTGTGGAAACTTGCAGAAATACAAAACTTTAACTCCATAAACTGTTTTGTCAAATATGAGAAACACAGATGGTTGAATTTTAGGAGAGAAATAAAAGAACAGAGACCGACAGAGACAGTCATTAGATCAGCTATGCTTTAGGGTTATGTAGGAGGATTCAGATGTTTTGGTTTTTTGTTATTCAGTCGTGAGTCTATTTTCTGATCGACTGATTGAATTAGTTAGAAAACATCAGACTGAAAGAAATGACCAAAATGACTTCTGAAGAACTAATAATAGACTTAAAATTCAGTCAGGAGAGACTTCATTTAAAAGAGTGATTATTTCTCTACCAGGTGTAGAAGGTAAAGGATCATTTTATTTACACAGTTATAAAAGATGAGACAAAACAAGAACCCAGGGATGGAGAAGTGTCCTGCTTACCCTGATGGATTCCACCTAAAATCAACCTGTTCATGATACATTGTTACACTAATCACTGAACTATCTCCTTTAAAAAGTTAACTCTTTACTCTTTAAATAAATTTTTCATAATTATGCCACTTGAAAAATTCTGTTATCCTCAGTTTAAATTGTGTTCACCAGTGGGCCACCATTAAACTGAATTCCTGCTCGAATAAAGTGGCCACAATATTTCAGAAAAATTATATTGTTACAATGTATGATAAAAAAAAATGAATTATATATATATATATATATATATATATATATATATATATATATATATATATATATATATATATATATATATATATATATAAACCTAAAATGAAACTCCACATATTGTGACACCTTACCCAAGTTGTGACACGCAGGCGACGAGACTGGTGGGAAGAACTCAAAAGCACAACTTGAAAAACTCAGCTTTGAGCTGGGGTAAAAAGAATTAAAAAAAATAGATAGGGAAGACCGGGTACGGTTTCAACACACTGTGCCTCAGCATCTCTAACTGACTGAATTTTTGAGGCCTTAAGGCTGGTGCACACTACAGGTTAATTGTGCTAATTTTTTGTCCAGATCTCCCCCTTACGATCAAAGCCAGCAAAGACCTGATTGTCTGATGACATCATGTGCCATTTTCTGTAGTGTGGGTTGTGTTAAGAGTGATGTCCTTTGTTTGGAGCAACACAGAAGGCCTCCGATTCAGAGACTGTAGATAATGAACATGTTTAATATTTGAGACTAAAAAATCCTGTAGTGAGTGGGGCACTCTGACAGGAGCTGAGCAGGTACAGAGTGTAATGTCACATGCACTGGAGCATAGCCAATCAAGACGCGAGCTGACTCAGCTGACTGACCAAAGAGGAAGTAAGAAATCTGTCTGTAATACTTAAAACGACTTTACCAACCTCGAACTTGCATTGTTATCCGTATACCCCATATCCCCGCTGTCTCCACAACCTTTTCCATAAGCCCTGCTTTTTCTTTTGTTTGTTTTTGTTTTGAAATTCTAGTGTCCAAAAACAAACATCAAGATCATCAAGAGTGCACATCACACACTGTAAGATCAGGAGAGGGAAATCTTGCGTGATCTGTCTTTTGTTTTCATCAAGTGTGTGCTCTCTAAATGCGTGAAGTTTTGGAGAATCCTGTATTGTGGACCAGCCTTTAGATACATAAGATAATGAGACACAGGTGGAAACAATCAGAGGCTGGAAACACAATCAGAAGGGTGGGAAAACACCAGATCAGGAAGTGAAGTGCCCTGAAACATGTGACTTCAGAATAAAACCAGACATGACAAAAATGAAAGACAAGACGAGACATGACAGCAGGAACTGAATGTGCTGATCCAGTTTTTTTGATCTGCTCTTTTTAAGAAACAGATCAAGAACCCAGCTTCTTTGTAAATCCCATCTCTACTAATTTACTTTACTTGCCTGTCAAGTGTTCAATCACCAGCCTGGAACAAAAACTTCTTGATAAACAACTTACTTTCTTTGTTTGAATGTGATTCATGTTACCCACAAACTCCCCCTTTTAACATGATTTGGGCAAAACACTGTAGTTTAGGTTAGCAATGGTAAGCTAACCAGGCTGGTCGTCTTCTATGGCTTACTCCTGTCTTTTCTTAAGGCAGTCAAAGCAACCAGATTATTTCTCAGACTTATTTTTTTATGAGCTAAATCAGTGGTGATTTTAGCTTGAATCATTAACAACCGTCACCAAACAGCCTGTTTAAAAAAAAAAAAAAAAAAAAAAAAAAAAAAGTCTGTCTCTCTCCAAATGCCAATAGATCAGGTTAGGGACTGCTTCTTCCAGGCTCCAGTGTGTTTATGTGATTTCTTGGTCAACTCGTGACACAAAACACAACCTGCTGCCTCCCCTGAGGGTGAATCTTTCAGACAACAGAGGCTGCTGTTAATTCCAGCCAGCTCTACCCATGATGCATTAAGGAAAGATGAGTTCCCTGCAGCGTCTTGATTTGATTGTGCGGCCAACCAGCTTACTTTCAGTGCACATTTGTTGTTGGTGTGGACGAGCAAAGAGAAGAAGGCAGGAACACAGGGTACAGAGCTGGTCTCACTGCTCACAGAGGACACACAGCAAAAGTAACCTTCCACAGTAATCTGCTGGCTAACTTATAAAGAACATTTGAGGAAGAGATTTTCTTTCCATTCACTTTGTACAATTTTCCTTTGTATTTTTTCCCACATAACTATTGTATATACCTTGACAACCATACAGACTTTCTTTAAGTCCTCCTTCCTTTTTGTACATTCTGTTTTCCTTTTTGTTAAATATCTTAAGAGCTTTAGAATTATACAATGAATTGCACAAGAAGTTCACCTTGAGTCTTTTGAAAATTTCTGAAATGGATGACGAAAGAAAAAATATTTTAGTATTCCAAGAATATAAAAGTACTCAAGTGAACCCTTAACTCTTCATGTGAGATGGTTGATGAGATAAATCTGTGGAATGTGACTGAAAATAAATGAATTTGGAGCCGGTCATTACTTTTTATGTCTCATTTCTTGTCCATTGACACCAAACTGGTTGCATTTGCAGTTTTGTTTTTACTTTTCTTGCTCCTGTGTGTGTCCAGAGATCCTACAAGTGACCATGGTTGCATTTTTTATATCATAGACTGCATAAAACATGGATGTAGTCTAGCCGACGTCACCCGTCTGTTTCTGAAACGAAAAATGAAGCACATTGGCGATAGCGGCCATATTGGTAGTGGCAAGGGCTTCGCCTACAGCCATAGGGCGCCGGCTGTCACGTGACCCTCAGCTGTGCCTCATATTGGGGGAGCTCACGATCTTAATATCCTCTGAACGGCCGCGTTAGAAAAAAATTCATCCCCCGTACAGTGGGTGCCAGTAGTAAAATAAGCGCCTCTTTTTGAACCAGGCTGTAAATAGGTTAATTTCTGCTTTGAAAATGTATTTTTTTGGCGTGGTGTGTATGTGACTTCTGGTACTTCTGGAGCCAGTCTCAAGCGAACACTCCAGAAACCGCAGACTTTAGCACTTCCGCATTGTCTCATATTCTCAGACCAGAGCCTGTGGCATGTTGATGCTAACCGGTGCTGGGACTGGTGTTCTCTGTGAGCTGAGGAGAAGGAGGCAAGGACGACGTGCTGGTGCTGCGGTGTGAGCTAAGAAGATATGACATGGCCCTGTTCCTCTATCCATTGTTATTGATGGATAACATAAGATCTATCTCCAATAAAATGGACAAGCTAGCCATGCTAACACAGCAACAGAGAGAATATCAGAAGGCAGAACAGCATCATGCTATTCACAAACATGGCTAACAGACACCAACGCCAGACACCAACGCCATGTTGGAAGAGCTTCACCTGCTGTGAGCAGACAGGATCCAGGAGACAGACTGAACAGACTGCTGAAGAAGCTCAGTCCTGGACCCTGTGGAGGTGGAGACTGCCTGAACTGGACAATGATGGACAAGCTGCCGTCTCTAAAGGACATTTTTTTCCCCCTAGTTGACACTTATTATATCATTCTATTTATTCATCCATTCATCCATTTTCTTCTGCTTATCCGGGGTCGCGGGGGCAGCAGCCTAAGCAGGGAAGCCCAGACTTCCCTCTCCCTAGCCACTTCGTCCAGCTCTTCCGGGGGGATCGAATGGAAACGAGTCTGACTTACTGCCAGCAATGCGGACCAAGATCTGGCACCGGTCGTACAGGGAACGGACGGCTCGTAACAAGCAGCCCAACACCCCATACTCCCGGAGAACCCCCCACAGGACTCCCCGAGGGACACGGTCGAATGCCTTCTCCAAGTCCACAAAACACATGTGGACAGGTTGGGCAAACTCCCATGCACCCTCAAGAACCCTGCTGAGGGTGTAGAGCTGGTCCACAGTTCCACGGTAATTCTATTTATATATTCTTAAATGTTTTGCACCATATACTTTCTTGAACTGATGCTCTGGCCCTGATTTCCAGTTTAATAAAGTATATTCTATTCTATTCTATTCTATTCTAAATTAGTGGATGTTCCCAGGTTCTGTCCATCTGGTTTGGACTTAATCAGGGAAACTGAGCCTCAGAACCAACTGAATTCATCCTTGCAAGCAAAGGTTTAAATTCACAGATGGGAAAAAGTGAAAACAAAGTATAAAGGAAAAGAGAAACAGAAGAACAAAGTGGTAGAGGAGACAGAAAAGAAAAAAAACTGACAGTGCTCATCAGTACGAAATGGTTCAATCTGTCACTGGCAGTCAAGGGACAGAAATACACTGATTCACTTATGATTGGATGGAGCGTCTCGCCCACCTCGACCTGCAGACAGCAGCTGTGTGTGAGTGTGTGTGTGTTCGTTTCTGTGAGCCCGTGTGTAAATTTAACTGGAACACCTAATGGAGAAGAAGTGTGCAGACTGGGCCTGCTTAGATGAAAGTCACAGCTTCCACTGCCTGTTTTATAGACTGGTTCCTGTCATTTTCAAAAGGTCAAGCTTCAGGTTTTTTTAAGAGCGCTAGAATGGAGAGGAAGAAGACAGACGGACTGAGGGGAGGAAATGGGGGAAGTTTAATCTCACTGAGATGGTGAATGAGGTCCCTATGAAATGTTTAGTTGTTGTTAAAGGAAAGGATTGTTTCATTCTATTTTCTGGGTCCCTCTCCACTAATCCAATATGAAGCTGTGCTATCGACATCATGTGTGTCCACAGAACAATCCAGTTCAAAACACTTCATCCAGGGCCTGGTTATATCTCATTCCTCTCTGCTAAAAGCTGCACTGCTTTCTTGAAAGACAGCACAACAAAAACCTTTTTATAGACCTTTAATAATACTTCAAACACTTTTTAAACGTCTGTTAAAATGTAGAGTGGCCAACCATTCAGGAAAAAATAGAATAGAATAGAATAGAATAGAATAGAATAGAAAATACTTTATTTATCCCCGAGGGGAAATTCAGGAGTCACAGCAGCAATCAAGAAAACAAAAGTAAGAAAGTGTATAGAAAGTGCAAAAAGGTCCACAAGAAAATAGATGATGACAGCCCATCCACCACTCTCCACCCCAGCCAGTCTCCACCTCCACAGGGTCCAGGACTGAGCCTCCCCAGCAGTCTGTTCAGTCTCTGTCTCCTGGATCCTGTCTGCTCACAGCAGGCGAAGCTCCTCGAATGTGCCGCCGGCGTCCGATGTCAGCTCCGTCAGCCACGTCCGTGAACAGCACGATGTCACTCTGCCCTCCGGCAGCCCCTCTGCCGCTGGGCTAGCATGGCTAGCTCGTCCATCCCACCGGAGATAGATCCCACGTTCCCAACAACGATGGATGGAAGGACAGGTCCACGTCGTCACCTCCCAGCTCACACCCAGCTCACAGCACGTCGTCCTCACCTCTTCCTCCTCACCTTGAGGGAAAACATCAAGCCCTACACTAGTTAGCATTGACATGCTAAAGGTTGCTAACAGCTAATTTCGCATGTAAACAATGCAGCCATGGTTACATGTAGGATCTCCAGACAAACACAGGAGAAAAGTAGTAAAAATATCACTGAAGCCACAAAAAGTTTGGTGTCCATGACCAACAATGAACCATACAAAGTAATGATCCACTCCAAATACAAAGATGACAAAAATGAGACGAAAAAATTACAAGAAACGGACAAAGAAGAGAGAGCTGCTGCAACAGGCAGCTACTTGGGCAGCGCCTAGCAACGAACGCCTTAACGAAAGTTTACGTCTTTAGAGACTCTTGCTTTATAGATTGATTTTTTATATTGGTGTGTTTGCAGTTTGAAGTACTTCTGGAGCCAGCCTCAAAGGGACACTTGATGAACTGCAATTTTTTTTTTTTTTTTTTTTAGCATTTCTGAGTCGGCTTTTGGCTCTTTGGTTTGTAGTCAAAATCAAGTATTTCTAAAAAGGTGGGTTTTAGTGAGGTTAGTGCATTAGCTATGGTAAGTACTTGTACTTGTCAAGAAAATTGCACCGAATAAGTAAATTATTAAATCATATGCAATCCTGCAGGCAGTGTTTTCCTTTAGTTAGCAACTAGCTATGTGCCCACCGGCAACTTTTGTTGATACTCATAGAAATAAGCCCATGAACAAAAAAAATTATTTATCCCTAGTACAATTTTTGGGTTAGGGTTACTCCAGAGACTTGAATGGTGAAAAATTGTAAATATGTTTGGGGGGATATCATAAGAAATTTATGAATTGGCTCTTTTCAGGACAATCTTTATCCACCATGTCTTCCGCCGGGAGGAGCAGGAAGCAGATGATGTCATGTGATAGGAACCACTTGGAAGCTAGTTTGTATAAACCAAAATCTTTGTCTAAGTTGTGCACTAGCATATAGGTGGAAAAAGTTGCATTCATAATGTTGAGATTTTTTACTGTGAGTAGAAAATGCAGAACAGGTTAAGATGACGGACACAGGGTGCATAAACAGTAGTTAAAGTTGTGTAACTAGACACAGCGCACACTGCTGGTAGCAGGTGGTTGAAGATTATATTTGCATATGTACCCACAGTATAGCCAGCTCACCTGACGTCCACAAGTTCTGACTTTTGAAAAAACATGAATATACCCCTGGCTGTCCCAGTGTCAGTATGTATGTGTCCTGGGCAGGCTGTCTTACTTTGAGGACCCTGGTTTGAAACCAGTTTAAGTTAGTGCCCTGATGCCTTGGACCCTATGTTTATACAAGTGCCTTTTAAAAACCCATATCCCTGGTTTGTAATTTGGGTTAAAAACATGTTATTTAAAAGCTCTTTCTCTTTCTGCTCCACGTTATTGCTCTCTTGACTGGTATCAATTATTTTCTGATGTGACACCCCATCATCAAAGCTACTGCTCACCCTCAGATGACATTACACGACAGTTTGTCAGACTAATAAACAGATGTCAGTGTGAGCTAATGGTGGGCCGCTGCTCCAATAAAGCAAACATCAAACTGTTGAGCTACACAGGTGCTACAGATACAGTTCAGCCTCTTTGTCTCTTTTATCAGTATTCCAACCTGTTCTGGAAGTCATTGGTCCATTACACCATCAAAGAAAAGGCTGGAGCAGTGTGTGTGTCCTTGTGTGTGTGGATGCTTCACCCCCTACCCCCATCCTCTGTCCACTGCTCCTCAACTGGTAATTTAATCTGCAAATAAACTCCTCTCTTAGCTTTGCACCGCCCAGCGCTTCACCACCCACAATTAACCTGACTGTGAACTGTGCTGCCGCTCCGGGGAGGTTTCAGCATCACTCCCAGTTATGCTGCTGTGATAGGGACCCAGTGTTATTGTTACAGTGTGTGTATTTTTGTGCAGAGGGGGGTCGAGGCAATGTTGGATATTTCTTCACCACCTGAGGCTGATTACACAACAGAATGATAATACCTCGTTCTAGATCGAGCTGATGCTGACCCCTCTAAACAAAACACACTGACATTTGCGTCCCATTACTTGACCATCCAGTTTGGTTAAAGAGGACATATCATGCTGATTCCTGATTTGATACTTACATATAATTTAATAAATTAGAAAACAAGACCTTTCACCCCCTGAATTTTCAGAAAATGAGATATTGTATTTTTCTGATATCCTAGAACGAGATTTGTTGCCTCTGAAAATAGGTCATTGCCAGTTGGCCACGAGATTTCGACCTTCATGACGACACGAGGATCCTTTCTTTTTATTGGAGTAATCTGATAAAGCAGCTCCTCCTCTGTGAAGTCAGTTAGTCACACAACCGCCACCGAGGGGTACACCCGCCAAGAGCCCAGTATAAACGTATAAACTATACATGTTAAAGTACCGGTTTGACTCACCACACTGAAGCGTCCTGAGATGATCTGTGTCCAGGTGGATTTTCTTCCTCCTGAGCTGCAGAACCGTCCGGGTCTGACTCGGGGTCCAAAACAAAAGGACGTACCCTACACTCTGCCATTTTATTAGTGCTATCAATGCCTTACGGTGAAGCAAACAGTAAACTCGCTCAGTCTGCTCCATCCAGTATGGCGATTTTGTGAATACTGCCATGCTGCAAAAACCGCCCCCTGGCTCTACCCCCTCCGCCCCTCTGATAGAACTGACCAATCAGAGCACAAAGGGCTGTGACGTTGCGAGGTTACTGGAGGTCATTCTCCAAACGGAGCGTTTCAACGAGATCTTCAGAATGGCCTAAAATGAGGATATTAAGAACGCTATTGTGGGGCAATGAAGGAACTAAATGACTTGTACTGAGGGCAGAAATGCTTTACAGGCATCCTAGTCTGGCATAGTGAAAAGGAGAAACAAGCATGATATGTCCCCTTTAATGAAAATATTAAAATGATTAGTTCTGAATCAAAATAGCTCAACTTCTTCTTCCCTTGAGAAAATGTTGAGTTGGATGTTTAGTTTCAGCCCAGAGAAGGGTCTGCACATCTTTCTCTGAGGCTGTGTGTAGCTCCAGTGTTTTCCAGCTCCACCATCAATCAAATGAAAAAGGCTGCCAGCCCGAGAGGCCAAACCCAGGGTGCAACAGTAAACAAAGTTGTTATCTGCCTAAACCCTAAAGGAACTCTGGTGTCTACATAACATACAGTGTGTAGCTTGAGTTTTTCTGTTAGCCCTTCCACTACACATTGCAATATGCGACAAACTGGATTGATTTAAGAGAACGCCAACACAGACTTGACCTCAGGAATGAACCCAGTGAGCAGGAGATACACAAATACAAGGTCGGCTCATTTTGAGAACACAAGGTTGGTGCACAGGTGGTCCAAAACAGGACAGGCAAGGGTTTCTGAAAGGCATGGGAAGGACTGAGTCCAAACATGGACTCATCATGTTCAGAATACTGGAGCACAAACACTAAGGAGGGGACAAATAGGTGACTGCAGCTCAGTGTTGTCTCAATCAAAAGGTTGAGGGTTTGATCCCAGCTCCTGCAGCCACATGCCGAAGTGTCCTTGAGGAAGACATTGAGACAAATTGCTCTTACTGTTGGTCAATGGTGTGTGTATGGGTACGAATGTGTTAACCTAAAGCCAGTTTCCACCAAGTGGCTTAGTTTGGGTAGTCCTGGTACGACATCCATCATATGGTGTTTCCACTGACTAATCCCGGGACAGATCCCAAAATAAGATGTCCCACTTTTTGGGACCCTTCCGTCAGGGTGCCAAATGGAAGAAGTTGGAGCTACAACACTGCAGTCCATTGATTGGTGCAAAGAATGGTCACTTTCTGTGCAATAGCAGCCGCTGTATTTCTCCTGGCAGCACACAGCCTTCTCTGAAACAAAAATGAATTGTTCTTTGTAACAAAAAGCAGCATGCCAATCAAAAAGAAGACCAATTACCGGATGTCTTCCATTGTTGCTCTTTGTTTACTGTGTCACGTTTTTCTTCCTCGTTGGATTTTTTAGCAGGGTACACTGTCACATTGCTATGACATCACACTACTGTGTAACTGATGCGGCTATCGGCACCTGGCTTGCACGCTGCCTTCCATGAAGGGGCCAGTTTAGCTGTACAAACTAGAACAGGACCAGTCTTAGCCCTGCCAACCTGTACCAGACTGTACTACTCTAAGCGGACTGCTTGGTGGAAAGAGGGTTTACAGTAATACTGATAGCCCTCTCACTGTAGCAGTCTCTGTCATCAGTGCGTGAATGTGGTGTGAATGGGTGTAAGAGACTAACAGTGTAAAGAGCTGGTAAGAAGCCAAAAACATATTGGTTCCCATTCTTAAACTCCCTCACAGGGAGCTAAACAGACTGACCGCCAAAGTCCTCTAGATCCTTGTCTGGTCCATCTCTGCTCTGTCACAGTACCAGACCTTACAGATTCTTAGTCAGTGTCAAGTGGCTTTTCTCTTTTGCTTCCTGTTTAGATCCAGCAGGTTGGAGCCTCCCATTGTCTCATCAATTGTGACAGGAAGCCTTGAATCTAAACACCATTAAAATATAAGACGTTGTAGTGATGCCACACAACGCTTCACAGTAACAACAGACTATCCTTACAAGCCAAGCCAGGTGTGGAGTCAACAGGTTAGAGGTTTCAGCTCAATAAAGAAACCATGAACAAGGTGAGGCTTCTCACAAAGGAAAGCCAACTGTCCATTTATTACATATCCTTGGTAGCAACAGTGCACCTGCATGGGTCAGAAAGCACAAGCTCACCAGTTTAAGTCTGAAACCATTACTAGTTAACTACAGTATAAACTCTGACATATTATAGAATAGAAGAGAATAGAATAGAATAGAATAGAATAGAATAGAATAGAATAGAATAGAATAGAATAGAATAGCCTTCTTTCATTATACTATTGTTTGATAAAACTGTTGTCTGGAGATCAGTGTTCATCGATGATGAGGCTGTTGTGAGAACAGTCACTTTGAGCAGGGCCTTTAGCTAACACAGGGGCTAACCCACACTTTGTTAGGTATGTTATCAGGTATAGGTATGTTAGAAATAGCCTGTGATGGGTAGCTTTTGCTGAAAACCGTTATGTAGCTGGTCCTGGTGACTTAAGCTGTGATTTGCAAAAGTGTCCTCAAGAAAAACAAATGAGAGACGTACAAAAAAGCTCAAAAAGGGAGAGCCGTGAGCCTTTGGGCTCTGCGCTGCCATCTTCGTTTACCTGGTAAAAGCTTGAACGGCTACTTATAATACCAGCAAGAAGAGTTAATCAATATCTTTTAATCCTACAAATTATCTGTTTTTTTTTTTTAATTGAGATTTCCAGGATGCATGATAACATTAATTGTGCTTGTGAATTTTCATATAGAAAGTGTGACATAAATTGAAAGAAAAAAGAAAGAAAAACAGAAAAAAAAGACCAAAAAGAAAAAAAGGGAAATTAATACAGTCACAGTAATACAGTGTTATATATATATATATATATATATATATATATATATATATATATATATATATATATATATATATATATATATATATATATATATATATATATATTTATATATATATATTTATAACTAAATAATTGAATAGATTACACACACAACAAATCAAATGAGTCAGCCCGATTCACAAAAAAAAACAAAAACAAAAACAAAACAAAACTGTGCAGCAGTCTTTAGCAGTGTTACCCAACCCTGGTCCTGGGGACCCCCTGCCCTGCATGTTTTTTTATGTTCCTGACTCCAACACACCTGATTCAAATGATCAGCTCGTCATCAAGCCCTGCTTGAGCCTGATAACGAGCCATCCATTTGAATCAGGTGTGCTGGAGTGGGGTAACATCTAAAACATGCAGGGCAGGGGGTCCTCCAGGACCAGGGTTGAGAAACACTGGTAAAAAGCCACATGTACCCCAAATCCTTCCCCCTTTACAGGCAGGGTTGAGACAAACCGAACAAATGCAGGGATACAAAGTCACACATATATACAAAACAAAATCTTATACACAAGTATCTATGAAAAAGTATACATACATATGCACACATTCATATACACATACATACACACATATATTTGTATATGCACTTTATCCTACAAATTATCTGAACTGTGTCACTTCAGTTGTTGGTTTTTGGTGGAGAAGAAAAACTGTTTTAAATGTTTCACACTTTAAAATTCAAAAGCACAGTGTTGTATTGATTCATGAATTATGATTGAATTAAAGTTTAAAAGTCTTTTCCCCTCATTGATTCACTGAGGTCTCTGACCTGCATGTTGTACTTTCCTTATGACCAGACAGTGTTTAATTTGCAGTGGTTAGTTTACAGACAGCTACCGTTAAATTGGTGTCATACTGAAGACAATAAAAGCTGAGGATGTTTAAGCTCAGCTCGGCAAACTGAAGCCTCCACATGTCTCTGTAAACTGTTGAGTAAATGCTTCATTCTGTTTCTTTTTTCGGATGCAGACTAAAAGTTCTCTCCCAGGATTTGTTCTGCATAAATGAGAGCTGCAAGCAGGTGAAACACAAATAGTCTGCTTCTCCACTCAAGTCCTATTCCCTACCTTGCAGGTATATTCCAAATGAAGCTTGGCAAATATATTGCTAAAGCCTCACAGGCAGGCTGTAGTGGTTAGCACAGTTTAATGCAGCTTATTTTTGCTGCATTTTAAGCAGAATATATGGAGCTGAGCTATGTTTCCAGATTATAAAGAATACAGTTAGTACACTAAAGTCATTACTTCTACGAGATAAAACTCTGTTTGTGCAGTTTTATTGAATCTGTTCAGTATGTTGGTATGTAAATTACAAACAAAGAAGATAATACAACATACCAGATTTTCTTGATGTATGGAAAGCGGATCAGCCACAGACCTTGGGAACAATGCTGATCTTTAACCCAAGGATGATGGATTATTGTAACGTGTATTTGTTTTTGCACACCACCAACTGGTCTTGGTCCCAGCACACATTGAGAAGAAACATTAGCGTCCACATCTGTGCTGATGCTGGGGGTTTGCAGCATACTCACACTCTCTTTTCCTTCATCCTAATTAATTGGCACTTCAGATCCCGGCTGTATCGCCGAGCCTCCTGGTTTTATCTAACACACTAACACACTGACAGCTGCTACAGTCTCTCAGGCAACAACACAACGAGAAGAACGCTCTATGGATGTACTGTGTGAGTGTGTGTGGTAATATGGGGGGTGGGTATGAGTTATTAAATGATGCTTTGCTCTGTTTGAAGATAATTTTAATTTGAGCTGGACACCTGTTTGCTCTCTGTACCTTTAAATAAACTTGACAGACCTCTGGGTTTGGTTATTTAGCTGCCATATCTTTATGCTACTTTTATCAACTATCACTGTGATTGGTGAAATGCTAATCTGAAGCACTATAAAGACAAATTTGGTCCTAAGGCTGAAGATCAATTTACTGTCTTACCTTGTGCTTGCAAACATTATCAACTCTTAAACATAACTGTACATGTGCTTCACTGTTTACTATGTGTCTTAATGGAGGATATGCACCCTACATTTTCTTCACCCTACATATGCTTAGGATATGTATGCATTTATGATTCACTCAAGTCACCATAGCTTGAGTCTAAGTCTTGAGTCTTTAGTGTTTGAGTCACAGTTGAGTCTACAGCAGTTTTCCAAACCGCCTACTACACCCGCAGTGCCTACGATTTTAGCCGAAATTCAGTCTGTAGTAGGAAGTATGTCAAAATATGCAAAATCTGCAGTAAACCATAAATCGCTAGATGTCCTACTGATCCAGGAAAAATTCTCAGTATGCAACAGACCAGTCTACCTGGCATACTGTTTCCCACAATACACTCTAACGCTGTTTGTCCATGTGGGTGACAGGTTTTGGTGAATTTAGCCATCTGCTGGAATGAGTCTGCATTATAACTACAAAACAACAACACTAACGTTAGACGGTCCGTGAGAAGTGAAATGATGAGAAAGAAACACCGGGGAATCTTGTTACTTCTTATTATGAAAGAGGTGTTAACAACAAATTCAATGAAGCCTATATAAACTAATCATTCACTTTTTTTTAACCATATGTGGATTATATAAAAGTGTTTTTTTTTTTCCATCAGATGTGAAAATAAAAAGTCAATCCCTTCCAGATTTATAACTTTGGATGCAAGATAGAAAAATTAAATATGATGATTCTGCTTGATATGATTAACATAATAAATAAAATGTCAAAATCTACTCATAGTTTGTTTTGTTCATTTATAATACAAGCAAGGAAACAAACAAACAAATAAGAAAACATCATCTGTAGGTCCACCTTCCGAGACTGGAAACCAGAGTAGTATACAACAGAACTATCATACTACATACTACATGCAAAAGCAGTAGACCATTAGGAAAACAGTCTACTAAGTCACCAAAAAATCATTGTCAGTCAATTCAGAATCAAGTCCTCTTCACCCGAGTTCAAGTCCAGGTTGAGTTCTAAGAAGTGTGAACTAAGTCACACTTCATTCAATTTACCAGGATATTTACATGCAGAACCCATCTGCACAACAATGCTCCCATCTTGTCTTTGATGTTTTGTTGTTGTTCTTTTTTTTTTTTTTAATCTCTCTTTACAAAGTGAACATGTTGCTCTGTATTTGCCAATGTTGGCTGTAAAATCTTCAAGAGCAAAACGTGCATGCAGGTAACCAAATAGAGGACAGTAGATAGAGCAGGAAACCGGGCCAGAGTGGGGAGTAACACACAGGAAAGAGGTCTTAGGCTGGATTCAAACCCGAGCTGCCTGCATGAGGGTGAGCTTCATGGAGCATGACCTAGAACAGTATTACTCAATCCTGGTCCTGGGGACCCCCTGCCCTGCATGTTTTAGATGTTACCCCACATCAGCACACCTGATTCAAATGAATGGCTCGTTATCAGGCTCCAGCAGAGCTTGATGACGAGCTGATCATTTGAATCAGGTGTGCTGGAGTCAGGAACATAAAAAAAAAACATGTTGGGAAGGGGTTCCCCAGGACCAGGATTGGAAACACTGACCTAGACCACTGGGTCATCTGCACTGTTGAATCCAAGTTTTACTAGGTTAAACTCATTTTGTCTAAGATTAGGATGTACTGTATTTTATTAATCCCTATGGGGAAAATCCAGTTTTTTACACTCTGAATCATGCTTTATATACACACATGCACACACAGCACTTTGCACAGAAACATGCACTGATTAGAGGGGATTCTCAGTACGCACCTGAGTAGTTGGGGGCTTGGTGCCTCGCTCAAGGGCACCCCGACACTGCTTAGGAAATTATGGCAGCACTTCCCAGCTATTAGCCCAATTCCCAATCGTGGTCCCACCAGGGCTTGAAATAGCGACCCTCCCACAACTAAACCAACTCCTTATGGACTGAGCCACTGCAGACCCCAAAGGTAATTCCTGTACCTGAAGTTGAACCCTGGCCACCTGGGCAAAAACCAGGAATCCTAACCACTAGACCAGGGGTCAGGAACCTGTGGCTGTGGAGCCTCATGTGGCTCTTTGACTTCTTTGCAGTAGCTCCTTTTAGCTTTGAATAATATTGCTGATATTAAGTAAATTTTGTTTACTTACAGAGGGTACTAATGATGACATTGAAACTTAATCTTAACCGTAAAGACTACAAATTAACCCTGACACTAAACAACCAAAATCATGATTCAACATTTGGTTGAACTTAACACGCATCACATCTTGCATCTTGAAATCTGCCACCACTCTACATCACCTCCTTCAATATCAACAACCCATTGTCGGGCTCAGAAAGATGGATTCACAGTGTGGACACAGAAAAATGTTCTGAATAGCCTTTGATGCAGAGAAGGTTTGGTACATGGGAGGGCAATCAGCGAGGCAGAGGTACAAATCCGGCAGGAAAAAATCCGGAAAGAATTGGGCAGAAGGTCGGAAAAACACAGTAGGCAAACTAGTATACGGCTGGATGTATCGACTTGAGTAGGAGTGATAACCTGGGAGAGAAGTGAGGGAAGACCAAGGTTTAAAGGGGGCATATCATGCTTGTTTCTCATTTTCACTAAGCCAGACTAGGATGCCTGTAAAGCATTTCTGCCCTCAGTACAAGTCAGTTAGTTCCTTCATTGCCCCACAATAGCGTTCTCAATGTCCTCAGTTTAGGCCATTCTGAAGATCTTGTTGAAACGCTCCAGTAACCTCGCAACGTCACAGCCCTTTGTGCTCTGATTGGTCAGTTCTATCAGAGGGGCAGAGGGGGTAGAGCCAGGGGGTGGTTTTTGCAGCATGACAGTATTTACAAAATCACCACATTGGATGGAGCAGACCGAGCGAGTTTGCTGTTTGCAAAAACTTCACCATAAGGCATTGATAGCACTAATAAAATGGCAGAGTGTAAGATACGTCCTTTTGTATTGGACCCCGAGTCAGACCCGGATGGTTCTGCAGCTCATGAGGAAGAAAATCCACCTCGACACAGATCATCTCAGGACGCTTCAGTGTGGGGAGTCAAAGCGGTACTGTAACATGTATAGTTTATACGTTTATACTCAGCTCTTGGTGGGTGTATCCCTCGGTGGCGGTTGTGTGACTAACTGACATCACAGAGGAGGAGCTGCTTTATCAGATTACTTCAATAAAAAGAAAGGATCCTCTTGTCGTCACGATGGTCGAAATCTCGCGGCCAACTGGCACTGACCTATTTTCAGAGGCATCAAATCTTGTTCTAGGGTATCAGAAAAAATACAATATCTCATTTTTTGAAAACTCAGGGGGTGAAAGGTCTTGTTTTCAAATTTATTATATTATATGTAAGTATGAAATTGGGAATCAACATGATATGTCCCCTTTAAGAAAAAGAAAAGGGGAGCAAGTTAAACAAGACACAGGTGCAACACGTTAGGGAGGGACCCAGTGATCAGCAGTGAGGGCAGCAGCTAGACAGGAACTGTAAGAGACAGGAGACAAGGGTTAACAAAAATAAAACAGGAACTTCCAAAAAGATGTTTTAACTTGATAGACAAAAAGACAAATGTGGAACAATATACAGATTTTAATCCTGTGTGGATGGATTCATCTAACTGGCAAGGTGCTGGCTTGATATACAATACAATAGCTTGTCAATACAAGCTATGTTATCAAATTTAAGTTTTCTTCTTGTAGTAATATGATTTCATAAATTCAAACAACTTCTTGTTTGGATAATGATTCAATATATTTTAACTATGCTTAAAATTATACAACTCTATGGCTTTTGGTTCATATAAGGTAGAGTCTGTGGCCTCAGAATGACATTAATCCAAGTGAGATGAGGCAAAATGGCTCTTTTGATAGTAAAGGTTGCAGACCCCAGTGTTAGACCATAAATATACTTTTGGTTCTTATGGTGCTACTTGCAAAGGAAAACATTGCCCTACAAGTGTACTGCTATGGCACATCACACAAATATAGTCATGTCAAAAGAAAGGGTGTCGTTCTTTTTTCTACACCTGGTGTTTTTTAACGTTAACCTTTATGGTAAATGTTAAAGTGTTAAAAGGCTGACTTCTTACATTTAGAAAAAATACTGTGCCCTGCTTTGATCACTACTTTGTTGGAATGATAACAAGTCTCCCCAGTGCAGCTGTTTATCCAGGATGAAGGAGTTCAGGTGAGGGGAAAGTGAGGAGGCTCCACTATGAGAGAGCAGAGAGAGGTGCAGTAGGTGAAAAAAAGAGGAAATGTAATTGTTGGGAAAAGAGAAGTGGGGAAGCTGAAGAAAGAGACAAGGAAAAAGGAGGAGGGAGCTGAGAACGAGCCGGCCTGACAGTAAGAGAAACCAAGCCAAGGTGCCGTATGAAGACAAGACAAGACAAATGACACTGAAATGGATTTCTCTTTCTTTTTCTCCACTCCTCTTTCTCCCCCTTACTCCCATCCCTGCCTCTCGTCTCAGGTTAATGTAACATCTCTTGATGCATTTCATTCACCGTTAGCTGTGGGAGCCAGGAGATACTCTGTCAAACCCATCTACATCAGAAAATGGCCTTTTCTTGCCTTCTCTACCCCATCCATTCCTCCCTCCCCTCCCATCTCCATCCCCCCACTGCTTGCACCTATTCATCTTCCCAGAGGAATGCATTTGGGCATGGATGAAGGCCCACATTTATCAGCAAGGACATTTAAGTACATATCTCAGGGAAAAAGAAGGAGATTTATTACAACCTATTTAGAATGGCTCAGAGGGGAATGATCAGCTTCTTACTGTAGTCAATGGGGGGAGAAGTTTTTCCACTGTGACACCCGTAGTTAGTCTGCAGCGTGAAGGATGTGACCAACATTCATCTGATGGGGTGAAACAAAGACAGTAGATTTTATGTCAAAGATAAAGTGTCAGAAATGAGGCTCGACATACTCCCCCAGCTTCTGTCATGGCTCATCTCTGCCGCTACATGAGGTTGACTTTTCTGCTCCTTTACATACAATTTAGGTCACATAATAATGCTGTGTTAGAGGCTATGAGTAGAAAAAAAACCCAAAGATCTACTGGTTAATTTCAAACTGATGAGAAAAAGAAAGCCACAGTGGTCAGGTGAGCAAGAAAAAGAGTTGAATGGAGAGCTTGTGTTATGAGTGAATGAAGCAGCCATAAGAAATAAAACTGGTGGGGTAATTGTAAAATCTGCAGTTCCTGAAGTGCCCACAAGGGGCTGGTTTGGAAAATACAAAAATCAATGTTCAGGCACTTTAAAAGAGAAGATCTTACATAAAATAAAATCATACAGCAAAATGTGAAATAAGAGTTTTAGTTCAATAAGAAAGAAGATGGATGATAGACTATTGTTAATTTAAAGGGGCTGTGAAGATTTTAAGTGATCTTGAGAAACTCTCCCTTCTAGATTTATGCCTGATTAAAATCCACAATTTAAAATGAGATTATCATTGCCAATATAAGTTATTTCAAAATGCTACATTGTAGCTTCTTCTTAGCTTCCCTATCATGTAGAGCAACACTGGATTGATTTGCGGCACGTCCAAGTCTCTATGACAACACCACGCCGTCTGAGGAAGTTCAGTAGCGAGAAGAGAGACCTGTGTGTTTCTCTGCCGAAAATGATTTCTGTGATTAATTTTGTAGTGATGGTGGACACTGAAGCCTAACTGTCAGACAGAAAAAGGACAGAAGAGCAGAAGAAAGATAAACAGGAGAGAGATAGAACTGGAGCTAAAGGCTAAAACACAAGCTAAAGGCTAGAAGGACTAAACTGTTTGTGCTAATGTTGATTCCAACCCACAGTCAGCAGTTATTCTGCAGTGGTCTGTTCAAACTTGAGAGACTATCAATAAAATGAAGAGTGAGGTTACGTTAGCTCTGATTGGTAGATGACTGGCAGGACATAACCAGGATTCACTAATGTTGCACATTACAGACACGTGTCACAGCACCTAGCTGTCAGTAGCGCTAGATATGGATGGCTACTAAACTACTGTACGAACTCACAGTTTGCTTGTTATCATGTTAGCCTACACATACGTCGTAGCACCAGACTGCTAGTAGTGTTACATATAGCTGGCTACAGACGTACGGTACAAACTTCCAAAGTTTGCTTGTTGTCACATTTCAAAAAACAGCACTAAATAACTGAACTGTACCTTACCTCATCATGTTGTATCTTGTAAAAAGTTATCTTGAACTGAGAAAAATTTGTTCCAAAACAAACACACGCCTGGTTAAAAGCCACATCTTTACGACAGTGTGCGTAAGAATCCAGGCCAGAAGGTGGCGAGGTAGTCCAATTAAAACAGATCCTCCTCACAGAATCTTTTAATAAAGGCTTAAAAAAACATGAGCATCCAATCATCATCAGCCTCCTGCACTAAATAATTTTAATGTTGCAGCTGAGGACAGATCATTGTATGATGCAACTTTATAGTCATAGCACAACCATTTTTCATTCGATTATAATCAAAAATAATTAAAGTATTGGGCTGTTTTCCAAAAATGCCTGCTATATACGTGAATGATATATATGTGAATGAAACAGATTATTTCCTCGCTTATAAAAAAAAAAAAAAAAACTTGAAAGGGATTAACCTTTTTTTTTTTTTTTAGCTGATGGAAAAAACACTTCCATATACTCTGGAGTAGGGATGGGTACCTTTCACATTTGAAACGATACGGTACCAATGCCCAGTACCTGACAATCGGTACCGGTACTCAATGGTACTAATTTTTGGTACTTTTTTGTGTTTATGTGGTAAAAAATATCAATTTGTTTAATAATGAAATATGTATTTTTTTTTCTTTTACAATTTAACAAACGTATTCTTCAGTGTATAACCTTGAAATGCTGTGTTAATGTCCAGCATGGAAAATCTCCTACTCTTCCACTCCCTCACAGTCACAAGGATGTGTTAAGGTGCCTAAACATGGTACCTTTTGACTCTACACAAATCGATACCTGGTACTTTTGACATAATTCGGTCAGTAGCTAAAAAAGTACCTAATTCGGTACCCATCCCTACTCTGACACAAACAGCAACCCAAGCTGATCCTACAAGTGTTCAATGAGGTTGAGGTCATGACTGCTGGCAAGCTATTTCATCCTCTGCAGTCCCAAATTCTGGAGATAATCCCAGAGAAACCCTGCTCTGTTGGGGTGAGTGTTCAGAGATACAGGATTGAAACTGGTTTTAGAATCTCATCTTGATACAACTCTGCATTGAGATGACCTCCAACATGCCTTGGTTCTCCAGTGATGAAGAGACCACTCCAAGCAATCACTTGCTATAGCTTTGTTTTGTGGAGCACCAGCTTAAAGTTGTCCTGATCAGTCCATCGTGACATGCTGATTCAGACCACTGCAACAGAACCCATGATCACAGGTGCTGAAAATCAGGCAGCTGGTGGTCAGCAGCTGACTAGTACCAGAAGCTTGAAAAATAATTATCGGCAAGCAGTTTGGGAGCAGCTCCAGACAGCACAGTATGTCCATATCTACTTTGACCTGAAGCAGTTTTTCTCTGGTCATGGATTTGATGATCAGCTGATACTATTGGATGTTGATAAGTGGCTCACCCAGGTGATTTGTCAGTGTTCATTCCCTGCTGTGCTCATCTTTAGAGAACAGGTTACAGTACCTTCAGCATGTCAAAGAATCAATAATGACATTTTGTTGATTGACAGATACACACGAAAGATTTAACAGTGTTCTTTTTATATACTTCTTAAAGTTTGGTTTGAATAACTCAACCCAAGTCCAAAGTTTGAATTCATACGGTGACAAAGGTTTAAAAAAGCTTCATATTTCTAACCCTTGTTTATTTTTCAAGCTGAGCACTGACTGCAGAGCGGAGGATTTGGTTTGCTTATGGACCACAGGACTGTGGGAGCAACTCTTCTGGGAGGACAGAGACCGGGGTGAAACTGACACATCCCTTTTGTCTCTTTGAGCTTCTTGGACAAGCGCAACAGGCAGCGAGTGGGTAGAAGCGAGTGGCTGTCACTTTGTGGTGTGTGGGAATTATTGTGGTCTCGGCATCTACTGTGGCTCCACATCCAGCACCAATAAGAGAAATGCATGCTGAAAGTTCACTTTCACCTTTGAAAGTGAAAACATCCAAACTGTCCGTTGCACTCTGCCAGTGAGATCATCCATCTCTGGATGGAGTTTGCTCTGCAGTAGTTTCCAGCAATGTGAGAAGTCATATTCCACATCAAGTGGGAATGGACACAAGGCAAAATGTTCATTTCATCTTTGTTTTATTTGTCTTTATCTGAGAAACATGCAAACTGGTTAAATTATACAACTTTTGGACATGTCAATGTTGCTTCTTAAAAAACCTGCATCCACATATTTGGACATTTCCTTTCTGCCTCTCAGATCCATGATACTTAATTTCTAAAAACTTTTACATATTAGCCATATTAAAGGACAATTCCAACGTTATCTTTTGGTGATACCACAACATTACAGTGGGAAAAAACAGTATATTTATCTATAATAACACTAATAAGTAATATCAAACTCATATCACTGATAACCAAACTTCCAGTACAAAGACAAAGTTTAGATATTATACTTATTAGGTGTTACTTATTCTAAATAGCAAGGAGGAATAAATCATGAGGACCAGACAAAACTTTAGGTCTTAGGAGGTTAAAGGATGGTAAAAAGGTAAAGGGCAAAAAACCCTACATCACCTTTCTGCTATACATGTACCTGACTGCTTTAACTAGAAGTCCTTCAGTGGTACTTCAGTAATTTTTGACTTGTCAGGAGAGACAAGTGCAGAAGTGCAGTGGTGACATTGATTATTATTAAATAATATTAAATATTATTTAATATAAAATATTAAATAATGTAATATAATATATTTAAATATTAAATAATGCTATGATTTATTTTTTTTAAATCATAGCATTAGCATGAAGAACAGCTAAGCTAATGGCCAAATGGTTTCTGTTCTAGTAAACATATCAACATCCACTGACTTGATTTGTTGAGTTACAGTTGATGCATCTATTTGTTCAGTGCAGATTAAGCAGGACAAGGAGTCAGAGGCGAAAAATGGAAGCATTAATTTTCAGATTGAAACCCTCCATTATGACTTGAGATCAACAAAAGAACCATCAGAATGAGTGGGGCTAGACCTGAAGTCAACAGGTTAAAGGTTTACAGAGCCCAATAAGGACTACATCTCATCATTAGGGCAGGAAACCCAAGTCTCTCGACTCCATCTACCCTGTGGTCCGGCACTGTGTCCTGACAAAGCAGCTGGTTGGAGCTGACTGACGAGAGGGGATAAGTAGAGTCAGCTTGTAAAGGGGTAGAATAGAATAGAATAGAATAGAATAGCATAAAAATTTTGATCCCAAACTAGGGAAATTGTGTTGTTACATTTGCAATTCTCAGAGCAAATAAAAAATAAGACTAAATATTTATTAAAGAGCACTTTAAAATGTAAACAATAACAATAGGAATGATATGAACAACAGGGATTAAAATGAATATTTGTACTAGTTTTAAAAAGTGAAAAATTAAATACAGAATCAGATTAATTGAATCAAGTAGAAATAATTTCTGGAGGTCAGAGCAGGGGTAAAGTAAACCGGTTTGGACCAGTACTGTGTCCCGCCAAAAGATTTGCTGGGGGTACACAATGGGAGAGCAGCTGCCTGCTAATGCCTTCACCCAGAACCAGTCACAGCCTCAAACAGATCCATTAGCAATATACAGTCTTGAAAACTACTTTGTATTTTTTTGTTTTGTTTTGTTTTGTTCTTTTTGTTTTCTTTAAATTACTTTTAACTTAATTCGAACTGTTTCTGAACTGTCTGTGCTGGGTTTAAGTCCATGCTGACGGAGCCTTGGCCAGGCTTCTCCTCCTTCCTTAAGGCTCTTGCCCTGTTTCTCTCCCCCTCCCCACAGCCTGGTGGTCTCCTCTGTGCCAAGCCTTCGAAATGTGTACCACACGTTTCCACACCTGGCTCGTTTACTTTGTTCCGGTTTAGGGGCAAAAATGATATTTTGTAGTGGTTGTCACTTCGTTCATTTGTTTGTGTTCACAAGGCAAAAGTGTGTTGCATTCCGAAGTTGAAAACAAATGTCACGTGCGGTTGATTTATTTCTCTCATTGGTCAGAAATCATACCCCGAAAGTGACAAGTTTCCTTCTCTTCATAGAGCATCAACAACGTGTGTAGATAATTAGCATTTAGCGTTTACGGCTCATGAACCACTGTGAGCTATATGATCAACATGTGTAGTTTTCAAGAGTCCCGACTGCATGAAGGCACTTCCTTAAGGCACTTTATTTATTTTGCGCTTCATGTGAGCCCACAACTCATTTTCTGCAGTTCTTTGGTCTTCTTCCATATTCTGTTGCTGTGGTTGATTCTTCTACTTCTTCTTCTTCTACTGTTTTGTCTGTACAGTTGTCAACCGAGCTCATTACTGCCCCCATCACTACAGTGTGAGCTACAGTTATAAGTCAGTTGTGCCGGTTGCTGGGGCGTTTGTGTTCTCACTGTAAAGGAACTGCTACAGAGCTGGAATGAAAGAGAGCCGAGACCACCTATCTTGGCGATCTCGACCTGCTTGTTTTGTCCCGCATCCGAGAGAGATTGCTGTGCTCACATAAGCCCAAATGAACCAGGGTTTTGAATGCTCACTGTTTCGGAACAACTGTCCCAAACAATGCAGGTGTGAATACACCCTCAGTTTGTTGCATAATGTCCCAATTCAAATGAGTTGGACAGTTATCAGTTGGGTTTTGTGTTTTTTTTGTGTGTTTTTTTTTTTTTTTGATCAATTTTAATAATACAGAGTAGCTGGGAAAAGAAACTGTATATGAGTCAATGAATAGAGAGAGATTTCACTCAGCAATACATGAGTGCCCATGTGTGTCTACTTCAGAAACACAGCTATGTTTTTTTTTTTTTAATAAATATATATATTTGGGTGAATGCAATACACCACCATAGTAAGGGATGTAAATTTAAAAAAAAAAAAAAAAGCAGTGGTGACAGTGGAAAATGTGCAGTAGCAGTAAAGAGGCTGAGCAGTCAGACAATGTTTCAACTTTAGTTAAACAAACCAGTTAAAGAAGTAAAAATCTTACTGAAGACTGGCGTAAGGTGTGCTGACAGGGAGAATAAAACAAAGATCCAAAGCATCTCTCCAGCCTATCACAGGGCTAACATGTTGAAAGGCTTCTGCTCAGCTTGGGAATCAAACAAGGAAGTGCTAACTGTGCAAACCATTGCACCAGAACTTCTTTTAGTGTTGTAAGTTAAGATATATAGCTCAACACGCCTGAGATAAATCTGCCTTCTTCATATTAAATATTAGATTCTGTGGTGTGCAGCTGATTATTTCCACAGTTTATTATTCCAGTAAGACACAGAATGACATGTATGCATTCACTTACAGCCTGTGTGTACAGCATATTGATTTCTTGTTCAGCACGAGCCTTTAATAAGGAACATGTTTAAGAAATAAATCAAGTGGTATAAAAACATGACATTACTAAAGCATTAAAGGAAATATTGATGAGCATGCAGGCATAGATTACCATAATATAAAGAACTCAGCGTGAACTCACCAGTTTCCGAGGAGATCCCGTGTGTTTAACTGCCACGGTGTGTGTTTTTATGTGTGTGAACACTCCATCTCATGTGTAATATTTAAACATCAGCAGACCATTCATCAAGCCTTCGTCAGCTGTGTTCACTCTATCCCACTGAGCCCTAATTCATCACTCTGCTTTGTTTCATTGGAAACCTGCTGCTGAGCCTTCCTCCAACACATTGCAGATAAATACACTCAAACAGTGTGCTGTGGGTCCATAACACACACTCTGTCAGGAGGTTGAGGAAGTGATTTCAGAGACACTATCCCAGTGTGACACGATACCACGGAGCCAGAGCAGCTTGTGCACATCATTCAGATATAACACATTCATTACATGGAGTCTATTTTTTGATCGATGGTATTTTCATACACAGATCTTCTGTTACCACAAATCAATGCTGAGACAAAGGCTGATCTTGAACCTGGCCATCACACTAGCAGCATGTACAGAATCAGCGAAATGAAGAACATAGTGTGTAAATGTAACTCAGAGGTTATCTTGTCTACCTGTTATTCAGTGTCAGCATGCACACTGTCTCTTTAAGAGTTACAGCAGTAATCTCCACTTTACAATGATTTCAAAGCAGAAGAGTGATGCGTTGCACTTGGTTATAGCTGAAAAGGAACAGCACGTGGTCGAGGCCCTGCTAGCTGAGCACTTACACTGACGTTATGTGATTATGTTGTGTTGTAAAAAGAGGCAGCCGGTGTAATTGTAAATTTGTATGGGTGAATATGCATTTTCCGATGCTAGATGCTAATCACAAGCTTACCGCGAGCTAGCTGCTAATTTATAACGCTCATGGATTTACGAGAATCAAGTCAAAGACTAAAGAGAATAAGCTTGTTATTTGAGTCTTTAGCTTGGCAATCAGAAAAGCAGGAGCTGTCTGTGTAAAAAAAAAAGAGGAACATAGAGGAGCATTGGTTTTGTAAAACCAATGTTCACCAATGAGTAACTTTTTTGTGAAACCTTCATTAACTCATTAGCTCCCCGTTCAGTTCAGAGAGAAAGAGCAGCACAATTGTCAGATCATGGAGAGGGTCAAAGGATGCAGAGCCTGAGACAAGCACTATCTAAAGAGGTATGTTTTGTATTTATTTTGGATCAAAAACAGGAAGAGAGACATGGAAGAAGAGAGTCCACAATCATTTTGATAGGTAGGGTGTTTAAATCATCACAGGGGACGCTGCTTGATTCCTGCTACATAGAATATAATAATAGAATAGAATAGAATAGAATAGAATAGAATAGAATAGAATAGAAATTACTTTATTTATCCCCGCGGGGAAATTCAGGAGTCACAGCAGCATTTAAGAAAACAAGGTAAGTGCACAGAAAGTGCAAAAAGGTCCATAAGAAAATAGATGATGACAGCCCATTCACCACTCTCCAGCCCAGTCAGTCTCCACCTCCACAGGGTCCAGGACTGAGCCTCCCCAGCAGTCTGTTCAGTCTCTGTCTCCTGGATCCTGTCTGCTCACAGCAGATGAAGCTCCTCCAATGTGGCGCCGGCGTCTGATGTCAGCTCCGTCAACCACGTCCGTGAACAGCACGATGCCGCTCTGCCCTCCGGCAGCCCCTCTGCTGCTGGGCCTGCACGGCTAGCTTGTCCATCCCACTGGAGATAGATCCCACGTTCCCAACAACGATGGATGGAAGGACAGGTCCACGTCGTCACCTCCCAGCTCACACCCAGCTCACAGCACGTCGTCCTCACCTCCTCCTCCTCACCTTGAGGAAAATCATCAAGCCCTACACTAGTTAGCACTGACATGCTACAGGCTGCTAACAGCTAATTTCACCTGTAAACAATGCAGCCATGGTTACATGTAGGATCTTCAGACAAACCCAGGAGAAAAGTAGTAAAAATATCACTGAAGCCACAAAAAGTTTGGTGTCCATGACCAACAATGAACCATACAAAGTAATGATCCACTCCAAATACAAAGATGACGAAAAAGAGACGAAAAAAATTACAAGAAACGGACAAAGAAGAGAGAGCTGCTGCAAAAGGCAGCTACTTGGGCAGCGCCTAGCAACGAAAAAAAAAATAAATAAATAAAAAAAGCTAACATAACAGTATTGAGAAGCTATATTCTGTAGCTTCTGAATACCAACTTCAAACTGAGGACTACTGACCCAATCGGGCTCTCTTGCTTACTGCTGGGCCTTACAAGAGCCCTTGAAGAAACTTGTCCATGACAGCGTCATGTTGGCAAGGTAAATAAATGAATTGGTGATGACAGAAACAACACTTATTGGGAACTCATGCATGCATTCAAAGAAAATCATCTGTGAAGCAGCACTTGATCACTTCAGTGTCTTTAAAAAATGATATTAAACACACTATCAGTGCTGTACCATCAGAATTTTCTTCTGCTACATTTCATTTTTTCCGTATCTTTATTTATCAATTCCACCAAGTATAAATTTAGAACTTGCACAACTTTTCAGTCCAATAGCCTTATCCTAGTTTGATAAATCAGTGGTTATAGACCTAACACCAGCTACAACAAACACTCTGTTAAGTAATCATTTCACACTACAAAAGAACAGCTGGGGAGTTTGTTTCTTGTAGTTCTACTGAACAAACTCACACTGTGTTAAAACAGATGTCAGATAAAATGTCACTGACCTCATTCATGCTATAAACTGTTGTTGTTTCATCTACCTGAAGGATGCAGCAGAATGGCTCGCTCAGAGCGCCTGACTGACCTCTTTTTTTGCTGACCCTTTTTTTTAGTTAGCATTTTTTGTTCATGCTGACTGATGTGACAAATAACACCAAGAACAAGATGAGTGACTGAAATCAACACATTTTGACATGTAGATATAAAAGTTATTGTAAGTAATTAATGTACCAAGAACTTCAGGGCTGTTTGGTTGCATTGAATTAAACTGCCTGCAAAAATCAGTAATTATATTCTGGTATTCAGCGTGCAGTGATTCTGAATCATTTTATACAAGGTTAACTTTTACTGATGAAGTGTTTTCTGTTTTTTGTCCACAGCTATCAGAGAAAATGAGTTGCAGAGATTTTCTTTTCATGTTTTGGTCTGCAAAGTGGATTTCTTGACAATCTGTGCGTACATGTGAGTGCATGAACAGAAGGGACCACATTTATTATGTCCAGTATGTGGTTCCCTGTGATCTCCTCCCCTTTGGAAAGTCAGCAGAATGGGTCCATCAGTCAAAGACAGTCTGCCATGGAATAGCTTTCCTCTCCCAGCCTCCAGTCCAGCCCACCAGGCGGACCACGGCCAAAACTCTGCTGCTGAGTCAGCCTCCGCCTCCTCCTCTTTGTACTGGCCCATCAGGCATCTGATGACTCTGACAACCTGGAGCCTACATATAGAAGCTGGGTGAAAAATTATCCTTTTTAATTCTGGCAACAAAAAGAACTGAAATAGCAGAGATAGTTTTAATTTGGAGCTTTGCTCAGCTATTTCTGGGTGTTACTTTTCTACTCTGTGACCACTTTTACTGCTGCCTCCAAGCCTGCAACCAACGCACTCAAATGGCATTTTACTGCATCTTATATTGGCTATTTTTTTCCTCCTTGGTAGAGATAGATGTGGCTATTTGAAGGCCTTTGAAGGAAGACAGGGTAACTCTTTACAGATAGAAATGTGGAAGTGACCCACGGTAGAAGGACAGATATAGATATGAACCTACGTGTTGTTACCATAAATATTAGCAAAAGCTAAGAGGAATTTCAAGTTCTGTCTTTATCATTCTTTTTACATTAACATCCCTCATGCATGCTGCTCACAGGACATGCATGAAGACCTGAGTGAAAATATGAAGCCTTTAGGTAAATCACCAGTTTTACTGCTCTAAATAATATTCCTAGCTTTTTGTTTTGCCATTGACAAGTTTTTAGCCTGAGTTTAACTTTGGCAATGGTCAATGAATTGGCAAACAATAAGCTGCTCTGAAACAGCAGCCTTCTGTGCATCCATTGACCTATGGCTAAGTTCCACCCTCAAACACAATGAGCCAATCATAGTGTGTATAGCCAGTCCCATACACTATGTAGCTTTTCTAAGATTTTAAGTTTAAAAATGGTCGAACTGTGTTCATGGGGAACATGCAACTCCAACACAAAGTACCCTGTGAGCCTGGGTGACGGGGTGTATTGTTAATCCTTTTCTAAGACACATCTCAACAGAGAAAAGTGTCTTCTTTGGATAAAGTTGTGTCTCCATCTGCTCTAAGGTCAGCTGACATAGTATCTGAGGCAGCAGATTGTGACTTTGCTGTAATAAAACATAAAGTTATCTTTAACACTAGAACTACCGCTGAAGTCTGACAGACCTTTGAGATTTTCTCTAACATTAGCTAAAGTTAGCCTAACGTTAGCTCCTAGCTGAGTTACTCATCATGTCTCTTTGTTTGTTGGGAGTTCATTGGCCTGTTTTGTTCTAGTTTTGGTTCTTTGGTGATTGTACATGATTGTTAGCTGTTGTCCAAAGGGCTCTAGTTAAACTAACATTAGCTTCTGGAGCTTAGCTTCATTAGCTTATCTGTAATAGCTGAGATAACAAAGGTTGTCAAACGTTGTTCTGAATGATTCAGTGTAAATCCTGTAGCTCCAAACTAACAGTGACACACTCTTGGTAAAGATGGTAAAAAGGAGGTTACATTTTTGTCCTGACCAATGCTGATCCTCTGTCTTGTCTGAGATGCTAATGCTAACCAGATGCTGTTTATCAGGTTTGCTCTGGGAGCTGTAAATTTAGTCTGTAACTGAAGCTTTTTACCGACCTTCTCAACAATAAAATGATTCATATTTCTCTCGGAGATGGACTTTAGAGACTAGCCATAGTTAGTCTGCGTGAGTGGAGGGGGTGGGGCTTAGCCATGGCTCAATTTGCAAATATCTACATGTTTGTTTATCTAAACTGATTGAGCCTGCAATCACTTCCTGCTTCACCTGCTCTTTCAAATGCTCTTTCTAACCCCTCCGCCTTAGCTTCTTCTTTATGCTGTGTCTAATTTTATCAGGGTTGTATGGGTTGTCACTGATCCTTGCTCTGCTCTGGATCCCAGCCTGAAGGAGGGTTCTGCTGCTGTACTGAATCGAAGGGAGATGTGCTCTCTCCGTTTTGAGCTATGGCGTTCCAGGAGGGTACCTGGAAGGTTAGCGAGATCCCACCAAA
Source organism: Halichoeres trimaculatus (assembly GCF_033239565.1). NCBI lineage: Eukaryota > Metazoa > Chordata > Actinopteri > Labriformes > Labridae > Halichoeres > Halichoeres trimaculatus. Next base: position 27,705,589 of record NW_027437196.1, on the reverse strand, counting down.
GGCCAAATGAAACTTAAAGCATGCAAATATATATATATTTTTTTTAAGCAAGAGTGGTCCTGACTGGGATATTTCAGTGAGCTGTGTGGGCAGCTGAGGCTCAGTGGTTCGTGGTCAACACATGCTGAAGTGTCATTGGGCAAGACACTAATTCCAAAACTGCACCACCTGTTGGTCAGTGATGTGTTAATATTTATGAATTAAATAACTGTTGCTCCCTTACACTGAACACTGATGGTCCCTCACTATGACAGTCTCTGCTATCAGTGTGTGAACGTGGAGTGGACAGGTGGCTGCGACCCGCACATTAACAGAATGTTGAATGGTCAGAAAAACTATAAAAGTATGATTTAAGTTTAAGTCCATTTATAATTTATTTGACTTTTTTTTTTTTGCATTATTTGGGATGTCTAGCCTGGTGACGCCTCTGGGAGGTCTTTTGAGTTCACCGTCTTACCCAAGCACAGTTTGGCAAGTGAAAAGCAAACGCTGCTGATCTCCCAATTTGGCAAGAAGCTGCTCAGCCCTGAGCTACAGGACTGTCTTATTGTTTCAAAGTTGCTCGAAGTAACAAAAAGAAAATGGAAAAGTAAAAGAAAGTATGTATTTTATATTTGTAGAGTACAGGATGCAGAGCAAAGACGTGCAGGGCTTCTATCGATGCAATGAAACTGAAAAGTAGAAAAGTAGTTGTATAAATATTTGTTTATTTTTCTTCTTCCTATTTTTTTACTGTGTCTGCTTCTGTTTGTCCAGGTTTTATTCATTTGTAACACATACCTAAGGATTATACCTGTGTGTAACAGACCCAGGTGGGATGGCTCTTTCTGCTTCGCTTTGCTCGTTGATAATCAGGCGAGAAATGTTCACTTACTCATCCATGTAATGAGGACAGGGGACAGAGGCCTCCTTACTCCACACGCCTGTTTCCTCACGCCCGCCTATCTGCCTGTGACGTATTGATTTTATAGAGCATGGCCATGACTTGATTGACTGATTGTTATCCTCATCTGCTTCTCACTCCTGCTGAAGCCCAGTCACACTCAAATGAGATTTCACAGGATTTTTTTTGTGTGTGTACGTGCACCTCTTTCCATCACAGCTCACACCGCACTCCAAAGTCATCTCCTTAAAGTCCTCCATACCGTTTCCACATGGACATCTGGTCTTGTGTGTGATTAAGCACACCCCAATCATGCTAATGAGGATAAACAGACAAACACTTCATCTTAATTATACATTAAATCCAGTTTCACTCGAGGTTAACCTGTTGTTGAAAATTGAATCTGACATATGTACTTTGTCTCAGAGGGTTTGTCAAAGTGAAGAACCACATGGTTATGATTAGCAATTAGAGCACAAGGTTAATGAAAACACACCAAAGTTCCTGATAAAGGCTGAAAGTGAAAGGGGAAATAATGAACATCAAAGTGTGCTAACTCAGTGGGTTGGTACCTGACTTAAACTGATTAGACGGTGTGTGGGCATTAACATTTCCCAAAGTGTGGGTTCTGGAGAGAGAGAGAGAGAGAGAGAGAGAGAGAGTGTGTGTGTGTGTGTGTGTGTGTGTGTGTGTGTGTGTGTGTGTGTGTGTGTGTGTGTGTGTGTGTGTATGTGTGTGTGTGTGTGTGTGTGTGTGTGTGTGTGTGTGTGTGTGTGTGTGTGTGTGTGTGTGTGTGTGTGAATATAACAGTGGAACTAAGGACAGGTCAGTGTTATCTGTGGTCCTCTACTCTGGCATAATAGATTATTAAATGCAGTTCTTTCTCGTTTTTCTTGAAACTGAAACTTTCAACTTGTGTTTGTTTTGGAAAAAAAAGTTATTTGTTCAAGAGACTTTTTAGCATATACAATGCGACAAGGTAAGGTATTTATCAGTACAGTTATGTAGCGCTGTTGTTTGAAGCGTGACAAGCAAACTGTCAGTTCATACAGTAGTTTGGTAGCCCTTTATATTTAGTGCAGCTGGCAGCGTGGTGCTCTATGACATGTCCGTAAAGTGTTAGTTGCGTTAGTGAATCCTGGTTATGTCCTGCCAGTCATCTACCAATCAAAGCTAACATAACCTCACTCTTCATTTTATTGATAGACTCTCAAGTTTGAACAGACCACTGCAGAATAACTGCTGACTGTGGGTTGGAATGGACATTATCACAAACAGTTGAGCTCCTGTGTTAGCCTTTAGCTTGTGTTTTAGCCTTTAGCTCGTGCTCTATCACTTTCCTGTTCTGCTCTTCTGTCCTTTTTCTATCTGATAGTTAGGCTCCAGTGTCCACCATCACCACGAAAGTAATAACATAAATTTTTTTCAGCAGAGAAAAACACAGATCTCTCTTCTCTGCTAAACTTTGTCAGCTGGCGTGATGTGATAGAGACGTCAACATGCCGTAAATCAATCTAGTGTTGCTTGACCTGAAATATCTAGAAGGGAGACTTTTTCTATATCACTTTTAAACTCAGAATCAGAAATAATTTATTGAAGGGGAATTTCAGTAACATCCCATCCAAAACATATAAGAACACACAGTGACATGGGAACACAGGAAGTTGGTTGCTAGCATGGTGAGCGCCCCGTTATACCATAATGTTTAAACCATGCTCAGTTGGTACTAAGGGGTCCAAAGTGAGCCAAGAAAATCTCCCCCACACCATTACACCAGCAGCAGCAGCCTGAACCGTTGATACAAGGCAGGATGGATCCATGCTTTCATGTTGTTGATGCCAAATTCTGACCCTACCATCTGAATGTGGAGCAGAAATCCAGACTCATCAGACCAGGCAACGTTTTTCCAATCTTCTCTGGTCCAGTTTTGGTGTTGCTGTGTGAATTGTAGCCTCAGATTCCTGTTCTTAGCTGACAGGAGGGTCACCTGGTGTGGTCTTCTGCTGCTGTAGCCCATCTGCCGCAAGGTTGGACGTGTTGTGTGTTCAGAGATGCTCTTCTGCAGACCTCGGTTGTAACCAGTGGTTATTTGAGTTACTGTTGCCTATCAGCTCCAACCAGTCTGTCCATTCTCCTCTGACCTCTGGCATCAACAAGACATTTTGTCCCACAGAACTGCTGCTCACTGTATATTTTCTCTTTTTGGGACCATTCTCTGTAAACCCTAGAGATGGTTGTTGGTTAAAATCCCAGTAGATCAGCAGTTTCTGAAATACTCAGACCAACAACCATGCCACGTTCAACGTTCAAAGTCTCTTAAATCACCTTTCTTCTCCATTCTGATGCTCGGTTTGAACTGCAGCAGATTTTCTTGAGCATATCTCCATGCCTAAATGCAATGAGTTGCTGCCATGTGATTGGCTGATCAGAAATTTGTGTTAACGACTAGTTGGCCAGGTGTACCTAATAAAGTGGCCGGAGAGTTCTCAATGTTTTCAGTTTGGGCTGTTGGTAAGATTGACTTTGTTGCAGTGTTTATGGTTTTTCTGAAAGTTCAGCACTGAAACATTAAGTGCATGAAGGTTGATTAACAGGTAAATGCATGAAAATACACAGGAGGCATTTCACATTTTAGAGCCTCCTCTCAAAACACTATAAAGTTTAAATGGGATATCAATACATGAAGCCATTATTTCCTGTACCTCTATAGTCAAATAAATGCGTGTGAAAGCAGCATTCAGCATCAATACAAACATTTAAATATGTTTAATTAATGACAGTGATAAACATTATCTACTAATCTACTCGTTCAACTGCAAAATGTTTCCTCTAGCAACTTGTCGGAAACACCTGAGCGGTACTGCTGAGACTCAGGTCTGTCTCTGTATAATTTAAAGCATCCCCAAGTGTTGATTTAACTGTCAGTGAATCATAGCCGGCTGCTGCCAACCTTGGACCTGGTACAGTGTTTTGAGTTTATTCAGCACATGCTCCGAATGAGCATAATACTCACTGTGGTTTTGCCCGGGGTGTTAAGGACTTCACAGTGAACTGAGATCTCACCATACGCGTGTACATGAACTGTATTTATTACCACTTTTTTACCCAAAGATCTTCTTACTACATGTTTCATTCACCCTGTCAAACAGGACTCACACAGTGACAGCAGAGGATACCATCATGTCCATACATATAAACAATAATTACATTTAGAAGCAGTCATACATCTCTGGTTTTGCTTTGCCACTTCACAACAGTTTATGTTTCAGTCCCTTGGCCAAGAACACTTCAAAGTATGACTGAAAGTAATGGGGACAAACTTCACAACAACAGTAGCATCTGTATTACCCTTGACATATCTGTTGTCTGTTCCATCTTTATGAACTTTAAAAGTTAGCACCATCCAAGGACTGTATAATAATATAATATAATATAATATAATATAATATAATATAATATAATATAATATAATATAATATAATATAATATAATATAATATAATATAATATAATATAATATAATATTGATCCCTAGAAGGGAAACTATTTTGTTGGGGCATAAAACAAGTGAGAAGTGAGAGCAGTACAGTGAAATAGAGTACACAGAAGTACCACACACTCTGGACAAACCATTTACAACCATCAGAGATGTCCCCCTAGAATCCTTCCACAAACACAAGTTTAAGGTCAAATGCATGAATTACAGTTTTTCTCCATTGGTTTGGCTCATTTCTTGAAACAGAAATTACATTCTCAAAATAACACGGACAAATCTCAAAACTACTTTGCAAATGTTCACAACATGATTCAATTTCTCATTCATTTCATCAAATTGCTAATGCTTTTGTTTAGTTTTGGAAAAGATGAAGGTAGCCTACAGTTAGCACAGTTAGCCTAGATTAAGCACAATTTTTAAGTGAATACATCTTGTTCTGAACGTATTGTTCTCAGTCTGATGGTCAGTCTCCGAAAAATATCAGCATCATTTCATTGTATTGCACAAAAGTCTGTTCAACTGTCAAAATTAGTCAGCAACATAATAACATAAATAACATATATGAATCTCCAGGAACATTTAATAAATTGAAAAATCTGAATTCAGGTAAAACTAGAGCTAGAAAGGGGAGTTTCACACATCTTAGAAGTCTAGATGACAGGTTCTGTCTTTAACTGTGAAAACATGCTGTGATGTAAACAAGAGTCTGTGGCCAGACAGACGGCAGCATGTGATTGGTCAGGAGAGGGAGGCTGAGAAGAGTGACTAGTAAAGAAGTGTTAGTTATGAAACTTCAGCTTTATTTACAGCACTGTAGGCTACATATGATTTTCCCTTGTTTTGTTGTTGTTGTTGTTTGTTTGTTTTGTTTTGTTTTGTTTTGTTTTGTTTTGTTAATGTGTTTATATTACAGTATTTGGGGCTTTATACATTCTCTTTTTACCCTGATGTATAGAAGTTACTTTATGTGTGTGAATAATAGAGCTTACAGTTTCCTTGGCAGTATGAGTGCAATGTGCGGTGTCAGACCTTGGAGGCTGCGCTTACTCTAAAATTTTCTTCTATCCTTTATTATTATTATTATTATTATTATTATTATTATTATTATTATTATTATTATTATTATTATTATTACTTTTTTTCAATCCATCTATCTATCTGTCTATATATATATATATATATATATATATATATATATATATATATATATATATATATATATATATATATATATATATATATATATATATATATATATATATATACAATTGTTTTTTGTTAGCTAGACAGAAAAATGAGTACAGTAACCTTTGTCAATGAAGGACTGGGCTAAGACTGCAAGGTGGACATGAGGGGTGGACATGGACAAGAGTGTTGACAATGTCTGGTCTTTTTCAAGAAACAAGCCAAAGCAAATGAAAAGGATCTTTGCATTTTTGATGGCACTGACTTTTTTATGGGAAAGGAATTAAGCTTTGAAGCATGAGTGAATAGTTTTGGAGAGAAATGAGCTTTTGCAAGTAAGCTATGGTGTTGTGCTGAACTGTAAGACTGTTTTGCCAAATGATCATAGAGTTCTGAAAATGTAATTTCAGTTTCAAGAAATGAGCCAAACCAATGGAGAAAAACTGTAAACCAGGAAATATAAATTAAATAGAATACAGTGTGGGAACTCAGCAGTAAACAGCTAACAAAATGTAACTGCAGTTTGTCACACATGAAGATCTTTTGATGGCCGGTTGTGATAGTATGATGTGCTGAAGGATTTCTGACCCTGTACTTTTTGTTTTTAATTACCCTGGGTTTAATAAACCCTGCACGTTCCTTACTGTTTGGGACACAAAAAAACCCTTTGCTCAGTCTGAATCTCCTGGTGCTGCTGACGGACAGTCCCAGCATAAAGCAGAGCCTTCTTTTGAGGTTTGAGAGAACGAGCAGATAGAAATTATTTTTAATGGGTGTGATGCTGCTGCAGAGTACTGCATTTTCATGATGGAGCCTCTTCGTCCCACACAGTAATAGCACGGGCTCAGCAACACGTGGTCGACACATCACACGGCAGGCTCACTGACATGTCTGAAAACTGCCTGCATTTGTCCTTTGTGAACCAAAGCGTTGAAATAAGTTCTGATCCGATGTGATTTATTGACATTAAAAAGACAGAGGTTAATTCTAAAGCTATTGAAAAGAAATAAAGACACCAACACACAATTTCTGACACACTCTTGCAGCTGCGACCTGAGCTCTAGTACATCAACATTTCATCAGCGACACTCATTTACAATCCAGCCTGAGAACATAACTTCCCTCGGTCCTGAGCTCTCTCTAATGCAGAGATGATGGGAGGGCAGGATGACTAAGTGACTCTCTAAGTGGTCTAAATGAAGATGAGTGAGGAAGTGGCGTGATCACCGTACTAAAGGGAGCACTGCTGTCGTCCCTCAACATGATGGGAGGCCTCTGGAAATGTTTAAGATGCAGGTGTTGTTGTTTAGTGATGCTCCCCTCAGCCCTGTCTCAGCTGCACGTGAGAGATGAGACCGGTTAAATCTGGATGGAGACTAATAAGACATGTTTAGAGAGAAGAGTTGGAAAAGTTTTCTAGGTGCAGTGGCTGTTTTCCAAACCGGCTACTACATACTACTTGTGAATGTAGTATGCTTCTGCATGTAGTATGTAGTTTAACTGTTCTGTTGGGTCGGTCTGTTTTGTAGTATACTACAATAGTTCAGTTTTGGAAAGAGGAGCGACAGCTGTATTTTTTTAATTTTTTTATTTATTTATTTATTTATTTATTTATTTATTTATTTTTTTTTTTGGGGGGGGGGGGGGGGGGTTGAAAGTATTATCATTTTTTTTTTTCTTGAATTTTTTTATGCTTTTAATGTATCATTATCTTTGATTTTTTTTATTCTACACCTAAAGCTATGTTTTTTATTAAAAATAAATCCGTAAGAAACTGACCTTTTTTTCTTTTTTTACTTTTTTCTTTTTTTTTTTTTTTTTTTTTTTTTTTTTTTTTTTTTTTTTTTTTTTTACAGCTGATAGGGAAAGCACTTCCATTTAATCCATGTATGGTTTACAAAAAGTGAAGTAGTGGTTCATATGGAGTTGAATGAATTTGTAGAAATAAATGCCCCTTTTATAACTAGAGGTGACAAGATTTTCAGTATTTCTTCCTATCACTTCGCTTCTATCTCATGGACCGTCTAACGTTAGTGTTGTTGTATTGTAGTTGTAATGCTGACTCATTCCAGTAGATGCCGGTAATTACATAACTACATAACAGTTTCATAGTGAGAAATTTATCTGGATCTGTGAAACATCCAGAGATTTATGGCATACTGCAGATTTTGCAAGTTTTTGCATACTACCTGTTACAGACTGAATTTTGGCCAAAATAGTTGGCACTGCGAGTGTAGTAGGCAATTTGGAAAACAGCCTTTGTCTCTTTTTGGTCGTTTGTGTACTATGGAAGCCTTGAGGGTCAAGTGAGAAAGAGGAGCAGATTCAGTGACCTTTCTGTGTTTGACCTGAGAGCAACAAGGAAAAATTATTTATTTATGCAAGTGAAAAAAAGGCAGATAATTCTGTCTCAGTAAAAGTGGGTGTAAAAAAATAAGGGAGAAATATTCTGTAATTTTCGGATAATACGAGTCATTTGAACAGTGATTAGAGATAAACGCTTTCACCCATTACCAAACTCCTCTCTTAAATTTGTTTCAGAGCCGAGAGGAGAAGAAAAACATCTTTGCATAATTTTCACCTGTAGTTGAATCAAAGTAGGAGATCAGTCTCAGAGAGGATCACCATTTTTATTTTATCTGACTGGACTCTCAAGGCCTGGCTAGTGTTGCTTATTAACGCTGAGTGTACTCGATTGGGAATTTACAATTATACAGCCAAAGCTATAAAATGTGGAAACACAAGCTTCATCAAAGTCAGTCAGGTCGGTTTGAGGGGAATATTTGGGCGCTCATGTCTCTGGAGGTACAAATAATGACCATGTTCTAAAAAATACACCAATCAGCCCTAACATTGTGACCACTGACAAGTCAGGTGAAATCTACTGATTATGTTTCACTGTGTCACCTGTCAGTGGGCGGGATATGTAAGACAGCAGGTCAACTTTTTTATTCATTTTTTTCCTGAAGTTGATTTGCTGGAAGCAGGAAGTGTAGGATGTGAGTGATTTTGAGAATGGCCAAACTGTGACGGTAAGACGACTGGGTCAGAGCATCAGGGTCTGCAGCTCCTGTGGCATGTCCTGCAGGGGGATGGTGCAGAGGGACATTCTGCCACTCTTCAGCCTTGTAACAAGTGTATCTGAAGTGTGCCAGAGCTAAATATTGTCACTTTTCAGAATGTAATTAGACATCAAGTACTTTATTTTTTGTTATCATAAATGTCTCGGTTCTGGGAGGTTTCCCTTCATTAAATAAAACAAAAGAAATCAAGTGTCAACTTGAGTGTTGCTGCAAAAGCCAAAGAATCCTGATGAAGCCAGTCTAAGAAATTCAGTTTTTATTGCCGAGTCAAAAGTGTTTTATACCTAACATTAAAAGATAAGTGCAAGGTGTAAAAAAAACAAAAAAACAAAAAAACAAAACAAAAACAAAATGGAGCTACACACCAAAAAGTATTGCTTTTACCCAGGCCATAAAGTCCATGTCAACTCCTCATCTCTAGCTGGTTGATCAAAAAAGGTTGTTCCAGCATTTTGAACTCACCATCCACTGCCCTTGGGTATGGAAACCATAGACTATGTATAGAATGGACAGTGTGGCTCCACCTTTTACCATTGTACTGTTTTGGAGCCATAATAGATAGCCCAGTCACAGGCACCACCATTGTCCTGTGTAGTAGAGAGTCGGTGTAGTAAAGACTATCAGGGATTCTGAGAGAATGGGAGTGGAGTTGGGAAACAAAAATGTGTTTTAGATTTTTCTTTTGCGAGTCTCGTCTCTTCTTGGCTCTGTCACATGACACAGGACCCCATTTTTCACCTCTAATAACTAATGAAAAAGAAACTTTTCAGAACTTGAACAGACTTGAACACACAGTAGCCCATATCTTCATATCACCACAGCATTACAATGGGAGAAACATTTCTACCAGGTGTAATTATTTTTTAGAGTTTGACCAGAGCTCATCTGGAATGACTGTGGAGACAGAGTTTTTGGCCAATACTGCAGCCAGTCACCAGGGGGAGCAGTTTCTGTGGCAACCTCACTTTAAGCCAAGCAAGGTGATGTTCATTTATTAAACACACACACACACACACACACACACACACACACACACACACACACACACACACATATATATATATATATATATATATATATATATATATATATATATATATATATATATATATATATATATATATATATATATATATATATATATATATATATATATATTAACAAAGATAGTAAAATTAAATCAGATTCATACAGCGCTTTTTGAAGATACTTAAAGACACTTTACAAATATAAGAGCATAACAGATATAAGCAAATCAGAGAAAAGAGAGGAGTAACAATGTAGGAGGTCTGCAAGGTATAGGGCTTCGAGGTTATTGAGAACTTTGTAGGTGATGAGCAGGATCTTGAAGATGATTCAATGCCGGACAGGGAGCCAGTGGGAGTGCCGGAGAATGGGTGTAATGTGTTCACCGGAGGGTATGTAATTGATCAGCTGAGTTTAAAACATACAGAAGTTTTTGAAGGTCTGGGGAGGGGAGGCTGTAAAGAAAGCTGTTTCAATAGCCCAGTCTTGAGGTTATGAAAGTGTGAATAAGGAATCCAGCAACAGAGAAGGAGAGGGTAGGGCAGAGCCGTTTAGCCATGTTTGATCAAAACATGTTCAGAAACTAAAGTTTAAGTTACAATACTAAAGACAATGTTTTAGACAATGTGAGCCAATCAAAAACAATAACATTTCTTTTAAAGAGAATGATGTAACATCCGATTTATATTGCAGACTTTGAATTCTGTATTTTGGCGATTCAGTAACAAGAGACTTTGTTTTTAAAAACTGTCACGAGATGAGATAAAATTTAACTTTACTGTCATTATACAATATCATTATATTATTCTCATATACAAGTGTAGTGTAAAGAAATAGGGTTTGACATCTCACTAGAAGTGCAATACCCAGCAGAGCAAGTATCTATGTTATGTTACAGAGTCTAAGTTACAGAGTAATTCAGTTATTTACAGATATGGAAAAAAAAATTGGCTACATATGGGTTGGTTAATGAAATGCTGTACAAAAATAAATGCTATAAATGGAGGTATATTCTACTGATTATAATATACAGATTGCTGTGCAGTGAACATATCTTGCTAATAGACACATGGCTATAAATATATATGAATATATGAATAAAAGAATAAAACAGAGAACATCTTTGTAACCACTAACTCCAGAGTTTAAACTCCTGGCTCAGTGAAGCTTTACTTTTATCCTGTTCTATACAAAATCTGATGGAAGAGTTCCTCCTCTATAAACAAGCAGTGCAATTTAGAGTTCAGTAAATACAACAAGTGTGACTAATGTCATTTAGCAACAATTTAATGAGGCGTCTGTTTCTCAACCACAGCGAGCAGGAGAGGACATGAAGACGAGCACTGAGTAAAGTTTCCCTCCTTTCCTGATGAACTGTTTGTCTCTTTCATCACGCAGATTTATTTTTACACCATACACTGTCAAAGGAAGGCTTCACATGTGGTGTGCTGTGGGCGTAGTTAGTGGGTGTTTATGTATTTAAATGCCCCCCACTGTTTACACAGATCACCTCCTTCGACGTCAGCGCTCATGCCTCACACAATCGTGAGTGTGGCGCCCGTGTCTCCATCTCTCCTCTGTACTTTGTGAAGGTTACTTACACCTACGCACCTCCTAAACTTAATATCCCTTATAAACAAACTTAATTAGTGGGAAGTAATGTTCTCAGGGCTTAACTGCGAGCTGTGCTGAAGGGTGGGGGTGGGGCTGCCAGCGAGCAAACAGCTGCTGATAATCACCTCACATTTTCAGACCAGTTAGCAGAGTTATTTTCAGAGTAACCATGGTGGCCAGTTGCAAGCAGATGACACGGTGGGTGACAAAAAATTACTGATGGATGATGAGTGGGGAGTGTGCCAACTCCCTAACAGTGATGGCAAATTGTTTCAGTTTTAATTTCAGCACAAAACTCTCATTAGAAGAAACAAAGAAACTTCAGTACACTGTTTTTGTTACTTTTAATTGTAGAAGGTGAGGAGAAAAGCAGCTACAACATGAAGTCATGCTCTGGTTTAGTTTAAGTTATTTGGACAGGTGAACAGGTATTCCATGACATTCAGAATGCAATGAGTAACTCAGGGCCAGCTGTGGGGATTAAGGGTTAGAGTTAGGGTTCAAAATAATGAAATGAAAGCATGATCTGTAAAATGTACTGATCCTCTTATCTTCACTTTGCTCCTCAACTGAAGAGACATGACACCAACTCCTACCCCCACTAATCCATGTAGCCTATAGGCTTTCAAACTGTGCTACCCTCGACTTCCTGTGATGGACAGAAGTTATGGTGATTGAGTGGAAAAAATATTGAATTTCTGTATCTCTGAAACAGAAGGTCGTAGAGACATGGGACCATGACTGGCGTGTTCATTGACCCAAAATTAGGACCGATGCTACTCAGTCCCAAGTGTCTAGGATGTATGGTTCTGGACCAAAATGTGTTTCCCATTAGGAATGAATGGGAGTCAAAATTTTCCTGAGTATTTTTAACAAACAAACAAACAAACAAACAAACAAACAAACAAACAAACAAACAAACAAACAGAAAAACACAAGTAAATAAATAGTGTCCATTGAAAGTGTTTGGTAATGATGGTAAACTTGATTCTTTTTACTTGATTGAGTTTTAATGAGTCACTCACCAAAGTGAATCAGGTTTTTTGAGTCACTGAGTCAGTTACCCAGAGTCCATACAAATCTAAATGTGCCACAAGGCTTCATGCACACAAAAGTTAAGTATAGGCACAAAAAATGAAATAAAAACCCACAAATAACCTTTTTTCATTAATTATTTTTTTTTTATTAGGGCTGGGCAACGATTAAAACTTTTAATTGTAATTAATCCCATGATTTCCCTGATTAATCATGATTAATCGCATTGTGAAAGTGCCATAACATCTGTCATGCAAACACTAAATAAGTACTTGTTATACAGTAATAGTTAAATCACATATTTAGTGCAAATCAAATTTACAAAATGTAAATACAAAATTAAAGCTTATTGCCACTGTCAGGGCATTAAAGTGATACTCCAGGATGGAACAAGTTGGGTCCTATCACAAGGTTTAGAGCAGAAATGACCCCTACAGCAGTGTTTTTGTGCAGCAGAAGCCCAGAGTGCTCACACCAAACACCCCCTCCCTGCTCCTCTGCCGGTTTCCTCTGCACTCAGACGGGGCCATTTTTTACTTGACCAAAAACACAAATAAATGGACTCCCACCGAAAAAGTCTGATATCAGTCTGCATTCACACATTATTTAGAGAATTTTCAGCGTGTTACTTTCACACAAAAACACCGCTAAATAAGGCTCTAGTTCTCATCGTGTCTCTTCATCCTGGCAGACTACCTGCGTTTGTTTATATCTGTCACGCCGTGCGCGCGGACTGATGCACTAAGCAGCGAGCGCCTTTTAAGTTCCGTGGCGTTGCCCCTCTTCTCCATGCTTGTTTTGGTTACTCATCGTGTTTTTCCCCCAATTTCACTTCCAGTTCCGCTGCGGTCAGCAACAGACATTTACAAAGTAAAAGCATGTGAGCAACATGCACTAATGTGCGATAAAATATTCAACGGCGTTAATAGATTGACGGGTTAACATGAAAATAACGCGTTAACTTGCCCAGCACTAATATATGTATATGTATATATATATATAAATATATATATATATATATATATATATATATATATATATATATATATATATATATATATATATATATATATATATAGATATATGTAGATATATATAGTCTACTTTTTATAATTTTCAGATCAGATGCGGATCGAGTTTCTTCTCATGGCGTCACTCAGACCATCAGAGCAGAGCTGTAGACCTTCAGCTCAGGTGAATTAGTGTCTCACCCAGCGGTCAGAGAGCTCCAGTGGCTGCATCTGAGAGCAGGGAGGCTGGAGGTGACTGACATGTACAGGTGCCAAGCCAAGCTTCGTATTGTGGGCCAGTGAGGTGCAGAAGTTGGCAAGAGATGCCAAGAGATGCTAAGCACGGTGATGATTGGCAACAGAAGTCAGATCTACTACAGCACTCTCAGTGCATTTAGCATGGCTCATCCTGCGGACAGTTCACACGATACAATTTAGAGATTCATACATTTGGGGAATTGGCTTGAGGGATATGGATTAAAGCATAGATGGTTCAACTGAAAAAGAGAACTTGTAGCAGAAAATGAACGTGAACTAGTTTGTTTAAGTTGGTGTGAACTGAACTTTGAGCTAGTTCACTTTTTGTGTGAGCTAGCACAACACTGCTATGGGGGCTAGTGTGAGAGTCTTAGCTCACAGAAAGGGAGAGGGTGAGTCTGTCTATGCGCTGTGAGCATAGACTGTAAAAAAACATGGACGTAGTCTCCCTGACGTCACTGGTCTGTTTCTGAAATGGAAAATGATGCACATTAGGAATCACATTCATCTTGTTAGTGGCAAGGGCTTTGCGTACAACTATAGGGCACCCATCAGTCACGTGACCTGAGCTGTGCCTCTGATTGGGAGAGCTTGTGAAGCTCCCACACATGAGAGCTTGAAGTTGGAGGAGTGTTTTTTTTGTTTTGTTTTGTTTTGTTTTTTCTAACCAGTCGAGTATGACCATGATCACACACCCTTACCTGTATTTACAACATTTAATCAATTGAAGCTTAACCCCACTGACTCCAAAACCAGGTTAGAATTGACCTGCATCCACATAGCATATCCCCAGCTCCAGTTTTTGTTTGAATTTCAGAAAATTTAAAACCATTCCACAAGAACTACAATTCACTTTTAATTTATTTGCACTTATAACATTTTATAGGGAGGAAGAATTATTCAGCACTTATGTATAAATTAGAAAAGAAACTGGTGCAGACACATTACAGCATCAAGTGGATCTCAAGAGGACCGTAACCAGTAATGATGGTAATTATCAGGAGTGAAGGAGGAACTGTTTGACTTCAGCTTATTTCTTTGGCAGCCTCATAAACAGATTTTTTATTTTCACTTTGTGTTGCACATTTTCTGCAAAGCTGCTGTGCTCATGAATCCTGTTTAAAACTCGTTCAAAGATTAAGTCTGTCAGGTCATCAGCACAAAGTATTACTAATTTTAATTAGGTTGTTATTAAGAGGAACTGTAAAAGATGTGATTGCAAATAGTTACAAGAAATGTGTTAATTTGAAAAACAGCAGGATAAAAGGATGATGGGGTCGCCAAAGTAGCTGCAGTGCAGAGTTGTTAGATAAGACGGGTGTCTGTGGTGTGCAAGAAAGAGCCGGAAGACAGACACAGCTCCTCCGATTCAGCAGACGTGTGTAAGTGTGTCCAGCAGCAGACTGAGGGTCCCAGTCTCAATCCGCAGACAAACTGGGTTCTCCTTTGACCTCCTTTGACCAATGAAACTTTTTGACACGTCTCAGTCCAGCAGAGTGGAAACACAGAGGGATGAGGACTTCTGCACTTCAATTGCTCAGTTTTTGACAACTCTGTTTGCACTTTGCTTTTCAAATTTACTCATTTTTAAAGCTGAGTTTTAAGTTTGAACACACTGGGCTTACAAATCAAAATGCTGATGTTCTGTGTAGCTTCAAATACCAGTTGAAGTCCTCATGGTTCCGTATCAGAAGCTCCTTTTAATACTGATTTTGTGCTTTTGTGGCTATAAATATTCATCTTAAGCTCTGGTTGTCCGGACTCATTTGGATGTTTTGTTGTCCAATGTTCTGTTCACTCAAATTTGAATACTTGCGTAATTCACACGTAGCAAGAACCAACTGCAGGAACAAGGTGTACAACAAGTTGGGGAAAAAAAGGCTCTTTATTAAAGTCAAATGTATCAACAGAAAATCACAAAACAGCTCTGGGAAATGGAGGGAAAAGTTTCAAAACAAAATCTGTGCAGTGCTGGAAAGAAACTAAAAAAATGTCTTAATGAAATATTTCATGGACAAAGGGAGACACAGACTGTCTCAGCACAAGCTGGAAACAGTGAGGGTGGGGATCCCAACCACAGAGGTGGGAAACACAGCAGAGCAGGAAGTGAAGTTTCCTGAAAGGAGAGGGGAGACATTACTACAAAAATCAAACAAGATGAGACAAACTTTTTTCAAAGGGAGCTCCTTTTTTTCCACTCTTCACATAAAACAGGCTCACAGAGAAACTAAGGAAGCCACAAACTGATACAATCAATTTGTCCCATATTTTACTAGAGAATTAACCTCCACTGATGGTTCCAGTCTGACTTCATGGAGGGAATGATTGACTTGAATTCAGATTCTTCAATAAGTGAATGATGTAAAGACTGGATGCATTGCAAAGTCACTTCATTAACTACTTTATTTGGGCTGCTCGAGGTATATAATATACTTAATATAAGCTAAATTCAACTGACAAGTCCAGAAACATGCCTTATGTCAAGGTTTAAAAGACAAAAAATAAATTCTGGCATCAACTGTATACTGAGTGGACAGCGTGGCTCCATCTTTTACCTATGTATGGCTCTGAAGGCAAAATACCCTGTCACAGGCGCAGCCACTGTGCAGCCATTGTCTGTGCAGAAGAGAATATGAGGGACGCTGAGAGAATCTGAGTGGAGCTGGGATATGAAAACAAGTTTGTTTGTTTTTTCTTTGTAAAGTCTAATGTCTTCTTGGCTCGCCATCCTAATGTATTTTGCTTTTCTTGAAAAAACTGTGCATGAGCAGCTGCTGTCAGTCATTGTTAAACATGATATAAAACCTTGTTTTTACCCTTTAATGACTAATGAAAAAGAAACTTTTCAGAACTTGAAGAGACTTGAACACGAGGCAGCCAAATAATATCTTCATATCCCCACAGCAGACAGTGAGAAACATTTCTACCAGGTTTATTTTATTTTTTTTTTAAGTTTAACCACAGCTCAACTGGAATGACTGGGGAGATGGAGTTTTTGACCTATACTGCTGCCAGCCAACAGGGGGAGCAGTTTTTGTGGCAAGCCAAGCTAGATGACGTATTTTTTTTTTTTTTTTTAATTATCATTATTATTTTTCTTATTTGCAGTCTATACTTGTAACAACAATAACAACAAAAATCTGCCATAAAGGTAAGAAACATTTGCTTGTCAAGTTTCTTGAAATCAGAAAAACACCTTTGTACAAGAAGCTTTTTTCCAGACCTTATTAGCCAGTTTTTTTTTTTTACTCATTACAAGAAATTTAGACCTCATTTCTTTAAATAACTTAAAATAGGACATTGGTCTGGTGAATAAGGCTTAGATTAAGTCTAAAATATATATTTTTTTAAACTGAAAAAAAAAAACAAACACTTTCTTAGATTTCAGTTTCAGCTGGTTTGGATGTGTGTCACCAGGAATCTCTCCTAGTAAATGTGAACCGTCCAATTTGACAATAAATGTTTGAAGTGCTCAGAGATTTTCTTGTTGGTTCTTATCCTCATCTGAAGCCTGAGCTTTGCACAGTGTCCATAACAGTTCAGTGATGATTAAAAGTAATGTTAGGATAGAAAAATCCCCAGTTTTAAAATAATGGACAGACTCACTCCAGCATGTCCAAAGCCCAAAGTTTTACTTTTTTATTCCCGGTTTATTTAATCCCACTCTGTGTTAGTGGAGTCAAACAGTGATGTTAAGAAGCAATCTGAGGAAAATTGAATTTTAAATGGTCATTTTCCAAGTTAAAATTCAGACCGAGTTTAAAAGAAGCCCTTTCTTGTTCTGTTTCATTACTTTCCTTCTGTATTTGATCAATAATTTGTGTCAGTATCCTCGGGCCTGTCTGTATCTCCTCACATCTGTCAGTTGGTTGTCAGGAACATGACAGGGCTGGACAATAGAGGAGACACGCCACAGTCCGTCCTGCAGCATCAGATGTGATGAGTATCAGCAGGAGCAGGTTCAGCCGGTGAAACGCTCCCCTCAGTCTCAACTTTGAAAGGACGGGGGAACAGTCCACATCAGCTCCACTTCTCTCCCTGCCCACCAAAGGCACAGGATGAGAGCTGTCTCACACACACACACACACACACACACATGCCCTCCACACAGAAGAAGGAGCAGGTTACGACCGTTATTCTAGTCTTTGTAATAAACAGGAGTGAGGAGGGAAGCTTAGCGAAGAAGTCAGCAAGGCCAGAGAAAGGACACTCACAGACGTCTTAATAAAGCTTTGAGCTCCTCTCCCCACCGTCCCCCTCCCTTTGTCCTCCTCCCTCTCCCTCTTCCTCCACCCTGCCGTCACCCCACACAGCCCTCCTCCTCCTCCCTCTTTCCCTCTGCGTCTTTGTCATTCTCCATCTCTCCTCTCTGTATTCAGCTGCCTTTGATTTAGATCTTTGCCTCTCTGTCTCTTCACTTCCACTCCTGTCCTTCACCATCAGACCCTCCGTCCCCCCTTCCTCAAGCCCGGAGCTGCTGCTTCTGCTTCTTCTTCTTTTTTTTTCCATCTGATATCCTCTTCACACTCTCCTGCTTCTTATCCGTGTTCTTGGTGGCCTTGCAAAGATGATATTGCTCATATTGTAATAATGACAGTGTTGTTGCATATTGGTAGATTTGATGGTATCTCGTCAATAACTGCCTTTTAGGAAGATGTGTGTGAGACGTCTCTCTGCTTTTACAGAAGCGCTCGACACGGTGGGTAGAGTGGTAAAAGTTAGCTTTCATCATCTATAGGAGTAGATTTTTATTTATTTATTTTTTACACATAATGTTAAAAGTGAAAATCTACAGTTATTCAATAAAGAGACATCAACAGCACTTAATGTGTCTGCAGTTTGATTCCTCTGATTTTATGAGAAATTCAACAAGGAAATGTAAGCCATATTTTTGTTCTTTCCCTTATCTTTTTTGGTATTTACTACTGTTTTAAACAAATGCAGGACTTCTAACCATGATAAAATTCCCTTTACTTGCCAACTTGTACACTCTAATCTCTTGTTCTCAAGATGGTGTTTTGAGCATTGATTAAAAAGTTTTGCAAAATTCATTCATGACGCAACAAATGTTGAGCCAGGGCGCAAGTACTCAAATCCACTGTCACCCCCTTTCCACTAAACTGGTGCTGGTGTTAGTTCCAGGTCGGTTCCTGACTTAGCCCTGGTTCTTTGGGCTCTAATGTCGTAGACCAGGCGCAGGTGCACCTGCCCTGCGCCGGCCTTTGCCACGCGGACAGGGCGTGACCAGCACACTTTGCAAGTTTCCTGCAGTGCCAAGAGAGGCGCAGTCAAGGCGCAGAGGAGTGCAGAAGTGCGGGTCCACGCCTCCCTCCGCGCAAATGGCAGAGAGGGAGGAGAAAAGCCGTGAGTGGGTTTAACACAGCCGAGCGCTGTTTTCACCAATCAATGAGCGCCTCTCCTCGCCTTTAAATGCCCTGCAGCCAAGGCACAGCCTCTGATTGGTCTGAGTCATCCCCAGCACCGCAGAAACAGTGCTGGTAGTGGAGATGGTCAGAGCCGCTGACCCTGCAGCAGGAGAATGAACAGCAAGGTGCATCGAAGGACACAAAGCATGTCACTGTGTGGGCCAGATGTAATCTGTTCCTCTGTCATTAATTGGAGTATAAAATGAAGAGACAGTTACACAGCTGGCTTATCCATTCAGAATACTTTTGATCCACCTGCACTCCTGGTTTGTCATCGCCAAATAGCAGAACCTTTGGTGATATACTGTATACTTTCCTGGTGTCTCCACCTCATCCTCCTTACAATAATGTACTCCATCTTTTAAGATCACGTTAAAAATAAAGACTAAAACAGAGAAATATGGGAAATCACGGGTAAATCCTGAGTGACATACATTTATTTTGTCTCTTTTTTTCTTCGTCTTTTCTCGCCCTCTTTTCTTTGAATTAAATGAAATGAGAGAAGCCAGATATATACTCAGTATCAGATGTTAAGGCTGTTTATTGTTTAATTGTAAGATGTGCATCAAACTTCCAGCTGCCGTCAGGTTAACTTTCCATTATGACAAATGGCTTTAATCTGACAACAGATGTGACGGGACAGTTAATATAGATACAAATGTATATGCTGGTTCAGACAGTTATATGAAATAGTGGTTGCTGTGATTGTTTATTGCATTAAAATGTGCCTGACACTCTGGAAACCTGCCTCTCAGGTTTTGTTGACAATGTGCGCACATTTGCGCCTGTCACCAAATTACAGCTGTGGAGGGTGCACTCCGCTTTGCGCCGAGAATAGACCAGGTTGCTGGTGAGCTTTCAGCGCACTTTCTGCACTGTTTTTGGCACGAAATTGTCACTACGCCAACATGAATCTGCTGACACCTCCCCCTGGCACGCCATAACACCCATCTCTGCGCAGACGGTCTACCAAATTGTCAAATTGGCGGCGCATGGTGGCGCGCCGCACGAAATTAACACTGCACAGGGTGCGCCAGGCTTGCGCCCCCTGCACTGCGCCACGAAATTAGGGCCTTTTGTATTTCAACCGACAAAGCTTTGGCTCCAGGTGCTCAGAACTGATGCTTAGCAAGCATCACCTCTTTGCTGGGTCAGAGGGAAGCAGCAACTACTAGGGGGCTGGGGTCAGGGCAACAGTGACCATCAATCAGCAGTGAAAAGGATTCATTCCTAAAAAGTGAAGCCGCTGGGTGAGTCATCCATTGTTTCGTCAGAGTTTCCTCATTCATGATTTGAAATGGAGGCAAAATTAAAGCACTAATGACTTTCCTCTCTATAGATCAGGTCTATACCTCATTGTTTTATTAAACAGAATAAACAGCCCTATGTTATTTATCTTATTTAGATGGCCGGAGTCATGTTTGTGTGTTCATATTTCTCCCCTGCTCTGTATTGCACAGGGCAGAGACACACAAACACAGGTACATGTGCACACACACACACACACACACACACACACACACACACACACACACACACACACACACACACACACACACACACATACAGAAAAAGAAGGACAGACAGACAGACGGGAACATATAATGTAAAACAAGTCTCTGCCTACTTGTCAGCGCTCCGAGCGCCAACTTTGTTGCCATCACCCGCCTCATGTGTCCGCAGCTGATGCCACCTCCCCCAGAGCGGCTAGGTATGCAGAGACATGCTGACATTTATGGTGACGCAAATACGTGGCACCAACTTGCCGATGGAAGACCAAACCATTCCTTAGAAAGATCATGATTTGAACCAACTGAGCACTGGCACCCAACAATCACTGATGGAAAAGGGAAACCTGAGGTCACATGCAAACATTCAGGGCTCTAATTTCGTAGACCAAGCGCAGGTGCAGGCACACCTGCCCTGCGCCGGCCTTCGCCGTGCGCACAGGGCTGGCAGCGCACTTTGCAAGTTTCCTGCAGTGCCAGTCAAGGCGCAGTCAAGGCGCAGTCAAGGCGCAGTCAAGGCGCAGTCAAGGCGCAGTCAAGGCGCAGAGGAGCGCAGAGGTGCCCGTCCATGCCTCCCTCCACCCAAATGGCAGAGAGGGAGGAGAAAAGCCGTGAGTGGGTTTAACACAGCCGAGCGCTGTTTTCACCAATCAAATGAGCGCCTCTCCTCGCCTTTAAATGCCCTGCGGCCGAGGCGCAGCGTCTGATTGGTCTGACTGATCAACAGCACCGAGGAGAGAGTGTTGGTAGCGGAGACGGTCAGAGCTGCTGTCCCTGCAGCAGGTCAAAGGACAGCGGGGCGCATCGGAGGACACGACGCGCATCACTGTGTGGGCCAGCTCCTGGGACAGATGTAATCTGTTCCTTTGTCATTAATAGGAGTACAAAATGAAGAGACAGTTACACAGCTGGCTTATCCATTCAGAATACTTTTGATCCACCTGCACTCCTGGTTTGTCATCGCCAAGCAGAGCCTTTGGTGATACACTGTATACTCTCCCAGTGTCTCCACCTCATCCTCCTTACAATAATGTACTTCATCTTTTTAGATCACATTAAAAATAAAGACTAAAACAGAGAAATATGGGAAATCACGGGTAAATCCTGAGTGACACACATTTATTTTGTCTCTTTTTTCTTCGTCTTTTCTCTCCCTATTTTCTTTGAATTAAATAAAATGAGAGAAGCCAGATTTATACTCAGTATCAGATGTTAAGGCTGTTTATTGTTTAATTGTAAGATGTGCATCAAACTTCCAGCTGCCGTCAGGTTAACTTTCCATTATGACAAACGGCTTTAATCTGACATCAGATGTGACGGGACAGTTAATATAGATATAAATGTATATGCTGGTTCAGACAGTTACATTAAATAGTGATTCCCAAGTGTCATTCTCCCCCCTCCTCCTTTGCCTTACCCCTTTGTTTAAGTCGCTAGCAAGCTGTGTCGTATCAGGAGTGACTTTTTCTTCTTTTCCAAAGCGAACACATTTTCACAAAGTGATGATAAACTGATGTTTGATCAGGGCGACACATTAACAGCAAACTGACTTCACTACAATGTACTGCATTTAACAAGTGATGGGACAGCTAAACTATGAAAAGCTAACGTTATGCTAACGTTACAGTATTCAGAAGCTATTTTATGTAGCTTCTGAATACTGTTAAATTAGCCTCTATGAGTGTTTTTAACTTTGTTGTGTAAGGCTTCCTTGGGTGCCTTGAAATGAAATGCATCTGTAGTATTATCATGAAATGCAGTTCATTTTAGTGAAGTCTGTTTAATGTGAATTTGTCATCCTTCCCTGACGTCAGTACAGCTATTTCTAGCTATAGCCATTGCTGTAGCAGCGTTAGCTTGATCAGTATAACACATGATTTCAAAATACAAACAACAATTCAAAACATGGCTAATATTTATGTGGAGTAGAAAAGGATTAGATATCTGATAAAATTGTAGGCATCATTTTTTTCCTACTGTTTCGAGATCATGGAAAATTTGTCGTACCCCTTCTTTTCAAGTGAGGTCCTGGTTTGTTTTAGTTTCAAGGGCTGTGGAGCCCTTTCCTGTAAATTTAAGGAGAATTGGGACACCCTTTCAGTTGATGCGAATGCACAAGTCTGAGGGCTAAGGGCTAATGTTACAGGTTAGATAAAGTTTAAGGTAACACATAAACCTGGTAAGCTAACCCTAACATGTACAATGTGGGAAGAAAAACAGGCCAATGTTAAGGACTGATTTTATAAACTAGAAATACAGTGAGGATAAGCTCACCTGGGCTCCTGAGTCCAGTAACGATGCATTCAAAGACATAAGACAACACAGTGACTATTCCCGATCACTGAATCTAAACTCTTTATTTCTGTTATGAAACCAATCTGTAAGATATTTATTACATAGAAGAAAGAAATAGAAAAATGAAAAAGAGAAATTATTATCTCATCTATCATCCCTTACAATAAACCAAGGGCTAAGGGGTAGAATTGGGATTTTAAATGTTAGTCCATCCACTGTTCACCATGCCAGTCTGCCTTCAGTATAAAGCAGATCTATTTGTGTCTTTCTAGCAAAGCCACAGCTGCAAACAAACCCACCCAAAGTTTTCTTTTCTCCGTGTTTTAAGTGCTCACCTCACACCCCAGCCCACTCTCTAAACGTGTTTGCTGTAGCTGAACCCTCCGTGAGCCACAAGGTTACCCAGCAGCCAACACAAAGACACAGAGAGAATTAGACCCCAGTCAGGAAATGCCAGGTGCTGCAGAGGAACGCTTTGTGCTGAGTTTTACACCTTTTGAAAGGTTTAACGCACACCTCAGCTTTATGCACTCACCCCCATCCATCCTCCACCCTCCACTCTGTGCCATCCATCCCATCCGCCCTGACAAAAATGTTTACTCGTTGGCCGTGACCAGAGAAAGAGGAAATCCTTGGAGCTCTGAAAGCCCTGCTCCATTGTTGGCTCTTTAGAGATGTGATTTGTGTTTGCCTCGGGTAGAGCTGTAAGCATCAATGACAAAACGCCAGCTGTCAGATGCATGAAAGCAAACAGACAAAATAGGAAATAAATGTGTTTTACCTTCAGAGGGACACCTGGATAGAAACCCTGATGCCACAACCTGAGAAATCAGATACAAGAAGAATCACATTTAACCTGTGAGCAATTCAGAGCCAATGCAAACAGAGTTTACTGTCCTGAAGCACTAATACTCACTTCTGTGCTGCTCTTTATTTACTGACCAACATTTCCATAAAACACATCTATATCTGAACATTTTGAGCTTTTATTTTCCTGTATGTGCAATAAACGCAGAAAGGGTTTATGGTCACTTTTGTTACAATTACTTCTGATCATTGACAGAGGATATTCTATCCTCATACTTTCTCCTTACAATTAAGATCTCTGTCAGGAGTCAGATGTTGTTTTAGCTGTCTGAAGACTATGTTTCTTCTACAATTAAAAATTATTATTTTTTTTTTTTTCTGTTTAATGGAGCACTACTAAAACTGTTCTGCAGTGGCAGACATGCTCATATGACATTCATTTGACTAAAATAACTAACTCCACGGTAAGAACAAAAACAGGAGTTTTTGTAACCCGTTACTAAACACACATGGGAGAGACTCAAGAGCCATGCAACTGACTTGACATGTTAGCACAAGCTAATCACGAATATTTGACACATACCTGGTTAGCAGAAAGCTAACTCATGTCATTCTTTGTCCCGTCCTGCTCCCCAACCAACTTTTACCCTACCTACAGAAACTTACGAAAGATGTTTGTTTTTTGTCTATTTTGCTAGCTTGGGGAATTTGGCATCAAGAATGAGTCATAGAAAGGTATGACAGAGAGACTTTGATCATTTTTCAAAATAAAACATCATTCATAATAAATCAAACTGAATAATGTAAGTTGAGTATTTTTTTATGTGGCCTGGTACCAAGGGGTTGGGGACCACTGGCCTAAAGCAACTCTTTGGGAAGCGTTTTTGATACGTACTCACTGTATAACTTAACACAGACCTAACCTAATTGAATAGAGCTAACTAAATAAACATGATCTGTAAAAACTAGAGGACCCTCAGGTCTTGACTGTGAAAAATCCTTTTTGAAAAGTGTGTAATTTCATCATTGAATCTATAAAGTATTGATACACGTATGTGAAAAAGGGAGGTGAAAAAAAAAAAAAAACTGAAAAACTCTACCAATAACCGTTTTAACTCATTAGCTGCCAGACATTTTCAGAGCAACTTGAAGGATCTTTCAAGACTCAAACAATAGTATTTTCTCTGACTACGTAAACACCAAAACTTACTAAGAACAGTGCACTCTCTTTTATGTCTCCTTTCTAGTTTTTAATCAGACAGACAAAAGTTTTTTTGATTGTGTTTATCTTGGGGCGCTCCATCCTTCGATCTTCTCCATAATCTCTGTTGCCTTTTCTCACGATGGTGCCGCTCTTTCTCTCTGAACTACGGCGACACATCCTCAGTTGGAGCGTGAGCTGCCTTAACTTTTCTGACTTTCAGCGTCTCACTTTGTCTCTATCATCTCACATCTTCTCCTCATATCCATGCTGAGCTCTCATTCAAAGAGCTTATTGCTCTCACCCACAGTAGTTTCCGAGCATGATGTTAATTGACAAGCTCCACCAGACCCTGCCTCCCCCCACTGACAACATATGCTCCAGCAGTGCAAAAAGTAAATTCATGCTTTCTTTCAACTTGCCTTAAAATTTTGGTCAGATGTGTACTCAGGAAGTGGACTCATTTTCTAATTTTTAGAAATTTTGACTTATTTTGGAAAAAAAAAAAGAACATGTGGACTTGGTCTTGAACTTGGACATGGAATATCTGTTATCTATCAACAAAGACTGGATGCTTTTGTCAGACACAGTCAGTTCAGGCTCATACTGTGAATAGTTAGGACACAGTGCTCCATCTCTTGAAGAAAGAACAATTATGAGAGGACTTGTCTTGGTCTTGTGGAATAGTGACTTGAATTGTATTCTTGCTCAGTGACTTGGAAACTCCAGAACACCAGAGAATAAAAAAGAAATCTGACAAGTTGAGTAAAAAGAGAGTGATATCATGTCAAAAATAAAAGACCAAACAGAAGCAACTTGCATGTGCATCTTGTGCAAATCTTCCCCCCAAAAAACCTGATTAATCTACATAATAAAAAAAATACTTCATATAATTTTTACATTTTTTTCTCCCTCCCTTTGTTCCTGCACGCCTTTGACTGAGTAACGGTACATCCAGATGAGCAGACTGATGTCTGGTGTGCCGGCCCCACCATCAGTGAGTGTGTTTGTGTGGCAGAGGTGTGAAATGTTCAGTGTTTGGAGGGCTGGTACGGAGCTGTAGGTTCAGTAAACGTTGGCCTATCTAACGGAGATGCAAAGCTGTGTTTTCTCCACAGGAGCAGATCATAGCTCACAGTTAACTGTGGGGGAAGAGAAGTCGTGTTCAATGAGTCATGGTATGGCCTTGTTGCTTTTATCTGTGCTTAAACTTACTGAATCTGAGCGGGCTTCAACAAAGCCAGCTACAGAGGTTTACCAGGTTCACAATGCTATAATAAAGCAAACACACACACCCACACATACACACAGCCTGTCCAACTCATAAACCTGTGAATTTCATAAACGCTCCAATCGGGAAGAATTTGGCCGGTGCTGTGCTGTTTCTCGTTAACAGTAAATAGCGTCACTGGGTCCTGGAGGTGAAATTACACTATATCATGGCTGAGAGCTCATTAAAAATGGATATGAGTGGTTGACTAACAGTAGCTCCCAGGCTGGAAAGTGTCAACGGGCCTGCCGCTTTCCTTCCATGTTGTAAAAAATTCAAGCTGATGTGACACAGCGGGCACGTTGGTGCCAGACATGTGCAGTGATTTATGTCTCTCATTTCCAGTAGGGGACATTTTAAGTGAAAGCACAGGGAATTTGCCAATTTTACAGCGAGGCAGTGCAGAGAAAAAAGTACAGCAGTTGTATACTTGGAGAGATTCTCAGCATTGTTGGAGGAAAAGCAAAGGCGCCTGAACGAGGCATCTGTCAAGAACATGCTCACAAATAACCTGTTGGCACAGGCTGACAATGATTCAAGGCCGTCTGCAGCACACAAACAATAAAACAGCAAATACAAACACATGTTCATGTTATCACCATATGAGCTGGCTGTGGCTCCATGTACAGAGAGATGCAGACTGTGAATCTTAAAGAAACTCAATGAAAGCTGGGATAAGGAGGAATAAAAAGCTGTTAGTGCATCATGAACAAACAGGAGAGGTGAAGTGACCTCCTTCTGTTTGCTCTCATGCTTAACAGGTGTGACACCAGGAGTCAGAAGGTACAGCAGGAAACAGCCCTAAGTATTAATCCCAGCAAGCTTTGTTACACCTCCTCGGGTGAATCAGTGTTTCCATCCATTTGTTGTGATTCTCCCTCTGCACTTTTCTCTCAGATGTTAGGTGTGGCTCCTAGGTGCTTTATTTTAACACTCCGTTCTCATCAATTAATCACCTGCCCAGAGTGTTTTCAAAACCAACTTCTGTAGTAGTAGTATGGGCAGGAATTTGTAGATAAAAATGTTAAAGGGACTGTGAGGATGATCAGTTTGACGTGGACTGCAGTCACACCTTTCGACCTGGAGATGTGAAGACATGATTCTTTACGTGGCGTGTTTTCCTTATTTACTCTACCTTTTATTTGTTTAAGACAAATTTTTACTGGATACAACACCACTTGGTGAGGTATTAAACAACAGTTATGTACTGCAACAGTTTGAAATGTGACAACAAGCAAACTTTGTCAGTTTGTAACCTGCGTGAAGCTGGCCCCCCACCCCATGCAAAATAACAGAAAATATTCTGTTTCGTTTGTGCTTCTTTTGTGCTGGTTTGTGTTGTAAAAAAATGTTGATTGTGCTGCTACAGATTTTAAGGTATAACATAGTATTTTATAGGTCATCCAGAGTTCACCCATCCCCCAATTTCTCCAAATGACCCAAATGGTAGTGTTTGTTTGTGCTTCGTTTCTGACGTAAAAACTTTCGTTTGTGCCACTATGGTTTTAAAGATATTACACACTTGGAGATGATTTCAGTACCAAAAATGCTCTTGTGCTGGTGCTCTTCATTTGTTTTTGTTGATTTCAAAAATGCTTCAACAGTTGAACATGTTTCCTGAAGTTTGTCCTGTAACGGTGACATTCCAGGTGCTTGTAGTTTGAAAAAAAGCACAAAAAACACAAAAAGGTGCATTAAGTTAAAACCAAAAGTAGTGATTTACTCCGCATGGTAGCTCAAGGCGAACTTTGTTTAACTGCAGTCAAAACAAATGAATGGCACCAGCGTGAGAGCATTTCTGGTGGTGACATCACAACCACAGCAGCACAAACCAAAGCTTTTACAGCCCAAACCAGCACAAACTAACGGTACCACTTGGGTCCATTTGAAGCAGATTGGGGCTGGTTGGACACTGGATGACCTATTAAATAAAATTTAATAATCAAAAAACTGTAGCTGTACAAAATCTTTATGGACAGGGCATGACCAGCGCACTTTGCAAGTTTCCTGTAGTGCCAAGAGAGGCGCAGTCAAGGCGCAGAGGAGCGCAGAGGAGCGCAAAGGTACGCGTCCACGCCTCCCACCGCGCAAATGGCAGAGAGTGAGGAGAAAAGCCGTGAGTGGGTTTAACACACCCGAGCGCTGTTTTCACCAATCAAATGAGCGCCTCTCCTCGCTTTTGAATGCCCTGCGGCTGAGGCGCAGCTTCTGATTGGTCTGAGTGATTCCCAGCACCGCAGAAAGTCTGCTGGAAAGACTTGGTAGCGGAGATGGTCAGAGCTGCTGTCCCTGTAGCAGGAGAATGGACAGCGAGGGGCATCGGAGGACACGAAGCACGTCACCGTGTGGTCCAGCTCCCGGGACAGATTTAATCTGTTCCTTTGTCATTAATAGGAGTACAAAATGAAGAGACAGTTACACAGCTGGCTTATCCATTCAGAATACTTTTGATCCACCTGCACTCCTGGTTTGTCATCGCCAAATAGCAGAACCTTTGGTGATATACTGTATACTCTCCCAGTGTCTCTACCTCATCCTCCTTACAATAATGTACTCCATCTTTTTAGATCACGTTAAAAATAAAGACTAAAACAGAGAAATATGGGAAATAACGGGTAAATCCTGAGTGACATACATTTATTTAGTCTCTTTTTTCATCATCTTTTCTCTCCCTCTTTTCTTTGAATTAAATGAAATGAGAGAACCAGATATATACTCAGTATCAGATGTTAAGGCTGTTTATTGTTTAATTGTAAGATGTGCATCAAACTTCCAGCTGCCGT
The DNA here is from genome assembly GCF_033239565.1 of Halichoeres trimaculatus. NCBI lineage: Eukaryota > Metazoa > Chordata > Actinopteri > Labriformes > Labridae > Halichoeres > Halichoeres trimaculatus. Next base: position 27,676,710 of record NW_027437196.1, on the reverse strand, counting down.
CAGGTTAACTTTCCATTATGACAAACGGCTTTAATCTGACATCAGATGTGACGGGACAGTTAATATAGATATAAATGTATATGCTGGGTCAGACAGTTACATTAAATAGCGATTGATGTGATTGTTTATTGCATTAAAATGTGCCTGATACTCTGGAAACCTGCCTCTGAGGCTTCGTTGACATGTGCGCCTGTCACCAAATTACAGCTGCGGAGGGTGCACTCCGCTTTGCGCCGAGGATAGACCAGGTTGGTACTGGCGAGCTTTCAGCGCACTTTCTGCACTGTTTTTGACATAAAATTGTCACTGCGCCAAAATGAATCTGCTGACACCTCCCCCTGGTGCGCCGTCACACCCATCTCTGCGCAGACGGTCTACCAAATTGTCAAATTGGTAGCGCACGGCGGTGTGCTGCATGGAAGTAGCACTGCGCAGGGTGCACCAGGCTTGTGCCCCCTGCGCTGCGCCACAAAATTAGAGCCCTTTGTGTGCAGGGCTTCAGTGCAACTTGATTTAAAGTTACCAACTTGAGTCCTCATCTCTGCTTTGCACAATATCAACACTTCCTCTCATGACCTGTGCGGGAGATTTCTCTGATGCTGCAGCTCAGCTTCACAAGAAAGCCCAGAAAATGTCTTTAGGTAAGATGTTCAGCTAGTCTGAGTCTCACATTTAGACTCAGATACAGAGACACACTGAGCTGAGACACAGAGCTGAGACAGAGCTACCTGGATGAAAGAAAACAAAATAATTAATCATAGGCAGATGTTTTCATCATGGCAAGTAGCATGCTCTCATTAATCACGTTATCAGCAGCTATCTGAATGAAGAAAGGCAGAGAAAGGAGTGAGAAGTGGACAGAAGACAAGAATGCTCAGAGGAGGAGATAGAGGAGTGTTTCTCTCTGCTGGGTGTGTGTGTGTGTGTGTGAATAAGAAGCTCAGAGCAGTCCCTGACCTCCTGCCACCTTGGTGAATTGAATAAAGACGCAGCAGCAGCCCAAGGGCATGGTGTTAAATAATGCCCAGGCACACTGAGTACATTAAGATTTAGCATAAATAAGGAACAGTGGAGTGCTGCATGGCCCCTGTGCTGCCATCTCATTAACCCTGTCTGACAGAGAGACAGACAACTCCAAAGGGAGATGTCAAAGGAAAAATAGATGCCCACACGTTGCCGCCGACACAACCACTTACTGGAAGGACCTTGGGAACGGAGTCCCTTTCTCAAAAGTTTCTGAAGAAGGATTATGATGTAAGAAATGAATTTGTGCATATCTTTCTGTGTACTGAGATAAATAGGAAAGATGACATTGACTTCTAAATGTCTTTTACAGTGAAAGAGACCTCCACTGTTCCTGCTCTGACTGTTGCTGCACTCCTGAAAACAGCTTGTATGCTAATCACGTCGTGAAACCTTGTACAGTATGAAAAGCACTCAGCATGACTGGGAAGAAGATAATGTTCTGTGACTACACTCTGGATGCATTTAAAGCTCATATACTCTTAATATGATTCACATACTGTACCCATTTAATATGCTAATGATCAGCTGTGGCCTTGATGTGAGCTCGTGTGAGCTCCCAGTTTACTCTGAGATATATTCCTTTCCTTCATTGAAATTCTCTCACATGCAAACATTCACATCGATTTCTCTCTGTTGACAGGTCTCGTCCAGTTTTACTTTGCATAATGCTTCAAATAAACCAAGTCATTAGCTGAGTGTGCTGATCATATGATCCCAATAACAGTAAACCATACACTGATGCAGTACTGTGGTCCATGCTGGCTGCTAATAACCCTGTAGGTCTTGGTGTAAGATAGGAAGGAGCTTAATGTCTCAAGTGGTTTGTTTTTCTCTGGTTCCATAATGATGGGCTTAATGCTGTTGAGTTAAGCTAGGCAGGCGTTTGACTGACTTAGGGCCATAGTCACCATGTGTGTGTTGTTTACTGCACAACCAGATGGAATAAATAAAGGGACTTTCAGCTAAGCAACACCCCAAACAAGGGGTTAAAAACTGGGCTTAAAACCATTCAGTTTGGAAAGAGGGACATAAATATTGTTGCCTCAGGTTCACTTCTGCACATGTAATGGTCCATTCCCTCTTTATCTAAATTTTGGACATCAATTTTCAAACCATCTCAGAAATCCCTAACCATTAAGTTGTACTTAAACCTTTGAACGCTATCTTTGGAAGATTTCCAGATGGTGGTTTACGGAAAGCAGAAGTCATAGTTTTAACCTTTTCCTCTTTGGCGGCCCACTGTAGCTGTGTTTCCATTACACCTAGAATTGTGCAACACCCAAATATCTCAATAAAAATGTTATATGGAAACACCACAAGTTTGAAAAACCAATGCTAGAGTATGGTGCAGTTGTTCAGGCAAACTGAAGTTTTCTCAAAGAAAGAAAACAAAAAAAAACAACAACAAAGAAATGTACCTTGTTGCTGTTTTGCATAACTTTAGGTAATTGCTGGTCTGTAACCATTGTTTAAACCAGTGGTTTACGCTCTTGGAGGAGTTGTTCAAAGGTGGCACGGTATCTAAATTGGGGATAAATTAAGTATTATAAATTATATTCCATTCTAGACCAATGACCCCTGTCCCCAGCCACTACCACTAGCTCACTCGCCCAAAAGCCAGTTTCCATAACCGGGGATCAGGCCGCCGAGTCCTCCGCCTTTGACCGCCGCTCAATCCACATTGCACCAGACCCCTATGGCTCCTCCTGCAGCCAGTGGGTCCACAGGAGGATGGACCCATGTCACCCATTCGGGCTTGGCCCAACCGGGCCCCATGGGTAAAGGCGCGGCCACCAGGTACTCGCCTACGGGCCCCAACCCCAGGCCTGATGGCTGTTCTTTGGTGAATGCCAATTTACCTTCAGTCTGTGCTTTTTAAAGGTCCCATATTATGCAAAAATCACTGTATTAAGTCTTGTAGTAAAATTGGTGGGTCTGTGGCTTTCCTCCCAGCCCACAAAATGTGATATTTAATGACAAAATCTGTACTTAGTAGTGCTTGTGAATGAAAAATCCTGACCTAAAACAAGCTGTTTGGAATTTGGGGATTTGCCGACATCAGCGATTCCCTTTTTTGACCAATCAGGAGCAAGTCTGACCTGATTGGTCCACCGGAGCAGATACCCCCAAACCCCCTCTCCGCTGCTGAAGAGAATGCCAAAGTTGAAGAGCCATCACTGCTTTGTTGTTGGCTGTAAACAGCCACATACTTCAATGCATAAGCTTCCCATCTCGGAAAAAGACGAGACTGAGTGGCTAGAGTTCATTTATCAAGGAAATGTGCCAGCTACACTCAGTAAAACTGTGCATGTGTGTGCTAGTCACTTAACGGCCGACTGCTTTTCCAACTTTGGACAGTACAACAGAGGGCTAGTGAATAGACTGGTCCTGAATCCAGGCGCATTACCAACCATCCACCAACAAACCTCGGACCCTGGAAATGTGAGTATTTGAAATGCTGTGAGCTGTGGAGCAGATGTAAGAGCTTTTCCTCAGTGTCCCTCCTGTCTCTGTGTTAGCTTCAGGCTGCTAACTTTAGCTGCGGTTAGCCTGTTGTTTTAGCCTGTAACGTTACAGTAAACAAGCTTCGTTATTTTCTAAACATTGTGCACTCGGAGCTTGTGGCGCCGCTCTCAGTGACACAGAAGAGCGGGGCGGTATCAGCTGTGGCTCATATACATATGAAGGTCACGCCCACTAAATCAGAGCGTTCTGAACAGAGGGGCTATGAGAGCCTGGAAACAATGCTGCTGTGCTTGATTTATTGGCTTTTTGGACCAAAACATGTTACTACCATTTCATGAAGACATCAATGATCCATGTTAAACTGCAGAAAAGGAGCAGAATGAGGGACATTTAAATTGACTATAAAGAATTTTCCTTTTGGTTCTGTTTATAAGTGTAACCTATCATACCTGTTCACTTGTCAAGTGACTGAAGAATTACTTTTTTGGTAAAAGACAATTTTCTAAAGTCAACAGACACAACAAGCTCATCTTCCCCCCTGTCTGCTCACCCCTCCAGCTTCAGAATGATCCTTCTTTTACCCTCACAGCTTGTTCACCCTGCTCTGCTCCCCCTCTCTGAAGCTAACATCAACATATTTCTGCTTTCTTTCAAGATGCGGCAGTCAGATCAATGAAAAGCCTCTTAGCTGGGCTGCACTCTATCGAACGAGCACTTTTAGACCTAACTAAAAGTGCAAAAGATTTCTTTTTTTGTTTTCTTTGAGCTCTGCTTTCTACAGAAATATGTGTTTGTACATGTTGATGTGTGTGTTTGGGGAGGAGAGATAAGTTTGTGTCCATGTGGATCATTTTTAATGTCTGGTTAATGTTCTGTCCTTACATTAGAGTCAGGAATGAATGACCCTTAATAAAAAGAAATGATAAAATAATGAAATAAGCTTGAGCTCAAACCACTCTGGATAGAAGCTCTGCAGGGGCTCAGCTCTTCTCTGTTTCCATGAGTGTGGTTGTGTTTTTGCCTTTTGCAGACATTTTTAATTTGCAAATCATCAGACATCAACCGGCCATTGTACTTTGGTGCTGATATCCATAGACCAGATAAACTTAAATGAATATTAATCTCCTTAATTGAATAATGTCACAATTTTGATTAACTGTACCTTTCAAAACTAGAGAAAACCCCCCAAACATCACACTGCTAAATACCTTTTTCTCTTTTTTTTTTGTAAATCTCTTCTTAATAGACTAAAAGGGACTGAGAACTTTCTAAGTGATTTTAGAAAGGCCTCCTTTCTGCATATATGCCTAATCATAATCCAAAATATGATATCATAATTGTAAACGCCAAAATTGGTAATTTCTTATTGCTGCTTCTTAGCTTCCCGATCAAGTCAAGCAGGGCTGGATTGATTTACGGCACATCTAGGTCTCTGTGACAACACCACACTGTCTGATGAAGTTTAGTAGGGAGAAGAGAGATCTGCGTTTTTCTCTGCTGAAAATGAATTCTCTGATTGAGACCTTAACAACACAAAGCCAGATATTCAAAAGTGAACCCCCTCCTGAGTTTACAAAGTTTGATTTGTGTCACCTTGGAAACAATCGCTCCACGTAACTATGGGTAAATACATTTCCTTGTTACATTGTAAAAGGTTTTCTTGAATGAAGAAAAGTGGTCTTAAAAATAAAGATCTGATCTCCAGAAAACACACAAGCCTTAGTAAGAGCCCCATCCTCATGACGTAGGTGCTATTGCTCATGGGAAACGCAGTCTTTATCCCAGGCAAACCATCCACTGTGATCAGCGCCTGTAAGGAAACACAGTAATACACTAGGGGCTCTAATTTCATGGCACAGGGGGCGCAAGCCTGGCACACCCCACGCAATGTTAATTCTGTGCTGCGCACAGCGCCATGTGCTACCAATTTGACAATTTGGTAGACCGTCTGCGCAGAGATGGGTGTGGCGGCGCGCCAGGGGGAGTTAATGGCGCACCAGGGGGAGGTGTCAGCAGATTCATGTTGGCGCAGTGACAACTTCGTGCCAAAAACAGTGCAGAAAGTGCGCTGAAAGCTCGCCAGCTCCAACCTGGTCTATTCTCGGCGCAAAGTGGAGTGCACCCTCCGCAGCTGTAATTTGGTGACAGGCGCACACATGTCAACAAAGCCTCAGAGGCAGGTTTCCAGAGTATCAGGCAGATTTTAATGCAATAAACAATCACAGTAATCACTATTTAATGTAACTGTCTGAACCAGCATATACATTTATATCTATATTAACTGTCCCGTCACATCTGATGTCAGATTAAAGCCGTTTGTCATAATGGAAAGTTAACCTGACGGCAGCTGGAAGTTTGATGCACATCTTACATTTAAACAATAAACAGCCTTAACATCTGATACTGAGTATATATCTGGTTCTCTCATTTCATTTAATTCAAAGAAAAGAGGGAGAGAAAAGACGAAGAAAAAAGAGACAAAATAAACATATATCACCAAAGGTTCTGCTATTTGGTGATGACAAACCAGGAGTGCAGGTGGATCAAAAGTATTCTGAATGGATAAGCCAGCTGTGTAACTGTCTCTTCATTTTGTACTCCTGTTAATGACAAAGGAACAGATTACATCTGTGTGGGGACCTGGACCACACGGTGACTCGCTTCGTGTCCTCCAATGCGCTCCGCTGTCCATTCTCCTGCTGCAGGGACAGCGGCTCTGACCGACTCCAGTACTGGGTCTTTCGATCACACTGTTTCTGCGGTGCTAGGGATCACTCAGACCAATCAGACGCTGTGTCTCGGCCGCAGGGCATTTAAAGGCGAGGAGAGGCGCTCATTTGATAGGTGCAAACAGCGCTCGACTGTGTTAAACCCACTCACGGCTTTTCTCCTCCCTCTCTGCCATTTGCGCGGAGGGAGGCGTGGACCCGCACTTCTGCGCTCCTCTGTGCCTTGACTGCGCCTCTCTTGGCACTGCAGGAAACTTGCAAAGTGCGCTGGTCATGCCCTGTCCGCGCGGCGAAGGCCAGCGCTTGCGCCTGGTCTATGAAATTAGAGCCCTATATGTCAAAAAAACGAGCATGGGGCTATTCGATTAAAAATTCAGTCAGGCTGGATTTTCAGACTAAGAACACGAACTGGGCTGCACATTTTTAGCAGCAAAGTTAAGCTGCTATGGCCCTCTCCTGAGCTGTGCTAGTCTGCTTTATTGTAGTTGTAGGACGCAGTCAAGCTCTGAATTTTAGCCGCCCCCTCATGAGATCCTTAGGGGAAAGTTTGTCCTAAACACTGCATGACACACGGCAACACACCTGCTCAATGACACAATGCATTGGATTAGTTGTTAGGTACTGTAGTCAATTTTTACAATAATGTTGGAGTTTTTGTAAAAACTTGTCAATGTTAGTAAAAGATCTTTTTCTTATTGGACCCAAATCCCAATCACGGCAACTGCTTTTGGGCCGCTAGTTAAATAGCCCTGGACAACTGTATGTGGAGCTGTTTAAACCTGGAGAGAACCCCTAACCTAACTGATGGCACAACAATCAAAGCTAATGCACACTGTGATATGTCTGTCTTCACTGCAGGGGTTTCATAGCAGAGGTTAACCTCCTCATTGAACCCTGTGAACCCTTTGCCTCCCTAAGCCTGTAGTTATGAAACAATGCCCTTATCTGGTTCCTTTAACCTGCCCCCCCTCTTCATTTAGCCCCTCCTCCAGCCGCACATTTGCATGTCAATCACAGCAGCTGATGACATTTAAAAAGCTGTAAAGATGAACGGTAGGAATCACAGAAATGAATTGTGAAATGTCTGAGCACATTCCTGTGAAAATGCACACAGAAAGCTCACACACACACACACACACTCACACACACAGGATCCCTCCCTATCTTCCTACACACATGCTGCACGCCAGGGATTGTAATTACTTTACATTTCTTTGTGAGGGGAAGAAATGACCAGAACGGTTGAAGTAAGCGTCTCTGGGCATAATTAACATTGTAGCTATCAAAAGTCTCAGAAATCTTTTGAAACATAGAAATCAGCCGGTCTTTCCTCTCCTTTCTTTCTGACATTATCTCTCTGTCTTTGAATTCTGAATAAAACAACCAGCAGACACCACTTCTCCCCCAAAGATCAATAGAAAACACCAACAGCTATTTGCCTTTGAGTGGTGGGGAATCAGCGCTCGGGCTCTGCATTTAGATTTATTGTTTTCATTTTGCCTTTATTCACTTTGTCTGACCCCCACCCCCTTCTCTTTCTCTTCTAGCTTCTCCCCCTCTATGTGTCTCTGCCTCCTCTCTGAGAAGAAGCAGGATTATGGAGATTAGCTCCAAATTATGAAGCGGATGGATAGAGGAGCTGAGGGAAGAGCGGTGCTACCGGACTAACTAATGAGGCTGGGTCAACCTCGCCAGCGCGTGTGATATGATCAATGTCATATGATTGCGTTTCTGCTGAACACGTCAATCCAACATGCACAGAAATGATCACTTAAAAGACAGATGTGTGTCAGCTGAGATATAACTCACATCCATAATTAAATCACAAATAGGATTTGAACGTGATCATTTGAATCTGATTTAAGTTTAAAAGGTGAAATTTCAGAAAGGATATAGTAAAGATAAAGAGAGACAGCTTCTTTGAATGTCGTTTTAAGCTCCAGCTCTCAGAGTCAACTCTAACATGTAATTTAGCCCGTGTAAGAACATGTTCCTCTCAGAAAAGACTGTTTTTGAGTCCTTTTGTTTTTGAATTATTTGTTGACATGACACACACAGAGATCCCTCTGTCTGCAGAGCGCTGATCAAAGAAAGAGACAAAAATACAACCACACACACTCAAAGAAAAGAGTAATTTGACAGAAACACAAAAAGACACATTTAATAATCTGAGTTTACAGAGGAAAAAAGAAACGAAGTTCTGTCCTAACCAAGTAGTAACCTGCGACTTTGAGAAATGTAATGTATGCAGAAAGTGCTAGAAACTGCAGTTCTTCAAGAGTCCACACGAGGCTGGCAGCAGAGGAAAACCAGATACACACCAAGCCAAAGACGCTGATTTCTACAGGATAAATAAACACATTCACAGCCTTGTGCAAAACAAATTTTGGCTCTGAGTTGCACATTTCTCTGTCTGGTGAAAATTTTCACAACTCATTTTTAAAGTTATCAATTTAGTCATTTTGCCAATATAATAATAAATAATAATAATACATTTGATTTATTAAGCATTTTTTATCCAAGAATCCCAAAGTGCTTCAACTCCATAAAAATAGAGAAGAAGAAGTTCGAAAAGATAAAAAGATACAAGGGGGAAATAAGACTGTTGAAAGAAAAAAAGCAATTAATAACAGATTCAATATAAATATGACATAACAGCACAGCTAACTTTAATATGTTTACCTGATGGTGACAATGATCAGCCTGAGCAAACAAGGGAAGAAAGCTGTCACTGTTACAAGTGGGAGTTTATCGGTTACTCTGGGACGATAGACAAGAACGGCAAATCAGTGTGCTGTGGGGACAGAAAACCCATTTGGTGCATCTGAAAGTGGTACAAAAAATGTATCTGTCAGAAGAAAGAAGATGAAAACTTTAGAAAAAGGGTACACTTTTAGGGCCAATCCCAACTGTCACTCATTTCCCTTCCCCCTTATCTAACCCTTCCCCCCTTTGACCCTCTGTTTTAAAATAGTTTGAGGTTGAAAGTAAAAAATAAAAAAGGTCTTGAAAACTTAGGGACCTAGTTGCATACTTGTGTACTTACAACTAACTTCATTTGCTCTTGGTCACTTTACATTAGCTGTCATAAACAGTCTCAACACCAAGACCTGTAGAAAAACCTGAATGCCTTACTTAACTGATCACACCTTATTAATATGCTTGTCATTACAGTCTGTCTGATTTTTTTTTCTTTTTCTTTTTTTTAGTCTTGCCACTTTATCATATCAGAAAATTTGAAATCAGAAATACTTCATTGATCCCTGAATGGAAATTACATCCCATCCAAAGCATATAAGAACACACAGCTTCATGGGAATACAGGAAATGGGAGAACCTTGAATCTGCTAGTATGCCCAGCGCCCCGTTTTAATAGATACAAAATGAAAATGTTGTCAAGGAACTTAAAGAAACTGCACTTCTGTGATGAGCAATGTTGCTTAAAGGTATGGCTGCAAGAGCTTTCTTTACTTGTTAGTGAACCCAACATTCAAACTGGGCTCAGTGCCAGCAGCAGCACACACTCACTGCTTACAACTGTTACTACACGCTAGCCCAGCAACCAGCTGTAGTGTCATGTTCCTTCATGGGAGAGACTCAATCACTGTGCACCTGACATGGCATGTTAGCACAAGCTAATCACTTGTCACACCTGCTCAGCAGAAAGCCGACTCCCTGCTCTCCAAGTCTCCGGAAGCAAGTGAAAGTCGAGCCAAGCTTCACCTTCATTCAGGAGAAAGATTTTTCCGTTTGGAGATTTTTTTTCCACTTTTATTTAACCATTCAAGGGTTCACAGGGTTCAATGAGGAGGTTAACCTCTGCTATGAAACCTGTGCAGTGGAGACAGACATATCACAGTGTGTATTAGCTTTGATCATTGAGCCCATCAGGGTCAGGGGTTAACACATGTGGCTTTAACAATTTTACTTTTATTATTTTTCTTCCTCCATACTGCATCCACTATCGTAGTCACCCAGGATAGCTTCAGAAGTCTCAGAAGTCACTTGAGTGCTGGGTGCTATGATTGGCTGAGGTAACCAAGCCTACTCTCTGCCCAGAAACGTCCCAAAACAACCAAAAACGTCAACGTACAGGCTGAGGAGGGAGTTCGAGGCGGACACTGACACATGTATAGAGGCCCAGAAGTGATGAATGAGCAGGGTTATTCTTGTAAAAGTTGACAATTTATTTTTTAGGGAAAATCCTGCAGACTCTACTTTTAAAGCCAGTGCAGTGTGAGGATTAAAAAACTGCATATGCTGATGGTTTTATTTAGAAAACGAACCAGTTTCCTGTTGCTTCACCTCATTTTGATTTCCTGTTGGTCTATTCCACTCTGTGTGACCTGATATGAACTGAGACAAACAGGCCGTAAGCACTCAGACAGCTCCTTGTTTGTTGCTTCCAAAACGCCCTGCCAAGACAAACACAAAAACAAAAAAAACAGCATCTCTCACAGTGACTTGGATCAGGCCTGCTGGCAAACTGCTGTTTATTCCATCAAGAACATAAAAAGGTTACGGTTTAAAAGGAGGGCTTTTTAAATATTGTTATCAAGTCTTAAATCTGTTGCACTTTGTTTAAAATGAACCCAGACCCTGAAGTTTAAACACTGTCAGCGTCAAAGATTATCAATCAGTTCACAGGAGCAATCATTAACACTACTTAAATGCCTCGATGCAGAGACCTATAACTCTCTGTCCAATTTTTTTCAAAGTTAGGGACAAACCCAGACACATGAAAAAAAAATATGTTCACAATCTTTTAAAAACAAATTGTATGCTTCATTTTTTATCAGCCTTAAACCAACTGCAGGGACTACAAGATGGATTTGAGCTCATTTTTTGTCGCACATCCATTTCCACCTCAGCATCAAGCGTCATCGTTACACCCATGAGTGTGCGTTACGTGTGTGTGCTTACATGACCAGATACCTAAAACAGAGCTTTCTTGTACATCACTCTGTGTGTGGGAGCTTCATGTCTATGTGCATGTATAATTGATAGCCTTATCCCAGAGGCGAGCATTCAAAAGATGAATATTCGCAATTACAGCGTTCTCATTAGAGCGTCTGACCTTCAAGCAGGCTCCCTCCGTATCGATCGTCCCAACCACTACTGACGCTGGCCTTTCAGTGGAGATTGCTCACCACTGCCACAACAACAACAACAACAACAACAGCACAGCCGTTCAAGTGGACCATAATCATCCAAAGAGCAAGGCCAGGCCGATAATCTGCTCTGCTGGCAGCAGCAGCAGCAGCAGAGCAGGCCATGATCAGGAGAAATGAGGAGATGAGATGTTGACTCAACAGTTGCACCTTAAAGGGGAAAGTGACATGAAACTGCAGGTTGCAAATAGTGCCAGGTAGCCAAACCTCAGCTGGGCAGCTATCAAGGTTTAGTAAATGTAAAAAAGATACAGAGGGAAAACCATTGCACACATTTCAAGTCAGTGGTCTTACCTAAATTGGATAGAAAAGGACCTCTGTTTGACACAAAGTACAGGGAAAAAAATTGTCCCCATTGCTCATAATATACCCATCAATATCCACATGGTCTTTCCCTGTGAATTATGTTCTTCATTCATGTGAGAGTGAGCAAGATTAGTTTTCTATCATTTATTTAGTGATGGGTTTAACTTGACAGTCAAAAGCAGTTTTGTTTTACCGTACTGACCCGAATATAGGACCATCCTTGTTTTCAAATGACCCCCCTTTATTCAAGAACAATCCTCAGAAAGAGAGTCTGATAACCAAAATTTACTTATTAACCATTTTTTAATTGAAATTCCGAGACAATCATTGAAATAACAGAGACTTCTTTTATTTCTGGGTCTAAAACCATTTACTAAGATCTGTATTTCAGATGTAATTCTGGTGACAGCTCTGGTAATGCCTTCATGACGTTTCTCAATGAACCCACAAACCCTCCTGTCAGTCTCTTGGAAACGGCTGTTTTGAGGAACACAATAAACTTTTACAGTTTTTATTTTTTATACACTCTTTTTGGACGCTTGATCCTCGGTCATTACACTCTGTAGCTCCATATTTTTGTCTGCCTGACACTTGTTTAACGTCTCTGCTGCACTGGCCATCAGTATTTGAACATTAGCATCATAACTTTGTCTCAGTTGTCAGAACTTGCCCAACTTTTGGTCCACTTTGCTCTGGACAATCAGCCCGCCCCTCTTTGTCTCATCTCCTGTCGTTGTGTCCCTGCTTTTATTGACAGATCACTGCAGCCACAGTGAGGTCACTGGCTTTACAAAAAACTGGCGCTCTCTGCTGTTGCAGTCGTGTAACAACCCTAGACAACTATTAGCATGGATCAATAGTTACCCCCCCCCCCACACACACACACACACACACACACACACACACACACACACACACACACACACACACACACAATCTTTTCACATTATTTTCAATTAAAAAAAAAAAAAAAAAGAAAAAAAAAAATCTTGTCTTATTGAGTCACTACAGTAATCTGATTCTCAGTGTTTTGCCTGTAGTTTGTCACCTGTTGCTTCTTAAAGAGTCACATCCATCCAGTTGATGCCGATGAAAGCCTTAGACTGGAAAGTTCCATCCATCCATCCCTCTATCCATCTTCCACCACTTATCCAGGTCCAGGTTGTAGGGGCAGCAATGCTGTCAGCAAAGACCAGTGGCCCCTGTACCCAGTCACTACCACCAGCTCTTCTGGAGCAATACCGAGGCATTTCCAGGCCATCGTGTCCTGGGTCTACCCCAGGATCTCCTCCCAGATAGGCATACCTAAAACATCTCCCCAGGGAGGCATCCTCACCAGATGCCCGAACCACCTCACTGATGAGGAGGAGCAGTAGCTCCACCCCAAGCTTCTCCTGGATGTCCGAGCTCTGAACCCGATCCCTAAGACTGAGCCCAGACACCCTGTGGAGAAAGCTCATTTCAGCCCCTTATATCTGCAATCTTGTTCTTTCAGTCATTACCCACAGCTCGTGACCATAGGTGAGAGATGGAACGTAGATTGACCAGTAAATTGAAAACTTGCCTTCTGGTTTGACTCTCACTAGAAGTTTTTGTTTCTCTGTGTGATGAATTATATAAATGTACTCAATTGTTCTCAAACACTAGGAGATTCTTTGGCATTTTGTCCATGTGTCTCTGTCCGGCAGTTAGACATTTTTGGATGTGCAAAGGGCGAACATTATTGGGTTAGTGTGATGAGGTGAGGCTGCCAAAGCCGTGCAGACCTTGGGCATGTGTCTAGCAGAAATCAAGCTTTAGGCACCCACAAGTGCTGGTGTGGCCAGGACGTGTGTGGGAGCAATGTCGCACCGCCGCACCATACTGGAGTTGGTAACCAGCAAAACAGATGCTGACACATCAGCCTGTTGAAAGTTAATTCAGTCAAACTCTAAAACTCACCAGTTCAACCTTTGCAAGCAAAGGACCCCAAGATTCTTTCATTAGTTGGTGACTAAACTTTACTGCATGGTTGCTCCGCAGTAGTTTGTTTTTCACTGACATGGATCAACTCAAATGTAATATGATGTCACAGGACCTATTAGCTTGAAAGCCTAAACCCAAGACAAATATCTGGATGTTAAATCCTGAAAAGTTGAAGCTGTCCTTAATAAACTGTTACCATTTTATTTATTGTATTCTGCTTGATGATGTTTGTTCTTCTCGCCTCCGACAAAGTACTGCTGCACCACTTTTACATTTACAATGGGACATCCATGAATTACCTACGTGTCAAAAACATTATGAGGCATTGTTCACGTGTTTAAGTTATTTCAATCAAAATATGGAGAAAAAAAAACAAAACAAAAAGAAAACAAAAAACAGTTATTCCGGCACAGAGACTGTTAGAAGAATAAAAACTACACAGACAGTTCCTTTTCTGTGGAGCACAAGAAAAGGACAGAGGTCTGCCTTAAGACCACATGATATTAAATAGTGTTGTGATGACGGAGCAGCCAATTCCTTAGTGTTGAGTATGGTTAAATATGCACTGTCATGGAGCAATTTGAGCTTCACAGTCGATGAAACTCATGAATAACTAAATTAATATTACCTATAACACTGGCTGCTCAGGCATAATATTGTGGTGGCACTCAGAGAGCTTATACAGAGTATGGATCTAGATGAAGCCATTAGAGAGACTGATAGCTCTTTTTCTCATATAGAAATGTTTTAATCAGGCCTCTGACAGCACACATACTGTATCATTCAGCAGCCCATGCATCACTTACGAATCTTCGCTTGTGGTTCCAGTTCATCTGGTAAAACTCAATTACATCAACTACTGTCCATCATCATAGGCCTGTGCCATCGTGTTGTGACTGAACAGCTGTTCCAGTGAAGAGTTTAAAACTTCACACACACTTTCTAGTGCAGGTACTAGTGTGGCCTGTAGAGCTCAGACATAGAGCTGGTAGCTGCAACATGGAGTTTTAAATCTTCTTGTAATTTCTGTCAGGTTATTGTGTGTATGCAAAGTTCATTGAACTTTTTTCTCAGCTGATCCAAAGGATGCGTTTTGAGTGGAGTGGAGGTGGAGTTCAGTTTGCAGAGGTGAAAAGCCCCAGAGAAACTCAGAATCCAAAGTCAGGAGAGGCAGAGACCTGTGTTAAGGGGCAAGTTCAACATACCCCAGGTTTCTTATGTTTGGGCACCTTAGCAAAATAGTGGTCTGACAAAACTGGTATTGGAGCAAAATGTATATCAACCCAGAGTTACTGCATGGACCAGGCGTGCCCAAATTCTTTTTAGTGAAGGGCCGATAATGAATGAGGGTGGAGGGTTGCAGGCCAAAACTAAACATTCATGTTTCATTGATTGATATTAAATATGCCTATAGCATAATTGTGCAAAATAAATACTCATACAAGTAATTTTGGAAATGAAAGCTCTTTTCTTTGCTGTATTTCACGGCATGAAACTACTGAACATCCATATGGCACAAATACTAGGCCTATGACTTAAGAGACATTTAGTGCAGTGGCAGCTGCTGGTCAGTGATAGGTATCTAATTCTGAACAAAAGATGAAGGAATTCTAGCGCATATTTAGTAAATGAAATGTAAACACAGCAGTACATATCACCACTTTTTTGGCGACATTTTAGGGAAAGCTGAGCTTCCCTTGCAGTCTTAGAGCAATTGCCACTGATTTTGTGCAATATAACCTGAAATATATGGGATGCAGCATGCTCCTATAACACCAAAATAGTGTATTTTCTATCTTTTTAAAAAAAGGAAAAGTAATAAAAATGGACACCTGCTTTAATTTTTTTCCCCCACAAATGACAACTGTATTTACATTAATTTACGAAGATTATATTCTTTTAAAACAGCGACATATTAGGGATTCCACTGCTGTGGAACAATTTCTGTAAAAAAGTTCTCATGTTCCCAACTATTTTTAAACTTTCTCTTGTCAGAGTGCCACTGTCTCATATGCTTCATTCCAGCCATGAACCTCCATCTTCTCTGGTTGTGGACTTCTAGATCTGAGCTGACAGGACTAGCCACCCTACTCCCAATGTAACACAATGTTAATTCATGGTCAGGACGGGAAGTGCATTAATGAATAAATCATGAATAAGAAATTCAGGCTGCTGGCAGTGGGAAAATAACAATGTTGATTAAATATAAATATATGTAAAAAAAAAATAATAATTCAATCACGGGCAGCGGGCCGGAAAAAAGCCCTGGTAGGCCACCATTGGTCCACGGGCCCCAAATTGTACCGTCACAGGAAAGAGGAGGGCTCAACAGTAATCAATCCATTACTAACATGAACAAGTCTGCCATCATCTTTCACCAGTTTCAAAGAGATCTGTGACATTAGAGAGATGGAAAGAAGTTGAACAGACTCAAAATAAAAGCTGTGTGTTTGCAGCAGGACAGATAAGCTGCCAGGAAAAAAAGACAAAGTAAATGTTCAAATCAAAGCTGAAACAAAGTTTAAGTTATTTTTTCTGACCTGGAAAGTAAAACTCCTCCTAACTTTAAATCCAACATGGCTACAAGTAGGAGTAAGGAATCAATTCAAGCAAAAGTAGGCAATAAAGGGACAGTTAGCTTGTCATACTAACATGAGCTAATACATGCTAAAGCTAGCCAGACTGGCTCCAGTGGTGTCAAGCTATACACTGATACATAAGTCCTTCATTGGGAGCTAAAGAAGATGTGAATTGGATTGAGGAAGGGCGCTGCAGTCAATCAACAATCTTTAGTTATGTGGCGCCAAATCACAACAAACATTATATCAAGACACTTTCCAAAAACATGAACAGATCTAGACCTGTTAACATATTATCATTAACAAAGACCCAACATGAAGAAAAAGATAAGGAGTCTGATCTTATCTTAATCCCGAAGAGTTAAAGTCGCTGTGGGAAGTATGAAGGCAATCTTGAAAAAGTGTCTCTTGTAGATATAAGCCTGATCATAATGCACAATTTAAAATTAGATCATCGGGGTCAATGTAGGTTATCTCAAAATGCTACTTCTTGGCTTCTTTGTAGCTTACTGATCGGGTCCAGCAAGACTGGGTTGATTTACGGCACATCTAAGTCTCTATGACAACACCATGCCTGCTGACAATATTTGGAAGTGAGAAGCAATATCTGTATTTTTCTCTTCTGTTGGTGTTCTATAGAAAGCATGTGTTGTGCCTTATAGAATTATTAAGTTTTTCACCTCCAAGATGAACTTTTCCTTGTCCAAAACGTTGGATTTCCTCTGGATCTGACCTGCTGACGACTTCTGACCATGTGCCAGTTACGTAGTTTCAATAAACAAGGATCAAATTTACATTTGTAATTTACATGAACATGGTGCTTTATTCTGAAATGACCAGATACTCTGGTTGTCTTTAAGTCTGTTTTCCCGTTGCAGAAATTGACACATTACTGCAGCGTCCTAACCTTGCAGAGCAGACGGACCTGCCTGATTCAGTTTCTGAACTCCTGCAGGTCCATCTTGCCAGGCTCCAATGACCAACAATTTCACTCGGCAAAATTCTGACCGGCCCAATCAGGGAAGAGAGGCGGGAGCTGTGGGAGAAGACGTGATGTCAGCAGACTTTCGTACTTGTCAGCGTTCCTTTGATTCTTAAGTTAAATTTATAAAAACGGAAGCTGTCGTCAAACGCCTTTTTCACGGCTGTTTCTCATGATTCAGTAGTTGTTCATCGATTGTTTCTCAGAAGCATCGACTCACATAAGCTATGTCATACCGTGGCTTGATGTGGATTGGTCCTTGGTGAGTGTGTTAATCAGAACGGTCGTCCAATCACCAGCTGCGGATTTTTTTAAAAGTCCCACCTCTGAAAACAAATCAGAAGAGCTGCTACCCAGATGGACTTGTGAAATAATTCCGTGGCGGATATATGAAACCGTCCGTCTGGCGTGTCAGACTAGCAGCGTCCTCCAGCAAAAATAGACTCCCAGCAAAACAACCGCGCACAGTTGGGGCAGGCAGGTTGCAGCACAGGCTATGTGAAATGTGCAATGATTGACTGGAGTGGTTTCTAAGTAAAGTGTACTGCGCAGCGTGGTGCTCACACTTTATGTGTGAAGTAGAGGTTACACATGTGGCTCCATTTAAAAGAGAAATAAACAGACTTTCCAACATATAGGGTAAATTACCAAGAAGCATTGTTACAATTAACCTACTGTTAGATTATAGAGTGGGGGAAAATAAGTATTGAACATGTCACCTTTTTTCTCATTACATTTATTTCCAAAGCTGCAATTCAAATGAATGATTTCTACCAGACATTGGTATTAACTCAAATAATCCACACATGAAAAGAAATAATGTTCAGGTCCATAAATAATGATTATGTGGAATTAAGTACAATAACACAGGAAAAAAAGTATTGGACACACCATGGAAAGGCTGTATACTTTGGCAAGGAAATGCACCAGACCACCTGAAATCTGTCAGTAATTATTACTTGAACTTCCAGTTAGTGCAAACCAACATCAGCTGGGCTAGAGCAAAATGATGGTCCTATAAAAAATGTAGTTTTTTTCACCAAGCAGTTAAATACGACACACCTCATGATGGGTAAAAGCAAAGAGCTCTCTGAAGACATTCACAACCTGATTGTTGCTCAGCATCAGAATGGAACTGGTTACAGACTTATATCAAACAACATGAATATTCCAGTCAGCACTGTTGAGGCCATTATTCGCAAGTGCAAGAAGCACCACCTTACCATCAACAGGCCACACACAAGAGCTCCTTGCAAGATTTCTGACCAGGGAGTCAGAAAGATAGTCAGAAGAGTACTCAACGAGCCAAGGACCACCCTGAAAGTGCTCCAGAAAGACTTGGAGGCAGCAGGTACAATTGTTACAGAGAAAACAATAGGCAATGCACTACACTGCCTTGGCCTCTAGAGACACTCAGCCCACAAGACTCCTTTTCCTCAAGAAAAGGCATGTTGAAGCTGGTTTAAAGTTTGCTAAACAGCATCTTGACAAGCCTGTAGAATACTGGGAGAATGCTGTCGGGAAGATGAGACCAAAATTGAACTTTTTGGGTGTCATACTACATACCATGTTTGGAGGAGAAATGGCACTGCACATCACCCAAAAACATTACACCAACAGTGAAGTTTGGAGGTGGAAGCATCATGGCATGGGGTTGTTTCTCATCTCATGGTGTTGGCAAACTTCATATAATTGACGGAGCAATGAATGGAGCCATGTATGGGGAAATTCTTGATATGAATCTGCTGCTATCCACCAGGATGATGAAGATGAGACGTGGCTGGACCTTCCAACAGGACAATGATCCAAAGCACATGGCAAAGTTGATTCTCAAATGGTTCCAAAAAAAGACAATCAATCTATTAGAATGGCCTAGTTAATCACCT
Source organism: Halichoeres trimaculatus (assembly GCF_033239565.1). Lineage (NCBI taxonomy): Eukaryota > Metazoa > Chordata > Actinopteri > Labriformes > Labridae > Halichoeres > Halichoeres trimaculatus. The sequence continues at coordinate 27,657,600 of NW_027437196.1, read as the reverse complement.
GACTTAAATCCAATTAAACATATGTGGAAATAACTAAGGAAAGGGTTCACCAGAGGGCACCAAAGAACATTCCAGATTTAAAGACAACCTGTGCAGAGGAATGGGCCAAAATCACACCTGAGCAGTGTGGACAATTAGTTCAAACATACAAGAAACTTCTGGAAGCTGTCATTACAAACAAAGGCTTCTCCACTAAGTATTAGATGATTGTCAGTTAGTGTGTTCAATACTTTTTTCCTGTGTTATCAAACTTAATTCCACATAATCATTATTTTTGGACCTGAACGTTGTGATTTCTTTTCATGTGTGGATTATTTGAATTAATACCAATGTCTGGTAGAAATTTTGTTTGAATTGCATCTTTGGAAATAAATTTGATGAGAAAATAGTTGACGTGTTAATTTTTTGTTTCCCCCCACTGTATATAGCTTATGTACACATGGAATACACACTTGTGAAATGCACATCTCAGATTGCATGACAAAGAAGAGGTCAACATCCAATGAGAGGAGGAGGAGACAAGGATGGAGTCAGACTAATAAATTTGAAGATATTTTGGTGATACTTATAACATCCCAATTCCGTCTCTACCAAACACCATTTGTCAAATGTTTTGTTCTAAGTTTCTGTGGGTGACTCTGTTCTCCATAAAAAGCTGGATTTATTCCATTTCGGGGCCTGACTTTAATTGGACGGACAGCATGCTACAGGTCTCTACTTCACCCATTCACACATTAACACTGGCTGAACTGCTTTGTGAGTAAGTGTCCTACCAACCAGGAGAAAACTGGACTTCATTGTCTAAAAGGTTAAGTTTTAATCAGCTCCACTCGGGCCCAAACAGCTCCTCCTGAAGTAGCTGAGCCTGCTGATCTAATCCTATTAATGAAGTTATGAAGTCATTTGGCTGTATCACATTCCAATTACCCAGCCATGATCCCTCCCTTTGAGGAGCCTGCTTTCTTACACAGCAGTACATGGAGCGGAGTTATGTAGGTCGTGTATCAGGTCGTGGTCTCCATAAAAGTTAATTCTGCTGTAGAGCTGTTAAAAGCAGCTCTCTAACACAAACTGAACTCAGCACACTCAGACCTATTGAACAGGACTACATTATGCTGGCCAGGTGTTAGCATGCTGTTGGGATGAAGAAAAGATGAAAGTGCAAACACTCCCACACACACACACTCACTCACACACATACACACACACACATTAAAAGCCTATCCTCATCTCCACTCGCTCAGAGGTCCCACTTCTTTTAGCCTCTGTCTTAAAGTTTTCAGACACTAATAGGCTTAGAAGCCACAAGCAGTGGATTAAGGGCAGAAAGAAAGGCGAGCCACCTTGCTGTGCTCTCTTCTCGTTTTCCTCTAAAATGAAACGAGGCGCAGGCTTCATCTGCAGCTGGGTAGGAAGGCGACACCGGCTCCCTGGCTGTTCATTTGAAGAGGGTGACACGCGGTGATCTAGTTCCTCTTCCCAGGTCTGTCTAATTACCGGCTTGATCACCAGCCTGACCTTTCACATTCAGGCTGGACAGAAGAAAGCGGCGCCACCTTGATAGAGCTGGATAATAAGAACGGGAGGATAGAGAGTGGGGAGATGTACTGATGGAGTGTGGAAAAAAAAGAGCGAAAAAGGGCGGGACTACAAGGCCTTTTGGTAATTGTGCCTTTTATCCTTTGTGGGAGTAATGAAATGACTCATGTTCCTCTGATCTTTCCCTTTTCCCTTCCCTGCTTTTTCTCTGTTTTTCCTCCACACTATACTTCTTTTTTTCCCTTCCTTATTCTTAATCTTCAATTAATTATCTGTGTTTGCTTCATTCATTTCCCTTTCCCTCTTTTTTCCTTTCTGTGTATCACTCTGTCTTTCCTTTGGTTTCTATCACAACCCTTCTTGAAGCGTCATTTTTGTCTTAGGATCTGAAAATGAGACATTTTTGTATTGATTTGTCAGGTGAATGTGGATCATACTGCATCAAATGATCCTTTTTTTCACCAAAATTGAGGCACAAACTTGTTGAGATTTCAGTTTTAACTGTCTAACCACACTGGATGTCCTTGATTTCAGGGTTGGCCACAACATGTGACAGGATTTGGTCTTTTGACCTCAAACTACAGATCACTTACTGGTCAAGAGGATCATTTTATTCTTATTAAAATAATATTTAGCTCCTCCATGAAATAGGAAACCCACTCAACTTGTGTTCTTGGACCTCTCATATTTGTCTCCAGCATGCCCGAAAGGTCCCATATTATGCAAAAATCACTTCATTAAGCCTTTTAGTGAAATTTGTGGGTCTTTGGCTTTCCTCCCAGCCCACAAAATGTGATGTTTAATGACAAAACCTGTATTTAGTAGTGCTTGTGAATATAAAATCTTGACCTAAAATAAGCTGTTTGAAATTGGGGATTTGCTGACGTCATCAATTCCCTTTTTTGACCAATCAGGGGCAAGTATGACCTGATTGGTCCACCGTAGCAGATACCCCCACCCCTCCCTGCCTACTCCCCTCCTCTGGAGAATGCTAAAGTTGAAGAGCCATCACTGCTCTGTTATTGGCTGTAAACAGCCACATAGTTCCATGCACAAGCTTCCCATCTTGGAAGAAGACGAGACTAAGTGGCTAGAGTTCATCTATCAAGGAAATGTGCCAGCTACACTCAGTAAAACCGTGCATGTGTGTGCTAGTCACTGCACTGCCGACTGCTTTTCCAACTTTAGACAGTACAACAGAGGGCTAGAGAATAGACTGGTCCTGAATCCAGGCGCATTACCAACCATCTGCCAACAAACCTTAAACCCTGTAAATGTGAGTATTTTAAATGCTGTGTGCTGTGGAGCTGACACAGCTTATCAACAAGGACCCAGGCGCACGACTTGTGTTAGCTTGATGAATTTATTACAAAATTGTTCTTAGAACAAAAATGAACAAAAACCTCAGCAGGTGCTGGAAAACCACAATAATGAAGAACTAAAAATCACAGGAGAGCCTGGCCTTAACAAACTTGAAAGCAAAGTACTTGACTTGAAACGACAGCAGAACTACCTGGCATGACAAGACAAACAGACACAGGACAAAGGGAGACGCAGACTATACATACATGAGGTAATGAGCCACAGGTGGAGACAATGAGGGCGGGGTCAACTATCACTAGAGCGGAAAACACATCAGGACAGGAAGTGAAGTAATCTGAAACAAGAGGAGAGCCATTACTGCAAACTAAAAACCAGATAGGACAACTAAATATCACACTGAACTTAAGGATGTGAGCCAACATGTAAGACGAGACATAACAGAGGCAGATGCAAGAGCTTTTCCTCAGTGTCCCCCTGTCTCTGTGTTAGCTTCAGGATGCTAACTTTAGCTGCGGTTAGCCTGTTGTTTTAGCCTGTAATGTTACAGTAAACAAGCTTCTCTGTTATCTAAACATTGTGCACTCTGAGCTTGTGGCGCTGCTCTCAGTGACGCGATAGAGCTTGGCGGTATCAGTAGTGGCTCATTTACATATGAAGGTCACGCCCACTAAATCAGAGCGTTCTGAGCAGAGGGGCTGAGAGTCTGGAAACAATGCTGCTGTGCTTGATTTATTGGCTTTTTGGACCAAAACATGTTACTACTACTACATGAAGACATCAATGATCCATATTAAACTGCAGAAAAGGAGCAGAATATGGAAACTTTAAACTATTCACTACTGCTCACTGTGCATCAAGTCCTGCTGAGCCCAGCTGTGATACACTGCCACTGTAATCAGAAAGAAATGTTTGGATTCCAGGAGGAGAAGCTTTAAGTCCTGGGAAACAGATTTCATTTCTCTGCATGGTTTCCTGACAGCTGAGCTCCCCATGCATATCCAAGAGAGGAGGAAGGGATGAGGGTGCAAGAATGGAAAATGAGAAATCGATTACTGGTCTAATATTGGCTAACAGCCAAAAATTCAAATCAAAAACTGCACTAAAAACTAAGGGTGAATGTTTCTTTGTCTCTGTAACACTGAAACGTGCAGCGTAAACATGCTAAACCATTGCTACGCTAGCTGTAAACCAGGGGTTGGCAACTAGCAGACAGCAGTCTGGATCTGGACCATAGATTGTGTTTAGAATGGACAGCGTGGCAACTATTGTTGGGCTCTGAAGCTGAAATAACCCCGTCAAAGGCACTACCGTTGTGCAGCCAGAGTTTGCGTAGAAGAAAATCAGAGTGGAGCTGGGTGACAGAAATTCGTTTTTTTTTTTTTTTTTTTTTCAAGAGTTTTATCTCCTCTTGGCTCTCCCTCCTGATATATCTTACTATTCCTAAAAAACTATGCAAGAATGGCAGCTGTCAATCTTTGTTAAATGTGACGTAACACCTTGTTTTTAACCTCTAACAACTAATAAAAAATAAACTTTTTAGAAAAAAAGAGGACTTGAACACCATGCATCTTAATAGATATTACAGCGTACGGATGTGAGAAAAATTTCCACGAGCTGTATTATTTTTTTAAAGCTTGACCACAGCCCTTCTGTCATGACTGGGGACACAGAGGTTTTGACATATACTACAGCCAGCCACCAGGGGGAGCAGTTTTTGTGGCAACCTTACATGTCAGTTTTTTAAAGTCTATGGTCTAGATCTAGAGGGGAATTCCAATGTAAGGGGAATTTATTTATTTATTTTTCTATTTATTTATTTATTTTTAACTAGCACAGCTTTTAGAGTATTACGGTAATGGTTGAGCAGCACTGGAAATGTACAGATCCATTGCATTCAAATTATGCCAACCCATGTGACACTTCTCAGCCAATGAAGTCTGCATTCCAGGCTTTAGATATTGCCACTCTACATGCAAACCAAAGTTTATAAGCATACAGAGGAAAGTACAATAGAAAGAAAAAGAAATAAATATTTACTAGAATAGAATAGAATAGAATAGAATAGAAAAGTATGAATAGAATAGAATACAAGGGTCCAGGATTGAGCTGGACTTCTTCAGCAGTCTGTTCAGTCTCTGTCTCCTGGATCCTGTCTGCTCACAGCAGGTGAAGTTTGTCCGATGTAGTGTTCTTGACCAGTGTTAGCTCTGTTAGCCATGTCTGTAAATAGCATGATGCTACTCTGCCTTCTGGTATTCCCCTCTGTTGCTGGGTTAGCACGGCTAGCTTGTCCATCTTATTGGAGATAGATCTAACCTTCCCAATAGCGATAGATGGAAGGACAGGTTGATGCCTTCTCTTCTCAGCTCACACGGCAGCACCAGCCCCTGTACCGGTTAGCAAATCTTGTGTATTCAAGGCAGCCATAACTGATTCTTTAGCAGAGTATCAGCTTCTTCACACTCAATATTCCAAATCTGACGTGGTAAAACATGACTTCACTGTAAACAAACATGGAAGCATTCAGACCAGATATAAATCACACACAATGACATTTGCAAACATCCTACAATTGGATCTTTGCTGGCTTTGATCGTAAGGGGGAGATCAGGACAAAAATCAGCCCCATTATCCTGTAGTGTGAACTGTTAGTAATCCACTTTGTAAAACACTGATTCTTCAAATTTTTTTAATTTCTTTTCAGTTTTTTTTTCTTTTTTTGTTTGTTTGTTTTCCTGCAATTCATTCTCTAGTTTGTCCTTTTTACATCTCTATTTCAGGTTCTGTACCCTTAATTACCCTATTCTTTATTTTCTCATTCAATTTTGTGTATTACCCTTGTCTCTTATTTTCTTGTATTCACTTAAAGAAACAATTAAGATTCTTTAAAAAAAAAAAATGCAACCACTGAAAAACATTTAATTTTGTTTATAGATGAAATGAATAACATTCATTGCTGTAAACTAATAAAAGCATCTTAAGCTGCGTTTCCACCAAGCAGTACGGGTTGGTTCAGTACGGTTTGGGACGGTTTGGGACAGTTAAGTCTGATCCCGTTTGCGTTTCCACCGCAAACTGTGCCCTCTCGTGGTGGGCGGCGTGTAAACCGCATGCCGGAAGCCACAGCTGGTAAACAATAGCGCGACGCCGTAGCAGCTTATCCCGCGATTAAATCCAACAAAGAAGAAAACGCGACACAGTAAACAAAGAGCACGGATGGAAGACATGCAGCATTTCATCCTCTCTGTGATTTTCATGTAACTCTCTGTTACAAAGTGCAATCAAGCTTTGTTTAAGAGAAGTCTGTGAGCCGCCTGGAGAAATGCAGCCGCTGTCGGGGTGAGTTACAATTCTTTTGACCAATCAACCGTCTGCAGTGTGTTGCTCCACCTCCCGAGAGCGGATCGGTTCAGTCTGGCACCCATACGAAAGGGTCCCAAAAAAGTGGGACGGCTCGTCTCGGTTTTTAGGGATCCGTCCCGGGATGAGTCTGTGGAAACGCCGCTAAAAGCGCACCGTACCGAGACGAACCGACCCGGACTGCTTGGTGGAAACGCGGCTATAGATCTGTTGGTTTGAATGCTGAAGTCTTCGTGTAATATTTCCACTCAGGCTCATTCTCTGTGGCTGTTTGTGTTGTGGAGGGAAAAAGCTCCTAGCTCGTGTGCTCACGCTGGTCTGAAGTCAGAGATTTGAAAGAACAACTTGACTAACTTTTTGCAAACAAGTGTCGACGCTTGTGTTCTGCCTTTAGAGTTTCCTTTTGAAACTCCTCTGTGTATGTTTCCTTTAAGCCCAGCCTGAATCTGTTGGTGTTTGTTTGTCAGATCTTACATCCACACGAGGAGAGGACAGTCAGTGTGGGTCAAAGGCAGTGGATAAAACACACACATGCTCACACACACACAGAAAAAAGAAAAAAAAAAAAAACAGGAGCACGATGTTTGACATTTTCATTTAATTAGCAGTTACCATGCAACTAAGTAAAGCTCCCAGGCACTCTGGCAGGAAGCAGCACCCTGATTATCCCTTTAAGGTGCATTGTGTGGCACACACAGACACCTCCACACACATCATTATCTTTCAGCATGGTGATCAGAAATCAACATCAGCACATGATCAAACAACTGCAGCATGGAGTACTTCAAAAACACATAGCCTGATGCTAAGAAGCTGCCATCAGCGATTACCATCGTGGCAAATAAAGCATCGTCCCTTGAAGGTCTGTGGGTCCTCTCTGATAACAATGTTCCTCAGGGGAAAAGAAAAATGGCGCTCTTTTAAGTCTGTTTTGGTCCTCCACTACCCCGTCACCCCCCTGCTCACCCAGACTCTCCTCTTACCCCTCTCCTTCCCACAGAACAAGGACTGCAGTCCTATCTGTTCCTGTGTTCTGGATCAAAGACTTCCTCCCTGTGTCACCTTAACACTGCCATCCCTGAGTAAATCAGGCCTTGACACTATTCATTATCAGTGACATCAAGAGTACGTTACACAGTCTGTGCTGAGTGAGAGAAAGCAGCAGCATTCTGGATAAACAAGTGGAGAAAGATGAGTTTAATGGCTGCGGGTGACAGACGCCTCACCCTGACCTGCACCTATTCCATAACATAAGCTCTGCTGGAACATCAATACACAGCTAGCTGCACACTGCTGCACGCCACTCCATCACCGCTAAGAGCTACGGTCCAGTGTATTTGGTGAGAGACATGGTTTCAGGGTCCATGGCAGAGACAGTCAAGACAATGTGTACACACACAGACAGACACATGCACATTATACACAGTATGTTACCTTTACTCCTCACATCCTCTCCAGCTCCTCTCCCATCTCTTGGTGACTGATATTCAAATGTAACCCGGCCACAAACCTGTGAGGACAATGTGGAGTGGCTGCTAACCTTGGGATAAAACCAAATTAAAGACGTTAACTGAGATTGTGAATAGATGGTTTTGCCATTAACCCCCTCAAGCATGAAATATGAAAGCTTGTGTCAAGTTTTGTTCCTTATTTTTGTCCTTTCTTGGGCATAAAAAGTTTTTCTACTTGAACTGAAATTTAGGACATTAAAAACACATTTACAGCCTGGTTCAAAAAACAGCTTGGGTCTAAAACGTTGATTTCACTATCAGCACACACTGTATAGTGAGTGAATTTTTTTGTAACCCTGTGGTTTAGAATTTATCAGGATCATTTGATTGTCCAGTCAGAGGCACAGCTCAGGTCATGTGCTTGCCAAGCGCCCTGTAGCTCTTCGAAAATAAACTCACAGCCAGTGTCATAGCAAATGTGGCTGCGTCTGTGGATTGCCTTTGTTTCATGGTTTCAGGAACAGACGGGTGAGGTCGCGGAAGCTACGTCAATTTTTTATGGAGTCTATGTTTTTTTTTTTTTTTTTTAATGTACTCAACATATAATGTGCAAGTGACTTTGAAACAGCTGTTCACTGCAGTCACCACTTTGCATCAGAGGGTTAAGCAATGAAGAAGATGTTAGCCAAACTGACATCTTCAGATTGGCATGTCTGTATTGGTGTTTAGTGGACTTGGAAGCAGTGCTGTGATTCTGACCTGATGAAATTCAGCTTAATCAAAATAAAACAAATGATGGTTTATCAATTGACAGGCCTGATGACTCTACATACCCCCTCTACTCAGGGAGTTCTCTTTCTTTGAGTCCGTTTTGTTTGAAATTGGATGCTTCATTGCGACGTGGCCTTCTTATTGGTGCCTCAGGTGAGATTTGAAGATCTAAGTCTTATTTACCATCATTAAACTGGATGTTCTTTAAGTCTTTTCAGCCTTTACATCTTTGAATAACACAGACACTGCCTCAGTCTGAGGCTTTTCTAGCAGAACTATTGCAAAGAGATGAATAGAAAAATAAATCCAAACCCATTTTTGAGCTACGCTGATTTCTTTGCTTTAAGGACACAAATATATTGGCACGTTTTCAGCAGGGAAATAAGAGATGAATGAATCCACAACAGTTATTAAAGTGAAATAAAGTTAATCCAGCAATGCAGGAAGAGAATTATCTTTGCTCAAGAATCTGATCCAACATTTGGCCCTAATATGGTAGTTATATCAAATATCAGATGAAGCACTCTCAATTGAAATCTTCCTTATGTGGACGATAATGACTTTCCTGCTTGAATCCAATTTAAGAGCCTCTAATGGCTCCATAATGTTTCCCACACGGCAAATTAACAGCCATGCATGAGGCTGTGGCACAGAAAAGAGACACTTTTACTCACTTTTTAACTCAGTGATCTTCCTCTTCTTCCCAGATGAAATAACACATGCGGGAGGCAAACGTGTCTTGAGGAAGAGCGAGGCGCTGAAGAAATAAGAAGCAATTATTATTAAAATTTCTCCATGCCCTGCTAGCTTTATTGCATACATGCACTATTTAAATATTGGCTTTCACAAACAATATTGGTTTGTTATAGTGTATTAATGAAACACAGGCAGGGAGCCTTCATCAGAAAACAAGACGTAGGCTGGTTTTATCTGTTATTTTTTCATACGGTAATAATACAGTCACAAGTGTGTGTTTCTGTGCAGCGCTCTATCTGAATGGCAGGTGAAATGACTGATCATATCTGCTCATATTGATATCTATCACAACCAATAACAGCAGGGAACACCGAGTCCAGCTGCAGAGTGTTATCAGGCTTCATGTCTCATGATCTGTCATTTCTGTGAGATTTAAAGCCACACAGCCTACGAGACTGACATGCAGCGACCAGAGAAAGGCCAAAGGTTTCATCAAACAGCGTTAGTCTTTGCTTTTAACCTTTATCTAACAACCCTGATTCTAAGACGGATGGGACAATAAATGTTATCAAAACAGAAAACGGTGGTTTACAAATCACTGAATCCCCCTTATTAAGGTGAGTCAAAGAAAACGTATGAAATAAGTTCAGATACAATAAATTACACCTTTATAGTGAAAACATTTCAATAGTAATATGCCAAATAGACCAGTATTGTAATAGTAACAAAGGAAAATATAACTTAATCCCTCTATGGTGTGCAAAGTGATCCCAGTTGGAAAAAAAGTGTTTTTGAATGTTTTCTTTATGTTTTCTAATAATTCAAATAAACATTATCTAAAGATATATATATATATATATATATATATATATATATATATATATATATATATATATATATATATATATATATATGGGCAGCACGGTGGTGCAACGGTTAGCGCTGCAGCCTCACAGCGAGACGGTCACTGGTTCTGTGTGGAGTTTGTATGTTCTCCCCGTTTATGCGTGGGTTCTCTGCGGGTACTCCGGCTTCCTCCCACAGTCCAAAAACATGCTCATTAGGTTAATTGGTCACACCAAATTGTCCCTAGTTGTGAGTGTGTGCGTGCATGGTTGTCTGTCTATTAGGGATGTGCGCGACTAGTCGTTTAATCGTTTAACCGCCTACTCATTTATTAAACGTTTAGTATTTAACTAGTCGGTTAATCGCTGCACGCTTCTTCCTCGGCTGCTTTGTGTACAGGGGGAGCAGACAGGGAGAGGACTGCTCCTTCTCCCCTCCCCCCATACGTCACGTAGGGGGCAGGGCAGCAAAGTTTGGGGATGAAAGTTTGGAATAGTGAAGCGGGAAAATGGCGACGCTACCGCGAAAGAAAATCAGCACTGTTTGGCAGTATTTCGACGCAGCAGATGACAACAAAGTCGTTTGTCGGCTGTGTAAGCAGAAACTCGCTTATAACCACTCTACCGGAGCGATGAGAAACCATATCCATAGTAGACACCTCGATGTTGACCTGCAGGGCGAAGATGGTGAGACCGGGCTCAGCGGACATGGCGGGGGGCCAAGGCAGACGAGCATGAGAGCTTTTGTTCCAACCAGACGCTGTGATGCTCACCGCACAGCAAAGATTACACAACTGATTTGTGAAATGACTGCCTGTGATATGCTGCCGCTGTCTTTTGTTGAAGGCAAAGGCTTCGACAAGTTAATGCATTATATCGAGCCTGAATACACGGTGCCAACTCGCAAAACAATTACGTCTCGACTGGAGATCAACCATCGCAAAATGAAAGAGGAGATGCAACGAGCGTTTGAGGGGGCCGAACATGTCGCCATAACTTCAGACGGGTGGACGTCCATTACCACCGAGTCATATATGACTATAACATGTCATTATGTGGACGAAGGACATCTCCGCTGCTGTGTGCTTCAGACATGTGCATTGGAGGAAAGGCACACCGCTGAAAACCTGGCTGCTCACCTGCGAAGTGCTATATGTACGTGGGGACTAGATAACAAAGTCGTTGCGTGTGTGCATGATAATGCAACCAACATGGTGCTGGCGAATGAGGCCCTGCTGGCCTGGGAGTCGGTACCATGTTTTGCTCATACTCTGCAGTTAGCAATCAATGATGGATTGAAGGCGAACGTCATGGGCCGACTGATCGGTGCTTGCACACGTTTAGTGAGCCATTTCCACCACAGCACCGTGGCTACAGTGGCACTGAAGAAGAAACAGCTGCAACTGCGTGATCCTGGAGACAAGAGTCCGCCACACAAACTGATACAATCATGCAAAACACGCTGGAACTCCGTCCTCGATATGTTTCAGCGCCTGCACTCAGAACGATGGGCCATCACTGCTGTCCTCTCAGATCGAACAGTGACGAAGCTGACGGACGCCAGGACGCTGGAGCTGACTGACGACAACTGGCACACAATCGAGTCCATGCTCCCTGTGCTGGACTCGCTCAAAACGGCCACCACTGCTCTGTCTGGCGAGACATACGTGTCTGTGTCCCTGGTGTACCCCATCACCATGAGTTTGCTGAACAGGTAAATAAATAAATAAATAAATATTACATTATTTAGATATTAGTAGCCTAAATGTCAGTATTAACTTTAATGATTTACAGTTTACATAGTATAGATTGTGTGTGTGTGTTTGTGTGTGTGTGTGTGTGTGTGTGTGTGTGTGTGTGTGTGTGTGTGTGGAGGGGGACTGGTGTTGTTTGGGGCAGCAGAGACACAAAGAAGTTATATTATGTTTTAAAAATTTCCATCCTTTTAATTATAGGCATCTCAACTCAGCAGGGGACCTCAGCAAGGTGGTGGTGGACTTCAAGAAGACAGTGGCAGCATCGCTAGAGAGAAGAATGTGTCCAAAAAACCTAGAGAGAGCTGGTTGTGTGGCGCTGCTTGCCTCTGCCCTTGATCCCCGCCATAAGCACCTCAGCTTCCTCTCAGTGGAGATGCAACAGGCAGTAAGAGAAAAGCTTGCTGATCAGTATCATATCCTTCAGCTCCCAGCCCATGTTCAGGAAGAAGATGAGGAGGCTTCTGCCTCTGCTGATAAAGACTGCGATGGGCCAGAGGAAGAGGACAACACAGCTTCCACTTCCTGGGCTGAATCCATTCAACATCAAACAAAACGGAAGAAGAGTTCCTTACTGGACTTTTTTGGGGATGGCTATGGAGAGCAAGCAAAGGATCATGATGAGCTGGAGCGGTACTGGCTGGAAGCCTGCATCCCAGCAGATGAGGAGGATCCACTTGTGTGGTGGTGTGAGAAGGAGCAATCCTTCCCAAAGCTGTCTCATCTTGCACATCGCTATTTGTGTGTGCCTGCAACATCTGTGCCAGCAGAGAGAGTTTTTTCTGCTGCTGGACTCATAGTTAACAGGCTGAGGTCTCGCCTGACACCAGAGCATGTTGACATGTTGATTGCACTGAACAAAAATTCCTCCTTTCACTGATGCAGCAATTTAATTGTTAATGTAGCCTAACCCTGCTTACTAGAGTTTCTTAGGGCGATTTCATTATTTATATTTTCTGTTATGTGGAATATATGCAATGTTCATATTGCATGGATGGATGGATGGATGGATATATATATATATATATATACATAGATAGATAGATAGATAGATAGATAGATAGATAGATAGATAGATAGATAGATAGATAGAGATATTTTTCAGGTTTGTTGCCCTGAGGCAACACTGTGCCACAATGGTCAGTAATGAAAAAAAGTTATTCATATTGCAACACATTTTTTTCAAAAACACATGGACAATACTTGATGGCCTTAACACTTCACAATGCCATGCCAACTTTTTACAAGATTCCATGTCTGAATATTGCCTGAAGGCAACACTGTACCATTGAGGATCACCCCATTGAAATGAATGGGTCAAGGAGTCTAAACATATTTTATCAAACTTTACATGAACTATTTAACAAAAGACTTCACTTCTTTGGCTTTCCGGAGAAAAACTTTTCAATCACTCTCCAATGTGTGGAGGATATGGACAGTGAATATAAGCTGTATCATTCAAAAACGTAGATCAACATTTGGACAGTCAGCCTTCTCTGTTAAAGGGGGAAAACTTTGGAATTCATTATCAACTGAAACAAACTGGACACAGACTCAAAATCCTTCACTGTTAAGGTTAAGTGATGGCTGAAAGCAAAACAGAGCTGTAACCATTTTTGGTCTGCCTGTCATGGTTTGGGTTTTCAGTCGGGTTTGTGTTATTCTGGGTTTTTGATTTGAGGTTCTTGGTTTGTTCTTGTGTTAATTCTAGTTCTTGTTGTGTGTTTTGTATCTCTTGTTTTTGTCCTTAGCTTGTGTACCTTGTGGTTTTAATTTGGTTCTTGTCATGTGTATGTCTTTTTGTGATTATTTTTAGTGTTTTGGTGTTTTTAATGTATTTAGTCTTTGTCTTGAGTTTCTCTGTGTTTGGTTTGGTTCTCCTTGTGTTTCCCTCCTTGTTGATTGCTCCTCATGTGTTTCACCTGTGTCTTGTTTCACACCTGTGTTGATCACTCCCCGGTCTATATAGTCTCTGTGTTCCATGCACTTTCTGTTGGTTCATTGTAGCTGTCTCTTAATGTCATCCCTCGTGCCCTGTATTGCCAGTGCCCATTTTTTTTGTGTGTGTGTGTTCTGTCATGGGATGCAATGGCTCCACCTGTTGGCCTTTGAGAAATGGAACACAGGAAGTAAATCATCAAAAGGAACCAGCAAGAGGAAACTCTATAAAAGGGTCAGGAAGTTGAGGGTCCTTTCTTTCAATCATCAGCGGAGTTCACATCTCCTCAAGAAGTTCCACGGCAAAACTGACTTGTATCCATCAAGTAAGCAACAGCTGTAAGTTTGTGTAGCTATGTTGTGGCAGTTCCTGAGTTTTTGTTCAGTATTGTTTTGAGAATTTGGACTTGCTTGTTTAGCATTTAGTTTAGTTTGTCTTGGTGCTTTGCTTGCTACTAATCTATTGTTGTGTCAGGCTTGGTAGCTTAGCATAGCCTAGCATTTAGCTTATCATGTAGCTAAATAGTACAGAGGGTCATACAACAAATTCAAACACTGTTGTTGTCTCTCACTGTTTTTTTTTTTCTTTTTTTTTTTTTTTTCCAAGTATTTCATGTCAACTGGGTTATATTGTGTGAGTGTAGAAGGCCAAAAATGGGTATGTTGCCTAGAGACAACGACATACCATAGAGGGATATTTATATAATGAAAGCACAACATACAGGTAAAAAGTCTTCTGAAAGGGCTGAGACATGTTGTCCATCAGAGGCTGAATCCAAATCTCAGGACTTCACCGCACTTGCGAACTCGCGGACTTTGCGGGCGCGTTCGCGGGAAGTCCGGGATTGCTGAGGGCTGTCCAAATCCACAATTCACCCAGTCCACAAGGGGTCTCAAGCGGACTTTCTGCAGACTTCCAGAGAGTCTGCTTGGGATGCAGACTTCTGCAGACTTCACTAGTTTGATTACCCACAATTCATTGCAATACAGGCGTGACGTTTTAATTATTCAATTCTTTTTTTTAATTTTTTTTTGCGCCTGGCCTTTAAAATCTGTGCAATCAGAAGCAAACGTCTGAATAAGTTTGTCAGGTACAACAACCCTCGGCCTCCGGTTTCTTAAAAGGAGCAGAACAATCACGTAGGCGGTGCAGTGATTATAGTATACATGATGGTTTTCTCCAAGTCTTTCTATTAGCTCCATTCATAATGCTGTAGACTCCCGCTCTTGTAGACTTTACGTGATGACGGTAAAGACGTCACATTACATATGACTGAAGTCTACGAGGGCTTAGGCTGCAAGTCCAGAGGGTGGAGATTTGGATGCAGCCAGAGACAACAGCTTGACCATCCACCCTGTCAGCCATCACCTCCAAAGGGTTTACAGCAGTGTTACCCAACACACCAGATTCAAATGATCAGCTCGTCATCAAGCTCTGCTCCAGCCTGATAACGAGCCATTCATTTGAATCAGGTGTGCTGGAGTGGGGTAACATCTAAAACATGCTGGGCAGGGGTCCTCCAGGACCAGGGTTGGGTAACACTGTTCTACAGAGTCCATAGAGCACCCTGGGTGCTCCATAACCTCCCAGGAGCACCCCCCCTTCAACTGTCCCCCAATGCATACCATCACAATGAGCACATCTGTACAACAAGGTTAGTGAAGCACATCTGTATAATATTGTTAGTAAAAGCATGTATTTTGAGGGAGCAGTGGTTACTCTAAAAGTATCATAGAAGAGAGGTGATTGTGAAATGAACAGGCACTGTCCTGGTAGATGATCTGTCATTTTTTACTAATCTCAATGATTCACATTCATAAACATACATGCCATTTACAGCAGTTTGCATTTCATGCCCAAACACTTTCTCACATTAACTGAAGGATCTGGGATTAAATCACCAACGATATGATTAGCTGATCACCTGACTCTACCAACCCATACAAATGTCTCCAGCAGCACTTTAACCCTCCTGTTATCTTTGGGGTCAATTTGACCCCATTCAATGTTTATCCTTCAAAAAAATAACAGTTAACTTTTTTATTTTGGCTTCATATTTCCTGACTTTTCCTAATTTAATGGGAACTATTGATTTAGCATAAAATTATTATGATGATATTTTTTTCATTTTGCTGTACACATATTGCACACATTGGTGTTCCTCTGGGGTCTGCTTTAGCTGTGTAAAACTTGTCTGTCTGTGTGTGACCCATGTGTGATCTTATATTACCACACCTGCAGGTGCAGAGTTGATTCTTTTGAGTTGATACATGTCATGGGGGGGGGGGGGGGGGGGGGGGGGGGGGGGGGGGGGGATGAATGTATGTGTGTGTGACCTACTACTCACACCTGCCAAACAGAACTGATATTTCCCGCGCTGTGGAAGGTGGGATATTCCCACAAGGACATTGGTAGTTCATGTAAAATAAGGGAGGAGCAAACATAAAAGCTTGCATTGCAGCTCTCTGTCCAAATCATTAGGGCCCGAGCCCGACAACCACAGGTTAGGCGAGAGCCCTATTGAAACCCTTGTTATTATTATTCTACGCCTTTTTTCTTCTTTATTATTTGTTTCTGCCAAAACATCCCCAAATTGCGTGCCCTCCGCTCGGAAAAATGTGAGCACGCCTAGCCCCAAAATTCGCATGCCCGAAAAAATGTATGAATTTGCAACTTGCACAAAAATGAACGCGCCCCCTAGGGGATTAAAACTGCGACCCATTGGGTGACTTTGAGCCACAGCCCTAAAATTTGCTGTGTATAATAAGCATGCCCAGCCCTACAAAAATAGTCCCTCACGATTTTTGTGCTTTACGAACACAGACTTCACTATTTGGGCCTAAACATTGTAATTTAGCGATTTTGGCCAATGTATTTGAACTAACTGGGTTTTTTCGCTTATCAACTCCAAACTTGGCTTGACTATACTACTCCCATTGAAGCTCAATAATCATAATTGAATTTTTATATTTTTTTCGATGTGGGTACGACATGGGCTCAAACTCTGCCACTGCCGGTCCCAAGCCCGGATAACAAAAGAGGAGGGGTGAGTGAGACGTTATAGTGACCACAAATATGTTACAAAAAATAGATAAAATAAGTAAATAAAAATGTTTATGAGAGTAAAGGGGGGGTTACCAACATCAATCAATATGGTCCATTCTCTGAGAGTCATGAATGTGCACGGCAATCAGAAATGATTTGGATTAAAGATTTGAAAGATACACAAACTCTAAAGCTATAAGTTTGACCTGATGGTGGCGCTGCAGGGAAAGGTCATATCATCACCAAAACCTATAGGGCTCATACTCTTGTGGTCATTAATGTTGTCAGTAAATTTGAGAAGATTTGGATAAAAACTTTTCAAGATACATTATTTCTGATTGAAAAGTTTGGCCTGATGGTGGCGCTAGAGGACAGGTCAAGGTGTCATTATCAAGGGGTTATTTATGTATTCAACAAATAAACAAAGTTCCTTGACCAAAAAACTTGGTCAACTTTTTTCTGTAAATCATTTTCTGGGGGCAAATATCCCTGGGGTCAAATTGACCCCAAGGGTAAAATGTGTGAGTAATATTTGAGGACGATAGGAGGGTTAAAAAACGAAGGTAAATCCACAAGTTTGGTAACTTAAAAAAAATCTCTTGCTGCTGCACAGAGACTCAGAGTTGGGAACGTGTTTGGCTATAACCAGACATTTTGCGTTGCCGAGTATGAGCTGAGGGTAGCATGGCTCTCTGCATGAATAATGGTTCAGCGCGCTCTCTGAGCTGCCAATGAGTCACTGTCACAAGTGACGGGATTCAAGTATCTCGGGGTCTTGTTTATGAGTGAGGGTAAGACAGAAGGAAAGATTGACAGACAGATGGGTGCCATATCAGCAGTAATGAGGAAGCTGTCCTGGACGTTTGTAGTGAAGAGAGAGGTAAGCCTGAGGGCAAAGCAGGGTAAAAGAGTTTACTTTAAGAGAAGAGCAGAAGAGTTCAGACAGAAGGAATGAGGTGTGTGTGAGTAAAACAGAGACCACAACAAACCAACCTGTCACTCATAACAGACACAACCTGATTTTGTGTAATGATCTTAAACTTAATAGTTCACCTTCTACCGGGCTAAAAAAAAAAAAGTCATTCTCAGTTTTTTTCTAAAAAGTGTACCAGACGACCTTTTTAAACTGCAGTTTCTTTGCATTTACCAAATCTTAGCATCAAACTCTCTCCAGTCCACTTAAAGAATATAAAAGTTAAAGAGTATCCACGTGATGTCACAGCAAGCATAAGTCGCTGTGGTTACACCCACTGGGTGGCAAAAAGAGGAAGATGAGTGGCAGCGTTGGTTTAAATGCTGTTTAAACTCAAAAAACAGAATAAAAAAATGGTGAAGAGCTGTTGCGCGATTTATTGAATGAACCTGTTTGTAAAGCAAGTGGAGTGATCTTTATCAGGCTACTGAAATACAAAGAGAAACTGATGTATCGCTGCGATTTTCAGAATCAATCCAGGCAACGATTGCTGGGTTTGCAGTTCCCTGGTGTCTGTTAGCGTTACATTACGCCGTATTTTTGGGTTAAATCATTCCTTGAATCACAACCGTTAGGGAAACTATACATCAATTAATTATACAGTCTATGTTAAAACCAAAAGCACATATAGATAACGTGTTAACTTGGGTCAATCCACTGTATACTGTAAATTGAATCATATAGAGGCTTTTGTAGCTTTCAGGCTTTGCATTGTGTTTACCTGGCGTAGAAATCAGGAACAAATGAATGTCAGAATATGATTTCTGTCCACATGTCGATGTTGGTGTACCCTGGTTCTTTGGTTGCTTTGACAAATTAATGTTGATTCCACCTGTCCTTAATTTCAAGTCATATTCCACGTTTTTCCTGGTTTCATCGTGTTTACTACCACTCTCCGCAATGCTAAGTGAGGTTTGTTTTGCCACTCAGTCCGACTGAAAGTGGACATGTCCCAGAGGGGAAGTGATGTAAGCGCATATGCTCTATAGCACATTTAATAGACTGAACATTTCAGAAACATCAATTAGATACAAAACAGTTATAAAACCAAAATCTAAAAGCACAAAGAAAATCCACTAAAACAGAAAACGGAAGCTAACAGCAATGAGAGTGAATGCTAAGAACAACAGAAAAAGGGACAGGGAACCACACAAGTCTCACAGTGTTAACAGCTTAAGAATAGACTTAGGCACTGTTTAAACGACAATGTTTCACTGGAAAATGCAAAAATTGCAGTCAGAAAAAAATCTGCGTTACATGGAAACAATGAGGGACTGAAAATGGTGCCAGGCCGGTGGTTGGTGGCATGACTGTAGAGACACAATGAAAGTGTAATGCACAAAACAGACTGTGCAACATTTGTTAAAATGGTAATGGCGGCTGCAGTGCTTCAGAAAATACCACTCTGGAGCCCGTTTACAAAAGTTTAAGTTTTGGGTCGGGTAACACACCGATTCGTTGAAAACGTTTGCCGAAACGCAACAATATTTTTGCGCATCATCCTAAAACCATTGTTGTGTAAAATGGTCTCTTAAAATGGTCCACTGTGGGGGCTGTTTGTTAATGGGCAGAGCAGAGTGTTTCAGAGTTCAGGGCCCACCATAGAAAACGCCCAGTCCCCCCTGGTTTTAAGTCTCATCTTAGGCACCTCGAGCTGAAACTGGCCCTCAGACCTCAGGACACGCCCTGGTGTACGATTTTGGATATGGTCTGAGATGAACTGTGGGGCCAGTCTATTCATCTCTTTAAAAAAACAATAAAATCTTAAGTTTCAAAATGAACAGGAAGTCAATGCAAAGGCATATGAATTGAAGAAAATGTTCACATTCTTTTGGTAACTGTTAATCACCTGCTGTGTCGCAGAGTTCTGGACCAATTGTAAGTGTGAAAGTGCATTATTTTGGATTTGCAGTATTTGCAGTATCTTATAATGGGAGATGCTGGTATCAAGTGTATTTCAGCAGTCAGGGGGTGAAGAAATAACATCTCGCACGACTTGCTCCAAGTGCTTAAAAGATAAAAACAGCTTAACCTTTGATAAAAGACCAAAGGTGATAAAAGCCTGATTTAAAGACTCGAAGACCAAAAGTAGATTCTGATTCTGTTAAAGTCAAACTTTATCTTCTTTAAACTACATCTCTAACACTATTCAGTCCAGCTCTGCTTTAAATAAAAAAAAAAAAAAAAAAAAAAAGGAAAGCGCATGCTCGACTTTTCCACTCATTTGTCTGATTATCAGAACCAGTTGCCTGTTCCTCTTGGCTGCAGCTCTGAATCATCGCTCGTCAGGAATTTGCTCAGATTCCCCGACAGGATCCAAGTCTTATCTTATCTGTGTACACAGCTTAGAAAACCAAAGCTCTCTCCAAGATAATTCACCATCTTCAATGATGCTACATGACAACTTGGGCTGAAGCACTAATGGTTATATAGGGCTGATGGAGGCTGGCATATTGGTTACCACTAACAGCCCAATATAACATGATGAATAGGGTGAATTGAGAAGGCAAGCCAATTAGATATTCATGCTCAACAGAATGGATGTGCTCCTTTATAATGAGACCACAGGAGTGTGTGTGTGTGTGTGTGTGTGTGTGTGTGTGTGTGTGTGTGTGTGTGTGTGTGTGTGTGTGTGTGTGTGTGTGTGTGTGTGTGTGTGTGTGTGTGTAAACAGCTGTTAGAGAGGTGGGGGAGTTGGGGGGACTGGAGGATGGCAGAGGGGGGAGGGGGGTATAAACAGAAGCAGGAAGAAAGGATGCTGTAGGTATCAGTGAGCTGTAAGAGGTCTACTCGTAATGACTGAGTGAACATATTGTATCATTCTATTGACAAGCAGAGTAAAGTGAAATGAAAAAAAGGACATTTGGTGAACTGAGGCAGAAGTGAAGCAGTTAAAATGATAAAAGAAGAAAGGACTGCCTGGAAAAAAAAAAAAAAAGCTGAGAGGAGATAAAACTGAGGGAAAAATGTAAGAATGAAAAGACAGAGTCAGCTCTTCTCCTCTGCTGTCCCAATGCAGTGCAGCTGCTTTTTACCTCTAATAATGCTGTCCCATTAATACCACTTACTGGCCTTACACAACACTAATTACAGAGAGGAAGACTGGGGGAGGGATGAAGGTGGATGTGCAGCCACAGCTCTGTTCTAAAAGACACATCCCCCCTCTGCTCTGAGCATGCTCTACTCAGATAACCACGAACCATTATGTTACTAATAATCAGTTTACTTCAGATTACCAGGACAACATATGTCTGTCAGAAGTCTATATGGAATGATTTCCATGTTTTTTTTTCTATAACACTGATGCACAGATTGACTCTGAAGTCAATCAACTTAAAGGACAACAACATTTAAAGGTAGGGCTTCCAAGAATTGTGTTGCTTCTTAGTAAACACAATATTCAAACCAGGCTCCTCCTCCTTGGCTCAGTGCCAGCAGCAGCACACACCCACAGCCTCCATCCATGACCACGTGAACACATTCACTAGCCCAGCAACCACCTGTAGCATTATGCTACTATGTCGGACAGACTCGAGACCCAACTTGTCATGTTAGCATAAGCTAATCACAGGTATTTGACACATACCTGGTTAGCAGAAAGCTAACTCGTGTCACTCTTCATCTCGTGGTGCTCTCCAAAAGCTTCACCCTGTTTTAGGAGAAAGCTTTATCTGTTTGTTTCTTTTCACTTTGGGTGTTTTTTTCTTTCTCTGTGCTGCATGTCTGTTATCAAAGCAGCTCTGATTAGCTTCTTCCACTCGCTATTATCAACACGCAAAGTCATTTGTGCAGTGGGCACGCTGTGATTGGCTGAGGTAACCATGTCTACTCTCCACCCAGAAACGTCCTACAGTCACCAGCTTTGGCGTAACCATAGGCAGTGATTTTAAACTCAACAAACAGGTCAATGCCGTATTAAAATCTTTTTTTTTTTTCATCTTCGTCTTTACCGAAAGTCAAGCCATTTTTATCTTTTAGTCTTTTTGAGCAAGTCTTGCACGCTTTTATCTCAAGTCGCCTGGACTACTGCAATGTATTTTACTCTGGTATTAACCAGAAAGCTCTTTTCCGCCTGCAGTTAGTCCAGAATGCCGCGGCATGACTTTTAAAAGGGGCCAGAAAACATGAGCATATCAGTCCAATTCTTGCGTCTTTGCACTGGCTCCCTGTTAATTTTAGGATTGATTTTAAAATTGTATTGTTTGTTTTTTGAAGCTTTGAATGGACTGGCCCCTCAGTACATTATGAACCTTCTCCACATCTATACTCCAGCGTGTGCTTTGAGGTCCGAGGGCAAGTCCCAGCTTGTGGTGCCTAAAATGAGACTTAAAACAAAGGGGGACAGGGCCTCCTCTGTGGTCGGCCCTAAGTTGTGGAACGCTCTGCCCCCCCCACATTTGATCTGGCCCCACAGTGGACTGTTTTAAGTCTCGTCTTGAGGCCCACTTTTATTCTCTGGCTTTTAACACTGCGTGAGTTGTGTGGTCCTCTTCCTTTTTTTTTTTTCTTTTTTTTTTCTGTAGTTATTTTATAGTATTAAGTTTACTGTTGTTCTCCTTATTTTATCTATTTTATTTGTATTTATATTTTATGTACTATTTGTTTTAGTGTATTCTTGTTTACTGTTACTTGTTTTTATTACCTTAATGAGAACTGGTGGAGCTGTTTTACTGTTTTCATTATTACGTTTTTGATGTGCAGCACTTTGGTAACGCTCTGTTTGTAAAATGGGCTTTATAAATAAAGTGGATTGGATTGGATTGATATAACGAAAACATCAACACACTGGCAGACGAGGGGGTTGAGGCTGACACTGACACTGACACACAAGTATAGAGGCCCATAGGATATGATTGAGCAGGTATATTAATGTGAAAGATGACATTTTATTTTCTAGGGAGAGTCTTGCAGAACCCACCTCTATTACTTTGACTTGACACTCTTGGGTAGTTCAGTGAATCACAAAAGACACAAAGAGAGTAAACAATCCTTTTTCATTGCCTATTCGTAATCACAGAAGTCATAATTTATATCAAAGTTTAAGTCTTCTGGGTCTGTCTCATCTGATCCAAAGACCAACCCCAACCTGTGGCTGAGAGGAATCACGGAACTCTGTATGCATTTGAAACGCATTACCTGACTCTGACTGTGGCCGGGATGTAATGGTGATTGTAAAACTGAAAAAAAAAAAAAAAAGAGAGAGAACTTCATGGCTTAGGTCAACCAGATCTTTAAATAGCCATGTATGATATTATCTTGAGTCCTCTTTGGATTCATTTCTGAGTGCAGGATTGATGGACCATGTGTGCCCTAACACCAGAATGATAAACCGTTAGGTTTCTGCTCTGTTAGTTTGAATCAATAAGCTTTATCAATTTCTAACATTTATTTTTGGTAAGAACTGTTGGTATCGTGCTGACTTATACTTTTATTAATGAGATGTGACAGGAAATCTACTTTAATGATCAGTGATCCCTGTAAACCAGCCTGTAGGTAAACAGCAACAGAACCAAAATGTCTGTGTAGATCCTCATTCCTCCAGGTTATAGGTATCCTGAAGACTTAGAAAAGGCAACTAGACTGACTGTAGAGTCTGGGAAGACATTTCACCTGTCATCCAACAAGCCTCACCGATTCGAAATTGCTGGTGAGGGAAGCAGGTATTTGTGTTCCCGGGGAAGTGGCAACAATGACTAGCTCTGGTGTCTTCAGTACACCAGAACCGAAGTTTATACCAATTACTATCCGTAGCAAAGACCTAGAGATTTTTTAAAGATGTTTTATTGCAACTGTTGGAAGAACCAGAGATTCAGGAGGAACAGTGTGGTTTTGTTCAGGTTTATGGAGCACTGGACAATCTATGTACCGTAGCAAGGGTGCTAGAGGGAGCATGGGAATTTGCCCAACCATTCCACATGTGCTTTGGGGATTTGACCATGTCTCAAAGGTATCTTGTGGGGGGTGCTTTAGGAATACAGAGTTGTTGGCCTGTTATTATGGGCTACTTGATCTCTGTATTCCTGGAGCAAGAGTTTGGTTTATATTGCCAGTCACTCAAGCCTGCTCTCTTTTTTTTTCCAGTCTGTAGAGTACACACGTTGTATCATATAACTCTGGAGCATGACACGCAGCAAAGATTATTTTCTCCATCTTCCAGCAGGGTTGGAGTCGGAACATGTGGCAGTTTCCCCACAACGTCATCAAATTATTGATGTCATGGGGAAATGTCATCGCTGATTGGCTGCCGCAGCACAGCCTCACGCAAATTAGCGTCTAAAGTTACATTTTCCACTCGAGCGTTTAGGCATCTGACACCAAAATGCTCCAGACGTGCTGACGCTCCAAACACGCAAACACGCAAACGCCCCAAACGCGTCCAACGCACTGTCTGAGGTGAATCGGCGTCCAAACGCGTCTTTACATGAACTTTGTATGTAAATATGCAAATTCACATTTGGTGTGGCCGTACCATAAGTCTGATGCCATAGTTCTCAGTCTGAAAAGGGTGGACTGCCCACTCTAGGTCAGGGGTAGTCTGCCCAAAGCAGAGAAGGTCAAGTATCTCGGGGTCTTGTTCATGAGAGAGGGGAAATTAAACCAGAGATTAACGGATGGATCAGGGCAGCGTCAGCAGTGATGCTGATGCTTCCCTGGCAAGGTTCTCAATTTACTGGTCAATCTATGTTCCAACCCTCACTTATGGCCACAAGCTGTGGGTAAAACCAAAAGAACAAGATTGCAAATGCAAGTGTATGAAATTAGCTTGAAATGAGTGAAAAAATCTGGAGTAAAGTAAAAAAAAAAAACAGTGAAAGAGTAAAATTTCTGGAGTTTATTCAAACACGTAGACTCCAGTTAGGGTTGCCAACCGTCCCTTGAAATACGGAATCGTCCCGTATTTGGACTTGCGCGTACGCGTCCCGTGCTGAACCGATAAGGGATGCACTTTGTCCCGTATTGCTCTGAGGGTCAAACATAATCTGCTATATATTTATGGTTTCAATGAAAAGCAGGGTGATTTATACGAGAAACTATGGTAATTCCATCCCTTCTCCCTCTCCCGCTCTGTGGCCAATGAGCTGACCGAACACTCACATGTTGCTATGACCTGACCAATGAGCTGACCGAACACTCACACGTTGCTATGACGCCACAGAATGCGGCTCGCCTCATTGTGCAAAGCGCTGTCACTTCGTGTTGTTTGGGAAAGAGATAACACTGCAGCATGGATGTCGCCGACAATGGAGGCACAGCTCTTGGATGCTACTTAGGGTTGCTGTCTCGTATTAGCCGGGACGTCCCGTATTTGAGCCAAAAGAGGTGCGTCCCATACAGGCCGTTGTTTGTCCCGGCCGCATAGGTAAAGGCAAGATGCATATATTTTTTCTCTCTGTGTGTCATGCATTGTGTGCCTGGCTGCCCATGCTAACGGTTGTGTGACCCAGTCCCATTGAGTGGGCGCTGTACTGTGTAGGGAGCATAGACCATATGGTAGTGAGAGACTACTGTGTTATATAAAAACTGCCAGTGCTCACTGAGACTTTTTGAGCGTCAGGTAAGAGTGCTATTTTTTCTCTAAAACCAGTATGAAAATGTAAATAATTATCTGATCATGTAAATAGGAAATACTTGGCAGTGAGCTTTGTTAAGTTAATATTACTATGTCTCTATTTCTGTAATTTCATTCAGAGCACCTGACGTCAGACTCTGTGGAATAGCTAATGTTCATGAGACAGGGCTTGCACTAAAAGGAACGTGAATCAGGTAACTCCAACACAACATCTTACACTTCATTTCTGCTAACGCGACCAAGGCTGTTTGAGACTGTTATCTTTAAATAAACTTCTGAGACACGGTCAATGCTGGTTTGCCTCGGAATGTGATTCAAGCTAGGCCACTCGCCCAAAGAGACCAGTGCTGTGTCCAAAATCACTCGGACACAGCATAGGATTGGTTTTACGATTGCTACAACTTGCTGCATTTTCTTCATGAGTGAACAACATACCATTGCCGCTTTAAATTCATATGCATAAATTGCAATGGCTAACACAACCAGCTCTTTGCTGTTAAATCAGATTTTTTGAAAAATCAAGATACATCAAGATGATAAACATTTTTGTTGCCCACATGCATGAAAAAAAAGAGCAATATGTTTTTTCAGCTGAACAAAAAAAAAGGATCATATGGAGGAGGAAATATCCCTTACTCAAATAATAGAATTTTTTTGTAGGAGAGCCATTAAAAAAACAACAAAGGAGTTTCATACCCTTGAGATTGTGTCACTCCATCCATCTTTGAAGGATCCATACTCAAAAAAAGATGTGTAAGTTTGTATATAAGACACAGTGTGAATATTGATAATGGTTAGGATGTCTTCTGTTGAAAATTATTTGCTGAAACTTGATCTGATAGGACTCTTAACAGAAGTTCTTTTTCTCAGGAACATTTCTACAACATTCAAAGCAACACTGGCTTTCTCGAGTGGAGGGTCAAGACTGTTCAACATCAATCCAGAGCAGCACCAATGTCCCAGAACAGAGATGTTTAGAGGAGGTCTCACATCATCAGGAACTTTTGATTCCATGGACCATCAGGAGATGTATGGAGGCAATGTCTCTTCTTCTCCACACAACCCACTGTGACTTGGTCTTTCAGAGGATGAAAGAAACATTCTTATATCCAACAAAGCACTAAATTTTATTATTATTCATTATTTATATAAGGTAATTTTAATGGTAGCTCTTTTCTGTTTACCCTATATTCTGCAGGACTTCTTGTTGATGTTTGGGGCTGAGTATTACTAGGTTTGAATATTGACCCAATTTTAACCCAATATGAAAGTTAAAGTAACACAATATAAGTGTTTTATTTTAACACTGAGAAAGAATGGACATAAATTTTGACTAAAAATTAGAGATAATTTTACTTTAGCCAGGAGTAGCATTTTAACTTAAGGAAAAACACAGTTATTAGCGGGCTATTTTTCAGGGCAAAATAGGCCTGTTTTTAGCCGTTCACCAAATGGGCCATAACTCCACAAAATGTTGCCCGAGGGCTCTGGAACTTCTGTGCGGTCCCTAGGAGTGTCCCCAGTGGGTTTTCTCAAAACCAGATTTCAGGTCCAACTATCGGAAAAAACACTGTTTTTTGTGGGCCGTTTTTCAGGCAATGTTCTCACATTTACACTCAAACTGTGTTGAATTTGACTCTGTGGGAGTTCATTCCAACGATCCATATTTGCTGTGTGGCTCTAGATATTTGAAAAATCAAAAACACGGATGCACACAATTCTCTGATCATCTTGCTGTCCACTGTAAGTTCATTTGCAGTCTGCCATGTAAAAAAAAAAAAAAAGAAAGAAATGCTCAGATTTCCCAGGACTCTTGACTTTTCGAGGTTCATGTTTCTTGGTTGTAATTATGATTTAAAAATAAACTCATGGATGTAAACACACAGAGTTGCTCGTGTGTCATGAGACACAGATCCATCATTACTGTACGAACAGTTGGTTCATCATTAGGTGAAGACACATTTGTTTTATTTGCCAATAAATCACCTCCAGCCTCCCTGAAGCAGATATTGAATATGTCCATCTTTGCAGAGGGGGATGGGCTGATTTTAAAACACACACATGGTTTGTGTACAGCTCTTCCTGGGGGTCAAGTCAGGCAATTTCAGAGTGGGATCCTCACTTGAGCTAGTTTTCTGTTTACTGTGCCTGACATGCTTTATGCCCTTATTCTCTGCATCCCATGGATTGATTGATTCCTAGTGGTTTGTAATAGAGTAATATGTAGAGAGTAAATGGTATAATGTTTATCTGATGTCTACTTTAAACCGTTTTTGGATGTTGGGTTTCCATTTTTGTTTTTTATTTACAATGATTAATCTTTGGTATCCACTCTTGGTGTTCCTCTCAGTTTATTTTTTTCTTAATAATATTAATATTTCTTGATTTTACCACTTTCTCTCACCTTTCTTTGTAATGTAATCTTGGCTGGGCTTTTCTGTTGCAGCTTTTTTCATTATTCATTCGTAGATCCATGAAGTCTAACTTATTTGATGGTTAAGTGTGTAGAGAAAGGATTGTTTGGTGATATCTAAGAGTCATACTATTGACTAAAATGCTGCCTTGTTCTCCCTGTTGCTGGTAGAGGCTTTAAAACAAAAAGCCCCTGAAGTTCTTTTTTCATATGCTTATGAGTGAATTTGAATTTTAAGTTCTGCTAATAACTGGAAAGCGATTCTTCATTTCATCCTGCATTCATACTTTTGCTCTATTTTTCTATTGACTTCATAATTGTCTTTATTATTGTTATTATTATGAGTAGTAGTAGTAGTAGTAGTAGTAGTAGTAGTAGTAGTAGTAGTAGGAGTAATAGTAGTAGTAGTGGTAGTGGTGTTACCTCTGCCATGGTCATGTTTTTGGGATGGTCTGACTGTGAACAACATAACTCAAAAACTAACAAACAGATCTTGATGAAATTTTCAGAAAATGTTTAACATGGAATAAGAAAGAACTGATTCAATTTCGGAGGTGATCCGGATCACCATCTGGACCAAGGACTTTTTTAAAGGATTCTTTATCGTTGTGAGATAGGGCTGTTTTGACTGAATGTGTATATAACTCCATGATAAATGGTCAGATAGCATTGAAGACAAGACAAGGTCACCATGATTTCTGACAGATGTAAAAGTACAATCCAAATCCTAACAATATTCTGGAAACTAAGAAGTGAAAGTGAAGTGAAAGTGAAAGTGAAATTGGCGGAAAAACACGATGAGTAACCAAAACAATCATGGAGAAGAGGGGCAACGCCTCGGAACTTAAAGACGCTCTCTGCCAGGAAGAAGAGACACGATGAGAACTACAGCCTTATTTAGCGGTGTTTTTGTGTGAAAGTAACGCTCTGAAAATTCTCTAAATAAAGCGTGAATGCAGACCAATATCAGAGTTTTTCGGTGGGAGTCTGTTTATTTGTGTTTTTGGTCAAGTAAAATATGGCCCCGTCTGAGTGCAGAGGAAACCGGCAGAGGAGCAGGGAGGGGGTGTTTGGTGCGAGCGCTCTGGGCTTCTGCTGCACAAAAACACTGCTGTAGGGGTAATTTCTGCCCTAAACCTTGTGATAGGACCCAACTTGTTCCATCCCGGAGTATCACTTTAATGTCCTGACAGTGGCAATAAGCTTTAATTTTGTATTTACATTTTGTAAATTTGATTTGCACTAAATATGTGATTTAACTGTTACTGTATAACAAGTACTGATTTAGTGTTTGCAAGACAGATGTTATGGCACTTTCATTCATATGGCAGAACATTCCAATAAAAATGCACTATACACTGCTTTTGAATTCATTATTAGATTTTAAATTTACAATGCAATCAATTATGATTAATCAGGGGAATCATGCGATTAATTACAATTAAAAGTTTTAATCGTTGCTCAGCCCTAGTTATTTCTATGAAAAGTAAATTTAGTTGCCTTGGATATGAACAGTTTCTGCATCCACATTGCTTAAGAAGTATGAATCTCCATCTATTTGATTTTCTTTCGTCAAAAACGTTTGTGGCTACATTTCTTGTTGCTACAACAACCACTTCTTGGATTCAGTGAGTGACTGCAACATTCTTTTTTTTTGTATCTCACAAAACAATATACACAAGGGTAGTTTCTTCTGTGCTGGTGAAACATGGCGGTGCAGGATGTGACCAGCTCTTACAGACTCATTTCTTAACTAAGTGAAAGGGGTTTTTATTTTGAAGCGATGGTAAATAAATGTAAACAAAGGTACCAATACTTCACTCCATTAGTACTGAGTCTGTAGCAAAATGCCCCATGTGTATAACACGTTATACTTTTGATTTATTCAAAAATAAAAAAAAAAATGTCCAACAAATAACTTTTATTTCTTACTTTAATATTTCAAATGGTCTGAACAAACCATATGTTGACAAACAGAAATGGCTCCATCACATCATCTTTTCATTTCTCTGTTCTGAGGTTTCTCCACTCCTCTCAGCGACCGTAGACTGAGGGGGAATCTGTTTTAATTGTGGGTCAGATTCAGATGACGTCTGCATGAATACATATGAAATCGCCTCTCAGATCTGTTATCTATCCAACAAATAGAAGTTAGCTGAGGGCACTTTCAATCGGCTGCCACCCAGAATAATACAGTACTTCTATGGCTATTTTCTAGCAAAACAACAGACAACAGCAGTGGGAGAAAAGCAGCGCAATAACCTTTACCTTCAGCTGTCAGAAACAAAGCTCTGGTGGATTTCTGCTGAACGGCAATCACATTGCTTTTTCTCTGTCTCCTCATTCGACTCTCTCTTTCACACACACACACACAAACACACATAACCGCTGCTCTCAAGGTAACATGAAAGGCCCAGGCAGATACAGAGACATTTTAGGGCCCTCATCTATCTCCCATGGCCAGGAGCTCCAGCGCTTAGCAAATGTCAACAGAAAATAATGCACACACAAAGGCAATCTTATTTGTTCAAGAATCGCTCTAGGTCACTGCAATTCAGCCAGGCAACGCGGAGGGAGAGGAGCCACCAATACAGCACTACAAAGAGCCGCCGCTCTCACTGCCATTTGATTTTTTGACTCTCTCCTCTCTTTTCCTCGTAATTCCCCTTCATTTCTTTCTTCTCTGTGCCTCTGTTTCTGTTTATCCCTGCTGCTGTGAAACAAGTAAATATCCTCCTGGTGTTTTGGAGTAAAAAGCTCATCCTGTCAGCAGTTTTGTTCCTTTTCTTCCACCCTAAAACCCTCTTTTTTTCCCTCCTCCTCCTTGTCTATTTCTTTTTCTCATAATCAGCTCCATTTTGATTGTTTTGATGAGTGTATTCCTCCGTATTATCTATTGCCATTGCGCGCCAGGTAGCTAATCAACTAAAACATTCTCTCTATTATTGCTGCTGCAGATGAGCTAGCAATAGAAAAAATGGTGAATTCAATAAAGCGCACACCTCCGAGGGGCTTTCATTTGAATGATTGCTCTGCCTTGCTTCGTCTCACTCTCTCATTGTGTTTATTTGTCCTCATCCCAACATCCGCAGCACTTGGCAATGTTCCCTTTGTGTTGTTGTTTTTCTTCCTCGCGTCATAATCATACAGGAAAAAGCATTTTGATTTGTAATAATGATGTTTCCCTACATTTCAAAGTCCTAACCCAATAAGCTTGTGCTCGACAAACAGCTGGTGTGTGACAGAAAGCCACAGTCATGGCTGGGGTCTAGGCAGCAAAAGTGGTGCGATACTGATGGTCTGGAGCTTCGAAAACAACATTTCATAGCTTCTATTATTAGGTTTGCATTTAATATTCCTCAGAAATGCAATCTTAAAGCTTCATATCAGCTCTCATTTATCAATCTGGTGAAGAAACAGGCACAGATTTGGGTGAAGAAGTCAGAATGAAACAGGGTCACATTTTATCCACAATACGTTTGGACCAATCACATCAAACCTACGGTCAGGTGTTGAAAAATGTGGTTGCTGAAAAATTCAATATCACATTTAAATATCACTCCACTGAATAAGGTTCAGCCAGGGTCACCCACAGAATATACAATATGAAGCTGTATCCTTTGGCAACATTAAACCAGTGATAAAGAGAAACCATGTCAGGACATCACTGAAGCTCTCACTGTGGCGATCCGAGCTCCAGCTGAGTTTGAAACATAATCTATACAGCCTTCTTTAAAACCATGAGGCGTTTATTTCTGTCACTTTTCGAGGCCTAAATAGAATCAATTTAATACACCGAGGTTTAAAAAAAAAAAAAAAATGGTCAAACTGGAAGATTGACAAAAAAAAAAATGTAAAAGGAATGAGCTCATATCACTTGCTTACTTGTAAGTTTCATATATTTGAGGTGCTGTGAGAATAAAAATGTTAGTCATCATTGCTATTGCTTCATCATCATCATCATTACTATCATCCTCCTCATCATCATCCTTGTATTTATTGTTGTTGTGGAAGACTTAATAAAAAACGGAAAGAAAGAGGCAGTGTAACAAAGAATGTAGCTAGAGGGGTTTTTTTTAGACCGTTAAAAATTGTGGGACACCCCCCGAAAAAAAATAATTAATAAATTGAATTAAATAAAAAATAAATTAATTAATTAATTAATATATAACTAAAATAAAATTAATAAATGAATAAATAAATTAAATAGATAAATAGAAAAATAATAAACATGTGAGATTTAAAGTATAAAATACTGCCTTTTCAACAGTATATGAAGGTTAAGTGTCAGAGATCTCGTCATTGTGTCGAAGAAATCAAATATATTATCACTGACCTACAAATTTATCATAACAGGCAGAGCAGTTCACTCCGCCTTTTCAGTGGCAGTGACAGTGTGGCTCCGGCTTTAACCGTTTTACAGTTTTGCCAAATAAGCTGGTTTAAGTCAGAATACCCCCGCCATTGTACAGCCAGAGTCTGTGCAGTAGAGGCTATAAGGGACCCTGAGAGAATCTGAGTGGAGCTGGGTGACAAAAAAATAAAATTCCTTTTGTGTTTTTCTTTTCAGAGTCGAATCTCTTCGTGCCTCTCCTTCCCGACAAATTTCACTATTCCTGAAAAAAAAAAAAAAAACCCACAAGAACAGAAACTGTCAATTATGGTCAAACATGATGTAAAACACAGTTTTTAATCACTAATCACTCGATGCAGCCCAATAACATCTTCATATCATCACAGCATAAGGCTATGAGAAACATTTCTACCAGGTATATTTTTATTTTGTAAAGTTTGACCACAGCTCATCTGGAATGACTGGGGAGACAGAGTTTTTGACCTATACTGCAGCCAGCCACCAGGGAGAGCAGTTTTTGTGACCTCACATTGGAGCGAGCGTGATGATGGTGATGATGTTTTTTTTTTTTGTTTTTTTTTCAGTCTATGGCTTTTAGGCAGTCCAATATAAATGTATCCATTCTAATACACAGTCTCTGGTCATATCCAACCAGCCACAAAACTACATCCAACAGCAAACATCATGTTGTGGATGTTTAGCCTAATGGTTTGTTTGATCCTGGAGCTGTACTTGCCAAAAATGCCAATGCAGGACCTTCTGTTAAATGTGACTTAACTCTAAGCTTTAACTTGTCTCTCCATATTCAGTCCAAACTGTCTTGCTTTGTTTTTCCCACTTTACTGATGAACAAACACCATGTGTACAAGTTACACTTAACATCATGAGTTGACCTCAACCTTCATCAGCATATTAACCCTTATCAACAACATTCGCCTTGAGGTGATAGAGCAGGGTTAGAGGTCAAATGCCTCACAGTCTTTTAGACAGATAAGAAATAACAGACACTTCTCATTAGGTTACAGAAGTCAACAAACTTGTGTGCCATGCTTTCATTGTTTTGACTTCCGACAGCTGATGAATACTGAAAGCAGTATGTCCTGTCTGATGAGCTCGAAACATTAAATTTAAACCAGTTATTGAACCAGTGGATGTTGAGTTCTGGCTCTTTTTATGAAATGAACAGCTACAGTAAGTAATATCACCTTATTGCTGTTCTCATGCTAACTACGCCACCAACTGCTGTCGTGCGATGAGACCAGCAGCTGTTGGTTCCCGTTCCTGGCCTGATTGAGTTCCCACTGTAAGGGAACCGCTCCAGGGTTTGATTGGGAGCAACCTGACACCACCTCCTCAAACACATCTTTGCTCGCTTGTTTGGTTCTGTATTAAAGTGTGACTGCTGTGTTCATATTAGTCAGAACAAGCCAGGCCAACGAGGAAAGACCACCCTGAAAAAATGTAGCCAATCAACCCCGGTGTGAAAGCACCCTTAGTTAGAACGAGGGCTTGAAACCATCTTTCTCATAAACTATACACAGCAACTACTGGGTTCAGATATTGAGCAGTTATGTTATTTGCTGTCAAAACCTTTTGGGCTTAGGGTTGGATCCAGTCCACACATTTAATAGCCTGCAGCCACAGACGCCACTGGTGTTTCAGTTTGAAGTGATTGTGTGAAATTTCAACTTTCAGACAAAGTTTCTTTGACTTTTCAGTTCAGATCTATATGAGTAAATTCATGTTCATAAAGCTGAAACCACTGAACCAGTCACAGATTTAGCTAAAGGTTGAGTTCACCACTTGAATTTTAGCCCTGTTACAAATAGACATTTTGATGCAGATAACAGTTTTAATTCAGCTTTTTAACTGATGTACAGCAGTGCTTCACAAAAAATGAATCAAAGAAAAGGAGAAAGATGAGATGTATTTATGATTAGTCCTAAAAGCACAAACTCTTTCCCAAGTGGATGATTGGGACAACCCAGAATGGCATTAGCCTTTCTCAAGACCTGTCTATTAAAAACAGACATTACCCAGACACGTCTCATAGCACCGGGCTGTCAGTGCTACATATGGACGGCTACTAAACAAAGTGATAGTTTGCCTGTTGTCATGTTAGCCTACAGATACGTCAGCGCACCAGGGTGCTAGAAGCGCTACATATAGCCAGCTACTGACATACAGTAGAAACTTACAACATTTGGGGGTTGTCACGTTTCACTCAACAGCCCTACACAACTGTACTGATAAGTGCCCTACCGCGTCGCATTGTTTCTGGTAAAAATTTGACTTGAACAAAGAAAATTTGCTCAAAAACAAACACACGCCTGGTTAACAGTCACGTCTTTACAACAGTGTGTGTGAGACTCCAGGCCAGAAGGTGGTAAGGCAGTCACATTAAAACAGATCTACCTCAAAGCATCTTTTATTTTTATTTTTTATTATTATTTTGCTTGCTCGTTTCAATAAACTTCCCCCTATTGTTTCTCCGTGCATGTTCATTCCAGTGACTTGTTTCAAAATTATACAAATATTCACAGATTTATTTAGAAAGTTCACTTGATCCTGATTTTGATTTTTGACATAATCTCTCAGCCCTAGATGATACACTAAGGTATTGTTGCATTTCTGACACTCATTCACATGGAGGAATCTCATTTTAGCCGACCCTAAACAGAAACTTTTTAGAATAGCCTCTTAAGTGAAATTTCCAGAAAAGCTGCAGACACAGCACGCTGGAGTTTTCAGTGGAAACGCTGACGGAACTTCAATTGCCTGGCACTGGATAACAACAACAAAAACTCTACCTCATCGTGTAACCAGACAAAGCTCTTGAGTCTGGTACATTTAGCATTTATTGTGTTCTGTTTCTTTTTTCTTTGTCCTCTGATTTGTTTATAAGTAGATGGCTAAACTTCTTCTGGTCTGTGGAGGAACAGGTAGTGGTCACATGGTGTGTGTCTCTACAGAAATATACCCAATTTACAGGCCTGGCATGTAAACTTCAGCGTTTTCAGTCCCTCAACATTTCTGTGTACACACAGATTTTCTTCACTTTGTTTTTTTGTTTGTGGGTGAAATGCGGCGTGGTCACCATCATCATCACATGTTGAGCATACAGCATAACATGTTATCTTAAGGGAGCCCTTTCTTGGCCACTTATTGGTATTGGAAGTCAAATAAATCACCATCACATCACTGCAGTCTTTATATTTCAAGAACAAGGGTAATCAGAGACATCAACTTTCTCTTTCTACTACATCCCCCAGCTGAATCAACATGCACTGTGTTACCAAGTGTCTAGTAGTGCTGCTATGCGCCCTGATGTAACAGGAAATTTGATTGGATGGAAAATTAAGGCTATTAGGCTATTCTTTCAAAGAATTCAGGCAGAATACAAAGAGCCCTGTAAATCACTGAGTTATTTCATGCCTAGTGACACAGAATTGCAGCTATGGCTTCCAATTTTTCCAGCTAAATTGGCAAACTGGTGGAGATTAGTGCTGGGAAAAAGTGGGGAAGTGGAGATGAGGTAGGAGGAGCTGAGGCAGAGACCAGAAAAGTAGCTGTCATTGCAAACGGTTTGGGGTTATAAGGTACAGACCCTTTAAACACTCTTACCTGTCATCTTAATTGCTTTAACTGTCAAAGTTACGGACCAATTAGACATGGCTCTTTATCAGCCTAGCCTGTGAGGGAGCTGAAGGAAGAGGCAGTTAATATTCAAATTCTTATTCAAATATTTAAAATCAAACATTGTGACCATGACATTAATTATCAGAAATAACAGCTATCCCAAATGAAACAAGTGATTAGAGTTGTCAATTAGTGGAGGGGAATTGGTGCACAAGGCGGGGAAATTGGTTTGCCATTTAAAAAGCCCAAAGAAAGGAAGGTGAACCTTTTCAGTCAGCAGAATATGGCTTCTTCTTGTTTCTTCTTCTTTTTGCTATTTCATTTATTTTTTCATTGATACTTCAAAGAGGCATGTCCTCAAGGCACAAGTTCATTAAAGAACTCAATATGTTCCCAATAGTTCAGATGTATACTTTCGGCAAGCAGACCCCTATGCTAGACAAAAAGAAAAATAAATTTTGATGAAATTAAAGAGAAAAAATATCATGAAATAATATCAACTTTGATTATTGAAGGATTTTTACCTGAAAGTGAAAAATTAGAAATGTTTTGCCCGCTGTATAGACAGTGTATAAATTTATTCAAGAAGGCAGAAAACAAAGGGACCTTTAAGTTATCTTACAGTTAATTACAGGATCCCATTGGGCCAAGGACTGTCAAAAAGTGAGAGCAGCCTCATGGTTTTAAGAACAGAGCCACCGTTGTAGGTAAGCAGTGGGCGACTTCCTTAATCAAAGAAAGGTCAGACTTTCTGCAGATCTGTGCAAAAATGGCTCTGAAGTGAACCACAATTTACAGCCTCAGTAAATATTGTCAAGTTATTTGTGGTAAATACAGTCCTTTTTTATTCAGTATGTCGGTGTTTTGGGAGTACTGATCCCTCTGATCAAGTGGCTGCTTGTTGCAGCAGCGCTCTCTTCTTTGTCCTTTTTTTCTATTTTTGTTTTCTAATATCTTTTATATCTCTTTGCATTTAGAGTCTGTGGGTGTGTCTCAAAGCTCCAAAGTTCCATCCTTCCTTCCTCCACATGCGTCGTTCACTTGCGTCCCAGTCCCTCCCACCAGAGATGATGGAGAGACGCAAGGAAATGAGGAGAGGAGAGAGGATGGAGGAGATTGGTTTTTAGAGCAATGGGACGTCCTCTCCTTCGGAGCGTCACATGAAGCAACATGTTTCATTGATGACAGCATCACCTGATCACCTCTGGATCATCTGTCAGTCAGGTCTAACAGCTGTTTGTGTGTCTGCACATGTGCCCTGTAATAACTGATCAAACAGAAACAGTAACAGAGATTTGTCTGTTCCTTTAACCTGTTTATAAAACACGTTACCATGAAGAAAACCTGCTCTCTGTTTATTCTGTGTGCTGTTTACAAGCTCATGGATCACTTTACCAGTAAAATGCGTAATTGTGAGATTATTTATGAACTATTCAGCCTTTATCTAGAGCCCATCTGATTGTGACCTCTGAAGCTTATTAATATAACCCACCTTATTGTGTCTCAGGAAGATATTATTTATCAGTCAGTTTTCTGTATTAGTCCTCTGTTATATTGATTTGATGATGGTTGTGTTCAGCGTTTTGTTCTTAAAACTCACAATAAACACTTTAATACCAGATTTATGATCAGTTTCTGAACGATCCTCTGTGCCTGTCCTCAGCCCATCTTTTCTCTCATTAAACTCTGTTGTGTTTGTGAAGTTTCATGTGAAGTCTGAGCTGCTGCAGCGTCCAATCAGAGAGTGATATTCCATATGGGGGCGTGTCATTCAGTGAAAAGACTTCTGCAAAGCCGGCTCTCGTGTCTCCTCAATCATTGCTCCTCAGATCAGTCTCCTCCATCCTCTTTCCTCTCTTCTCTGAGCGCAATTATTTTGGGACAGTCTTCAAAATGGCGACTGGGAAACTACTTCCGGTGTCATGGAGGAGATAGGAGAGAGGAAGCATGAAGTTAACACATTAAGACGCACCCTGTGATTACTTTTTACATCTCAGTGGTGTTTTTATGATTTTGTTCCTGTGCCTACCAAGATCCTACATGTAATCAAGCAACATTGCTTATATGCAAGTTCAGCTGTAAGCAGCGTGTAGCATGTCGATTTGAACCAGCAATAGGCCTGATGTTAGAAGAGAAGGAGATGAGGATGACATGCAGGTGTGAGCTTAAAAGAGGACATCCACCCATCCTTCCATCCATGGTTTTAAATGGACAGGATACAGGAGAGGGAGACAGAAATAAATCTTCCCCTCACCCACCCTGGGTGGTATTCTGTCCCTTTATATACATATATAATGTTTTTCACCATACACTTTCTTGTTGCTGCTGTCACTCTGTGGATTTCCCTGTTGTGGGATGAATAATAGAAAATGCTTTTTTATCTTTAATGCTCAGGGTTTTTCTTTCTTCAGCTGAATAAAGAGGTGAAAGTATCACACGTAAGATACAAAAATACACCAGTCAGTGATCTGTATGCAAAGAAAAGTAAACTTTAATTTCTTCTCATCTTATCTTGTCTAACTTTTTCTTCCTGCTGTATGAGTCATGTGTGGGCAAAGTTCAAGCAGCTCCCACACGTTCCTGTAATATCCCTGCTAACACGCTCAAGACAACTCTTAAGAACTGTACAATAAAAGGCAGCACAGTGACGGATGTGGAATGTGGAACTGCTGCTTGATAAATCTTCCTTCATACAACAGTCTGTCCATGTAAAGTCTGCTTCTGTCAGTTACAACAGAAAAACCAGCTGTGATTTTTTACGTGCGTTTCTGACTGCTAGCAGGACAAAATGTGAGAGGTTAAACTTTTGTAGCCTTCCCGCTGCTTTATCAGCTTAAGATGTGAAATACGACCGTACTATTTTGATGGTAGGTTGAGTTGTGGTTTTGGCAAAAGGTACCTGAAGGTTACCTGTGGGAGCCTAAAGCACTTATATACAAACCATCTGAAAAAACAACAACTTTAAAAGTAGGGTCTGCAGGAATTTCTGTTACTTGTTCCTTAACACAACCCTCAAACTGGGCTCCTTCTCCTTTGCTCAGTGCCAGCAGCAGCACACACCCACAGCCTCTGACTGTGACCATGTGAACACACTCACTAGCCCAGCAACCACCTGTAGCATCACGTTTCTACATGGGAGAGACTAAAGGGCCCTGACTTAGCATGTTAGCACAAGCCAATCACGGGTATTTGACACACACCTGGTTAGCAGATAGCCAACTCGCGTTGCTCTTTATCCGGCGCAGCTCTCTTAGTTCCTGAAAGTGAGTGTAGGTCGAGCCAAGCTTCACCCTCATTTAGGAAAAAAGTTTTATCTGTTTGGTGTTTCGTTTCATTTTGGTTGTGTCTTTCTTCCCCCGTGCTACGTCCACTTTCACAGATGCTCTGATTAGCTTCTCTTACTTACGTTCGCGTTACGTCACGTTCGCAACAGGCTGTGATTGGCTGAGGCAGCCATGCTTACTCTACTCACATGCATGTACAGAGCCCCATAGGAGACAACTGAGCACGATTATTCCTGTAAAAGTTGACATTTTATTTTCAATGAAATTCCTGCAGTCCCTACCATTTAACCTGCAATCTGTCAACTTGATTCCCTAAACAAATTTATATATATATATATACATATATATATATATATATATATATATATATATATATATATATATATATATATATATATATACAAGCAAACAAACAAAAAAAAAACCCTGTCCCCTGAAAACTTTTTTTTTTTTAAGCAGAAAAGAAATAGTTCACTTTAAGATTTTGCCAAGTACAAAATATGACACCTTTAGATTCGCAAACAGCATAAAATACTGACAGAGTTTCTGTAACCTGAACTACTTTAAAGTATCTCTAAACAGTTTAAAAACTCTTTATCAAACCACTTTCTGATCAGAATTCACACTCATAAAAACAAAATACCTCTCTGAATTACTTTTAACAAATATAACAAGACACTTTAACTTTCACAGGTTGAAACTTGACAGTCCCTTACTGTTAATGACCACTACTCATTACATACACTCTTTACATATATGGGTCCCCCCCCCACACACACACACACACTCATTCATTCACGCTCTCAAACAGGACTTGACATTAACTTTTGTGCTCACCAGCCACTGTGCCTAGTGGTTTCCCAGAGTTCTGAGTTCGGAATTCTGTTATTGTACAATTTGGTTTAATAGAATAGAATAGAATAGAAAATACTTTATTTATCCCCGAGGGTCTCCACCTCAACTGAGACTGAGCCTCCCCAGCAGTCTGTTCAGTCTCTGTCTCCTGGATCCTGTCTGCTCACAGCAGGTGAAGCTCCTCCAATGTGGCGCCAGCGTCTGATGTCAGCTCTGTCAGCCACGTCCGTGAACAGCACGATGCCGCTGGGCTAGCACAGCTAGCTCGTCCATCCCACCAGAGATAGATCCCTTGTTCCCAACAACGATGGATGGAAGGACAGGTCCATGTCGTCACCTCCCAGCTCACACCCGAGAACCAGCACGTCGTCCTCACCTCCTCCTCCTCACCTTGAGGGAAATCATCAAGCCTTACACTAGTTAGCATTGACATGCTACAGGCTGCTAACAGCTAATTTCACATGTAAACAATGCAGCCATGGTTACATGTAGGATCTCCAGACAAACACAGGAGAAAAGTAGTAAAAATATCACTGAAGCCACAAAAAGTTTGGTGTCCATGACCAACAATGAACCATACAAAGTAATGATCCACTCCAAATACAAAGATTATGAAAAGAGACGAAAAAAATCACAAGAAACGGACAAAGACGAGAGAGCTGCTGCAACAGGCAGCTACTTGGGCAGCGCCTAGCAATGCTATATAAACAAAATAAATAAAAATAAATAAATAAGTATCTATAATGCTTTAATATGCTTAAAGCAGATGATGACATGGTAAAGTTTACTTGAAAAAGATTTACAACCTTGTTAAATATAGATGACTCCTGTGCACACTCACATAAAGACTACATAAATCAGGTATTCAGCTCTGAAATGGTTGTGCTTCTTCAATATGAAAATATGTAGACTATTGAAACAACGTCATAAAAAGAGGAGTTTATTATTGCATTTAATGAAAGTTGTGAAGGTTGAAGATTAATTAATAAAACAAAAACTAAACTGAAAAATCTAGCTAGAAACGCTGTCTGCTTGGATATTTATTAACATCAGTAATTTTTTAGTAATAGACAAAGTACCGTACTTTATGGACTATGGTGAAGTCGTATCAGTCAAAAAAAGCGTGATGAAAACGAAAGCAACATATATAAGTCACACTGGACAATCAGTTTGACTTATTTGGAATGATTTGGTTTGTTTACAGTATTTCTTGAGTAAACTTCGTAAAATATAACTTTGTTAAATGTTTGTTTGTTAGGAGCTTTAAATATTGTTCCTACAGCTCCTTATATCTGTGACCAGTTTCTTTCTCTACGTGCGCTCCTCTCCTCTCCTCTCCTCCTCCCCTGCTCTGCTCTGGGTGAGTGTTGCTGGTGATGGTGCAGTGTGAGCTTAAATGAGCTCCATCTGATCAACGTCCTCACTTCTAAGAAGTTACAGAAATTTCGGTGCTAGTTTGTGACTTAAACTCGAAATCTGTTTACAAGAGAGAGAGAAAAAAGACACATGCTAACTTTTAAATCATGTTATCAGGCGCTAAACACCAGGAGCTATCATGGTGTCCAAGACAGAGGCTTGAGACGAGCGCGCCTTCTGCGCCAGCAGAAGACTTCGCAAATGGACCAATGAGCAAACACTGTGTGCATGCAGTGCTCATTGGAGTTATAGTGTCGTAGTCTCATACTGCAATGGGTTAAGTATCTCAGATGCCATATCAGAAAACTACTAATTCAACCCGCCAAAGTGGCTAGTAGGAGTGACGTGTTACTTGGATGTGTTGTGTTGAATGGATGCGTTGCAGCTAGTTTAACTCCTTAATTTTCCGTAATATAAGAAAAAGGTCACATACCCCCATCTCCAGGATCAACCTCCTTTTTTGCTTTTTACTTTCTGTTAATGAATTTTGTTCTCTTTTCCTTTCCTGTATTTTTTTTTTTTTTTTTAATTTCTTTTATTTAGACGTTACGTTAGATAAAACATTACATGCATGTAAATCTTTTAACCCTTTATTTTCCATCGGGCTACACTTTGATGTGATAGTTTCCATCTGATCAAGAGCTGACTTAATTTCTCACATTGTTTATTGACAAAATGAACTTAAACATACATGTTAAAGTTAACGCAACAATGATTGATCATCCACCTTTCTCAGAACTCATGCATCAGTTAATGGGACCTAACACAGAGGGTATTGTGTGGTGTCAAGCGGACTGTCCAGAGTGAACTGGTGAATATCTGACAGGGTTTAGATTCATCACTCAGAAAGCAACAAATCATTGAGCTGGCATAGAAATTTTTACAACTATTGTGTTGAATAAAATGAAAGGGGGTCACTTGATGCCGGAGCTGCCATTTGACAAGATAATGGTACCCAATTCACTCTGCAAAAAGGGCCATGATTTCTTATTGAAAGCCTTTTCAGTGAAGGAAAGTGTACTCTGCAGATATGCACCAAAAGTATGCATTGTCCTTTACATGGAGCGTGCATCACGTTCTCTAATGAGAGAATGTATCTTATTTCAGGAGGGATCAGAAGCACCAAGCCAAAATGGACTTGAAGGACTGTGAACACTTGATTGAGGGATGGATATGTTTGGGAGCCAGGAAAGAATTTAAAAAGCGTGCACTTTGACAGAGCTCCTTCAAGGTCGCTTGCATTGCGTGAACTGCATTTATTTACAGTCCAGTTCCTGAGCGGCTACCAACAGGGAGGTCTGCTGTTGGAACATATATCAGTCACTGCAAGCTGCAGACCCCCCCCCCCCCCCCCCCCCCCCCCCCCCCCCCCCCCCCACCCCCCCACCCCCCACCCCAGTCTGAGAAGGACAGCCAAAGCTCTCAGATAGACAGCACAAGGTAACCACTGACGAGATGACCACCATGAATAATGCAGGGGACCTGTGGGAAGTGAAGAGGATTGTGTATTACTCTCTTATTTGTTGTGTCACCATATTAATTAAACTTTGTCAAAGAATACATGAACTTATGTTCTGTGGTTCCCACTCCACCACCTCCGTCTGTTTCTTTCTTCCTTTCAGAGCTGCCCTGTTCTTTCACTTCATCGACAGATGTGTCATAAAGTAGCCCCAAAACACAGCTCACGTTTTGTTTTTATTTCCCCGATGGCGGGAGGCTTTTGATGATGCAAGTCACTGAAAG
This sequence comes from Halichoeres trimaculatus, assembly GCF_033239565.1. Taxonomy (NCBI): domain Eukaryota; kingdom Metazoa; phylum Chordata; class Actinopteri; order Labriformes; family Labridae; genus Halichoeres; species Halichoeres trimaculatus. Next base: position 27,614,630 of record NW_027437196.1, on the reverse strand, counting down.
TGTCCAAATCAACCAGGTTAAGTTACCAAATGACATCAACATCAAATGGGCACATTAAACAGCTCAAAGAGGCTTTAACTAAATAGGAAAGGTGGTAACAAAGTCAGTGCTTTTAGCTGTAGAAAGTAAGGTTAAGAAAATAAAAAAGGAGCTTAAGTTGTGTTGCCAAGATTGCTTTGGTGGACTTAGTGAGTCTGTAATATATGTTACTAAAATTGAAATATGGATGTAACGTAAAAATGCTGGATGATCAGACTGTATGTGTGCAGATACACTAAAGCCCTGGTTCTAGTGTTCTGAGCCATCGCTTGGTGAGAGTTGTCTTAGCTTGAGAACCCTGTAAGAACTGCCTTAAAAAAAAAAACACAGCATGTTACGCGTGCATGAGCACTTGTTGACGTGGAATCCACCTCGGAGCAGAACCAGGGCCCTATTCTACGAAGCAGGATTACTGCCTAGTGAGGTAGCTTTTAGGATATGTTCCGGATTCCCTGTTCCACGACACGGGATCACTCCTCAGCGTGGCGAGTCTCCATGGCAACATACGCTGAACGGCTAACCTGCTCCGGGGCAGGTTAGGTTCCAGATTGAACTCGCAGACTATAAAAACCCTGCCCACTGACCAATGAGCCCTCACGAAAAAAAGGCCATTTTTAGATGATCCTGTGGACATCGGAGCCAGACCCACTCTCTTTTTGGGATGATCAACTTTATGAAAGTTACCGGTTTTCCAGGGAGGGGTTGGTAGTACATGACACTTTCTACAGGTAGTTAAAGGGAATGAAGAACTCTCATTGCCGTAATAAGATCTTCAATGCCAACACTTCTGTTCCATGACAATATTTTATTACCCGTATTAAAATTGTGACAGGAATTCATGTAGGGCTCATGTGGGCTACATATCACACAAAAAGTGTAAACACGGTATGAATGAACAAATGAATAAATTCATCTACGAAGTATGTTGCATGTTACAGTATAAGTGCATGGTGAACAGTGCTATTTCAGGATGATAATGGCACAAAATATATATATATATTTTTTTTTTGCACTACACCACTACACTTACGCATTTACACTGTCAGCAATTTTCTGCTAGCACTCCTTCTGTGCTTTGGCAGCGGCGACGGTGTTGCTTCTAACGTTAATTACATGTTTCACCTCGTCAAACTTCCTCATGATCACCTCCTGCTCCTCCTGTATGAAGTATACGGCCCTTCTCTCTCCGGCCTGCTCTGACGCTCCAGACTGCTCCATGTTCGCGATTGGTCAGATGCTGCGGGCTCCGCCTTATATGTGTGCACGCTCATTCCCGAGCTGGATCCATTTATGAGGTTGATAACCAGCGTCGTCAAACCGTGTAGCGAGAGTGCCGGCTACCGCTCAGTTCAGCGAAGTAGCTCCAAGGCTATCTCGCTAGGCTGAACTTGCTACAGTTTTGTGTTGTCGTGTAAATGCACAAGCCTATGTACAATATGATGTGTAAACAGCGATACATGTTTTGATGCCGACGCCAAGACGATACAGGGCCGTTCTCACATGAGGAGGGCCTTAGTTTCTCTGTGTTTGGTTTGGTTCTCTTTGTGTTTCCCTCCTTGTTGATTGCTCCTCATGTGTTTCACTTGTGTCTTGTTTCACCTGTCATGATCACTCCCCTGTCTTTACAGTCTCTGTGTTTCCTTTGTTCTCGGTTGGTTCATTGTAGCTGTCTCCTTGTGTCGTGCTTCGGATCCTGTGTCTCCTGTTTATTTTGTGAGTTTCTTAGTGCTTTTGATTTTGTTTCTTTTGTTTGAGGTTTTGAGTTTGTTAAAATAAAGTTTTTTAGTTCATCTGCATTTGGGTCCTCCTCCTTGTTCTCCCTGGGTTCACCCTGAGTTGTTCATCACGTTGAATCTATTGAATAGGAATCTGGTATGGGAGAGTAACGTACATTTCTTTGTGTGTTCAGGTCTTCTGTAAAACTTCAAGCTGAAAATCCTGAAGCAGATTTTTCTTGGGAAACTGTTTTCCGTCTTCTAAGCTAAGATAGCTGGGGTGTGAAACAAATGATAACATTAAAAAATATATTATGTATTTTTTTTTATTTTACATCATATCCCAACATCACTTACTTCTAACAGTGGAGGAGTGGAGCCTCCAAGAGAGTCGGATGAGAGTGGAGGTCTGCAACTGGACAAGACTGCTGTGTCGCATGTAAACTGTATTCCATCAAACCTCTATGGCACTCATTTTTATCCCCTTTGTGAAAATGGATCATACCTGGAATGTTTCAAAGGAGATATTTGTTTATTCACACAGGAGCTTCAATTCACACTACCTAACATATCTACAAGTAAGGTGTTCTTTTTCTTTATTTCTGATGACAACTTGAAATTTTACCATAGTTTAAGTTTCTTCCGTCATCTTTGCAGGATATTGCTCACTTGCCTGTGTTTGTTTTGTATCTCTGGTTGTGTTCAGGAGACACAGCCTTCATACTTTATCTTTGTTTTCAAAATCCAAACGCTGCTGAGCTGTGGAATGCCATCTGTCTTCTCTGCTTGTTTACAACCAGAAAGTAGTCATCATGAGCCTGAAATAAAACCCAGGCTAGTGGTGGGTGTTGGGTGGCAGGTGTCTGACAGCTCAGACACAACAAATGACCCATATTGCAAACCTACGATAAGAAAAAATAGCGATGGTTTCAACGTTAGGTGAAGGTCTTTTCTGCAAAGTCCCACTAAGACTGACACAAGACTTAAAGTTTACATGATTGTTTATGACCAGGCATCAGAGTGGTAACACTTACAGGAAGACATTCTGAAACATCAACACTAAAACCAGTCCAGAGTCATTAACTTCTATTCAAAGATTTAGATGCTTGAGCAAACTTCGCAATCAGTGCAAAACTGCTCAAGAGCTCTTTGGAGGTGGGACAGAAATCCAATCCAACATCGACCGTCAACATGGACAACTGTTTCTAACTTACACACTGCCTACCACAAAGGGGCATGGTTGGCTGTGGAAACACAGACAGGATCAGGTTTAACCAAGCCAACCTGTACCAAACCATACTGATCTAAACCAGACTGCTAGGTGGAAACAGGGCTATAGATGCAAAAATGTACTTTCAGTTCCATTAGGACACCTCTATGAACTGGGGGTTGAGTTCAAGGTTGAGTGATTTAGACACAGACATTTTGGCATGTGGACTGCAGGACCTGGGCTCAAACCCTCAACCTTCATGATGAGACCTGACACTCCTCCACCGAGCTTCAGTTGCCTCATAAGAACATGACTAAACAGAAACTTTTGTGCCAAATGGAAAACAGAAAGGATCTGAAATAACTTGCTGGAGCAGCTGAGAGCTGACAGCCATGAGATGTGCTCATATTTTATTAGACTCATTTCCTTTACTCAATGTTTGAATATCAATTATCACCTGGATATCCACTCTTTGCACTCTTTTAGCAGCTAACCTTTAGATTTGAATTCTCCAGCTGCATGCTCTTGTCACAGTGATGTAAACTGCTTCTGATTGGTGTCATCTTCACTGACTTCAGGTCAAGAGTAACAACATTCAAACTTTTCTGGTACTTTTTACATTACTCACATTTTTTATGATTACAAACAAGTTGGCAAGAGTAGGAAAACAAATGTTTTTGGCTTTTGGAAACTATCTGTCACAGTGAAGCCTGGGGTAAGTGAAGAGACCATACTTCACACCCATGATCCAAACAGTCACAAAGTTCTGGACTCTTTTCTGGCAGAGTCCAAATATAAACAGTAACATGAGGTGCCTCTGAGCCAATGGTCATGAACCGAGACAGGTACAGCTGTTGCAAGCGGGACTTCATTAAAATCGTATTTTAGGAGCTTTCTGAAGCAGAGGACACAAGCAGCTCAGGTCTGCAGTTTCCCTCACAGAGCATCCGGAAAAATGAGCTCAGGTACCAACCTGTATGGACCACTTACAGTTAATGATCTTTAATAATGTAATGCACTAAGAATGGCATTAGTGTGGACATTTAGCTACAAAGAATTATGGTGAACAATTATATCATAATACATATATATTATAATTATATTCAAATGGTATCTGAGAGCTGTAAAATTATCAGAAAGTGACAGAATTAGCATACTTTACACAAATGTAAGTCACTCTGTCAGATCACAAACCAGTCTTATGTTGAGAAACTTGTAAAGACTGGAGATCTTTCCTCTATGGTCCACATTTTGGTAAACGATTTAGCAAACAGCATGGGATAATCTGCTTTAGTCACAAAATTTGTTCCCCTTTAAAGGGGCTGTAAGGGGGTTTGAAAGTGATTGTGAAAAAAGGCTTAGTTTGAGATATATGCCTGATCCTAATCCACACTTTAAAATGAGATTATCGGTAGATAATCAGTAGATAGAAGAGAGATCCGTGTTTCTCTCTGCTGAAAACGATTGCTTTGATTAATTTTGTAGTGATGGTGGACACTGGAGCCCAACTGTCAGACAGAAAAAGGACAGAAGAGAAGAGGAAAGACAAACGGGAGAGAGATAGAGCATGAGCTAAAGGCTAAAACAGAAGCTAAATTGTTGGTGCTAATGTTCATTCTAACTCACAGTCAGCAGTGATTCTGCAGCGGTCTGTTCAAACTTGAGAGTCTATCAATAAAATGAAGAGTGAGGTTACGTTAGCTCTGATTGGTAGATGACTGGCAGGACATAACCAGGATTCACTAACGTTACACATTACAGACATGTTTCACAGCACCATGCTGTCACTAGTGCTACATCGGGATTACAACGAAACTACTGTATGAACTAACAGTGTGCTTGTTGTCACCTTAGCCTATGGATACATCACAGCACCAGGCTGCTAGCACTACTGTACAATCTTACAAAGTTTGCTTGTTGTCATGTTCCAAACATCAGCGCTACGTAACTGTACTGATAAATACCTTACCTTGTGGCGTTGTATCCAGTAAAAAAATGTCTTCAACAAAGAAAATTTGTTCCAAAATAAACACGCCTGGTTTAAAATCTTTACAAAAGTGTGCTTGAGACTCCAGGCCAGAAGACTGGAGCAGATGATCATTGGTGATATTACCCAAACACAACAACTAGCTCCAGGAGCTAATACAGCAATGATAACTGATGCTAACTCACTGGCTGTGATCCATTTAGCATAAGATTAGTTAGAGTGGTAGATTACTGTTGACTGCTGGGAATTTTGGTCAAATTTTTTTTATGTCACAGTTGCATCCTGTGAGGAACATGCCTTTGACCTTCTAGACCTGGGTCTGGCTGATACCGTGCTGCACATAAATACAAAGGACAGAAGCCTTCACTATGTTTGGGGTGTAACGTTAACCATACGTTGTTGAATGTTTAAATATTTTTCTCAGCACAGTGTGCAAGTGAAAATTCATCTCCAGTTGTTTAACATAGACCTGAACAGCTGGCTGGTGTGCTGCTCTGCTAAAGAGGCTTGGATCGGAATTTTGTCAAATAAGTGTGATTTCATTTCATTCAACTGCTGTGGTGCAGAGTCAAGGAGCCCAGCCCAGGTTTCCAGCTCTGCTGCAAAGAGCTGACATCTGAGTCTCCTCAGAGTCAGAGCTGTATATTTTCACACAGTGGAAGATTTTAAAACAAACGACTATAGACCAACAGAAATATGGTTTAATGTGTTTCAAACATCTCTTTTCCAGTTGTGTCTTTTTTATTGTCAGTCGACAAATGGTACAGTGTCCCCACTCATTCCTGTCTTCAATCATTCCCCCTCCCCAAGGTGTCTCTAAAGAGTGGGGTCACCTCACCCCAATGAAGTCACCCGCCAAGCATTAGAACATCATTTAAGGATTTACCACTTTAGATCATGCCATATATCCCTGTTATTGCCTGGATTTATGCTCTGGCACTTCCCAGTTGGGTGAGCACTTTATGGGGGATTGGGTTTGAATATCCCTGCTATGATTTGCGTAACGCAAAGGTGGCCGAGTGGAGCTCACCTTGTTAACTCAGGCAATTAAAGTCCTGTCATACACGCATATCCAGGCTATTATGGATGGTGTGGAGGAAATATAAATGAGCAAGGAGGAAAATCTCCCTCAGTGTTGATGGTTGCAAGGACTTTGGTCTGAGGTATGAGATGATTCATACTTAAACAAAAGAAAAGCAGCTTCTTAGAAAATATTTATTTAAGATAGATAGATAGATAGATAGATAGATAGATAGATAGATAGATAGATAGATAGATAGATAGATAGATAGATAGATAGATAGATAGATAGATAGATAGATAGAAGGGTGTTGTCAGATTTGTTTGGATCTTATACGTTCACAGAAACATTACCCAGTCTTTCAGAGCTTAGGCCCACTCTGAGTAACAGTTTCTAAATACATTCAACCACTTACTCTTTATAGTTGAGAGGCCCTGTGAACTGAAAGTTTCGGGTTTAAAGGCTATTGGCTAATGCATTTCAACTTTGAACATCTGTTTTACTGCACTAAAAGCAAGTAATCAAGGTATGCCAAGGTGAACCGGTCAGCCCTACTCTTTCATAGTGTGTTCTGTATGTTCTTCTGTTTATTATTTATCTATCTCCTTCTGCTCTGATGTCCATTATGTTAGAGTGCATTGAGAGTACTTACACACAGTCATCCTATCTGTGCTTCACCAGCTAACTCCTACTTCTATCATTAATGATAATAACAGCAGGTTCCAGAGATGGAGGATAAGGTCTACACAGGCATTCAAACACAGACTCTGAATTATGCTAAAGGAGATTTTTTTTTATTTCTAACAGGGATAAAAAAAAATCTAAATTAAAAATATTGATGTCATAGATGTGTATGGACAGTTTTTCGATTGTGATGTCATAACTAAAGCCTGATGTACAGTTCATGCAGCTGAGGATTAACAGCATTAACAGAAGCTCTAGCTCATGCACAGCTGGTGGTCCATGTGCTACCACTAGGGGGTGCACAACATAATCGTGAACACCATTATTTATCGATATTTTGTCAATAAATGCATATATTATTAAAGGAATCATTTGAACATTTTTTAATGAGGGTTAACAGTTTAGATATTCAAATGTTGAATTTTTGTTACACAGTAATGACTGATATTCATCACTCAGTGACCATGCATGACTTTTATATATTACTATTGTCAATATTATATTGTTACTTCCTGTTATTCTCCCCAACGTTTCTAATGTGAGATATTATTAAGCCTAGTATTGTACATTCTGTTCTGTGTAACGGTAATCTATTTTACTAAACATGATACCGTATATGTGGCTTTAAAGACTATGCCTTTTCTTTTTTTTATGTTTTGGGCATCAGGCGTGTCAGTGAAGTCGGGAGGTAAAAAGAGGGTGCACGGCCTTAAAAGTTTGGGGACTGCTGCTCTAGCTGCATCTAAAGGCAGACAAACACTGCAGGATAATGGGGCTGATTTTTAAACCCCTACGATCAAAGCCAGCAAAGGCCTGATCGTCTAGTGTTTGCAAACGAAGTCTGATTTTCCTGGGGTGTGTTAAGGGTGAATTTGTCCAATCTGCTTGGAAAGCCTCAGAAGGAGGGATGGAAAATGTTGAATGTGTTTAATATTAGCCACCAGAGATCCTGTGGTAAAGGATGTGTAATGTCACGTGTACCAGAACAACAGCCAATCAAGACATGAACTGACCCAGATGGCAGGCCAAAGAGGAAGTAAAAACAATGAAAAAACATGGCGTCGTTGAAAGCGTCAGTCTTTTGGATCTCCAGCTCACCTCCAACTCGCGCTGTGATGCGTACAGTCCACATTCCCATTGGTTCCATGACTTTTTCCATGCTCATTTTTTCTTTTTTTTTTTTTTCTTTTTTTTCAGAAATATATTGGTTAAAAACAACCATCATTGCTTCTTCCTGTTGGTCTGTAAAGTCACGTGTTTGTGTAAGATTTGGAAAATTGAGCATGAAGAAGCTGATACTCTGCTGAAGAAAGGGTTGGTATAAGATTAGAAGACAAAGATCTTGTGCGTTCTGTCTTTAGCTATCATCAAGCTAAAGACAGAAAGCTGTCTAAAGCTGTGACTGTTTGAAGAATCCTGTAATCTACCTATTGTTGTAATATGACTGTAATGCCCTGTTTTTATTAAGCTGCATCATTAAATCAACCTGATTCTTCATTAGTGGTTAACCCTGTTCTTTCAATGTCCATGCTAATAATTTGACAGTAGTTCAGTCAAAACATAATGCAGAGTAGAATACATCTTCTCTCTTTCATGCTGCCCATTTTTTGGTCATCTGAGGCTGTCATTGCTACTGTCAGTCCCCTCCATCAAAGACAAAATAAATCAGCATGCTCACAGCCTGGTGCAGAACAAGTATAAACACTGTTGTCTCTGCAATCTCTGAGTGACTGGACTTTTCTACCAATCGTCTGATGATATTAGAATTTGAGGGCACACTGACTAGCCGGCAAGTGCTACCTGAGTAAATGCACTCACTAAAATAAAACTGTTTCTTATAGATAATTTAGTTTTGATGTCAGACACGATATTATGTCTTTCTGTTTTATCACCATGGTACCTGTCAAAATACTGGAGCCCTATCTAAATGGCAAGTCAACCAGACTAAAGAGTAGGCCGCAGCTAGGTCTGCTGTTTACACACTAATGCTACAGACACAGTAACAACAGGCACAAATTTACAGCTGATCATTAAAAAAGAGTCAATACCCAACATTTGAAAAACTTTAACTGTAATGTGATGGTTTGCCATTTGGTGCTTGGTCTGAGGTGTCTCATCAGACCACAGCCAGAAATTTCTTTCTTTCTTTCTTTAATCTTTGGTAAACTATTTATATGATTCTCCTTTCATTCATGTTGGGACTCGTTAAGATGTAATAAAAACAAACAAACAAAAAAGGTATTTGCAGCTAAACGTGCCCAAACAAGCCAATGACATGCACTGTCAAAGGACTAAAGTCTACCGGCGTCTGTAACAGGATGTGTGAATATATGAGCAGTTGAAGCAGTTGAAATACACCAGTTGTGTCTCTGCTCTTTCACGGCACAGGATCAGATAGGTTTCCATTCAAGTCAATGTGTCAAATTACACTGGATCCGCTCCATTGTGGTCCAGCTGCATGGCTGGCAAAAATAGGATCACTGCGCCTTACCTGGGACATGACGGACTAGACACTGGAGCTGTGATGCATAAATTCAGCACAGGGCAGATTGAGTGGTAGAGGAAGTCTTGCACAGAAACTACCTAAAACACCCAGTGACTATCATTATAAAACAAAATGTGTCAAAACCAGATCATGTTGACTACAACTACAAATGGACATAATGAGTAGAGCCAGACCAGGAGTCAACAGGTTTGAGGTTTTACACCCCGACATGAATGAAGAGAGGCTGATCAATGGAGTGGGAAGAGCAGGAACTCCTGAGTCTGTGACTCCAGCTGTCTGACAGTGATGAGGCTTGATGGACTGAACAGGCAGTTGGTGTGAGTTGATGAACACAGTCAACACACACCGGAGTGGAGCTTGACTGCAGAAGTATTTGGTGTATTTGAGACATCAAACTCCTAGAGATTTGGTCAACACGTAACATCCTTTTTTTGACCCAGACTCATGACATGGACAAGGGTAAACGAGACCAAAAAAAGAGAATATTGGAGGGCTTTGGGATGTTGGCTGGAAAGAGATTTACTGAGTGTGTGATGGTAGTGATAGAGCTGGTTTAAATGGAGCCTTTAAAACGACACAAACAGCAACAGAGACTGAAAGGGACATACTTATGTACTGGCACTATGGAGGGGAACTTTCAGAAACTGATTCACAAAAACACTGCGACAATTGAGCCTGCTTAAGGTGTGCAAACTAGCCTAAAGCTCATTGTCTGATTCACAAAGCAAGCGCCAAGGATAAAGCGCCCCACGAACTGCTCTGCAGAGCAAGTAGAACCTGTGTGTACCAGTGCTGTTTGTTTACATTTAATTGGGCCATTATGCATCCACTTGGAGCAAAAACAAGCCCTTTCCAAGGAAAACATGCCTCATTGCAAATAAGACCCAATTTACTGACACTTGCACCAACAAGCCTGCATAGAGTAAAATATTCACTGTGTGCTACATAGAAGTGTCTATACAGATTATTACACTAAGACTTTTAAAGATGCTATGAGGAAGATCTGTTTAAATTGGACTGCCTCGCCACCTTGTGGCCCAGAGTCTCATGCACACTGTTGTGATTGACTTTCAGCAATGCATGTGTTTTTTGGCATTAAATGGAGTCGAAAAATTGTTTTTGTTCAAGACAACTTTTTACTAGATACAAAACTCTGAGGTAAGGTATTTATCAATAGTAACGTTGCACTACAGTTTGAAAGGTGATATCAAGCAAACGTTGTAGTAGCTGGCTTTATGTAGTGCTATCGGCAGCCTGGTGCTCCGACATAGTATCTGTAGGCTAGTGTGGCAACAAGTAAACAGTGTCAGTTTGGATGTAGTTTAGTAGCCATTTAGCTACAGTGTCAAACAGTCAGATCGTGGAGTATGTCAACACATACAAATATCTTGGCACTATCATTGACAACAAACTGAACTTTGAGGAAAACGGTGAAGCTATGTGTAAAAAAGGACCCCAGCATCTCTTCTGCTCGAGAAAACTGTCCACTTCTAACAGTGACCGGACCATACTGACCTTGTTTTATCGTGCTTTTATTGAATCAGTTTTGACTTTCTGTCTTGTTTCATGGTTTGGAAATGTGTCATTGAAAAACAAAAACTGATTAAACCAAATTGTGAAATGGTCCTGTGAACTGATTGGAGAGTCTCAGCTTTACTCAGAATCCCTGTATGCCAAACAGCTACAGAGGATTGGTAACTCTATTGTCAGAGACCACTCTCACCCTCTCAATGGAGAGTTTCAGCTGCTTCCATCAGGGCGGAGGTTCATGGTTCCTGCTTGTAAAACCAGACGATATAAAAACAGCTTTGTACCAGCAGTCATCCGTGCTATTAACAAATGAGAGAAATTGCACTTTAACCTCACTAATGTATTTATTCCTTGTACTGTTTCCCTCATATTGTTTTTATGAATGACACATATTTATCTTTTAGCTTGATTTGACATATTTTAGGCCTTCTTTTACCCACTGATGTTTTAACTTATCTTGCTTTTTTTTCTCAGGGCTGTCCTCCTTGTTCTTTTAGCCTAAGCACTGTCGTCACTTTGTCTCATGTTGTTTTATGTGTCTATAATACGAGAGTACTCACTCACTGTAAACTGAATTTACCCAAGGGTACAATAAATATTCTGAATCTGGATCTGAATCTGAATTCATATTTAGCTCAGCTGGCAGCCAGGTGCTCTGAGACATGTCTGTAATGTGTAACGTTAGTGAATCCTGGTTATGTCCTTCCAGTCATCTACCAATCAGAGCTAACATAACCTCACTCTTCATTTTATTGATAGACTCTTAAGTTTGAACAGACCACTGCAGAATAACTGCTGACTGTGGGTTGGAATGGACATTAGCACAAACAGTTTAGCCCTTTTAGCCTTTTGCTTGTGCTCTATCTCTCTCCTGTTTATCTTGCTTCTGCTCTTCTGTCCTTTTTCTGTCTGACAGTTAGGCTCCAGTGTCCACCATCACTACAAAATTAATCACAGGAATCGTTTTCAGCAGAAAAACACAGATCTCTCTTCTCACTACTTAACTTTATCAGCCAGTGTGGTGTTGTCATAGAGACTTAGACCTGCTGTAAATCAATCCAGTCCTGCTTGACTCAATCGGGAAGCAAAGAAGTAGCCATTTAAAATAACCTGTAACTTGTAATATTGGTGCTCATAAACTCATTTTAAAGTGTGGATTCGGATCAGGCATAAATCTGGAAGAGAGACTTTCAAGATCACTTTGAAACTCTTCACAGCCACTTTAAGTGATTGAAACAATTTTACTGCTACATAACCAAAAAACATCTGTGCAAAAAGTCATTTTTCATTTCAATTCGATATTACATGTATTATACAATAATTATCACTTAAATCACTCGACAACTACCTGAGGCTCGACCCCTACATACAAGAAAGTCCATTAAGTACAATCAAGCTGCTTTTGCTAGCTTGCTCCAAGAACACGGTTTTAATCAAACAGACATTTATGTCACATCTGTCATGAGTTGACTTTCAATTAGGATGGTTACAGCTCCCTCTTAGTTCAGTTATGTGGATGGACTTTCACAGGTTGAGTGCAGCGTGCAGATCCACGCAGCAGTGTGGATGTTTGATGGTTCGTCTGGAGCAAACTGCACTGAGTTGCAGAGCTGCAGAGCTTTCTGGGCACCTTTGCTCTTGAGTATCATTGGCCCAATTTGCTTTGTGAATCAGATCACAAGACGAGGTGGATCATGGAGGGAGATGGTGCAAAGATTTCTGGTGATATTAGTGACCATAATCTATTCTTTGTGAATTTCCCCCTGAGAGTGCAACCACCCAACCAGCCCCCTACGGAGACTCCAAGTTACAGAGTCACAATGGACAATAATGAAACTTTCTGTTCCCCCCAGTTGTTGTTGTTGCTTTTAAAAAAGCATAATTGAACCAATTCTGCCCCCCTGCTGTGTTAACCATCTCTATCAGCAACAAACTTCCCCACATCATTCATACTGCCTCCAAACTAATTTTCTCTCCAACACAAATGAGAAAACGTCTAGCCTTGACAATCGCAAATTACTCCGATCAGCCCCTAAAGCAACACTTCACAACCATTTGATCAGACAAAAGCAATTTTAAAAAGGGAAGGGCTCAATTCAGCAGACGTTTTTGACCCTTTGTTACAGCAGCATGGAAAGAAAAAGACTCATTGCATGACGGCGAGCCAGGGAGCCGAGTGTTTGAGATTTGTATGTTGTCTTTATATTTGGAAGATAGTGCTCTGCGCTGGCTCTGAAAACAAACCTCCCCTGGGGACAACAAATCTTAATCATCTTAATCCAGACCTTCAGACAGTTTATAAGCCTTGTTAGAAAAAAAAAAAAAACAGTCCCTTCATTTTTATGGAACGTGTTTATTGACACACCCTTGATGAATACTGGCAATATCCGACGCAAACAAGGTGTGTCAAGGACTGTCAGCAGATACTCCCTCTACTCATTTAGCATTATCTCTGAGGGCGCGGACACAATGTGCTGTTAGCTTTATAATATTATGCAAGTGTCAAAATACAGCCCAATCAAATGACAATAATAACCACCGGCATTTTAATAGGATTCAGAGTAGTGTCACCTGAGAGCACGCCTGGCATTGTGTATGTGTGTGTGTGTGTGTGTGTGTGTGTGTGTGTGTGTGTGTGTGTGTGTGTGTGTGTGTGTGTGTGTGTGTGTGAGAGAGGGTTCATTCATGCGGAATCTCTTTTACCTCTCAGGGGCTCCACACACAAGTTTCATTTCTATTAAAATGCTTCTGCAATCACTTTAATTTTCAGTTAAACATACTGGAGCAGTTTAGCATGATGAGGTGGTAATAAAAGAGAAAAGCAAGTGTATCTCTGCCTTCAGACACACACTGAACAAAGGCTTTACTCTGACTTAGTTTTACCCTAATATTTGACTTTCACTGCTTGTATCATGGCTGGAAAATGCAGAAACAAAATTACAAATACTAATGCATCAAATTTAGGTCTGGTTATGACACAAACAATGTATCTGGAAATTATCCACAGCAGTTCACTTTTTCTTTATTTTGTTATGCTAAAGGCTCATTCCAAAATGGAACAAATTCAATTTTTTCCTCATAGTTCTTCACACAAAACCCAATAATTACAAAAGTTCAAAATATATATTTTATATATATACATATATATATATATCAAAGAAAAAAAATGAATCACATAGCTCAAACTTTAGCTCAGGTACATCCTGTTTCCACTGATCCTCCTTGAGATGCTCCCACAGGTTACCTGGAGTCCACCTGTGATAAATTCAGCTGATTGGACCTGATTTGGAAATGCACCAACCTGTCTTTATATCTATCAGAGACAAAGATTGAACTCTGTGGAATGAATGCCAGGCGTCATATTTGGAGGCACAGCTTATCACCAGGACAATACCATTCCTACAGTGAAGCATGGTGGTGTCAGTATCATGCTGTGGGGATGTTTTTCAGCAGCAGGAACTGGGCAACCAGTTAAGATTGAGGGAAAGACGATTGCAACAATGTACAGAGACATCCTGGACAAAAACCTGTGCAAGAGCACTTTGGTCCTCACACTGGGGGCGACAGTTAAGCTTTTGGCAGGACAAGATATATGCCTGTTTATAATCTACAACTTAAAATGAGATTATCAAGGCTAATAAAAGTTATTCTTCGATGCTACTTGTTAGCTTCCCAATGGGATAGATTTATGGCACAATGTCTCTATAACAACACCACACCAGCTGACAAAAAAGCTCTGCTTGAGCCTGATAACGAGCTACTCATTTGAATCAGGTGTGCTGGAGTGGGGTAACATCTAAAACATGCAGGGCAGGGGGTCCTCCAGGACCAGGGTTGGGTAACACTGCCCTAAAATTTCCCAAAAAAAGTTCTGATATGTACTGCTGTGTGTACATTTCATTGACAAAATATGAGCTAGAATTCCTTCATCTTTTGTTCAGAATCAGTTCCTATCACAGGTAACTGGCTCCACCTCCTTCTCATTCATCCCTGCAGCGTCTCAGCGCTTTAACACAGTCAGACGCTGAGTGTCTTCTGACTTCAGCAAAGAGGCGTATAGTGGGTTGTTCCACTGTGGAAACTGAACGGTCATTGGATAAAAGCTGGGCTTTGTCCCGCCCATCGGACGCTCAGCATCTCTGGGGGTCTATGAGGCAGTGGGCTGGCCTGGATGCTGGGCTTCTGCATGATGATTGGACGATCTGTCTGAGGCCGAATCCCTTTTTGATTGACAGTGAAATGAGCCAGTCAGCGATCTTGAAGTATAATTCTCCAGCGGAGCATCTTCTCAGTTGTTCTGGACTGACCCGGAGGCTTTATCGCTCCCCAGCAAGTTTTCCTTTCTTAAAAACGACGAGCGTTGAGAGAACACTGGTAAAATCCTTGGAAAAACACCTGGTTGGAAGGAAAAGGAACTGAGGGAAAATTTACGTTTAAATAAATAAACAAATTTATGATGTAGGCCAGAAAAAATGAACTTCCCCTACTTGACTGACCAGCAGCCACCACTGTTACAGACATGTCTTAGGGCACTGGATTGCCAGCTGGGCCAAATATAAATGGCTACAAAATTACTTGCAATCTGGTATTGTTTACTTATTGTCAAGCTAGTTTGCAGATACATCAGAGCACCAGGCTGCCGATAGCACTACATATAGCCGGCTACTACAGCCTCACGTTTCAGACCAGAGGGCTGTTTAACTTTACTGATAAATACCTTACCTCATCATGTTTTACCCAGTAAAAAGTTGACTTGATCAAAGAATTTTTTTTTTTCTATCCGACCTCCATTTGTTTGATTCCAAAACAAACAAACACCTTGTTAAGAGTCATGTCTTCACCATAGTGTGCACACAATTCCAACCAAAGGTGTAAAAAGGACAGGATTTTTTTTTAATTCTCTGACCAGTATCACACCATCAAGCTGCTTTAAAGTTTTTCAAAGCCAGCTCAGGTCACGGGCAACAACTAATGAGCAGACACCACCTTGGCTGTGCATACTTGTTATACTCTGTTGTTAATTGTAAAGTTAAATAAATACATCAACCCTGTTTCCCACATTGGTCCTGCAATCAGATTGTCACTTTCATTCTTATCATGTTATTAATATAAATAATTTTTGTCTTGAGTGGACATTTTTTCCAGCTCCATATCTGATCAAAAGTGGTCGTGTAAACTCATCTATAATAAGCTGATTCGGTTAGCGCACCATGATTTTACTGAGATACCTCCTTTTTGTTGATTTGAAGCCTTTCTTCTTTAAATATCTCTGCATGGCCCTAGCTTTCATACTCTTCCATTCCTCTCCTGTGTATGAATCCTTTTCCAGAGACACACAGACAGAAAAACACAGACACGCGCGCGGCCTAATCCTGAGGAGCAGTAGCAGTGCACCAGGCAGTGTCTTCAGATGTGTCTTGATCAAGGCAGTAGCCTTGCTCTTTGATGTCTAACATGATTAGCTTTTAGGGAAACGCTGGATCTTTCATAAAAGTGTGTTGGCGCTCTCGGCGGGGGGCCGTTTAGGGAGGCATCACAATCAGTACAGAGTGAAGGGCGCAGAGGGAACAGAGGGAGGGGAGCTGAATCAACCAAATGACTTCTATAGCTTTGTCTACAAGGCCAGGCAGAGACGGCGAGGAGTAAAGAGAAATACAAGGGAACAAAAGGAAATGACAGGCAGAGCGGCTCTGTATATGCTAGATTTATACAAAATAAGTGTTGTGTATTTTTTTTTTTTTACAAAGCGCTTTGTACAGATAAAAAGTGCTTTATAGAAACAAGATATTCAGAAAAAAAGAAAGACCAAGAGGGCAGAATAAGAGTAATGTGGTTACTATCTGCACATTCATTATTAGAAACAGAGAAATCAACTTAAAGTTATGGATTTACAGAACAAGGTGTGACAAAGATTTCAAAGCATCAATAAAACATGCTAAGTGCAAGGTCATTGGCAACAAATTAGGGGCCATGGCCTTCTCTTTTACCATATTCTGTTTCATAATTATCAATAATAGGTAATAAACTATCAAAGGCTCCAGTGGCTGAGCTTACACACCAAAGCTACAATTTTTATTACATGTTTTATTCGTTGTCTGCTGTACCTGGCACAACCCTGTTACCAACACTCAGGAGCCTGAAAGGAGAACAATACTTGATTTCTTAAATATAATTCTTTTTCATTAGAAAAAGAAAGAAACACCCCAAATAACCATTTGGTTTCACATTCAACTTGATTAAAATTAATTTGATTAATATTTAAATTATATCTTTCCCAACTTTTCAATAGGGGCATGTTTCACTTCACCAATTTCAGTATTTATTTGATAATATTGAATATAACCACATCATGCATATTTAAGTCTTAAACCCTCTAAAGGACAATGGATCAAACCCTTTTGAGCTGAAAAAGCAATTTCTGGTTATTTTTAATTAAAATGATTTGGTGACAGGGTTGAAACTAGAGTAGCAGGGATGAATAGTTCCACTGTTTTTTTAAAGTGGATCATTATGAAAAAGGGACAAAAGACTCCAAAAGATTCTTTGAATAACTTAATACATTCTGTCAGCGCTATCTCTCAAAATAAATAATTAAATAAATTTTAAACTTGGCATCTGGTTTGGGAAATTGATTTTCAACATTTGTATTTCCTTTCGATGGCTGGCTCCCCGGGCCCATAAACATATTCACTGCAACTCTTAAAAACACTTGATAAAAGAAACATGTTAACGTTATATTTTGCTCCTTGACCATTTCACATGCAGAAAAAGGAGAAGTCTTTATCATTCTATGCTTGCACTAACTCATGTTCCTCAGTAACTTTAATGTACCCTCACCTCATAGTCCCAGGTTGAGACCTGGAGCTGTTATGTGGTTATGTAACTGACAGGTGGCCTATAGCTGTATGTGAAGCCCTTCCAAATTCCAGTATGACCACAATAGCCAATCTGCTTCAAATGTTCATTAAATACAAAGTCTATGGATCGGTACTTAGTAGTGCTTGTGAATGTAAAATCCTGACCTAAAACGAGCTGTTTGGATTTTGGGGATTTGCCGACGTCAGCGATTCCCTTGTCTGACCAATCAGGAGCAAGTCTGACCTGATTGGTCCACCGTAGCAGATACCCCCCCTGCTGGAGAGAAATCTCTCCAGCAACAGGGAGGAGAATGTCAAAGTTGAAGAGCCATCACTGCTCTGTTTTTCTGTTTTTTGCTGTAAACAGCCTCATAGTTCCATGCACAAGCTTCTATTTCAGTAGAACACAAGTCTAAGTGGCTAGAGTTCATTTATCAACAAAAATGCAAACTACACATTTAAACAGATATCTTACATGTTGTTAATGAGTTTAAAGTGATTTTAGTTTTGATGTCATACCAACCCTTATTTGAGGGATGGACAATGATTTTTGAATATTCAAACAGACAGTAACATTGAAAAGAATCGAATGGTTCATGTGACGATGGCTTTGTCCTGTCTGTGGCCGGCTGCACTTTTATGCAGGATGCTGGAACTGTTACACGTCAATTTCACCCAAAAACAGGTCGAGCTGGACAGGAAGTTGTGCACAGAAACCATCTAAAATGCCCAGTGACTTTCAAAATAAAACAAAGCGTGTCCAAACTACATCATTTTTATCCTGACCACAGTAACAAAGTGACATTATGAATGGAGCCAGACCAGAAGTGAACAGGTTGGAGGATTTACAGCCAGAACTAGAACGAGGAGATGCTCAAAATGGATTGGAAAGTAGTTTATCACAAGTCGTCAACAACAATGTGCGCCTTGTGACAACATGGCATTCAGTAGAAAGTGCGGTGCTGTCAAAAGTGGGCTATGTCACCCTAGAAGTAAGTTTGTTGTTGGACGTGCAGAGTAAGCGACAGTCCTTAGCTCTTTTGCCTGAAATGCCCATCCTTACCTTATTTGTCACTGTCCCAAATACTGCCCTCAAAATTTGATGTGCCAAGGACAGTTTGGTATTCTTTAATATGTTAAAATGGAACCAAAGAGGTTGGTGATCTTAAAATTAAATACAAGACAAACAGACCTGAAGACTCCCTGAAGAATAATGAGGGGAGACTGACAGGAAGCAGAATAACAGGCTGTAAAACATACTTAAAGGAGGTAGAAAGGGGCCGATGGTACAGAACAGAGGAAGACATGCAACACTAATCCCAACTATCGGCCTAACCAATTAGCTCACTGTAGCTCCTTGTAATTCCACCAAATAACGGGCCATGGTTCGTAAGGGGAATTGAATTAATTGCTATTTTGATTATATTTGTCTCTCCCTCATGACGTATTTATCTCTGCCGCTGTTTCAATTTCTCCTGGAATTATGTTCATTTACATGCACCTCCTGTTAATCCGCTTCTATCTGTTTTAATGAAGCTAAGGAGATTAACAGATTCTCTTTCTTCCCCTCTCTCTATCCCTAACGCACACACACACACACACACACACACACACACACACACACACACACACACACACACACACACACACACAGAGTAATGTGGTTGGACAAGTATATGGAAACAATAACGTCCATATCAAAAATCTGTGAAATAAACCTGCCGGTGTCGTCCGTCTACATAAATGAAAATCACTGTCTTTACTCTTTAATGTATCAGTGAAATAAAAATTAGCATTTAAGGATTAGTTTAAGAGCAAGCACAAACCCATTATCAAAGACATCCTTGAATTTGTCACAAATTATTAGCAGTAACTTTGAAATCAAAATGAAACTAATTTTGTTGATGACTCACATGCATTAAACCATGTGGTAGTATCTGATGTGTCTTGGAACCCGATCAAAAGATTGTTTTGAGCAAATAAAACAACACTGGTGACATTTTCTACTACTTAAGATGTAAAGAAAAACACAGGCTGTTATAAATTGAGCTTCACAGATTGGTGTCAGGCCTTTACCCCTACAGACTGACTGGTCTTACCTTAAAATGCTGCTAAGCAAGACTAACCATGTCATCAAACAGCTGTGATGTTCAGACAAATAATAAGATGTTTGATATTCTCTTGTAAAATTTTGGGCCAGCCTACCAGATCAGTGCCATTTGTGTCCCGTGGTAATAAAATGTCTACATGCATGATAAAATTAACTGTAAAACACATTTTTGTATTAAGCTAAGTGTCCTGCACATCGGTATGATTACATATTTGATAAGAACAATTTAAAAGATTCATTAAAACTACCTTAAGTACTGGGAAACCTACATTTTTTTCTGTCCCCACTTTCTAAAATTATTTTAGATAGATTATTTTAATAATTATCATCAGATATAATAATTCAAATCCTTCAGAATTTTATTTTTCTTTAGGTTATTTCTAGGCTTTTGTGCCTTCAATAAGATAGTAGAGGGGACAGTGGACAGAGCAGAAAACAGGGTAAAAGCAGGGAGTGATATGCAGGAAAAAGGCCACAGGCTGGATTCAAACCTGGGCCACCTGTGCGCTTGAGGCTGGCTTCAGAAGTAGACCAAGACAAAAAAAAGCCATTTCACATCAGAAATAAACACATTTATGGTGTTGTTCAAAAACCTGTCTAAATTGCTAATTTTACTATCTGTACACACTGTACGGGGGGGGGGGGGGGGGGGTTAAAATCAGTTCAGAGGGTATTAAGATGGTGAGCTCACCTAATCACAGCTCAGACTGACAGGCGCCTATAGCTGTACCATAGACTGTATAAAACATGGACGTAGTCTCCTCTGACATCACTCGTCTGTTTCTGAAACGGAAAATGAAGCACATAAGCTATACTGCCCTACAAAGGCAAAGAGCAGTAACTACATATTTGGTCAAAATTGAGTTAATATGTAAAATGTACTCTGTGACATTCCCTTTACCTTCTGACAAACTTTCCTGATTTAACTATATACCATTTCAGAAATAAATGGATGTAAAAATTGCAGCAACAACAAAAATCAGACAAAAACAAAGCCAGAGAGCAGTAACTTCACATACTGCGCTCTGTCTTTGTATGACAAGTAAGCTACAACACTGCATTACAAAGCCAGAGTGCTGTAACTTCACTTACTGCGCTCTGGCTTTGAACAGCAACACCGTAATGCACCACTGTACAAAGCCAAACAGCAGTAACTCCACTTGCCACACTGCAACTTTTTTTCCAGTTCGTTCATTTATGCCACTTCTGGCTAGGTAATTTGTTATTAAAATAATTTGAGGACAATATAAAGATCAACCATCACTCATGGCACAATCTCTGGGGAAGCGGAGGGTTGAGCTCGCGTTGAAACAAATATCCTGAGATCGGTAAGAAAGAGGGCAAGCCAAACTATGAGCAGGACCGTAACTCTGTAAACAATTAGCCTCTGCTTAGCTTCAAAGACACTAACATATGTAAATCACAGTCAGTCAGACAGACATTCCTTCATGATTTCAGCCTACCTGCTTCCTTGAAGTCAATATAAGACTAGAAGACAGGGTTAAAATATGAACATATTTGCATGGTGGATACTGCACTTTGTCTTTATAGAAGCTATAGAGTTGCTACAGGTGTTCCAACGGTAGAAAGCAGTATCTGCATTTTGGGGGTCATGAGTCACATTATGGGGACAGTTCTTGTACATAAAAATTATCTTTAGGAAAAGGCATCAAATGTATACATTTACACTGATCTACCAACAACAGATTTTTCTGGCTGACTTAAAAACTTTAAAGGCATTTTTTCTCAGTTTCACTGTCTGTGTAGTTACTGCTCTTTGCCTTCGTAAGGCAGAATAGCAGGCATATTGGTAGTGGCAAGGGCTTCACGTACAGCTATAGGACGTCTGTTGGTCACGTGACCCTGAGCTGTGCCTCTGATTGGGCGAGCTTACAGTCTTAATATCCTCTGAACGGCCAATAGTAAAGTTAGTGATTCAGACAGAAGACGTTCTTTGAACCAGGCTGTAAATAGGATAATTTCTGTTTTGAAAACAGCTTTTTTTTTTTTTTGCCACTACCAATATGGCCGCAATAGCCGATCTGCTTCATTTTTCATTTTAGAAACAGACGGGTGACATCGGGGAGACAATGTCCATGTTTTATGCAGTCTATGCTTAAAACTCATTCCTGTTACTTTCAGTCCTGTTTTTCAGATGAGGAGTAACAGTAGAGAGTAGTGCCCTCTAGTCAGTTAAATTATTAGTGTGAATAATAACTGAGGTCATGCACATTTTTAGGTTTTTAAATTTTAGAATTTTTATTTCTTAAATGGTTGAGATTTAAGATCAGTTTCAAAATGTGAATATAATACTTATAGAGAAACAGGCTCCTGTATAAGTAAAATAAGAGCAAAATTTGAAATTCCTTTTTATAGCTCACAAGAGTTTTAGATTTAAGAAATACAAACCTCTTCAGCTGAGGAACGTTGAAAAAAACAAGATAAAGATGCCTGAGATGGACCAATACACACAGTGAATTGATCAATCCGTGTATTATCAGATTTAGGGCTGAAAAAAGGGAAATTTAACTTTATTTTAGAGAGTAACAACAAGCAAATGACACTAATTCAGTGATATGAATCTTGTCAAAATGAGAGCTGCACGTGGTGTCTGTCTCTGGGAGGCTGTGATGGATTCTCTGTAAGTTAAAGCCAACCAACAACTTAAGTTTCCAGCTCACTTAAAATAAAAAAAAGATATATAATTAATATAATAATAAACAATATATAATAATAATCTTCTAAAAACAATTTTATCCTGTCTGCAGATGTATGGTAGAGAAATTTGATGGTTCAGAAATATTAAAACATCAGCTCAGACAGCCATGAATAGAGGACATCAGCTCTCATTTTGGCTCTGACATTAATGAGGGTGTGAGAACTCTATGTTTCTGTCTGATAGCAAAGATGGGAGCAGCACTCAAAGAGGAAGAAAGGAGGGATCTTTTGCCAATGGCAGATAAACACCCTCCCACTAAGACTTGTGTGTCTGAGTGTGTGACCATGGGCTCTAGATAATCACAGCCTCTAATCCTCTACTCCAAGTGCAGAGCACACAACCCTCCGTGTTTACTTGTAATAACACACACCCCAACACACAAACACATACATCCACACACAGCAATCAGCCCTCCAAAACTGGCCACTTCAACCTGAGGCAACAACAGAACAAGGTGTTGTATGAGTGGAGCTAGCTAAAGACCTGAGGCAGGGCTGGGTGAGCTACAGCCAGCACAGCGTTGAAAAAAGAAAAGAAACAGAGCAGCGGTGAAGAAGGTACACAGCTCACACAACGCTCAGGCTTTTCAATCACTGTCTTCAGTTTGAAATGAGATGTCAGTGTCAGCTCAGTGTTAAGAGAGAAATGGAAGTGAAACATTGATCTGTGCTGCTTTTCAAACATGGTGTATATATGTACAAAGCAGTGAACCTCTGGATTGTTTCTGTGGACGGTCTGCTGCCATGATCTGCCAGACTCCAGCTGCCAGCTGCTACAGCTTTTACAACTTCCTATCATCATCATCTTCATCACCATTACCATCATCATCATCTACATCTTCATCACTATAACCACACTCAAATCCAACCCTTATCATTTTTGTTTTCAACTGGCCAATACTAAAATGTCTGTGTTCGCTGCCATCGAGGTTGAGCAACCTTAAACTATGTTCACAGAAGAAGTAAACAATGTTTTTTCAATGTGTGTGTGTGTGTGTGTGTGTGGGGGGGGGGGGGGGGGGTGTCTTTTGGAGCTTGTCAGTCAAACCCCTGCATGTATACTACTGTGGGTGAGAGCAGTGCACCCTTCTGATAAGAGATCAGCATGGATATGAGGAGATGTGAGATGACAGAGACATAGAGAGATGCTGCAAGCTGAGACAAACACAAAAAAAAAAAAAAAAAAAAAAAAAAAAAAAAAAAGTTCTTTTTCTGTTTTTTTGGATCAAAAACAAGAAAGAAGATATGAAAGAAGAGAGTGTACTCTTCTTGGGTAGTTTTAGTGTTTACATAGTGAAATAAAACAAGATTATTTGGGTCTTAAAAGATCGTTCCAGATGTACTGAAAATGGCTGGCAGCCAATGAGTTAATTGTGTTAAATATATATAGATACATAGATACAAAAGTAAGTAAATAATAATTTTAAAAAGGGACGTACATGTATCATTTAAAACAGAAAAATTTAAAAGCCAAATTTGTAAGCAGAGCCAAAAGCTGTCAATTAAGAGTTTTTAAGTTTGATTTAAAGACAGGCAAGGAGTGGTACGGTCTAACATGAAGAGGAAGAGTGTTCCTGAGCTTTGGCGCAGCTATTGACAAGGCTCAGTCACCCCTGAGCTTTAACCTTAACCCTGCAATGGTCAGAAGATACTGATCAGAGAACCTGAGAGTCATAAACGGTCAGAAAACCAGATAGGTTTTGCCAGCCCATTTAGAGACTAAAAACTTAACAAAATTTTATAATTAATCCTAAAATGCACAGGAAGCCAGTGAAGACTACAACGGTAGAAATGTGGTTATATTTTCTTTGACCAGTTAAAACACAAGCTTCAGCGTTTCAACAAATTGTAAACAATTGAGAGGTTTGGCTGGCACAGACATAAAGAGCATTGCAATAATCAAGACAAGGTTTTTAAAAGCATGCCCAACTCTCTGAAAATCCTTTAAAGCTGAAAAGGACTTGACCTTGGGTAAAAGACAAATATGAAGTATTTTTGAATACTTTTTTTTTCTTTTTTTCTTTTTTTTTTTTTACAAATGCCTTTATCTGTAGATCCATTTTAAAACCTCTGTGGATTATCACTCACAAGGTTCCTGCAGAGTCTCTGAGAAAGGGCTCAAGAGTGGACAGATCGGCACCAGGTCTGGTACAGCCATCATGGGGTGCAAAGACAATGACTTCAATCTTGTTCTCATTGAGCTGTTCCTCGAGAAGCCATTCAGGCTTTGATGTCCCTGGGACAGTCCAGCAGTGGGCCAAAGGTGTTCAAAGCCCTGATTTTCAAGGGTAAATAAAGCTGTGAATCGTCAGCGTAGAAATGTTTTTTTTTTTTTTTTCTTTTCTTTTTTTTTTTTTTTAAACAGATCTCAAGGGATCTATAAAGAAAATAGAACTGGGCCAAGTATGGAGCCTTGAGGCACTCCACATGGAAGAGAAGCTGAGGTGGAGGTGGTACCACCAAGGCTTACAGAGAAGCTCCTGTCGGTCAGGTAGGAACTAAAGCTCTCTGGAGCACTACCTTTGACCCCCACCCAGTGCTCAAGTCAGGAAATTAAAATGCTTATGATCCACAGTGCCAAAATCCACAGAAAGATCTGAAAGCATAGGAGCTGCTAAATTCCCAGAAGTGGAAATTAATAAAAAAAATAAGATGTAAAGTAAAAAATTTTTTTAAATGCTAAAAACCTTAAAAGTGCGTTTCCAGTATTGTGGAGTTTTTTTTTTTTTAAATACCTCAAGGGTGTTGTTTCTGTTCAAAAAAATGTTTGCAGTTGACTAAAACACCTTTCTCTAATATTTTAGTGAGGGAGGGAAGTTTAGAAATGGGTCTTAAATAAGACAAGACTGAAGTGTCCAAGTTTGGCTTTCTTAAGAGACCTTGCTCCACAGAGTGTTTAAAATGAGAGAGGACAACACCAAATACATGCTGCTGTTAATAATTACACTGTCTCTGAGCCAAACACAGTCTCTGCAGGTGTCTGTGTAACGTGAGTCTGGTTCTGCTCGAGGTTTCTTCCTGTTAAAGGGACTTTGTGTGTTTGTCATTCCATCATATTGCATGTCCTTTCGTCATCTCTTGTATAAACCACTGTCCTCATCAGTCAGTGTTACCCAGCAACCCCCAAGAGGGACAGTACTGACCAAAAACTGCCTATTGATCTACAACTCTACATTAAAATACACCACCTTTCTATTTGAGGCCCTGCTTCTGGTAATAAAAAAATAATAATAAAAAAAAGCAAGACAGTATTAAATCTGGGCTGCAGAGTATTAACACCCACTGTATCATTGTAAAAAATGATAAAACACATTTCCTGTAGATATTGATTTGGCCGACACCCTGAGGATGATAGTAAAAATGTAACAGTTGATACTGTCAAAGTAATTGGTGCTGAGTTTGTCTGGTATGAATTATGCAAAATAATAATCCTTGAAAGCACTTCAATAACGCATTAGGCAAAGGTCACATGCCATAATGTCTCATTATTCTAATCACATTTCCATTACAACATCAATATCTAATGCAGGAGGCATCCATGCGCCGTTTGTAAATAAAACATTTACAGGTGCTGAGCCTTTGGATGCTGATGTTTATCTCACTCCGGGGCCTTTACTACCATTGATTACAGCATTTCCCTCCTCACTGCTACTCTCAATATGCTTATGTGCACAGTTTTGCAGCTCTGCCTTCCCCATCTTACTGAATAACTGTGGATCCCTTCCAGTTCCCATGGACATCATCAGATTTTTTTCTGCTTTTATTGCAACAAACACACAAGTCAGAGGATTTGAAATTGAATTCTCCTAATGCAACGCGCAGCAGGCTTGATCTAATCAACAGGCATTAACAAATGTTTTCTGTTATGCTGTTTCCGACCCTAATATCCCAATGATATGGAAATTGGTAATTATTCTGTCATACACACTGCTTCTCGCGGACATGGCTTTATTGAATAGCTCAGAAGGATGCAGATATCTTTCACAAACAATTTGCCTAATATTACGTTCTCTCCTCTCAAATCATTTAAGGGGCCAGGAGCGCTGCCAGATGAGATGTTGCAGTATTAGGTTTATAAAGTTGAAGACACTGATGATGGGGGAAGTGGTTGGATGTTGATTTATGTCTCTGTGATCTGAGGTCATGTCAGCCATGTTGAGCAGGATGAATGACATTCCATAACTTGCAAATGGAGCCAATAACAGCTCTGTTATTGCACAGCGTTATGGCTCATAGCCTCATGGGAGAGATGGAGACACACTTATCTCCACATTAAGGTAAGAACCAACTAATGACAGCTGCTTCCACATGATGTTATTGAAACACACATCTTCATGACGATATTTACATGGCATTGCAGAACAATATGTAGCTTTTTTCATTTAAGTATGAGGGTAAATGAATTAAAATGAGTACAACGCCTTAAAAAAAAAGTTACCGTGCTTTGCCATTTAATCTGTACCGTTTTGATTTAGTCTGTTTCCTAGAGAAATCATGAGATTTAAAATCCATAAAATTTTAAATAAATTGTCACTTATTGAGCAAAGCCAATAAATCCATGGGCAAAAACCCACCAGGCACTCCTCACTCACACTAAAATCTGAAAATAAAAAAAACAAACACACTCTTGTGGGCATACAGAGGTCAAAGAATAGGGACCATGACAGGTGAAGTACCTGGCACCTATAAGACTTAGAGGACTATTGGGTCCAGTAGAATACTATCCATAGATTGGGATCTATTTAAGTAAACAACGTTTTCCACTCTTGATCTTTCAGTACTCTCAGGTCTAGAGAAACAACCACCTTATGACTGGTCATTTGCTCAGCACAGAGCATAACTGGGCATAGCTGTCACTGGGAGAGACACGCTGCTTGGTTGTCAAATTCTGGTGTGGTGAACAACAAATTCTCCTCCCCATTGTCCCCTGAAAAAATCAGCATTAACGCGCCACCAGAAAAAGAAAAGCCCTGTGTCCACCAAGCGACCCTATACTTTTATTTATTTATTTATTTATTTATTTATTTATTTATTTATTTATTTATTTATTTATCTATTTATTTTATTCTTTTATAAAAAAAAAAATTGAAAGAAGCAAACTCTTATTGTATCTGCCCCTTCTTTCACATGATACAAATCAACAATCACATGACAATAATTTAAAAAAAAAATGACAAAACAGAACAGCTGCAGACAAACATGCCTTTTAATATTTCATCCTTTTCAAAAAAAGAAAAAGAAAAACAGCCAAAAAAATAAAATAGAATAAATTAAAAAAAAAAAAGAGCACATCTTTTTTCCCCATCTATGCCACTCAGTATGACCTTATTTGATTTCACTGTATTTACTGAGAAATCTGGATTTGATCATTTCTTTAAAGATATTGATTCTTTAGCTTCCTTAGTTTCTCTGTTTAGATCATTCCATAAATTGACTCCTTTAACCGTAAGGCAACGCTCTTTTAATTTTGTTCTGAACCCTGGTTTTTTGAATACTTGAGATCATTTAAAATTATAACAACTTTGTCTTTTTTGAAATCTTTCCTGAAGTTTGGTTGGTAAAAGTTTTTGTGAGTCTTGTACATAATTTGTTACATTCCAGAATCCACTAACTCACTAATTTTTAACACTTTCAACGTAAGAAATAACGGGTTTGAAGGATCTGTATACTTGCGTCTTGTAATAATTCTTATTGCTCTTTTTTGTAAAATGAAGATTGACTGGATGGAAGTTTTGCATGCACTTCCCCACACTTCAACACAGTAAGTCAGATATCAAAGGATCAATGAATTGTATAACAGATTTAGAGCTTTGATGTCCAAGTAATAATTTGCTTTATGCAACACAGCAACTGTTTTTGCTATTTTCATTTTTATTGCATTGATATGGGATTTCCAAGTCAGACTGTTGTCGGCAAAGTTTTGTACAGGTCAGATCACTAAACCCTGATCCTGTTTGTGTTTTTACAGCCAACCGTGCCCCCTTGTGTTAGAGGGTGTGTAAGCCAGATGCCGATAGCTGTGTCAGCTACGTAATAGCCTGGTGGCATAGCATTGTGACACAGTGTGCCCTGCTAATAAATCTGCAGTCCACCATGGAGCTGGTTTGTGACACCACTTTCCAAACAAACAGAAAGCCATTTTCACAAAGTCAACTGAAGATTTAAAAATGGCAGGGTTGTACGTTATTTTTTATTTTCCTGCTGTCCGATCCTGTGACGATTCTTTCAACAAATCAACAGACTGCAGTGTTTCTAGCTCCACCTTTTGGTATCAGAGCTGTATGCCTTGCACCCCAACAGAAGGGTAACAAAAAGTGGGACAGTATGGGTCCGTAATGAACTGCTTGGTGGAAAAAGGACTAAATACCATTATATTTTCAAGTCCAAGCACACAAGTGAGAACAAATGACAGGTGGAGTTTTGAATCTACATTACCTGACTCTGTGCTCTTAGGAGAATCCAGCATCTCCAGGGAGGGAGTCACTTTCCACCAGCGATGTTATGACGATACACAGTATAATTAACTGACGCAGTCCCTGTGATGTAAGTCATATGTTTCTGAATCCTTTGCAGTCATGTGCCATATTGACTTTTATGGAGCTATTGTGTGTTTGACCAGTTCATAAGTGTGTCAAATTGTGCTCAAACGCTGTGAAACAGCCTCTTTCTCCAGCTCAACAGCATGTGAATGTGAAACAGGAATTTTTTTTATATTCATAACCTGTTCAGTGTTATCCGTGCTGTTTATGCACATGTCCATACTACGGCTCCATCTAATGACACTCTGCACACATGAATAACTGGAAAGATCCATTAAATGTGCAGCTTATGTGGGTTGTGAAGTGCAAGTGGCTCAGCAGCCTGGTGGTAAGAAGGACAGCCTTATTCTGAGAAGTCTGGCTCATCAGGAAGAATATATCCTGCTAACATGACTGGAGCTGTGTCCCAATGCAGGGGCTAAACTAGTCGACCAATTACATCACAGCAGTGTGTCAAAGATTGTCCTATTTCAATGGCTCCTCCAAAATACGGCTAATGTATTGCCATGAAGACACCATGAAGGACAGATCCTTTTTAGCCTCACATATCCCAAGATTCATTGCACGTGAACACTGAAGATGATGGATTTCTGTCAACAACTGTGATTTTAATTCTGAAAAAGTTTTAGAAGAAAATATTTTTGGGGAAAAATGTGTTGTTTGGGTTCTTTTAAAGTAATTTAAAAAGAGGAAACACTTTTTTGGAAATCTTCTCATTATGGCAAAATTATGTTTGTAAATGTACATTCTCCGGCAAAAACATCTGATTATTTTCAACAAGGAAATTAATACTGCAAAACTATTACAGCTCGGACTTTATACAAATTTTTCTCTTGGATCTAGCAACCTCCCTGGCACTTGTTCAAATATTGAAAATGTCCAGTTTTCCTTGTTGACGTGATTGTGGCTCCGTACTCTATCAAATAATAGAAAAATAATTAAAAATTACAAAGTAAATTAGTTAAAATAGTAGTTCTGTCTGGCAATTAAAAAAAAAAAAAAAACGTTTTAATTACAGGATTTGTAATAAATTAATCTAGTTAATTGCATTGTAATCTTACATCTGCTTATGGTCTCCAAATAAAGAACTTGAATTCTAGGACATTACAAAACTGTAGTGCATGACTAATCAAATGAATACATAAAGAAGAGAAGATTTGTAAATCCACATTTTTTTAATTTGATTGAAACCATTTATTGCATCTATTGAAGTAAATTATGTTTTTCAGCAGGGGGTGCTGGGTCAAAATCCTGCTTTCAAACTACTGTGGGTGAGAGCGGTGCTCTCTTTGGATGAGAGCTCAGCATGGATATGAGGGGAAGATGTGAGATGACAGAGACACAGAGAGATGCTGCAAGTCAGGAAAGTTCAGACAGCTCACGCACCAACTGAGGATGTGTTGAGGTTGTTCAGAGAGAAAGAGCGGTGTGATCGTGAGAAAAGACGACAGAGATCATGGAGAGGGTTAAAGGATGGAGAGCCCGAGACGCAAACCACCAAAAAGAAAAGTATATTTTGTCTGTTTGTTTTTTTAGCTTTTTTTAACGCATTAATTTGGGGTGTAATTAATTAATGTAATTCATGTGGTGAAGTGACAGCCCTAAAAATAGTAACAGTACAAACCCCCATCCTGTTTTTAGTGTAAGCTTTTTTTTTAAACTTGTGTTTAAAAGGTTTGCTATCCCAAATTTATGTGACATTAATAATTTGACAGGGGAGGGCGGCGCTGTGTGATGATGAGTGACAAACAGGAAATGCCAGACCGTCCCAGTTCAATTCAGCCTTTGTGGTCTACGCAAGCTGCAAACATCCGAGCCTCTGGAGGCTGCAGACCCTGAATTGGGACACAGCTTGTGTTTTATGTATTGGCCTTAGCTTTTCTACCCTTATTAAAAAAAAAAAAAAAAAAAAGTTTCTTTCTCTCTGCCTCTTTCTTGCCGGCCCCCAGGATGCACGTCCACACCTCCTTATATGTGGTGGTCATTATCTATTAATGGTAAGGATGAGCTGACCAGCTGTAGCATGCTGTCCCCTCACCACTAATTGGCATTCATGAACATACACGTGTGCCTACAGCCTGATTTGAGGTGTTGATGAATCAGCTGCTGACTTTAGGTACAGAGGACTGTAATGTGAAATCAGATTTACTAACATTTGATAATCACACATAGACTCTGTGAGCTGACAGATCATCACACTAATCATTAACACAGTTCCCGAGGAGTGGAGGCGATAAAGTCCTCATGTCTGATAGTAAGGAATCCCAGGAGTGAGATGATGTTTTTGTTTTGTTGTTTGTTTTTGTTGTGAAGAGAATCTGACCACCTGTCCTCTTCTTCCACATCCTGACATCCTGCACTCTGATTGGCTCACGGGACAGTCTCACTCCAATGGATGACACACACTGCTGTGCTCAGTATGAATGCCCCTTTTTCCTCCCATCATAAACACTTTGATGTGATCGTGTGTGTGTGTGTGTGTGTGTGTGTGTGTGTGTGTGTGTGTGTGTGTGTGTGTGTGTGTGTGTGTGTGTGTGTTAAGAGCTGTAAATGTGCCATATGGCCTGAATGAGCTGCTTAGCCATTCACAGCTGGGGGGAGAATTCCCTCACGGAGTGGAACTCAAAGATTAGCTTGTCATGTAAGATTTATGAATTTTCATCTAAAATAACGGTGATTAATAAGAGCTATTAGGCTCTCTGATTTGCTCCCGCCCCCACCTTTATGTTCGACATGACTGTCTGTGAATAGATCCCTGCCCCCTCAAGCCCGGGATGCACACATGTGTAATCGCACACACACTCTTACACACTTTTTATCTTTGCTGCTGGTGAAAAAACATTTTTCTTCCTCATCTAAACCTGTTGAAAAAAACACAGATGACTTAGTCTTGATTGATAAGGGTTTGACTTGTTTGTAACGTTGAACTTTGTCTCATATTATTACTGAGTATTGAAAACATGGATTCCACTACACCTGATTCCAGCCTTGGGGGCTGATCCAAGCACAGTTCTTCAAACACTCACTCACATTTGTATATTTTTCCTCTACTTTCAGATAACTGTTAGAACTCATTTCTTCATCTTTTCCTGTTAACGTTAGTCACTGTTATTGCTGATGATCTTCCTCTTATCCCAGACTCTGTTATCCTCACTGGACTAAGCAAGCAGGCATGCAGGTACCAAATTCTTCACTTCACAGAGGAAAAGAAATAAAAGAAACACATTGATATTAGATTCAGCCTTTCACATTCAGAAACATCCTATGCCATAAAAGGATTTAAAGAAAAAAAGAAGACAGAAATTTATTGAAGAGATAGAGTTAGAGTGGAGGTCACATGCTTGAAAGGGAAGGTTTGAGTTGGCTACTACACAGGGTGGGCCAGAAAGATTTACCCATCGTTTTTTTCTGCACTATCCAAAAATGCTTGCAGACGAACATATCAAACATTGAACACAGTTTCTATACCTGATTCTGTCACCAAAAATATTTACTTCTCATTATGGCCGCCATTTGCCTTTATCACAGCCTGGAGATGACCTGGCACTGCCTGGCATGAACACCGCACTGTCTTTGCATCAAGTTTTGCTGTGAGATACTCTTGAGACCTAAGTGTTTTAGTGTTTTTTTTTTTTTTTCAGACAAAAAAGTATGGTTACCTTGACATGTTTCGACGTACTCTGCCATCTTCTTCAGAAGCTGTCATCCTGACAGCTGTGATGTGTCTTTTTATCAGCTGTTTCCAGTTGTAGCCGGCGGGACAGATTGATCACGTGATCTGTCCCACAAGCTATGTCCCCCGTTGCCTGGTAGCCTCTGGAGAAGTGAACCCCAGGTGTGTGAGAGCTGGAAGGCTCCTTCATCCCTGTTGATGGTGTCCGTGCCCCGTTTCCTGATCTCTATTGACTCCTTTATTCATCTCTTGTATTAGTTGCTTTCTGATCCGATTATTGTTGATTTGTCCCAGTCCATTATGTGGTTTTCACGTTTGCAGTGGTCTGATATTGCTGATTTTAAGTTCCAAACTTTTTTGTCTTTAAAAAAGAACACTAAAACACTTTTGATTCTAAGAAGAAAAGATGAAACTGATCAGTAACTCTTGAGACCTCCCTCTCCAGGATAGACCAGATCGCAAAGTCCATTGGATTGATGTTTGGATTGATGTCCGGACTTGACGGAGGCCACGTGTTCTTGTCCCAGAAGCCAGGAAAGTGCTGATGCACCAGACCTGTGTGACTGGATGGATGTGTGAGCTGGTCACCATCTTGTGTGAAGACATACTGGTTTCCCAACACATTGGTACACCAAGACAACACTTTTTCTTCAAGCATTTGAAGGTTCACCTGGCTGTTCACTTTCACACCCTCCTGAATGAAGACCAAAGGAGACTTTGAGCCATCAGATGCAACAGCAGCTCACATCATGACCCCAGCTGGCTTCTGACGCATGAACTCTGTCATTCTGGGAACTGACCACTGCCTTAACGGTGAAGATCTTCTCATCAGACCAAACCAGGACTTTGTCTGTGGCACTCTGGATCTCCTGCAGCATCATTTCCCCCTGTCAAGCCGTTTTTTCTTAGAAGTGGCTGAAATCAGTTGTCTGTGTTGTATTTTTAGTGCTTTCAGTCTGAGATCCTGTTTGACGATTCTTCTCAGTGAAGTTCTTGAGATGTTCACTTCCTTTGCTGTTGCCCTCATGCTCCTGGGAGGATTCCTTTGGATCCTCTTCCTGACCATCTTAACAACCCTTTTGGTCTGGACTGAACGTTTTCTTCCAGGGATTGGCTTGCTGGTGGTATTGCCAGTCTCCTTGTATCGTTTCATGACATTGTAGACAGTCATACAACAAACATTCACCTTTTTCATGATTTGCTTGGTTGTCAGTCCAGCCTCCTTCAAGGCCACAATCTGGTCGCGCTTACCCTTCAATGCCATACTTGACAATCATTTGGAGTGAAAAAATGAACTCAGGTACATCAAAAGCTATGCCTTTTAAGAGATACTATCCAAAGTTTTAGGTTTTTAGGACAAAAGCTAAGCAAAAAATTAGAGATATACGATGGGTAAATCTCTCTCGCCCACCCTGTTTGTATTAGTGCTGTGACAACAATTGTATCATTTTTGCCCCTGAATCAGAACAAAGCAACCAACCTCAGGTGTGAATCCACCCCAAAGCACTCTGAGTGGCCAGTCCAAACAAAAGGACTCTAGAAAGTTTAGTTCATTTACCACTTAGCATCAAGGATGAATCAAACCTCTCAAACTATTTTCTTATTGTCAGGCTCTTTGTGTATCAAACCACATCATGCACACCAACACACTCAGGGATGCATATTCACACACATCTTCCTCATTTTTCTCCTTTCTCTCTCAAGGACATCAAATAAAACGTGTTCTCTTCCCTTTTATTTACTTTCTTTGTTTCTGTTTTGCTCTGTCTTTTGGACTTTTTGTCTCCTTCAAAGAAAATGTCCAAATATTTTTTTGCAGCCGTCTTTTGTGTCCTCCAGAAGTATTTCATACATCCTTTTTGTATCAACTCCTACTTGTAATGTGTTAAAAACATTTGCACAAGAACAGTTCTCACAAGGTACTTAAAATTCTACTTTGAGTCACACTGTTTTAAAAAGTTAACTCCTAAAGTTTCAGGATTGAATTCACAGATTTTGCCAGAGTTGAGTCTAAATTTTTAGAAAAAAAAAAATCACATTTTATAATATGAATACACAAAGGATCATGTTAAACTGTGCTCAAGTTTTACCAACAACTCTTGATATTTAAGCATTTCAGCGTGACATTATCATGGAGGGAAATTCTTCCCACCAGAATCATATGTGCTCTAAATGTCTGCTTAGAGGAGGGCAGCCTGTGCACACTCCTGCAGATGCTGTTTGTCCTCTGCTGTTGAGTTTAACGCTACAAGACAAGCCACGTTTTTTTTTTTTTTTTTTTTGTTTGTTTTTTTTTTCAATTAATAAATCTATTATTATTTCTTATTTTTTAAAAACAGGCACATGGCAGCTCTTCTAAAATTGTCTGATATTTTTTATGGTGTAGCTCATAGATTAACTATGGCCTGTAATTACAACTACTTTTTGTCATGAAGATACAGCTTTATTATCCTCAGATTAAGAGATTATTCTTATGGTGCTTCTCATGAGTAAGCTTGTCCACTCAAGACTGTAACTTTGATGTAGATAATTTATGGTCAGATAGGTTTCTATCAGTCAGCTGCACCCCTGTTCCAGCAAGTCAGAGGATCCTATTTGTGCCAGATGCAGAATGGTGACGCATGGAATCACAAAAAGCAGACAGAGTGGAACAGGAAGTCATGCAATGAAACCACATCAAAGGCCCAGTGGCTTTCAAAATAAAATAAACCGTGTCAAAACCAGATTGTCTTTAGCTTTACAACAACAACAACCTGAGATAGTGAGTGGATTCAGGTGAGGAGTCAACAGGTAGAGGTTTTACAGCCCAACATGAACCTGGAGAGGATCATCATTGAAGTGGGTCCCATTGTGTTATTTTTTTGTATAACAGGGGTCTGAAACCTTACTTTCATTAAACCACTTTGCCTCAGCTCATGGATTAAAGACATTCTGGAGCCACAAAATCTTCTTTATCTTATAATAACAATGAAGGCAAAAAAAGAGTGTCAAATTCTATACATAGTTGAAATCTAGTGAATAATTATCTAAACAAGACGTTTTTCTTATTTATAAAATTGAACATGTGGTGTGGTGTTTTTAAGTTTTTAATAAATTTGCCAAAAAAAATTAAAATAAAATAAAAAATTAAAATGTCAACATTTCAGAAATCCCCCCCCCCCAAAAGAAAAAAAAAATAGAATCAAGAATCAAGCAAAATATTTTGAAATTTGAAAAAATGTCCAAAAATATTAGACCTTAAAAAATTTGCAAAATATCAAAAGGAAAAAAAAGAAATTAAAAATTTTGATTATAAAAATTGAAAGATGAAATTGAATTAATTGGCAAAATTTGCATTTTTTTTACTCAATTTTCAAAAAAAAAAAAAAAAAGTTAAAAGTATGCAAAAGTTTCAATCTTAAATTTTAAACAATTGCCAAAACCTCAAATAAATTAGAAATTTGATACATTTTTTTCAAAAATTTCAAAATTACTGAAATACTACTTGAATTTGAAAATGCGTGATTTTATTTAGTGTCAGTGTAATTAATCATGATCACTCTGCAACAAAAATTAAACAATAAATCTATATAACATTTTAGTAATTATCATTCTTATATCTACAAGGAGTCGCTGTAAAGGAGTCAAAAAGCTGCATGAGGCTCCAGAGCCACAGGTTGAAGACCCTTGTTGTAGAACCTTCAAATCTGTGAAAGAATTCTGATTTTAGCTCTGGGACATAATATTCACCTTAAATGTTTGTTCTCATCTTAAACATCAGTGGTTTTGAAGTGGTGCCTGTACTTCCATCCTGAAAATAACAGATGAACTTGACAGACAGCTATGAACTCAAAATTGTTGCATCCAGTTCTCCTGTGTGGCTGTTAGCTGCACGTTGAACTTTGTAAGAAAAAACACCCACCTACCTGAACTCCGGCTCTGATTGGCTTACCAAGAAACTGTACTCTGCTTTTAGCCAATCATCATTACTTCTGTCTGTCAGCCCCCCACCACCCAAAGAGATACAGAAAGAGACAGAGAAAAACATGCTTAAAGAAAAACATAAAGAGTGTTAATCTACTTTCCAAAAACCATTTAAGAGCCCTGTAGCAACACACAGTTGGATAATATGCAGATTACAAGCATGTACAGTAATCTCTGCGCTCTGCAGGCATGAAGACAAGCCTCTTTGTGTTTTCCATTGTACGTTAGTCAGCATGGTAATGTGCTCTGAGGGCAAGAGGGAGAATTATAATGAATTTCTATTGACATCAAATCTTAACTATATTCACATAATCCCCCTTGACACACTCTCACACCCCCCTCACACATACTCACACACACATGCAAACGTATGCGCACACACACTGCATCTTAGGAGAGGGGGGTGAGGATTAAGTAGGGGAGAGGGAGGTGTGTGTGTGTGTGTGTGTGTGTGTGTGTGTGTGTATGTGTGTGTTTGGGATAACACTGCTTTTTTCGCTGGTGTACATGTTCATGTGTTTTTAAAGCAGTGTGTGTAATAATCCATGTATCCAGTAGCTAATCCTGCTCTGAGTGAGGGGGCACAGATAGGGAGGGTGTGTGCTCCTGCTGATAAAAGACATCGATCAGCCGCTACCATCAAGTGCACAATATCCCAACACACTTTCTTAGAGTCAAAGTCCAAATCCTTGGTCCTTTAGGTGCTGTTGTTTTGTCATTTTTCTGAACCTTTCAAACTCTGAATTACAGGAAGAGATACAACTATAAGATTCTCACCTGAGCATGAATGGGAGTATTTGAGGCTTCCTTCTCAAATGTGTTAACAGATCTGATGTATTTTTAGTGTAGCACCTTCTCCTGTCACTACATTTCAAACTGTTTTTGTTGTATTGATTTTAAAGAATGAGTTGTGATGAATGTCATGTATACAACAGATATTGATGAATTTACTTTAGTCCGAGTGCTGTATTTAAAAGGGCACATGGCGACGAGATAAAGGAGAACAAAGGTCTGTCTTCTATGGATGTTTTTTCTTCAATTAAAGAGTGTAAAAAAATATAAAAAAATAAAGAAAGAAAGAAATTTTGGGGGAGTCTTGTTTCCATGAAGAAAAGTTTGCAAAGGAATCTAAACAATAAATGATGTAAATTCCTCCTTTATTTTATTATTCCTATTTGTAAATATTTAACCCTTTAATCCTTTATAAAAGACATAAGGATTGGGGGTATAAAGGTTACCAAAGGATGATACAGTTTACTTTGTTATTTATTTATTTTTTTGCATGTATCAAGTTTTCTCTCTTTTTTTTTTGCTATTAGTATTTTGTGTATTTTGCTTACTTAGAGATAAGCTGGAAGTGTGTAAATTAAATGTAACTGAATCATGTAAGGTGAAGGCGTAGGACTACTCCCTTTTTGAACATGCAAATGACAATTATATTTGGGTCCTTGGTTGTTGTTGTTAAAGCATTGATTTTGGTGTGTTTAAATATTTGCTCATGGTCAAATAAAAATAGAAAAAAAGAAAAGAAAAGAAAAGAAAAGAAAAGAAAAGAAAAGAAAAAAGAAAACTCCGAAGGTGTCAGCACCTTCACATGTGCGTGAGCGCACTTTGAATGACTGTTATTCCTTAACAGTTTGCACAGTGTGCAAAATTCCATCAGTTTGGGTAAGCATAGATGTTGCTCTTTTAGTTAATATGTGGTTATTACGGTAATTTCACTCAGGTGTTTAAGAAAGCCTACAAATACACAGTGTGGAGCAGATGGATGACAGAAAAGCGCAGAAAAATCACAGTGGACTTTTTCCAGAAATGCCCCAAAAATCCTCCTGGCTTATTAAACCTCCACTCTAAGTGGAAAGAGGTAATGTTAGATGGGATAAACCTCTGAGTGAATGACGGTCTCTACATTCACTCACTGTGTGTACAGTGTGTGTGAGCAGCTGAGTGTTTTCTCCTCTACTTTCAGTTTGTCTTTTGATGAGGAGCAGCCATCCTCAGGTGGCCTGTGTGCAAAGAGAGAGACTGTGAGGATGCTGGAGGTTCTGGTGGTGCTGTCAGAGACCTTTTTTTTTTTTTTTTGCAAGAAAAGAGACAAAGACTCATAAATGTAAAAGTACATATGTTTTAAATTGTTCAAATTTTAAATTTATGTAATAAAATGTATTTGTATTCAATTGCAGTGTTTGTTCTTTCACTAAACTTGTGAAATCCAATTCTGTTTTTGTGTTTTCCTTCATTTTAAACTGTTTTACTCTCGTATAACATGCTGTAAACTGTTCATAACACCAGGTAATGAAAGTCCCCAGTGTTCCAGATAAATGGGTCGAAGTATTTTTTTTTTTTTTAATCCAGGCAACAATTTGTGGCTCATGTGTTAAAGATGGAGCCCAGAGCTTTTTTTTTTTTTTTTTTTTTTTGCCATTTAAAGTCTCATTACTTCCTTGATTAGTGATAACCCCAGCTGTGAAGACTCAAACCTGCTTCTTGCAGTTCTTTTTTTAGATTATTAGATTAGTTTTGGTACAGCAAAAAAAGTCTGAACCCTCACATTGCTGCTTCTAGAGGAAAACCTGATGCACCACACCTCTGCAGTCTTCGAAAATCAGTATCTAAAACCTGTAAAACAAGTTGTTCCTACTTGTACCTTACTTTTTATTTACCCATCCTAAAACAAACTTTCTACTATACGTATGACAGATGTGAAATATATGGAAGCTCCTTTGTCAGTGTCCATCTTGAAGAGAACAGAAAACGAGAGCTGCAGTTTGGATAAAGGCGTCCTTTAAGAAGCTGTGCAACTCCAAATTTCTGCTATTACCTTGGTATGCTAAACAGAAAGCAAAGCTCTTAAAGTGTTTTTTATTTAAATTTAAAGCCATAATGAACAAAAATTGTGTCTTTGCTTGATGTACAGCTCCAAAAAAACCTTTTTCAGCAAAACCTCACAGTGGCATTACTGGGAGTTATACCTGTAGGTTTGGATAGAAGAGCAGAAAAATATGTCTTGAATATACTGTTTACTACAGCCTCAGAGTGTATAACCATCAGATGATTCAAACCAGAACCTCCCTCATACAACACATGGGTTGTTTATTTAATGGAGCAGATCAGATTCTCACCAAGGCTTCAGAAAGCCACCTTTGATAAAAAGATGGGAACCTATGCTGCCGCTATTACTAAAATAATAATACCAATTGGTGATACAAAACCCTCAAAATACTGTCATCTTTGCACCTGCAACTTACATTCTGGGGTGGACATTATCTTTTCATTCATTGTCTGTTATTATTTTCTTTAATTTTCATCTTAAATCACCTTTGGGTGTTGGTAAAAATATACAGCTGGAAAAAAGGGGAAAAGAAACCCTTTGAATTGAATTGAAATGTACACATTTTATTGTACTGAAAAAAAAAAAAAATTAATAACTAAGTTTAAAAAAATCCCTGTCTTCTCTCAGTGGTGTTTCTAAAAATTATTTTTTCTGCTTCTTTTTGAAATACTTCATTTTAGCTGCTGTCTCTTTAAGACTCCCTGCTCCACAAACCCCCATCCCTCTGATTGGTCAGCCCTCTGTAGGCCATCTAGGGCAAAGCTATGGGCGGACCTTGGTGTTTGAGGCCCTATCCCCCATGGCAACATGCTATAAAACAGATCTTTATGTGATGACCTCATCATTTCAGCATCTCATGATGATCTTGTGCTTTTTTAGAACCATATTGAGCAGTTAACAAATGAATTCAGGGATTTCTACAACCAGGTGAGGTTCAATAACCTGAATATGTTTATTATGAACATCCAGTGTTATCACTGTTCATCCATGTTTTACATATGGAAAGCAGAAAACACACCCTTTAAGCTGTCAGCTCAGACAGGCTCATCCTCTCCAAACTTGACGTCCTCTTTTCACCTGCAGTCCCAAAAACCTCAATCTAAGTTCTTCATCAGCACTCCATTTGAGAATAAATGTTCGTAGATGGCAGGCAAACATTTTACCAAGTGAAACACTTTTTTAACAAAAGGCTTCAGTCGATACAAACAATTTCACACGTTTTGGTCAATAATAAACCGATACAGACGCCTTGTCCTCTCAGCATTCCTGCGACATCATTTGAATTCAGCCAAATCCCCTGGGTGGGGAGCCGCACAATGAAAGTTGAAAGCGGCAACAGATGTTGGAGATGAAGCTGGCAGATAATGACTGGTTTTCCACAGCTTGATTGCAGCCATTCACGTTCAGACTGCCGAGGTCAAAACTTGGTCCTTGCTCTTAACAAAAGCTGCAGCTAAGTGGAATGTTTGATTTGAATGCTCTGCACGGATGCGGGCTGGGGGCTGGTTTGGATAAAGAAAGTATATTATTGTCCCAAGCTCACTGAGAGAATTTCATTGTTGAACAACCAGAATCACCCTTTTTGGCTCAAAATCTCTTTTGCATATAAAAACACGTAAAGTGCTCTAAACAAAGCGTCTGATCCTCATCATAGGTTCCCTGATCCATGTTGTGCAACGACAGAGTGAGAAACCATCTGACAGCAGCATGACAGGTATTATTTAAGAAAGGAGTGGCTGAGGAGCTGTCACTTTGAAGAGACATCATGCTGCAGGATGTGACTGTTAGGCCACTTGATGAGAAAAAATATCACTCATTCCTGCAGACAAAGACATGTTGATTCTCACAAGTAGGATATGTTTAAAGATGGGGGGTTAACAGGTGTCGCCACAGAGTACAAGGAACCTGTCAGGTAGAAGGTGCAAAAGAAAGAAAAATAATATTAATGCACAAAGTTCACTTATAGGGACGACAGATGATGAAAATATCTGTAAGCAGACACTTTTATATACAAAGAACAGCCACAGACTCCTGCCTGACGGTGGAGTTTGCAAAGACAGCTTATCAGTAGAGGACTGTGAAACATGCACTACAGCTCTGTTCAGTCAAATTTTAGATTTAAATTATTTTCTTTTTGTTTTGTTTTGTTTAAGTCTAGTGTTTTTTTTTATCAGTTTCATTTTTCTTAAAGCTGTAGAATGTTGCTGGAGTGTGGGCTCACATAATCCTCAGTTCCCTGCTCGGGGCACCCCAGTCTGAAAAGTATGGGCACGCCCCTGCTTGTCACCGGGTGCCTTGTTGTAGCCTATGTTATGTTGCTCTGCTTCTCAATGGATGGATTTATGCTAAACAGAGGGTTCAGCTCTTGGAATAAAGGGAGTTACAGTGAAAGCTAGGACTCACCTTCCCTCCAGGTGAAAATCAAACAACTTCTCAAGCGTTTATGGCCGCAGTGCGCTGATCTCCCTCT
Organism: Halichoeres trimaculatus; assembly: GCF_033239565.1. NCBI lineage: Eukaryota > Metazoa > Chordata > Actinopteri > Labriformes > Labridae > Halichoeres > Halichoeres trimaculatus. Next base: position 27,572,775 of record NW_027437196.1, on the reverse strand, counting down.
GATTGATCCCTGAATGTTTCAGTCAAAGACCTTAAGAAAATTGGCAGCACAGAGTGAACAACAAACCATAATGTTTTCATCTGTAGCTGACAAACACTAAACAGTGACTGTATTTTCTGGTTAGAACCCCCCATGTCTCACAGCACTGGGCTATTAGAAACACTAAATATATTAAAACTGGTAAACTACAATTCAAACTGAGTTTACAAAGTTACTTCTTGTCACATTACAAACAACAGTTCTATGTAACTTTAATTAGCAGATAATCAATTACCTTCTTGCTTTGCATTCAAGGAAAAGTTGTCTTGAACAAAGAAAAGTAGTGTTGAGATCTGCCCTGCATGACGTCATGAATCTGAAAAAAAAAAAAGTAACTCCTCCAGGCCCGCCCCTTGTACTGCCCCTTCTGTCAGTAAAATAAACATGGCGAAGGTACCAGCAAAGCGCGGCGGTTGCTCTGTTATTGGCTGCACAAAAGAGCACAGAAGCCTTTTTTAACTCCATCATCTGAGGTTTTGAAGACGCAGTGGATTAATTTTATTTCTGATGAAGATGCACCCACAACAATTCCTAAAATGTTGTATGTGTGTGTTCATCATTTCACTTTGGACTGCTTTCTCAACGAGGGCCAGTACAAAGCAGGATTCACCAAGAACCTGAAGCTGAAGCATGGATCTGTACCAACTGTCTGTGACCTAGCTACATACATGAGAGCTGTAAGTTTTACTAATTTATTTTGCCTTACTTAATGCTCTACCTAGCATGATAGCCTGATGAATGTGGTTTTAGCATGGCAGCTAACGTAAGTTACAGTTTGTAACTTAGTTTCCTTACACTACATATATAATATCAGGGGACATTAAAGAGAAGATATATGGACATATATTTCACGTGAAGCTGGCTGTATATACATAATGTTATCTTTTGTTTGGACAGATGTGATTACTTGTCGCAGTAGCCCTTGGCGGGAGCTAATGTTGTGCTACAGGGTAGCGAACGCATTCTCAGCTGTTATTATGGACGCTAAGACCACAGTCACTACTAGTGTGTGTGTTACTGCTGCAGTTTAGTTTGCTTGATAGATGTCCCTCATGGTACTGTCTCGAAAAACTAACAGTCCAGTCTGCACGCAGTTCTTTCTGCTCGGTATGGTCATATAACGCTGGTTAGCATCAAGCTGTTAACGTAAGCGTTATTTACCTGATGGTACTGCAGCAGCAAATCAAGACACATAATACTTGTTACTAACCACTCAGAAACATCCTGCTGCAGCCGTAGAGTTTGGATTTCTTCAGGCGCCTCTCTTTTTTGCATTTGCAAAAAAATGCAATGCTTTTAAATAACATATTGTGGTTAAACACCCATTTTTGCTGCTTTATTAAAGTAGCAGTCTTGTAAGTTTCAAGCATCCAGAACAGAAATCTAAGCCTATGCTGCTTTGGCTTCGAGCTGACTGTTTTAAACAGCTCCAACACAAACACTTCTGTCTGTTTTTGTGTTGATTCATTGAGTTTATACCCTATTTATTAACATATCATCAAAACCAGCACAGGCTGAATCTTCTCTAACAGGATGACTGTATCGTCACACATGACAATGACAGACTGTCACATTCTATGTTGTCATTTTTGCTAAACGACCTTCGACTCCTTCTTACTGCCCTCTAATGTTCTGGAGGTGTAGTGCAGTTCTCAGGGCTGCAGGAACTATTTGGTGGAACTTCTAATTAAAAGCCTGTTCATTAAAGCTGTCAAAGACATCGCCCCGTAACAAACCTTACATATAGCCTCAAATAGATACATCATTGTTTCTGCAGAACACCTTAAGCTCCTTAACCTTAACCAGATATTATTTAAAGTTATAACGCCACAAACTCATTGACAGTTGTCATACTTTAAAGAAAGGCTCTCACTGCAGGACCAGATCTTTGTAAATGAGAAGCTGTCAGGTTATTCTGACCCTCTCCTGCCTCCTGCTCCTCATCCTTGACATTTGATCAGGCGCAGAGAATCGATATCCAGGTTGATCAGTGTCTTGTAATTATACAGAGGGAACAGACTGATAAGGAGCCAGGCTGCTGCTCCCTCACTATCTGACTGGATGCTAAACAAGACACACACACACACACACACACACACACACACACACACACACACACACACACACACACACACACACACACTGACCTGCTTTAACCCTATAAAAACAGTCGAAGTCTACACTACAGCGCACCCAGTGGATGAAACAGGAAACAGCGTGTTAGACTGAGCTAAGGTTACATTTCAGTGAGAGAAAGATCTGTCACAGGAGTGAGCAGCCTCAACTTTGACAAGTTTCCTGATTGTGATAAAAGTATAAGCTTAAAGTTGTGCCACTAGAATTAAACTGAATTAGAGTGATCACATTGAATTTGAAATGCAGGATCTGAAGTCAAATCTAATATTTTAAAGTTGAATTTATTGCTTTGAAATTTCATTTCGGGCTGCATGGTGGTGCAACGGTGAGCGCTACAGCCTTACAGCAAGAAGGTCACCGGTTCGATTCCCAGCTTGGCCAGTGGGCCTTTCTGTGTGGAGTTTGCATGTTCTCCCCGTGCATGCATGGGTTCTCTCCGGGTTCTCCAGCTTCCTCCCACAGTCCAAAAACATGCTCAACAGGTCAATTGAACACTCTAAATTGTCTATAGGTGTGTGTGCATGAATGGTTGTCGGTCAGGGTGTACCCCGCCTCTCGCCCAATGACAGCTGGGATAGGCTCCAGCCACCCGCGACCCTGAACAGGATAAGTGGTTCAAAAAATGAATGAATGAATGAAAATTTCATTTCAAGATGCAATTAGGAGGATCTTTTAAATTGGACTCCCTCGCCACCTTCTGGCCCGGAGTTTCACGCACACTGTCGTAACTTACTTTTAGCAAGGCGTGTGTTTGTTTTGTAATTAAATGGAGATCAGATTGAAGCAGATTCTGTTGTTCAAGACTGGATAACGGTACATTTACGTGGTAATGCGGTGTAAAGATGACAAAATGCAAACGTTGTAGTAGCTGGCTATGCGTAGTGCTATCGGCAGCCCGGTGCACTAACGTATTTGTAGGCTAACATGAAAACAAGTGAACGCTGTTAGTTTGTAAGTAGTTTAGTAGCTGTGGATTACAATCAGATATATATCAAGAAGTTAGACTTTTTTAAGCTCATTGAGAAACTCCACACAGCCTCTTTAACCTGCTTTAAAATTCAGCTTGGTATTTCTCTCTAATTAAAAAAAAAATCTAAATGCAGCTTTACATTTCTAAAAACAACCAACTTCAGTAATCGTTCATTCTTCAACATGGATTACGTCCACACAGACAGCCACCATGAACTGAAATTTTATTGTTAAACTGAACCCAGTAGTGTAACATCATGATGCAAATATTGTTTTTTTGTTTTTTCTTGTGCCCCCACCCTACATACAAGCCCACACACACTTACACAACCCGGGACCCTCACACGCACTGAAATAGAAATAGAAAATACTTTATTTATCCCCGAGGGGAAATTCAGGAGTCACCGCAGCATTTAAGAAAACAAAAGTAAGAAAGAGTATAGAAAGTGCAAAAAGGTCCGTAAGAAATTAGATGATGACATCCCGTCACCACTCGTCCACCACTCTCCAGCCCAGCCAGTCTCCACCTCCACAGGGTCCAGGACTGAGCCTCCCCAGCAGTCTGTTCAGTCTCTGTCTCCTGGATCCTGTCTGCTCACAGCAGGCTAAGCTCCTCCAATGTGGCGATGGCGTCCGATGTCAGCTCCATCAGCCACGTCCGTGAACAGCACGATGCCGCTGGGTTAGCACGGCTAGCTCGTCCATCCCCCGGGGCTAGATCCCACGTTCCCAACAACGATGGATGGAAGGACAGGTCCACGTCGTCACCTCCCAGCTCACACCTGAGAACCAGCACGTTGTCCTCACCTCCTCCTCCTCAGCTCGAGGGAAATCATCAAGCCCTACACTAGTTAGCATTGACATGCTACAGGCTGCTAACAGCTAATTTCACATGTAAACAATGCAGCCATGGTTACATGTATGATCTCCAGACAAACACAGGGGAAAAAATATCGCCGAAGCCACAAAAAGTTTGGTGTCCATGACCAACAAATGAGCCATACAAAGTGATGATCCACTCCAAATACAAAGATGACGAAAAAGAGACGAAAAAAATTACAAGAAACGGACAGAGACGAGAGAGCTGCTGCAACAGGCAGCTACTCAGGCAGCGCCTAGCAACGGAAATGCACTGAAAGAACTGCTATTACCACCATGCAGACTAAAGCCTAGTTTATGCTTGATGCAGTCACGTGGTCGCATGGTTCGCGCCCCACGAATGACGTCAACGCGCACCTTGCGACAGTTGGGCGCTGGCGCTTGCGCTTCGCGTGGTCGTGCACCTCCAAGATTTTCAAACATGTCGCAAGAGCCACGAGTGGCGCTTCTAGAATTTCAAAATGAACAAAATAGAGGGTAGACTTGCTGAGCTGGTACGCTCATATGAGCATTTATATAATCCATCATTAAGCAGTCATAAAGACCATCAAATGGCACGGAACTCGTGGAGGGAAATCCCCATCCAGATGGCTCACTGCACACAACAGGCAGACAGACCACATTCTTCTCCGGCGCTGCTTTTGTCTGCTCAACAACAGTAAACATAATAATTCCTCCTCCTCCATTCGTAGCTTTCGTGCCGCCATTGTTTTGGTCCCTATGTTTGGTCCACTTGATTTCACCTCTTCGTCTTTTGGTTGCTTTTACTGCTTTCTGTAACATTTTTTTCTCTACCGCTCCCTGTCTTTGCGGTGAATATTACAATGGAGAATGCGCCAAGCATAAATGCCACTGTGCTCTATTGAGGTGCGCGCACCAAACGCGAACGGAGCCAGGTGAAAGTATAACTAGCCCTTTACGTTACACACACTCATCCTGCAAACCAGTCTTTCAGCACCATGGACAGCAACCTGAGCTCCATAACAACACTTTTCTAACAGCCTGCCCTGACCTGCGCTCAAACTACCACATTCTGATGATGGCGCGATGGCTCCTGCGCAGTATGTCTGTAAGTAGAACCATCAAGAAAACACAGCTCATTAAAAGCCTTACAAAAAACATGTGCACAACCAGTGCATGTTAAAACAGACAAGGTTAAAATCCTTGTGTTCACTACCCTTCTAATAAATATGAAAAGTTATATAAGAGAATACTTTGATGGATGATGTCTGGTCAGAATAGTTTGATACCTGCTGTGGTAGTGGTGTGTAGTGTCAGAGACACACCCGTTTCCTTGCTTTTTGTCTCTGGGAAATGGTCCAGTAGGCCTACACAAACTAATTGGTTTAATGTGGTTTTTGTCTTAGGGTCAAGAGGCAGAGTAACGTTGTGGAGTCTTCGATCCATGGGCAGAATAATCCCTGCAACAAGTCCACTTGTGGGCACAGCTGAGTCTGCTGACCCCAACCTCTGAGTCCCTTTCTGTTTGCCTGAAGACGCAAGGCGCAGGACGCAGGGGTAAGGCTCATGCCGCTTCATTCATGAAGCTAGCTACCACTAGCCTCCAACGGGATGTTGGCTTTTGTCTGGTCATTTTAGCATTTTAGCCTACTTTTATCTTTCCTTCCTCTTTGCAGCCACTTTTTTGTTTGGGCTTGCAACTTTTTCTCGTCTACTTTTAACCACCTGCTTTTTTTCTTGCTGGAGAGAGAAACAGTAAACACCATGGCAGCTCATTGTGGCTGACAGGTACCAAGGTGACTGAACACAATATAATTTCCTCCTCTCATACCAGCGGCTCAGCGTTACCTTATCAAGCAACCCTGTTACCTGTGGTAACTCTGGACGGCTGCTCTCAGGGGCCCCTGACAGCATCTGGGCCCCAGTGCAGCTGCAGCGATTGCACCGTTAATATTTACGCCACTGACTGAAGCTGATTTTTTCATTTTGTAAAGCAAATGATTTTAATTCAAAAACATAAAACAGATCATGCTTTTCAAATTCAACATAGTTGTGCTGATGGCACAAATCTCAGTCATATAAAATGGTATAAGGGCCAAAAATGACAAAGATAATTGTTTTCACAGTGATGATCTTGAACAGAAGATCAAGTCTTAGATAAGAAAGATTGATAGAAAGTTTAACCAATAATAGAGAAAGTGAAACCGCACACCCACCCACACACACACCCACACACACACAAAGTTAAGTAGGCCAACTATCAGAGGCATGATCCATTTACTTTTATCTGGCGGTGATTGAGTGCAGCATTTGTTCCTGGCCTGGCTCCTTTCATACTGCCTCATTGGTGACACATAAACCTGGCACGCTCCTTAATGGGATCTCATCCATAATGTTGAATGAAGAGGGCAATCATTTCATGTGAGGAGATTAAAAATATCATCTCTAACAAGAGCCCCTGCTGTCCACGTCCACTCCCTGTAGGCTACTCATCTTTAAAGATGAGAGGGGCCTCCAGATGTGGATGTTACCTTTGGGTCTGGATCTCTGACGGTAACACAGCCTACACAGTTTAAGGAGAAGAAAAACTTACAGCTTCCATCTTATTGTAGTTCAATTATTTTACCTCATTTACAACATGTTTTCACTTATGTTTCTCTGTATCAGTACAAACATGAATGGTTTGTCCTACTTTAAATGACGGAGAGTGGAGAACATGTAAAGCTGCTAGCATAAACAAACAGTGTAATTTCATTATGTTATCATTTACCTCATGCAGTTCTCATTACCAATTACCACCTAATGGACGTATGAAACACCTGATGTATGCAAACGACTCAAATGGTAATTTTCAGCGAACATACTGTGACCTCATGAACTTTTGATCAACAAGCCTTACCATACCCAGGAGATTTTGTAAATAGAAATGCTTTATGATTGACACATTTGTTAACCTGCAAATTTTAAGGGACTGTGAGGAGTTTCAAAGTGAGCCCCTGAACGGCTCTTTATTCAATATTATTTGTCACGGCTGGAGGTTTCAGTTTCAGGTCACGGTTCTATGAGGAACCGTGACCTGAAACTGAAACCTCCGGCAGACTGAAACCTCCAGGTTGAAGGCCTCTCTGAAACAAGCCTGTGAGAATGTGGAGAAACAACAGGCCCTGTGGCAGCAGGAGAAGGCCTCTCTTCTGGAGTCTATCAGCAGCAGCCACCAGACTCCAGTGAGGGAGGACCAAGAGACACCATGGTCTCCATGGTCAGATACCTGAGCTAGCCAAAGTATCTGAAGCAGCCCAGGTCACCCAGGGAGCCCAGGCAGCTCCAAAAAAATCAAAGACCAGAAGGTTCCTGGGACTTTTTCAAAGAAAAAGAAGAACCTCCAGTGATGGTCAGTGAGGACCTGACCCAGGACCATTCAGCACCTCAGCCCTCCTCTATGTGTGCATTAACCTGAAACCCCTTTGCCCCCCCTTTAACTGGCCCCCATGTCTGTTTATATGTGAACATTTGATAAGGTAAAGACAGCATTGCAACTATTCCCAAATACCTTTGTTGTCTAAATGTTTAAATGTTTTGAAATGTGTGTCTTGCAAATGATAAAAAAACAAAACAAAAAACAAAAACAATAATTCTCTTTTAAAAATCTTTTTTTTTTTTTTTTTTTTTTACATTTCATAGCTTAAAATGACAATTGGCGTTGAAAAATATTTGATTCTTTGATTGTTTTATTGTATTTTCTATTTTTCCTCATCTTGAAGTGATTGTTTTGTATGAAGATGTGTGTGTTGTGGTTGAGGATGCTTAAAGAAAGTTTTGTTCAGCTCGATCTGACTCTTAATCAGAATTCAAACACTGAAGAAGGATCTCTTGTCTTCTGAAATAATGTATGAAGATAATGAACATAGTTTTTTCCTAAACCAGGTTCATTATGGAAATAACTAACTGATAGTTTGGTTGTAATATGTAGGAAATATTAAAAAGTTCTTTTGAAGAGCAGCTAAAAGTGATGGATGGTGGACAGGGTAAAACAATCCCTGTCTGCTCAAACTAAATTAATTTGGGGAAATTCAGCTTTTTTCAGAGAACCAGTTCTTTTGGCTCATCCCCCCTGAACGGCTCTCTATTCATTATTATTTTTAGCCTGATGTTTTTGAGTTACTGAGTCATTTACTCAGTGAATGCACAGAAAACTATATGTGCCACATGGTTACCGCATTTTCACGGCTATTTATTCCACTCAAAACACATATAGGTTACATATGGGCACAAATGATAACAATAATTAAAAAAAAATAAAATAAAACATATATAAACTAGATAAATGTCAAAAATACATTATCCCTTTCAATAATTTAGATTTTTTTCACGTTAACAGCAACAAGAAATAGCAAGTAAGACACTGAACGTTTAGCTTATCTTCTTTAGTCTTCATATCAGTATTAGGAGACAAACTTAGCATAGGTTAATTTCTTGCCGTGGTGTCACTCAGACTTTTGGAGCAGAGCAGCAGACCTTTAGCCCAGGTGAGGAAGCGTCTCTCCCTGCACAGTTAGAGAGCTGCTTCCTCACCTGAGCTGGAAGGCTGGAGGTGAGCGAATGACTCGTATGAGTTGTGAGTGGAGCTGCACTACGTCCTGTGAGCTAGTGTTAGAGATTTGTTGCTCTGAGAGGGAGGGGGTGAGTCACTTTGTTTACATGCAAGCAGCAGCCCGACTAAGATCGTAGCTTGATCGTTTCATCACAGCAGTGAGTCCAGTCCTGTCTGCGTTTACATGCAGAAAAGAGAATCAGACAGATGTATCAAATAGATGCAGGTGTAGCTCTTTCTGTTTGTATGTGTGTATGTGTCATGGTGTTAGTTTCCAATTTCTAATGTACATTAGCATCAAGCTAGCGTTAAGTGCTCTATAGCATTTTGGTAGTTTAAGAGCTATATCACATGTTGAATGTATGAAATAGGAATCTCTTGTAAGAGAGTTTTGTATTAAGCCATTATTAAGCCATTACAATGTTAGCAAATTATCACCAAAGCTCAGAAGAAACAAAAGCAGGTACATTTTAAAGCCTTGATACGACTTGCTACATGGTGTTGTACTCCATACCTTGACATAAATCATTGACAGACACTTTAAGCAACTCCAGCAAACACCTTTTTTATTCAAACTTTGCCACCATAGCACCGTCTACTGTCACTTTCTACTCCTTTCAGTAAATGGAAATGCCGAGGCCACCTCGCGGTAATGTAGAGCAATTTGTGCATGAACTGTAATACACTGTTAATAAATCAAAAACACACACTTTTCACCTCCTTTCCCAAATCAGCTGATGGAAAGATACCAGATTTATGATCAGTTTCTGTACGATCCTCTGTGCCTGTTTTCAGCTCGTCTTTTCTCTCATTAAACTCTGTCGTGTTTGTGAAATTTCATGTAAAGTCTGAGCAACTGCAGCGTCCAATCAGAGAGTGATTTTCCATTGTTCAGTGAAAAGACTTCCGCAAAGCCGGCTCTCGTGTCTCCTCGATCATTGCTCCTCCAATCAGTCTCCTCCATCCTCTCTTCTCTCTCCTCTGAGCGCAATTATCGCTTTGGGTCAGTCTTCAAAATGGCGACTGGGAAAGTACTTCTGGTGCACGAAGTTAACGCATTGAGACGCACCCTAAGACTTCATCTCCAGCCTCCATCTTGGACAGCCTAACAGCTCCTGGTGTCACGGTAACGGTTAAGCGCACATAGAGAAGAGAAGGTCACAGATATGAGGAGCTGTAGGAACAATATTTAAACCTCCTAATATGAAAACAGTTATCAAAGTTATATGTAAAAAGTTATTTCTGGAAATAGTGTAAGCAAACATCATTCTAAATAAATGCAACGTATTGTCAGTTGTGACTTATATCTGTTGTTTTCCTCTTCATGACACATTTTTTGACCGATACAACTTTAAAAAATGCGTAATCACGCTACGGAGTAACCTTTAGTCCAAAAATTATAGTACTTAGTTCATTACTGAAAAATTACTGTTGTTAATACATATTTAGGCAGACAGTGTTTTAAGCGGCTAAGAAAATGAATGAATGGACCTAACCCACTGTGATCAGAGCTGAATACCTGATAATGACCTGTGGTGTTGAACATTTATGTGGTCTTGGTTTGAGCCTGAACAGAGATCATTCACACTAAAAAAAAAGGTTTTTAATCTATTTCAAGTAAACTTTAGCATGATATTGTCGGCTTTAATCATATTAAACATAATTATCCAATAATAAAATTGTGGCTAGTGAAAATTCTGAGTAGCCAGTAACTCTGGGAAAACACTAGCCACAGTGGCCGGTGAGCAAAAAAGTCAATGTCAAGCCCTGTTGACAACACCCGTTTTGTAAAAACTGATTCACTCTGATGAGTGAGTTTTTTAAACTTTAGTCACTAAAAAGAATCACATCTCTCACTGGGATGGAAGCAATGTGAGATCTGCCATTTGTCTGGCTGGTTAAAGTTTTTCAGAGCAGATTGACTGAGGCAGGTGAAAAGTGAACAGCAAAAACAGGCCGAGAGAGCAAGTGTACAAATAATATGAAGCTCTGCTTTAGCTGAATCAAGTTCAAGACAACTATCAGACATTTGTGAGGGTATGGTTCTTGGCTTGTATTTTGAGTTCACAGTTTGGATTTTTTTTGTGTATCATGAGTTTTTTGTGGTTATTTGGCTTTCTTGTGTTTTCTGTTAATCTCAGTTGATCGTGTGTTTTTTTCCCTTGTCTTTTATGTTCACTTTGTAGCTCCCTGTTTGGTTTAGTTCTCCCTTCTGGCCTTGTGTTCCCCTCCAGTCTGATTGCCCCTATGTTTTTCACCTTGTTTTACACCTGTGTTTGATTGCTCCTTTGTCTACTTAGTCTCTGTGTTTCTTGAGTTCTTCGTTAGTGCATTGTATCCTGTATGCTGTCGTGCTTTGTATCGTGTTCCATGCCTCTCGGCTTTCTTGAGAGTTCTGTAGGGCTTTTGGTTTTGTTTGTGGTTAGAGTTTTTTTGGTCTTGAGTTTCTGCCTTGTTGAGTCTAGTTTAAATAAAAACTTTTTCTGGTAAGTCATTTGGATCTTCCACCCTTGATTTCTGGCTCTGCGGGATCTGACAACATCCAGTTTCTCTAGAAATCGTTGCAGCTGTCAGGATTGATTGGGAGATTTGACTGACGACAACTAATTGATCATTTGTTTTGGGGGCATGGAGGGAAAAGAGACTTGGACCTAGAACTGACCCCTGAGGCACCCTGTGACTGTTTAACATCAGATTACTGAGATCAGTGGTTTGACTGATTCAATGATTTCATTTTCCTTCATATATTTGACAGAAATCAAGTTGTATTTACAACTTAAGCCCAGTCATGAAAGAATAATCAATCCACATCCAGGATTATGATGCTGTTTCCACAAGTTTACAGCTTTGTTTGAGATATGGTCTCACTTACACGTTTGTGCTTTTCTCAGGTGAGAAGAACTGGTTACCCATTTCTGCCACTGGTCGAAGAGCCACGTCAAGTATCTGTATTCCACCGTCAGCTGAGGAAGTCATTTCACAATGTGTGTGAAAAAAAAAACTGAATCATAGGGCATTGATTAGGAAACCACCTGAAAGGCAAAATCACACTCTGACAACATGTTTTACACAGGCAGACCTGAATAAAACACAGCCTTTCTTTTTACTTTCTTTAGGAAGCTAGTTCCCATCACTGGTGGAGACTTAATTTGATGCTTAATGTGATTCCTACAGCTGCAGGACTTATTAAAGAGACCTGAAAGAGAAGAAAGAAGGAAAAAACAGAAGGTGGAAAAAAAAGGAGCTGAGAAAGAAAATTATAACTGGAGCGCTGTTCTAATTTGTGCACCTGATTAAAGTCAAAGTAAGATTAAAAGAAGGGGGTAATATTATTGAAATGTGGCTGTGACAGAAATGAAGATTAGTCACTTACAAAGAAAACTTTCCCGCTCTTATTCTGCTGTTGAAGCTGGCCTTGACCCCGGCTCCTGCTCTGAATTGAAGTTTAAAAATACAATTTAAACCGTTCAACAGTTTCTAGACAAGATTCGCCCCTGAGTGTTTTTATGCCTTTCTCACCCCAAGTCTTTCTGTCGTTCTTTCACAGAATCAGGCACACTCACAAAAGGAGCTTTTGAAGGGGAAGGGCAGTGTGTCAGTGTGTTCTTTCAGACTGTTTGGCTCTGAAGCATAAAGGCCAAATAAAATCTAAACACAAAGTTCTTATGCACTTTATTCCTGCAGCAATTCAGCGAGGAAATGAGTTTTATAATTTAACTTTTATCCAACACTTCTTCTATTACTTCTCTTCTTATGAGTACTTAAATGGAGGAGTCATTAAAGCTGTTTGTCAGATTACAGTGCAGAGAAGAAAAACTCAATGGTGGCAGAATATTATTTATTTATTTATTTTTCAATAAACATTTCTCAGGCTGTGGACTTTGGTGTGAGAACTTAAATGATCTCCTATGGCTGTTGTATTAAAACATCTCCAGATCACAGCTGATTGTTGGGTCTTGGCCTTTTAACATTAGCAATATCATTCAAACTACGCTGGCCGGTAGGTGTCAGCTGATTTGCAGAAGCAACAACATCAGGGTTCCCGCGGATCCTTGAAAAGTCTCAAAAGGCATTGAATTCATAATTCTAAAAATAAGGCCTGAATTGGCATTAAAAAGTCTTAAATCCAAATTTCAAAGGTCTTAAAAATTTGAACACATTGGTAAGATTTATGTTAGTTTGAAGTAAAAAAAAATATTAACTAATGTTTATCTATTTTTCTAAATAATTTCCTGATTTACTCTTGTGGCAACATTGCATATTCACAATAGCTGAACTAACAAACGGTGATCTGGTTGCACCAGAAGCTTTTAAAACAGACGCATGTCTTGGTTCTACCTAGGGTGCCTGGAGAGAGAAAAAAAATGAGGAAAAATTGGCAAAAAAAAAATCCAAAAGTGGCTTAGGAAAATTGATTATGGCAGCAAAATTGAGAATTAAATTTGAAATTAAATTTCAAAAACCATGTAAAATTTCAAAAATGGTTGTGACAGTGGCCAAAAAAGATGAATGGGGGCAAAATAGGCATAAAGTTGTAAAAATGGGGTTAAAAAAGGTAAAAAAGTAATATTGTATTTAAAATAAACATTGGGTCAAAATTGCCTCTAACCCAGGTAATTCATGTGGTGTTTTTGTTTGTTTGTTTGTTGTTTCAATTGTGGTTCGTTGTTGACTTGTTTTTAAATTTGATTTCCAACGTCATTAAAAAAGTCTTAAAAAGTCTTAAATTTAATTTGCCTTGAGCTGTAGGACCCCTGAACATGAATGGGAACGCAACAACAAAAATGAAAAAGTGACAACACAACGAAAGTTAAGAAGTTGGTTATCCTAACAGACACAGAAAAGCTGTGAAGGTAAGTCAAAGACTGTTTTCTTTATTTTACCTTCAGATATAATAAATAAAGCTCTAATGCTAACATTTTTAATTCATAAAGCTAAATAGAACATGATGTATATTGTCAAGTAAATAGATATAAGTACTTTGAAGGCTACTTCAAGTTGAAGCACCTACAAAGCTTCATTTATCATAAGTGATGTTACAATAGAAAATCATTTACTTACTTTGGCAACTTCTATGTCCGTTAGTTTAGATGACCTCTTTTAACTTTTGTTGTGGCTGTACTTCCATTATGTTGTGGCTTTTGCATTCATGTTGTGGGCTTTTGTAAATCATCTGACAACCCCCGGCCACCATATCAAACCCCCTCTGAAATACTTGAATTTGAAGATATATACAAACTGAGAAAGACTTTGAAGAATGGTTAAAGATAGAGGTTTTAGATTAGGTGTTAAGTTTGATTTAAGATTCATACGCTGTAGAGAAAATTATCTCACAAGCTGCAAACTTTGGTCTGGACCACACATATATGGATATTTTATATATTTTTTGCCTTCGTTTAAAAAAAAAAAAAACTCTGTCCAAACTACAGAAATATCTCTGTCCATACGAAGAGGCAAAACTGAAAACGATCACCTCTGAAGCCTGCAGTGTCATGCCGGGCCAATAAGTGGCAGGTTTGCAAAATGTGAAAACCATAGAAGAAGAATGGTATGAGCATGCACAGTCAAAAATAGAAAGAAGAAGCTGTCAATAGAGCAAAGAGATGGCGAAAAAAAAATTACAGAAACATTACATTCATTTGTAGAGCTGTAATGAGGGCAAAAAGTGCAAAGAACACAGAAATGGCACGGTAAATGTTGGCCATCGTTCTTGTTGTTAGCAACCGTTGACTTGTTGCTAGGTGCTTGATGTCATTGCATCAACACCAGCTCTGTTTAACACTGCTTCACTGATCCACTCAACCGAATATTTCTTTATTTCTTCACTTTTTATTTGTTTTTGTCTTTTTTTAAAACTCTGTTTATGTTGGTGGAATTGCCATGTTCATGTAGTTGAGAGGCCCAATTGGACAGATATTGTGTCCATGTTCCTGTGGTCCAGGCCTTAATTAATACTGATTGGTCACTTTCCATTTGCACTTGTGCTTCTTTCTTTATATGCTATAAAAGGAGTAATCCTCATCTGATCTTCACAAGATCTCAACCAGATCTTCTCAAATGATGAAATCATCACATAAAGGTGTCCTAACTGTTTCATGACACATTGGAGCGGGTGGGCCTCAAACACTAAGGTCTGCCCATACCTCCACCTAATCAGAGTAAAGTTGGTCTGTGAAGCAGAGAGCCTTAAAGGGATAGTTCAGTTTTTTTGAAGTGGGGTTGTATGAGCTCTATGTGACCACTAAGGACATTAGATACAGTAGAAAGTTGTCTCCTCTCCCTCAGTAAGACACAAACTTTAATCGATGGTGACGAGGAAATAGACGCTAACAGGGAGAGACCGTACCAGATTCAAAGGCTATTTTCTCTGCCTACAAGAACTAAAATCAAAAAGTAATACCACAGTTTAAGAGTACGCTACATAAAATATTTTTTAAGTGCATTAAGTCTTTAGAAATATAAACATTTATCTGGACCTAACTAACTGGTCATGTATCCTTTAGCGCAGCGCTGGTGCGCTCCGTCCCCCCTCCTCCTTCCAGCTGTAGGGAATGTAAACAAGCTATCTTTCAGGCGCTGGTTGTAGCCTCGTGTAAGTTTGATCAAGTATCGTAATTCTTTTGTTTGTACTCTAAGGATTGTGAGGCAGCGCAGGAATTTCAAAATGAGTGACTATGACAGCGACAATGAAGTTCCATTCACTTTGGAACCAAAAGGATACCTGTGTGAACTGGAGTACACAGAAGAAGAGCTGCTACAGATGGAGACTGAAAGGAATTCAGAGGAAACATCCACGGACACTGGACATCAAGATAGAGTCGGAAATACTCAGTGGTGTAAATGTCTGAGCTGTGACTCAATGCCCACGGATGCTGAGTGTTACTGCTGTCACGAGTGGAACTTGGTTACAGACACTCTTCAGGATTTATCTGAGGACACTGAGGACACTGAGAACACTCAAGCCGTCTGTATAACTCATCGCACAGATTTCCCTGCTCTTCTAAATTCTGGATTGTCCTGTAACAGCAACAACAACAACAACAGTCGTGGCAGCAGTAACACTCAGCATCTTGATGTCCAGTGTCCACAAATGTTTCCTCTGTATTCCTTTCAGTCGCCATCTGTAGCAGCTCTGTGTGCTCCGGTTCATGCAGGTATCCTTTTGGTTCCAAAGTGAATGAAACTTCATCATCGCTGTCATAGTCACTCATTTTGAATTTCCTACGCTGCCTCACAATCCTTAGAGTACAAACAAAAGAATTACGATACAGGGGTACCAGAGGGACAAAATAAAGCGTCAAAGGCATTACACCCCTTCCTTAAATTCATGTCATTTGCTTGATTTGACATAGAGGCACTTGAATTAAAGCCTTTCTATTGAGAGCATGGAAGAACTGAACTGTTTAAAATGCCAGATAAAGGAATTTAAAGCATTTCTTTAAAATGTGATTATCTGCAAGTGGAGCTCAAAATTCCATGCCTGCCAAACCTGTACCAAGAAGAGATGGTTCAAAAAGCTATGAAAACAACAACCTGCTTTTCTCCATGGCAAAAAAAAAAGAAAGAAGGAAAAATAATTGAGACAGTACATTGTTTTACTCAAAGTACGTCGCTGGAAATAAAAACTCTGGGAAATTTTTTATTTTTTGTTTTAACGTCAATAAGGTGACTGAAAACATCCCAAATCCTTGAGTATCATACTCATTATGTCTTATCTCTTGTGGGTCACAGGAGGCTTTGGTTACCTGCAACAGGTGTGCTGTGGGTACAAGGTCTCAATGGCTCCATAAATGTCTTTCACTTCATAGATGATTTAGTTTTTCTGGCTAATTCAGGGTCTAACATTTCTATTCTGAAATAGATATATAAAGTTAGACAGTTTGTCATCATGATCAACTCTTTCACCAAGGCTGAAGATACAGAGTGATGGAAGAGCTCGGTCAGGTACTTGGGGGCTGGGTGACTTGATTCTGATATACCAAAAATAACTCATAACTCAATATTTTTTTGAGGGTGTGATTAACTCCCATTTCCTGTTAGCATGGCTTCCAACAGCTCAAAAACACACACTAAGTTTCTAAATTTCATGATTAAATTATCAGTAGGGCTGGACGATTTTAAGAAAAGATTGAATTGCGATTTTTCTGGCAGATATTGTGATTTCAATTCGATTCACGATTTTCTTCAAATCAAGCTTTGGGATATTCACATGTAGGGCTGAACGATTTTAGGGAAAAGATCTCATTTTTCTGGCAGATATTGCAATTCACGATTTTTTAATCATCAATAGTGATGATAAATAATCTGTTTTCATCAACTTCTACTCCTAAACAGTGGCTTTGTGTTGTTGACCTGCTTACCAGCACTTTTAACATATAGATTGTCTACAAATTTGTAAAACAGAATGTGCATAATACTTGACACAACAGATCCTGAGTCAGTCAGGGGCGCTGCAAAAAATTGCTGCTTTGGCGATCTCAAAATTGCATTGTCTAAAATTGCGATTTAGATCTGAAAAGGATAAATTGTTCAGCCCTAATTATCAGTGTTATTCAAGTTAGAATATGTGTTACTTCATGGGCCCAATGTTATAGAAAGTATATCTTCCAGCTGTCTCTGATCTGCACCTCATGAACTCGCCCATTAGCTGATGGAATCACATTTCATGTATCACCTCCTCTCTGTTCAATTCATGTCAGACAGTGATCCTGTCCTTGCTCTCCTACCCTTTTTTTTTCAGCCAGCTCAAGCTTGGAGCTCAACAACTGCACAAAATGTTCACAACAGAATGCTTTCAGAAAAATGATGCTGGCTTCGTAAGTGGGATCTGTTCTGACCTGGACAGCAATTAGGCCATTGCTCCAGGGTTACAGCACAACACACTGAGCTTCTCTTCAATGTGTGTGTGTGTGTGTGCATGTGTGTGTGTGTGAGAGAGAGAGAGAGAGAGTGCATGAACCAATGCACACGTGCTTGTGATTGCTCTTTTTCACGCCCTCTGCATGTGGATAAATCTGTTAGGTGCAATCAATACACTGAAACTCAACTATCATCGCTGGAGCTTCTAGTCAGCACTTAGGAGAGGAGAGGGCTGGGGGCTATGCCCTGTAAGTACTGCAAAACACCACAAAACTCTCTGTGTGTGCGTGGGTGTGTGGGGGTGATTGTTTGCAGGGTGGAATGGGGCAGAGTAGAGAATGGTGAGACCAGTCATTGTTCATTATTGAAGAAAAAAAAAGAGTGGGGTAGAAACTGTCTTTGAAATGCCCCCGATATCTTGGAGAGTGTAACAATCCAGGTTTAGTCTGTGTTACAGCTAAACAGAAATAACAGATTAAAGTAAAGAAACAATTCTTAACCCAAATTCAAAAGAACAAAATTTACCTCTGACAACTGTCGGCCCATCATCAAAGATGTTAACCTCGGTAACAGTAGATAAGATGATTTTGTCAGTTATTTAATGTCAAATGTTACCCATTGATACGAAGGGTCGTCAACCTGCAGCTCTGGAGTCTCATGCAGCTCTTTGACTCCTCTACAGTGGCTCCCTGTAGCTTTGAATAATATTAGTGAAATATATATATATTTTTTTTTTCTTACAGAGGGTATTGATGATTAAAGACACGGAAACTAAAAAGAATCATGCATTAACATTTTATTGAACTAAATCTTCATCCCATCTGTCAATAAAGCCTGCCTCCACTATACTTCTCCTCCTAAAACATCAACAGCCCACCAACTTTCCATGCACCTGTGGCTAACCTCAAGTTTTACAGCCCTGATAAAATAAGTGAATGTTAAAAAATTGGCGAACAACAAAACATGATGTGTTGAGCAATAGTATTAATATATGTTGTGAAAGTTAGGAGTTCTTTTAAAAAAAAATTCAAAATGAAAAAAATTGAATTTTTTTTTTTTTTTAATCCGGTAATTTTTTTTTTTTTTTTTTTGCATGTATTGACAGATCAAGCATTTTTTTTAATTCTTGTAAAATATTGTAAATTATTGAAATAAAAAAATCAAATTAGATATATACATATATATATATTTTTTAAATTTCAAAATAAATAAATACATTTGTGCAAATTCAATATATTTCATTGCTTTAATTTCTGCATTTTTTTTTTTTTTTTTGCATTTTTGGGATTTCCAAAATTTATCAAACATTTGCAAATTTGTTGAATGTACAATGTGTACAATGTTGAAAAAATATGTACAATTTCATAACAATTTTTAACTGTGTGTAGAATATAATACACTTTTTTTGTCTTTGTTTTGAATCCGACGTCAATTTTATGGCTCCTGAATGACTTTAATCCAGGTGAGCTGAGGAAAAATGGCTCCCTTGAAAGTTTGCAGACCCCTGATTTATAAGATATTTTCATGTGCAGTTACTTTAACAATGATAATTCTGTTGTTTTCCTTTAAGTAGCTACATTTTGTTGTTTTTTGTTTTTTTTTCTAAAGCACAAACTTAAAGAGCACTTATTGTCTCATTCCTGTTATTTCCAACAATAACAATACGTTTCACCCTTATCGTCAGCAATCCATCTCACCATCATGTAGGAACAGACTTTGGATCCTTCTTCTTCTTCTGAATGCTCCCTGTTATTAGAAAAAAATAGCTCATTCTGCTGATCCAGATCCTTTAGTCCAGCAGGAACTGACTGGTGTTAACCGCTCTTTATAAAATCATGGTAACCATAATACCTTGTTCATGTTGTATAGATAAAACTAAAATGATGATGTCAAAGAAGCAACCAAGGTGAACCCTTTACTACCAAATATATCATATTTGAAATATGAGTTTCAAGACCTCTATCTCATCATCCTGATAAATAGTTGTCGTAAAACATTAAAATATTCAGATGATATGACATATCAAAATATTTATTATAAATATTAAGAAATAAACAAAGTTTATTTTTACGGGCAGCTGAAGTTAGTTTTGCTCTGATCCACACCTTTTTTTTCCTTCAGAAAAATTATCCCTTATTTTTAAGAAGTTGCAGCAAGAATAACATATGATTTTTTTTAAGTTAACAAGAGAAAAAAAACCTCAATATTTTTTTTTCTTTTTTCTTTTTCTTTCTTTTTCTTGTAAAAGGTCTGCTCTTCAGCTGCTGTGTCTACATTGCAATACAGGATTTTGACACATTTCTCTTTCAAAGATGGTTTGGGTCTAGTAGCTTCTCAGGGTAAACTCACTTTTCAGGTATCTAAAAAGGAAAAAGGAAAGAAAACTGAGGCTTGTGTCAAAAGGAGATGATATAGGTCAAATAAAAAAAAAAATGCATATAAAATCTTTTTTGTAAGGCGAAAATCCTAGCTTCTCCCAAATAATGTAATATCATCTGAGACGATTGAATATTTACTTCTGTTTTGATCCCAGAAGTTACATCCACTCTGAAATTTGAATCAGTTTAATTGAAACAGTTAGCCTGGTGTGTGTGTGTGTGTGTGTGTGTGTGTGTGTGTGTGTGTGTGTGTGTGTGTGTGTGTGTGTGTGTGTGTGTGTGTGTGTGTGTGTCTTCAACTTACACCCTTTCGTTTTATTTAGATAATTTTATTATTTTTCTTCAAACTTGTAAATTGTTTCAAGTGTTGCAAGGAAAGCGAAATAAATTTCTTTCATTCATTTTTTCATCCATCTTAAATAATACTTATTAAATTATGCTAGCTTTCATTTCAAAAAACACCTTTCATGTCAGCAATATTACCTGGATATCAATGTGCAGCAGGACTCTCTCTGTAAACACACAGGCTCCAAATTTAGACATGAAGCGAGGAAAGTCAGCAAACAGCACATTAATATATTCTGTAGAAACACCTGCATCTTGTTTCTGTGACATCAAACACACATGAGTGTCTGCTGCCTTTAAGGGGAGTCTTAGAGCAGGAGCCAGCTGCCAGCCGAGCCAGCAGACCTCCCTGTGCAGATAGACGCAGCTCTCTGCTGCTGCTGCCTGGCCTCCACAGATAACTCTGTTGTCTGCACGCCGTCACACTGTCACTGTGTGTGTGTGTGTGTGTGTGTGTGTGTGTGTGTGTGTGTGTGTGTGTGTGTGTGTGTGTGTGTGTGTGTGTGTTCACATACCAGTCATTGCTGTTGGAGTTTGCTTCACTTTCTGTGTTATGTCAATATTTTGTTCATTTTAAACCCCCTTTTTTTTTTTTTTAAACCCGAACGTAAACAATGATCGTCTGATCTTTGTAGAGTCCTGCTGCTGAAATTATAACATTAAAGCACTAAATCATTCTGATCACATCCACCCGCTGTGAATAAAGGAACATGTCGATACATGCCCCATGCCTGTTGACATTCCGATATAACAAGCTAAAAGAAAAGTTGCTAGCCTCAGAATTTGACGACAAAACAAAATGCTAAATCATCCAGAATAATTAACAAAGTTTTCCAAATCCTCTAATCTGAAACAAGCCAGTGATAAATTTCCATGTCTGGAATCTGGTGCAGGTCTTTGTCTGAGGGGAAGTAGGTTGTGTTTATCTGGATGATACACACACACACTGCTAGACCATACAGAGTTACCTGAGCATGAAAACAGTGAGACGTCTAAGTTCATAGAGGTCCTGGAGTCTTCCAGCTTCTTCTGGACTATATCAGGACCCCACCATGACACACTTTCAGCCAGGCATTCACTGTGCAATATTTTAAATTATTTGATTCAGCTCCATCCCAAACTGCTTGATTAGATTGCTGACTTGATGCTCTGATATGACTTCAGTGCTCACACTATACATCCATATACCACACGTCGGACTTTGTTTCCTTCTTCTGTGGTGTTTGGGAGCTGGACTCTTGTATCATCAACTGCAGCGTCAAAAAGAAGTAGAAGAATGAGAAGAGGAACGTAGGAAGTAGGAAACGCACACCAAAGATGCTCAAGAAAAACAAACACACTGGCTGTGTCCGAAGTGGCATACTAACGTACTACTCATACAAAGTGTGACGTCAAAAATAGTATGTAGTGCGTTCACATTAAATAGTATGAAAAGATTGTGTGCGCGAGAAATACCCGGATGTATACTGTATCGGTAAAAATTTTAAGTATGGGAGGTGGGCATACTAGTCGTACAGACACGCCCCATAATGCATTGCGAGCCTCGTATTTATAAACGTAAATACAGAATGAGATGACAAGATGAGAAGCAACTAAAATGGACTTAGCTCTACAGGGAAACCTAAACGTAAGTACATAGAAATAAAGTGCCTGAGGCGACGGATGGATCGTCTTCGGTGTCTGCGAGCAGTAAACATTTTTTAATTTTTTGAAGAGAGATGAATTCGTCTTGAGACCGGTGTTAGCTAAAAATCATCCACTAGCGAACTTCCCGTTTTCAAAATAAAAGCACCCGTTTATCTCCTTTAAGTTCTTTAACTCTTTTGTAAATTGGACTCTTGTTTTGTAGCGGACCGGAAGTTTCTTCAATAGCATATTGGCGCTCTTAACAGACTGTCCGAAATGTCGAAATTAAATTTGTATCCGTGCGTTTTGTGGCCCAAATGACCACATTTTGGTATTCTACGTGATGACTTTCTCGCCTAAAATGTTCTTAAAACTTTCAAATATGGTGAATCAACAGAGATATTTGATAGCCTGGTGTGCTTCCATAGACTTATGTGTGCTTCCAATTTTTGTCGTCGGAGGTTTGGAAATGCATCATGGGAAACCGAGTAGTATACTACGGTGTAAACGGTTGGCACTCTTATCATACTTATAGTATGTAGTATACAGTATATGCACAACGACCATGTAGTATGTAGTATGTTAGTATGCCATTTCGGACACAGCCACTGTCTTGGCAATATGAGACAATTTGTGTGGAGAGACAACAACAACAAAAGAAAAAGATGCATATGAACGAGGAACTGGCTGGACAGACATGGGCAGTGCAGTCCCTCAGCTCTTCAGCACAAATTAGAGGTAAGCAGGGACAGCTAAATTGAACTTAGGACCAACTTTTTCCAACATTTAATGTCATATTAGAGATCCTGCATGCTTTGTGCGAGAGGTTGAGGCAAGTTGGCTTGTAGCGTCGCTTCTACAGTGAGATACCTTCACGAGGAGCGACCAGGATTTCAAACATGTTTGATTTTCTTGCGATTCATGGGTTCGTGATTGGAAGGGGGGGGGGGGTAATCTCTCTTCGTTACCCCACGTCGTGTACTGCACGAAGCACAACACAGGATTGGGCCAAAATTTGATGTACAAGTGGCAAATTGGCTCAAAACCAGCTGACATTTGCACAGTGTACGCATGGCTTTAGAGTCTGAAGAGATGAGATAAAAGTTTTTATTGGTAAAAGTATAAACAAATTTACATTTTGTGGAAATAACAGAAACATTTAGGAGGGGAAGACAAACCTGTGAAACCAGAGCTGAAGTTATGTTGGTATGGACTCTGGATTGTCTCTTATGCTGTAAAGCACATGAAGTTAACCCAGTGCTTCTCAAACTGGAGGGAAATACATAGTTCAGGTAGATCTTGTGTGATTAAAGCAGCACTGATCCTCACAGCAAAGCAGTGAGTCACAGTCAGTTTAACATGAGACATGAACATGAACATGAACATGAACCATTAGATTCCTCAAGTAACAACAATAAATCTCTGTGATTCAAACGCCAAAATCTTATTTATATCACTTTTGTTCCTGGAGAGACGTGAGCATGTAAACGTGTGTTTATTCTGTTTTCTTTGTCACAGCAGCTAGCTCCACAGCTAACAGCTAACTGTCTTTAACAGATTAAATAACAACTATGAGGTTCAAATCTATCAGAGTCTTGTTTACTGATTGAGTGGGACACAGCCTTACTTTTTTATATAGTGATGGTCAGGAGTTACAATCACATTCATTTATTTGAATTATAGAATTACTGACTTAAAGTAAAAAATAATCTCTAAATAATTCCTCTGTCAGACAGAGCTAACGCGGAAAGTGACAATTTCCTTCAAATCTGGGTGAGTTGGTCACACAGTGAATATAATTCTGGTAGAGGAAAAGATCATCTGAAGAGACAATTTTTTAAAAGAAAGAAAATTAAAGTTAAGAAAAAAAAACAGTAAAAAAAAGAAAAACAGATGATGCTTTTCAAGTTTTTTTTGAATAAGTGCCAAGATCACTTTCCCCAAACTTTCAGTGAGATTGAAACAGGAGGAAAGAAAATTACAGACATCATTTGAATTAAAAGGGAAAAAAAAAAGTTGTTTTTTTTGTTTTTTGTTTTTTGTTTTTTTGCGTGTTTCCAAACAAACCACATATCTCTAGTGATGGCCTTGAAAATATATAAAAGAATAGAATTTTTTCACAAAATGGCCACGTTATCAGGTAAACAGTGCTTGTACCAGTTTGGACCTCTGTTTTCCGTCAGACCTGTCTTAATTCTCAGTGGCATAGATTCAATAAGCTGCTGAAACGTTCCTCCAGATTTTGCTCCATATCAACATGATATATTCATGGCTGAACATCCATGATGTGAATCTCCCGTTCCACCACATCCCAAAGGTGCTCTATTGGACTGAGATCTGGGGACTGTGGAGGACATTTGAGTATGTTGAAGAAACCAGTCTGAGATGATTCCAGCTTTATGACATGGAGCGTTATCCTGCTGGAAGTAGCATCAGAAGATGGGTACACTGTGCTCATAAAGGGATGGACATGGTCAGCAACAATACTCAGGTAGGCTGTGGACTTTAAACCATGCTCAGTTGGTACTAAGGGGCCCAAAGTGAGCCAAGAAAATATCCCCCACACCATTACACCAGCAGCAGCAGCCTGAACCCTTGATACAAGGCAGGATGGATCCATGCTTTCATGTTGTTGACGCCAAATTCTGAGCCTACCATCTGAATGTGGAGCAGAAATCCAGACTCATCAGACCAGGAGATGGTTTTCAGTCTTCTATTGTCCAGTTTTGGTGTTGCTGTGTGAATTGTAGCCTCAGTTTCCTGTTCTTAGCTGACAGGAAGAGCTAAGAAGAGCTGCTCACTGGAGATTTGCTCTGTTTGGGACCATTCTCTGTAAACCCTAGAGATGGTTGTGGGTGAAAATCCCAGTAGATCAGCAGTTTGCCTGCATCATGTGACAAACGTACAATCTAATAAACTGTAAACCACTCTCAGTGACTATAGCTTTACTCTGTCTGCTTTCTTCTGTTTGCAGTTTTGGTTTGGATGGTAGCTGAAGGAGAACTGACTGTACAGACATCACAGCCGCTCTCTTCACTTCTCCTCCACTGTCTCCTCTCCTCTCCTCTCCTCTCCTCTCCTCTCCTCTCCTCTCCTCTCCTCTCCTCTCCTCTCCTCTCCTCTCCTCTCCTCTCCTCGCGGTGGTGGAGTGGAGCTTTGTGTAGCTTTTAGCCCACAGGTTCAAGGCCAAAGCACTCAGCAGCAAGAGGTTTGGATGGGGGATGGAGAGAGGAGAGGAGAGGAGAGGAAAGATGCAGCCACAGAAATACAAATATCTGGCTGCTTGGTATTTGGAGAGAAAGAGGATCTTTCGTCTCTTCATCATTGAACACAGTTTTCTCTTAAGTTATTCCAGAAAAAAAAAAAAACAAGACCAAAGAAGTCTTTAAGTGCTGCAGTATCAAACCCTGCTAGCATCCAGACAACCTTGAAAGCAGGAGAAAAAATGAAGCTTTTCCCTCCTCCTGTTGAGAACAGCTCTTTGTGAAGGTTTGAAGACTCTGTGGTAACACCTTAAGTCAATTAATCCATCACTCTACTGGTCTATCTGTTGTTTGTGTTCAGATGGAATGAAAATGTATTAAAGTTTTTAAGAGCTGTGAATTACCATCATACAACACATAATTTCTGAACCATGTTTATTACAGTTTAAGATGAATTTTAATGCTTCAGAGCATAAAAAGAATGATTTGAATAATCTGTATCAGTCAGTATTTAAAGCAGCTCTCTGCGTGGATCCAGTGCAGTACTCGAGGGCTGGAAAGCAATCATGTGTGATCCACTTGTGCCAACAGAGCATGGAGAGCTGGACTCCTCCATTACAATCAGTGGTGGCCCCTCTCAGCTTTAAAGACGGGGTGAAGCCGGAGGCTAGCATTAGCTTGACACTGATCAGCAATCAGCAGCTTCTCCACTCAGCGGTGTCAAGAAGAGCAACACGCACACGTGTGAAAACATGCACATGCATGTTTTTACATATAGACGCTTTTAATGCTGTGGTGCATGTTTCTGTAACACACAATCCTCTGTACAACACTTTGAGGAGTTATGAAGTGGATTTGAGACCAGCTGCAATAAATTCTGAAGCCCTGATGTGACCTGCAGAAGCAAAACAGTTAATGTACAGCATCATGTTCATGTTTTTATACTGTTGTTCACAGCAAAGAAGCATAAAGTTGTATTATAGGCTTTCCACATGGTAAAGGAGAGATCTGAAACTGTCTTGAAACAGTAGGAGACTGCGTACATATGGAGACAGTCTTGACTGGTTTTTAACATGACAACCCTCTGCACTGTCAAACTTGTTGACAAAGACTAATATATTTGTCATGAACCTTTTTCATGTACAAAAAGTAAATGACAACCAAATAAAACAAAAAAAAAGTCAGACATGATGATAGTAACTGTGACGGCAGCTTTTCTTTCTTTTTTTTTTTCATACACAGCCGCCAGTTATCTTGACAGCACGTCCATACACACGCCACAGTGTTTGTCAGAGGACCATGAGAATTAGTACAAATCTTTATAGAGGATATGCGCTTACATCACTTCCCCTCTGGGACACGCCCACTTTCAGTCAGACTGAGTGGCAAAACAAACCTCACTTAACATTGTGGAGAGCGGCAGTAAACACAGTTAGACCAGGAAAAATTTGAAATATGACATGAACTCAAAAAGAATAAATAATTTATACAGCACAGCTACAGTTGCTTGTGCGGGAGTTCCCCTTTAGAAAACTGGATCAGCCTCAGTTTAAGTTAGTTTACACATTATGTTGAGCACAACGTTCAACGTTCCCCATTTTTTTATTTTGCTTTTAAGTTTAGATGGTATTTAAGCAAATGCTGTCACTTTTCTCCCTCTTTTTGCCACTCAGTGGGCGTAACTGCAGTGATTTATGCTTGCTGTGACATCACATGCATATCCTCTATTACACGGTCTATGGTCCATACAGAAGAATAAGGAAAGTAAGAAGAGCAAGGGTAGAGCTAAAAAGGTGAGAAATGACAAAAGTAAAGCAAAAGTAAAGTTACAGAGCCTGACACCACCACACGTCCCAAACTTAGTAATTTTTTTTACCAAGACGAGCTGAGGGATGAAAAAGAAACTCCAGATGGAGAGGACAAAATGGGTAAGGCAAGATTTACAAGACAATACAACTCTGCCTGCAAACCACTGTCCAAGTTTATGCGTCGTTATAAAATAATGCTAGGTTATTTAAATAATATGATGTGACGCCATGTAGCTGGTCAGGTTAACGTCTTTGTCTGTAGCCCTCAGCAGCAGCAGTTACACAGGAGGAGAACCAAGACCAGTTTGCAGAACTTTACTCAGTTTGAGGACATTTTCACAGGTTTCACTAAATCTGATTATATTTAGTCCACTTCATTTGGCTTCGTTAGTCGTGCTTCCTTTCTGCAGACAGTTTCCTGCCCTGTTGGCTGTTGTTTCATTTCCTGTGAAGAATCAGCAAGTGCACGCTCAGCTGTCCCACCCATCAGGAGATCTGATACTACACCCAATACTGCACATGCTAAGTGTTCATGGTTTGGAGTTAGATGTAATCTTCTGCTGAGGAGAACTGAGTGATGTAAATAACTTTTCTCAAACTAAAACCTACAAGGGAAAAAACATAGGAAGAGTAGAATTTAAAAACAACTAAAAAATCATCAAACTTTGGCAGTAAAGGGTGTTGAAAAGTTTAAATTTGCTTCTTGAATCAAGGTTATCCATGAAATTATGAACAGCTTACAATACCTAAAATAAGTCATTAGTGAATTCATTTTAATTTGATGATAACTGTTTAAAACTGTGCTTTCATTACCTGTGTTAGACGTTGGACTGCAGTGGTTGCCTCAGTATGCAGCAGAAGACTTTCCTCTGTGAGTAGATCAGGACCAAGGACAGCTCCATCTCCACAGCCGGCCCTGTCAACCCGGCCTCACCGTGTTTTCCCAGTGCTGTAATGGGCTCCAGGCTTCAGGTTAGAATTCTGCAGCAGCACCGCTGATGTAATGCTGCATCGTGTTTAATGCAAGAGTTTACTCCACCGTGCATGCACTGTGCTCTGCAGAGGGTCCCCAGACACACACACTAACCGGGTTGGCTCTTATTGTGGCTCTGTCTGTTTCAAGAGCTGCTTCCTCTGCATGTTTTCCCTTGCTCTTCATGCTAATGCTAAGTAGAAAAGTATCAGTTTCTTCCCCGTGGCACTCCCCCTGTGCCCTGCAATCATCATGTTTGTGCTGCCACTGAAAACAAAAGCAGAAGTTATTTCCCTGCAGTCTTTCTGTTCAAACAGAGAAAAAAAAAATCAAAAAGCAAACAAAGCAGGCTTTAGCAGCGTTTTGTTTCAATTCATGCTGGAGACATTTTAAGCTTTTTCTTGGGTTTACACAGTAACATCAGTAGCCACCTCAATTAGTACCCCACAGGCTGGGTGGTAAAGTATGAAACCACTTCTTTTAATCTGTTCACAGTAGGAGAGTGAGTGAAAAGATGATTTCCTGACAGCGGCGTGGGGCCCCCACAATCTTCACATTCAGCCAGTGCAGTTGGGCCTTGCTGGATGCAATGTCCAGCTTTTTTTTTTTTTACTGCACCTGTCATCAGCACCCTATTAATTCTTTCATTTCACAGGTAATAAAATGTAGTTAGAGGGCACAGCAGGGTGTCCTGCCTGCAACAATAAAACCACAGCTTGTGTAGGATTTTCCTTTGATTTTCTGCTGGGAGATTCAGCACTTGTGTGCTCTTTTTAGCCGGGTGTTCATGGACGCTGGAAATAGGAGGCTTTGTGCTGATAATGGAAAGTAGTGAGATCAGGTTTACATTATCGGGAGGCATTATTTGGAAGAAGAGTTATGTGTTGTTGTTTTTTTATATTATGATAAAAGCAAACGCCAGTCAGTGACATGAGAAAATTGTTCATCAAAGATTATTTGACATCTACAACAATTAAATCACTCTTATCTTACCTGTACATGTGTTAATGTTGAACTATTCTAAACCACACACACACATAGACACACACACACACACACACACACACACACACACACACACACACACACACACACACACACACACACACACACACGTCAGAGCACCTAAAAAAATGAGACAAAAGGCGATGGCTTGGGAAATGTAAATAGCACATCATTAATTAGCAAACAGACTAAAACAACAAGGCTAGCCAGATTAGTCAGAGCCAGATTAACCACTGTGGCTGAAGCAGCAAACCACCAATGCATCAGAGCAAAAACAGGATTAAAGACAAAAGCCGAAGGCAAACAGTTTGAAGCCCGGGGTGCACTTAAGGTAGTTTTAGTGTGAGGAAGGAAAAATACAACTGATGGCAACACAGAGTCTCTGAAGAAGGTCACCCATTGGTCGATGAAACAGCCTCTAAAAGACCGGGTCTGCAGGCGTGCCACACTGATCTGCTGTGGTTGACCAGAAGTGGCGGTTTAGTCATGAATATGCCCTGGAACACTTTCTCCACTTGACTGGTCAGGAAAAAAAAAAAGTTTTTTTTAATTTCTTTTATTTTTATTTGGTTTAAAAATGTTGGTACATTGGTTTTCATGACATGTTTTAAACTTGTTAAGATTCATGTTGTAAAGTTTACAGGGCCATATGTAATATCTATTTCATATTTCTGTTAAAAAAAATAAAAATAATAATATAGCACTATACTTTTAATGTCTCTCACTAAATGTGGATTTTCATTTTTTTGAAGTAGCATTTGAACACATCATGACAGCATTTCATCTGCCTTTGCTGAAGCCATTCTTCTGATCTGACCTTGAACACATCACACAGTGTTACCGTCTATTGCTTGGTGTGAAGACTGGACTGTGTGTACTCTAGTTCTCAGGCGCTCAGAGGGTTTCACCCGTTCATAACATCTACACACATTTGCCACAGAGGCTGCTCAAGGACACTTCAGTGCAGTGCTACAAAAAATAAATAAATAAATAAAAATCTGTGGTCCAAACTTAGTTTAAATGTTCAGCTTCAATTTGGGGTTAACCACTGTACCATGACAGCCATCGGTGAGACCATTGCTGCTCTTTTAAGGATAAAAAACAAGAAACCTGGAGATACTAAATAAATACCCAAAGATACTTGAAAAAGACGACAAAGGAGCATTATAATCCACATTTAGTCAAAACATTAATTTTCTGTTTGAATTGAAAATTGTTCTACAGTGTTAAACTGCAAAAAACTGAAATCTTATTAAGTGTTTTTGTCATATTTTTAGTAGAAAATGTCTTTTTAGACTTAAAATGAGCCACATTCCGGTAACCAGTTCAGAAAAATGCCTTTTTACTTAAGGACAAAAATGAGGTCTGGATTGCTTAAAAAAAGTTTTTAAAAAATGCCAATGAAAGAAGAGAAAGTTTCGTGTATTCAGACATTATTCTAGTTTAGAGCTATGGTCTACAATCTTAAACCCAGTTTGGCTGATGAGACACAGACAAACACAGCTTCGGTCCTCTCTGGCTCCATGACGCTTCAGTAGCTGAGCAGCTAGCTGACGTGAGAGGGGCAGTGGGGAAGGACGAGGTGGGACCATGGGCGGGATGGTGCGGAGCAGGGGAGACAGGGGATTGGATGGGCTCACACACAAACCCCAAATGAGGGAAACAGCGGTTTGGATTGGTCAAATATTACTATAGTTTTTCATCTGATGTACTGAATGGAATTTTTTTCAATCTTTTTGTTTTTTATATTGCGTAGATCAAACCATCAGCCTCATAAACAGTGCTATTCATAATTACTAAGCTTCCAAATCATAGACCATAGCTTCAAAGCAAATTTTCTTGCAATTTTTTTAACATGCCATTGGCAGATTTTTTCAACTTGTTACAAGCTATTCAGACCTCATTTTTGTCCTAAGATAATTCGAAACAAGACATTTTTCTGGTCTGGTCAGGTGAGTGTTGCTCATATGGAGTATAACAAGACATTTTTACTTAAAATAAGACAAAAATACTTCATAAGATTTCAATTTTTTGCAGTGTGGCATAAATTTTAACTCACAACATGCTTTTATAAAAAAAGAAAACGAGACACAGCCCATTGCTGAAATACAGTTTTCTTATGCAAAAAATATCAATAAACCCTCAAACTATTAGTTAACCCAAAGAAAAGGTAAGAAAAACAGTTTGCTTTTTTTTTTTTTTTTTTTTTTTTTTGAAACAAAAGAAAAGGAAATCTCATCTATTCTTGTTTTATTTGGTTCCATATTAAAGACAAAGAAACTGAGAGGTAACTTTTTTTTTTTTCCTTCATTTTTTTTTTTTTTTTTGCTGTCTGAGAGCACAGTGCTGAAAGTCAGAGCACGTTTTCTGTTTTGATCTGGGAGAAGGAGTGGCCTGGGTCTTTTGCAACATCTTGACAGAAGAGTACATCGGATTAATAGCAGTTTCCCAGTGGTCCGTAAAACAAGCTGAGAACAAACCAGGACATAATTCTGTAACCAAAAAGGAGGACATCTCTGGGCAAAAGGAGCATGTGGTCACACAATCTTTATATCAGATAACCATCACATGGAACAAGTCTTTTCTCTTTTACCTTAAAATATGACAGGTTGTATTTGACTCTGAGAACAAAAGGAAATAATGTTCTGTCATAAATGTTATCAAAGGTGATGAAAGCCAGAGGTCTGTGCCCCCAAATTTCAAGGCCTAGATCACTTTCATTAACAGTGTGTTTGCATTCTATCTCATGTTTACACGGCTCAATGTTTATTGTTTTTTGGCTTTCGCATGTCCTTTTAAATGTTATACAAGTTTCTGTATGTGCAGCCCGTTTAGCCCAGTGGAAAAAAAGCAAACTAATTTTGATTTAATTAAACTGAGTAACTTCCACATTGGTCACAGATCTCCGCTGTCCAAACTGCTCTCTGAACTTTTGTACTTTCAGGAGATCAAATACCAATGAACTGCTCTGGATCTGTTTCATTTAAATGTCTCTCTGGGGTTTTCAGACAAATCAGATGTTACCCATCTGGGCCGGTGGGTTCAACAGTGCAGTCATCCATATGTCCAGATCAATTGTCCTCAGTGAGAAACAGAGCAGTTGTGCAGGGCAGCGGTCTTCTCCAGCTTTTTTTTTTTTTTTTCCAGAGACCACAGGAATAAGCAACACTTGTTTCAGTTCTGATGTGAAGAACACAAGTTTGTTTTCAGGTGGACCTGAAAGCAGCAAATTTCCTTTTAAACTGCTTAAAGGTCGATGAAATGTAACCATGATATACTACGCTTTTTACAGGGTTCATTCAGCTCGGTCTCACTGTGATACTCACATGTTACTGTGTGACTGGGACTCACTGGTTATAGAAGAATTGACAACACTCATTTTAAGCATCAACAATAACTTAGACAGGTTTTCTTACAAAAAATGAAAATTAATAAATAAAAAATAGACCGAACAAACATTACAGTTATCTAACTGACATATCTAGAGAAAAAAAGTTTTTACTTACCCACACACAAATCCATGAAATAACTCTGTATTTAAGAGAAACAGTGGAGTTCAGCCATTTGACTGGATTAAGTTGTAGAGCCTTGGGTTCTTCGTAAGAAAAGGAAATCCAAGAATCTCCTGACATTCAATAAGGAAACATCCTGGAAGACCTTCTTGTAGACCCAGACATCCAAACAAGAAAAGAGAAGTCATACTTCCCCCGCCATGAGTAGATACCTTTGAAACTTTAGCATGTTACAGTTCTCAGGAGTTTATACTCTCTTTCTCATATTCTAAACATGGATAAAGAGCAGGACCCGCAACCTTCACTTACATAGGACCCATTTGCCTCAGTTCACCTGAATTAAAGTCATTCTGAAGCCACAAAATCATCTTGTCTACTTCTCACTTTGAATTTCATTTTGTTTGTCAATAACCAATTTTTGTCTTTCTTCTATATGATATAAAATGTTAATATATGTATACTACTACTACTACTACTACTACTACTAATAATAATAATAATAATAATAATAATAATAATAATAATAATAATAATAATTACATATATATATATATATATATATATATATATATATATATATATATATATATATATATATATATATATATATATATAGCTGCTGGGACAAAAAGAAAAAAACCCCAGGGGGGGTCAATAAAAATAATATTCTATTCCATTCTATTCTATTCTATTCTATTCTATTCTATACTACTTTTCCTTCATGAGATGTGGTAGATGTGATGTCTTATTTTATATTTTTATTAAATTTACAGAAATTTCAAAAATTGATACAAATTTGAAAATTGCATCTCGTCCTAGAAATAGATTTTTTTTAATTAAAAAAATCTGCAAAAAATAAAAAAAATAAAAGAAAAACATTTCAAAGACATTAAGTTTTTCAGAATTGTATTAATTACAAAAATGTGTAAGACTTTCAAATAATGTTCAAAGAATTTTAAAGAATTAAAAACAAAAAAACTTAAAAATATTTTAAAAAGAATGACATTTTCACATTTTGAAAAATTCAAAGGCTTCATTTCAAAATGTGTTTATGTTTTATTTTATTTAGTGTCAATGTCTTTAATCATGAATACTCTGTAAGTAAAATAAAAATTCTGTATTTTAGTATCATTATTTTGAATCCACAAGCAGCCACTGCAGAGGAGTCGAAGAGCCACATGAAGTTCTACAGCTGCAGGTTGAGGACCCCTGATGTAGAGTATCAGTGCTGCATTAGACACATAAGGATATTTAGTCTATCTCGAAAAATATCAAGGTGTAGACCTGATCTATGAGAGAGTGAAAACACAAAGAACCAGTACCTAGTCAGGCACTGGCCTGCTATGCAGAATAACTAGTCCATGCTTTTGTTTCCTCCAGGCTGGACTACAACTCTCTTTTATCTGGCAGCCCTATTAGGAATCTTTTGCTGGTTCAGAACGCTGCAGCTCAGGTACTGACTGGGACCAGGAGGAGAAAGCACATCTCTCCAGTGTTAGCGTCTCTACACTGGTTACCTATAAAATCTAGAATAGAGTTTAAAATTCTTCTTATGACCTTCAAAGCTCTTAATGGCATCAGGCCATCCTATATTAAAGGGCTCATTGTTCTGTATCATCCGTCTAGGTCTCTGCGTTCCCAGCACCCGGTCTGCTTGTCGTACCTGGGGTCTCTAAAAGTAGTATGGGAGGTGGAGCCTTTAGTTATCAGGCTCCTCTTCTTTGGAATAACTTACTGGTTAGGACAGACACCATCTCTACTTTTAAGAGTAGACTTCAAACTTTCCTTTTTGATAAAACTAAGTAGTTAGAGCTGGATCAGGTCTGAACCAGCTCCTGTTTCCCTCTCTTCTCTATCTGTCTATCTTCAAGTATAACAGAATGAGAGGAAACTCCCTCCATCTTCCTTGGTATGTGTTTTTTCTTTCCTTGTTCAAAGCCAAACAGGTCCATGACTCACTTCAGGCTTTTACAGACCTATTTTCAGCCTTGCAGTTGCAGCCAGGTTTCCCCTGACAGATCAATGGTTAGTAGACATACTGTGCAATAAATTACTCAGACTGTCCTTTGATCGTAACACACTGGATCATACTAAAAAGGCCAAGGTTGCTACAATAGTATCCAGAGAGCTGAGAGTGCAGAACAAGCCGAAAACTTCACCTTGTCCTCGTACTATTAACACAAGATTATAACACAGCCAAAGGTTGGGTACAGTTAAGCATGAGTGGACATTTTGCTTTGCCTCGCAGTGATTAGTCTCGGTACCGGGATCGATGGAAGTATTTCCACATATTGATCTGATGTAGTGGAAGACAGAGCAACAGCCACAAGGCTCAGCACTATTAAATATAGCGGAGCTCAGAGTAATTTGTTTTCCCAACATAAGCAGAAACCACAAAAACATAGTCTCTTCAGTATGAAGTGATAACAGTTTTTTTATCAGAGCATCAGGGAAAGAGACAAAGACGTAAAAAGGAAGAACTAAATGAAAACACTTGAACAGCATATCAGTGGAATGACTTATGAAGAGGCTTTTATGCTTTCTTTGAAGATTTCTTTTCAGCATTGTTATCTATTCAATGAAGGCCTTCAGACTCTGAAAGACAGTTTTTTCAGGTTTTTGTTTTTTTGTGAAGAAGGTTTGGAAAGCATCAAAATCCATCTGCAAAATTTTAGGGAAAGCATTTGTTTTGAATTGGTGATGCATAAATGAAGATGGACAAAGGAGATATCGAGCTGTGCTCTGTAAATATAAAAATTCTTCATCAGGCCCAAATGGGACATTTCCCTTTCAAAACCTCGAGATCAGAAGTCGGAAACCTTTACTTTCATGAGGAGCCATTTGTCCTAAGATCACCTGGATTAAAGTCATTCTAGAGCTACAAAATGTACATCACCTTCCCAATAAAGGCTATACAGTGTATACAATTCTACACATAGTTATATATATATATATATATATATATATATATATATATATATATATATATATATATATTCAGTTTTGCAGTTCTACGTGTGATGCTATAGTTAATTAATTTTAAAAAATGAAAAAAGTCAAATGAAAAATCGAAATAAGACATTTTAAAAAAAAAAAAAGAAAAAATTCCTTCTTCAAAACATAAAAAAATGATTTTTTTAAATATTGCAAAAAAAAGGAATTAAATAAAAAAGAAATTAAACAAAAAAAAAAAAAAAAACTAAAATTTAAATTAAAGCTAAATTTACTGCAAAAGTAAGGAAGTTTTTCATTGAGACCTCATTCTTAAATTGGGTATTATATATTGATAACATTAACTTGTTTTGGTTTTGTTTTTTTTTTTGCTGCATGCATATGAAGCTGGCACTTCTTGAGTTAAATGCATTTTTTTGTATTTATCTATTTTATTGAATAAATAAATAATTAATAAGTTAAATGGATCCATCCACACAGAATTAAAATCTGTCTTTGTTTCCAGATTTTTTTTTTTAGCCTTATTTATCTTACCGAGCTGTAAAACTTGAGGTTAGCCACAGGTGCATGGAACGTTGGTGGGCTGTTGATGTTTTAGGAGGTGACGTAAAGCAGTGGCAGGCTTTATTGACAGATGGGATGAAGATTTAGTTCAAAAAAATGTTAAGGCATGATTTTTTTTAGTGTTGATGTCTTTGAAGAGCAATACCCTCAGTAAGAAATATAAAAATTCTTTATTTCAATTATACATGTTTTTATAAAGCTACATGGAGCCAATGCAAAGGAGTCAAAGAGCCGCATGAGGCTCCACAGCCAAAGGTTGCTGACCCCTGCTCCAGATACTGGTTTGCTTGGTTTCAGTATCACTGTCCAGGCCCCTTGAGGCGTTGCCATCACCAGGCTTTAAAACAAGTCTCCCAGTTTTCACAGAGACAATTGATTCTCTGAAAGTGAAAGTTTTCCCAGTTTTAAAAATTTGAAGGTGATACCAAAAGACAATCATGCAATCATTCTGCTCGAGGACCTAAAACTTTTCAAATGAAGACATTACTTGTGCTCTAATGAAGAAATGAGTCCTACTCTCCATGAGTGTGGATCATCTCTTTCCTGCTCCTCTTTCCCTCAGTAAGTTAGCCCCCGTCCTGTCCTCTCAGTGACCTGAGGCTGGACAGCAGCCTTTTTATAATAAACAGGCCGCTCTCATACATAACACAGCATCACAATAAAGCCGGCAACAACAAAACCATTTCCATACCATCCATGACATTTTCATAATGTGAACAGCCAGGGTGCTGTGTATCCGCTGCGCTCGGGCTCCTCGTGGTGATAGACATAATGTTTTCCTCCACACAGGAGCAGTGTGTTTACTGACTCTCTCACACACACACACACTTGCACACACACACACACACACACACACACACACACACACACACACACACACACACACACACACACACACACACACACACACACACACACACACACACACACACAGAAAGAGAGAGAGAAACAAACACACACTTACATCTGCACACTGCAAGATCACTTGGTAGCTATGGGACCTGCTCTGGCATAATGGACCCTAAGTCATGCATGTATTCATGGGACTCAGCAGCACAGAGGACACCTCGGTCTCTGTGTCAAACACCGCTGGCTTTCACACCCCGAAACATCCCTTACTTATACTCCACTGCAGCCATGGAGCTGCTGCTCTGTTAGCATCTAGGTGGTAGCTACACCTGCACTTCTTACTGTGCTGCTGCTGTTACAGTTTATGACTTCATAATTATAACACTAGGTTCCAAAGTCTAGTCCAACTAAAAAAGTTGAATAGCAAGAAAAGCAACACATCAGAAAGAAACACTGAAAAGTTTGAAGAGATTTTGAACCTGAGGCCTCTGTATGACTGTATGTTTACAATGTGTAGGAACCACTTCCTGCTGCCAACACTACTTGTTTTGCAACACCTTTTAACCCACTGTCTCAAACTGTTGTGTGTTTGTTTACTATCACTGCACTCCAGTTGTTGCTCATTCACTCTATATGTGCTCTGTTTGTTATTAGTATTTCAGTTGTCTCAATTGACTTATTTAAAATGGTAACATAACATATTCAACCACTGCAAAACAGCTTACATCATTTGTCCGCATATCTCTCCATACATGTTATCCAGTCACTTCACTTGAATACTTGGACATTCATTTTGCAAACGCACTGTTTATAACCTGCTCACTACTCATTTACCCACATGTACATAACTACAAATCGTTTGTATATTATTCAATCAAAAATTCAGTCAGGCTGGATTTTTCAGACTTAGGACATGAGCTGGGCCGCACATTTTAGCAGTAAAGTTTAACTGCTGTGGTCCTCTCCTGAGCTATGCTAGTCTGCTTTATGTAGCACAGCTCCTGTTGTTGGACACAGTCAAAGTCTGAATTTAAGCAGCCCCTTTCATGAATTCCATCCGGAAAATTTGTCCGGAACGCGGCATGTTTTTCAGTGTGGTGTCTTTGGACATTATAAACTTTCAGCTCTGCAGCGCAGTTATTGCAGGGGAAACACAATAAATACTTTCCAGTTCAAGCAGGATTAAACTGACAATTTTCCTTGCTGATTTTTGTTTTTTAGGTAGAAAGAGACATGCTATTTTCACCTGTGTAGAACTGATAATGTTGACTTTTCAAACACACCTGCTCAATGATACAATGAATTGTGGGTCAGTTGCTAGGTTACGATAGGTGTTGCAGTCAATATTTGAAGAGTTCTTTTCCAAAACGCAAAAAAAAAATGCATTTAAAAAAAAAAAAATAGTTCATTGTGCCATTTTGCTGTGTACAGAACCTATTATCTGCTCTAATGTTATTTTATGTAATTCGCTTATTTTCCTTGTTTAAAATGTACTGTAAGATGCAGTTGTTCTCCAAACAAGCACCAACCCTGTTTCCAGTCTAACCCAGTCCTGGAAATTAAATGGACTTTTAGCATTTTGGAAAAGAACTCTTTATTTGTTATAAAGTTGGAATTTTAGTGAGAACTTGACAGTGTTAGCAAAAGATGTTTTTCTCATTGGAATCCCAATCACCTGGCAGCTGAGTTCAGGCCACAGGCCGTTAAGTGAATAGAGCTGCTTTACAGGATAGCTACTAACAAAGTTTTGTTGTCTATCTATCTGTATTCATCTATCTATCTATCTATCTATCTATCTATCTATCTATCTATCTATCTATCTATCTATCTATCTATCTATCTATCTATCTACGACCTCAAAGAGAAAATAAGACTAACTGAAAGTAGAGATGGGTACCTTTCAGATTTGAAACGATACGTTACCGATGCCCAGTACCCTTTTATGCTGTAAAATATATCAATTAGTTTAATAATAGAATATGTTTTTTTTTTTTTTTTTTTTTCAATTGAACACATTTATTCTTCAACATATAACCTTATAATGTTGTGTTCATGTTTAGCATGGGAAAGCACCTACTCTTCCACTCCCTCACAGTCACAAGGATGCACTTAGGTACCTAAACATGGAACCTTTTTATTTTACATATTATTTTACTTTTGACAAATTTCAGTCAGTACCTATAAAAGTACCTAATTTGGCACCCATTCCTAACCGGAAACCAAATCTCTAAAAGCATCCAGAGGAACCGTTTTTTTGTTTGTTTGTTTTAGATTTATTGAGTTCATTTGATTTTTTTCTATGTTCAACAGAAATTATGCATTGTTGTCAGAAAACAACTACCTCTGCATGTACAGAAGAAAATCTATAATGACATGCGATGTAAGACTTTGTCAACAGGTGCCAAAGTCACCACAAACTGAAGCGCCTCACAGCAGCTTAGGTAGAAGATAGATAGAAACTTTATTGTCTGTCACAAGTGACAGAAATTCATCTTTGACTGGCTCCTTTGCACAATTAAAAGGGACATTACAAAACAGTTGAGAGGATAAGTAAAAACGGCACTTAAAACAGTGTCAATCAATTGACAGTCTCTCAACAGAGGGGGTGGTGTTACAGCAGCATGTTTCTATTTCTGTTTTTTCAAGGTTGCTATTGCAGAGGGGATAAATAACCTTTTGAAGATGTTTCTCCGGGCCAGAGGAACCTTGTACCACCTGCCTGATGGCAGCATCTGAAAACAGTTGGGGAGTGAGTGGGAGGGGTCTTCTGTGATCAGGGTGGCTGTCCTGGTCACAGACCGGGTGTACAGTTCTGAGAGGGGGGTTTGTGGTGCTCCGATGATTTTGCTGGCCTGGTTAACTGTGCGGGTGAGATTTGCTTTGTGTTTGGATGAAAGGCAGCTGTACCAGAAGGAGATTTTGTAGGTGAGTATCAACTCAATGAGAGACTGATAAACCAGGGTTAAAACATGCTGATATCAAAAGTCCTTAGCTTCCTCAGCAGGTGGTGGCGTTGTTGACTTTTTTTTGAAAATTGTGTCTACATGCTGTGAAAAAGCAGCTGTCCAGTTCAGTTCCCAGGTATCGAAAACACTCAACCTGCTCCACAAGCTGACCCTGAATGCTGAGTGGCTGAAAAAAGGGCTGTTGTTGCCTCTGCTCTGCCCCCACAGCACAGTTCCTTTGTTTAGGAGACATTTAACTCCAGTGAAAGCAGGTCAAATGTCTGTCCTTTAATAAAGCATTTATAAAAGTACAAATGAGTTCTTTTTAGCATCTACTTCAACTTTATTGTTGAATCTCCGCCAGTGATTGAGTCCCTAGACCTTATTTCGTGAGTATCAAGACTTTGGTTGCTCCTTAACTTTCTTATCTTAGACCAAACACCTCTGATGACTTTGTGTATGAGGCGATAAAATATGATTTGTTAAGGAAACGGCAGCATGTCGCAAATCAATTTAGTGATTACATCAATTAAATTTCTAATGAAGCAGGCACTTTGCTGCTCAGATGCATTATTTTATGACGATAATCACAGAGTTTATGGTGTCTGTCTTCACCTTAAATCCCAGAATGCTCATGTAACACTGGCATCATTTTCCCATGAGCAGTATGCATAAATATGACACATTAAATATACTGCACACCTTAAACCCAGCAGAACCTGTTTATACGTGTGGCTCTGTGATAGAGGAGGCAGATATCAAAGGGAAGCAGTCAGTGCTGAGTGCTAGAAATTCATTTGGTGACCTTTCAGGAGATGGTCCCTGGCCATGTTGGTGCTGGGAAAACAATTAGTCACAAAGCTAAGTTAAATGAGGCAAAAGGAAATAGAAAGTTGATGACCCTGAAACACCGGCACTCTGGAGAAATCAAGCGCTCACACAGAGCTGAAGTGAAGCAAAGCTGCTCTATGAGCTCTATATCTGTGCTCATGTTGTGAAGGCACACTTCAGAGTCTGTTTGCATTGAGCTATACATCAGTGGCTATTTACAGGGACACAGATAGGCTTACAAACACTCTCTGTCTGTATCTCTCACACACACACACTCACACACACTCACAGGTTGAGGATCATCATTGTTGATGGATTAAAAGTCTGGTTTGAATGAGCTCGGCCAAGAGAGTAATAAGCGGTCCACTGGCTCTGCTGTCACTTGTCAGAGCGTATGTGTGAGTTACAGTGTGTGTGTGTGTGTGTGTGTGTGTGTGTGTGTGTGTGTGTGTGTGTGTGTGTGTGTGTGTGTGTGTCTGAACCAGTGCCAGCAGCCCAGTGCAGTGCACTCAGCAAGATGTTAAAGATAATCAGAGGCAATGGCCCTGAATAAACTCCTGCTAACTGGCACGCTCGCTACAATATGTTGCTCAGTGAGGTAAGCTGGCACGGACTCATGTCTGTGACGCACACAGTCACATTTTAAAGAGAAAAATAAATCTTTGTTTCAAACTTGGTGCTCTTGAAGAAACTGTGGACGAAAGCTTATTAAAAATTACTTGTCGTGTTTGTTCTTCACAAACAGCAGAGCAAGAATTGATGCCAAGTTAGGGGAAGACCTTTTTGAACCTTGGATGTCCTCATCATAGACTGTACACAAAATAGACAGCCTGGCTTTGCCTTTTACCATTGTACAGTTTTGAGGCCAAAATACCCCATCAGAAGTGTTGCTATTGTGCAGCCAGAGTCTGTTTAATCACCACGTCTAATAACTAATGAAAAAGAAACTTTCCAGAAAAGCAAAAGGAACCTGAACGTAACACAGCCCAATGATATCTTTGTTTCATCACAGCATACGGATGTCAGAAACATTTCTACCACGTGTGTTTATTTTTCAGTTTGACCACAGCTCATATGGAATGACCGTAGACTCCATAAAACATGGACGTAGAGACATCACTCGTCTGTTCTTGAAACGATGAAATGAAGTAAATCATCGGAGGCAGTCATATTTGATGTGACATGGGCTTTGAGCTTCCTTTCTAACAGCTGTAGGGTGCCCCAGTCACATGACCTGAGCTGTGTCTCTGATTGGACAATTAGACAATCTTTGGCTGTGTCCGAAATGGCATACTAACATACTACATACTACATGGTCGTTGTGTATATACTGTATACTACGTACTATAAGTATGATTAGAGTGCCAACCGTTTACACGTAGTATACTACTCGGTTTCCCATGATGCATTTCCAAACCTCCGACGACAAAAATTGGAAGCACACATAAGTCTATGGAAGCACACCAGGCTATCAAATATCTCTGTTGATTCACCATATTTGAAAGTTTTTAGGCGAGAAAGTCATCACGTAGAATACCAAAATATGGTCATTTGGGCCACAAAACGCACGGATACAAATTTAATTTCGACATTTCGGACATTCTGTTAAGAGCGCCAATATGCTATCGAAGAAACTTCCGGTCGGCTCCAAAACAAGAGTCCAATTTACAAAAGTGATAAAGAACTTAAAGGAGATAATAAAAAATGCTTTTATTTTGAAAACGGGAAGTTCGCTAGTGGATGATTTTTAGCTAACACCGGTCTCAAGACGAATTCATCACTCTTCAAAAAATTTAAAAATGTTTACTGCTCGCAGACACCGAAGACGATCCGTCCGTCGCCTCAGGCACTTTATTTCTATGTACTTACGTTTAGGTTTCCCTGTAGAGGTAAGTCCATTTTAGTTGCTTCTCGGGGCTCATAATGCATTATGGGGCGTGTCAGTGCGACTAGTATGCCCAC
Source organism: Halichoeres trimaculatus (assembly GCF_033239565.1). Lineage (NCBI taxonomy): Eukaryota > Metazoa > Chordata > Actinopteri > Labriformes > Labridae > Halichoeres > Halichoeres trimaculatus. Next base: position 27,530,388 of record NW_027437196.1, on the reverse strand, counting down.
CTCCCATACTTACAAATTTTACCAATATAGTATACATCCAGGTTATTCTCGCGCACACAATCTTTTCATACTATTCAATGTGAAAGTACTACATACTATTTTTGACGTCACACTTAGTATGAGTAGTACGTTAGTATGCCACTTCGGACACAGCCTTAGTATCTTCTAAATCAGTGTTTCCCAATCCTGTTTCCCAATCCTGGTTATCAGGCTCCAGCAGAGCCTGATAACCAGCCATTCATTTGAATCAGGTGTGTTGGAGTCGGGAACATAAAAAACATGCAGGGCAGGGGTCCCCAGGACCAGGGTTGGGAAATACTATTCTAAACCACAGAGTTAGAAAAAGTTTACCCACCGATAGTGAAATCAGTGATTCAACCCCAAACTGTTTTTTAAACCTGGCTGGAAATATGTTTTAAATGTCTTAAAAGTATTTTTTTGTATTGGTGTGTACGTGGTTTCTGGTCTTTCTGCAGCCAGATGGGACAGCAACTTTTTGCATTCCCATATTGGCATTTCACAACCGTTCACGGCTGTTCCTCTGCTTTCCATTGATTACATCAATCAACTATCATGTGATTATATCCTAACCCTTCTTCTATGTAGCCAACATGGTGATCTGTGAGTTTGTAAAGTGTCCAGCGTTCCACAATCAACTTTTTGACTGTTTTGAGTGCGCCAGCCGAGAAATCAAAATGCTCTGTGATTTTTTCCATACTGTCATTGTGAACTCACCTGTGTACTCAAAATAGTGAGTGCAGAGTTGCGTGATTTTGGACACAGCAAGAGTTTTTTTTTTTTTTACCTATACTGCAGCCAGTCACCAGGGGGAGCAGTTTTTGTGGGGACCACACGTTGAGCTGAGTGAGATGACATTTATTTATTTTTTTAGTCCATAGTCCTGATAGGTTACTCATTAGGTGTTATTTAACTCAAAGGTAAAACATCAAATCCATCATATGATGCTGAAGAAATAGAGTAAACTGCTTTTACTCTAAAAAGTTTTCACATGATCAAAGTTTGACCTAAAATTGTATTCTCACGTTTGAGTTATAAAAAAAGGAAAGAGGAAAAGGAAAAGGAGGCATTTGTCTGCTGCATAAGGAGCCAAGGCGTCCATTTCATCAGAACCAGTGGAAGATGTTGTCAGGCAGAAGACGACACTATCCAAGTGTTTTTCATGATCCTGGATTAAGTATCCAGAGAACAGTCTGTTCTACAGCTCACACATCTGCAAACTGGGACCAGCTCAGCTCTGGCAGCCAGACAGTGAGGTGAGTAGAGCCATATATCCCAAGCTATATCACCAGCTGACCTGCACCAACTCAACTGTCCTACACACTTGAACACAACTTGAAACGGACACATATCAGTGGGAACGTGAACATTTTTAATAATCTCATGTAACTGAAAGAATTAAATAGAAGTTATTTCAAAAATTCACTGATGTTTTTTATTCATGTGGTAATCAATAGACTCTGGACACATCACAGACTTCTGTGTCCACATATCAATTCAGAAACACTGAATAGCAAACTGTAGTTCTGTGTTTCTGTATTTATTAACCCCACCAAAGAGGTCATTTTTTTGGGAGTTTGTCTGTGAACAGCATAACTCAAAAAGTGATGAACGAATCTTGATGAAATTTTCAGGAAATGTTCAAAATGGGATAAGAAACAAGTGGTTCAATTTTGGACGTGATCTGGATTACCGTCTGGATCGAGGTTTTTTTTTTTTTTTAAAGATTCTGAGAGTGAGATAGGTCCGTTTTCACATTATGTGTATATAACTCCACGATAAATGGTCGAATTGCTTTGAAAAACAATGCAAGACAAGGTCATCATAATTTCTGACAGATGTAAAAGTATGATCCATATCCTGGCTATATTCTGGATAGTAAGATCTGAAATACGAAATATATCCTGGGTCATCATAATTTTCAACACTGTCAGGTAACACATTGTTGTACAAACCTGTAGCTAACACCAAATTGTGGCAGACAGTCTGCTGAAAGGGAGTATAACATTAAAGTAGGACTAAAGTGCTTGGTGAAGATCTGCGCTCTCTGAATGCTTTTCCAGTTTCATTTTAAAAGGCAGCCTGTGCTGTCATAGCTTCCCGCTCCATTGATAAGTCTCTCTTCATTCATGTTGGGCTGTAAAACCTCAAACCTGTTGTCTCCAGGTTTGATGCGACACAGTGCTCACAAAAATAGGATGGTTGTCTATTAGCTTTGACCTGCCAGACCAGATACGCAGCCAGACCACAATGGAGCAGATCCAGTGTAGGTTGACACATTGACTTGAATGGGAACCTGTCTGATCCAGTGTTCTGATGGAGTGAAGACTGACCGGATATGCATGTGTGGATTTCAGTTGCTATGGTATGACAACTGGCAAATTCAAGAGATAAGATAAAATAAGTGTATATTTATTACAGCATATAAAAACATCAAAAATCATAAAAATAATAATAAAAGAAACCCTTTTTTTTTCTTAAAGAACTTGTCAAAACAATGTCACAATGTGCGTAACATACATAAAAAACAGTAAGAAAAAAGAAAAGACAAACAGTAAGAGGAGCAGAGGAAAATACAATGTATAAAGTCAAAGTAAAAAAAAAAGCAATACAAAGATTAAAACAAAACAAAAAAAAAATGATTTAAGATCCAACCCATGATACTGTCAAAGAAATGTCAAGTCCGCACTGGAAATGAAGAAGGGTGTGTTCTGGGATTTCTGAGGCTTAATTCACCCTCAGTGGTGGAGATGTTCAGGCCTCTGCAAGTTAGCTGGGGGGACTGTGGAGTCACAGCCAAAAAAGAAGGAGAGTCATTAACATAATACTTCATCCACATACAGGTCCTGGCACCACACACACACACACACACACACACACACACACACACACACACACACACACACACACACACACACATGAATACACACACACACACACACACACACACACACACACACATGAATACACACATAAACATACTATGAGGTAGTTTACTTTTGGTTGTATCAGTCTGTATCAGTCATGTTGGTTGGCAAGGTGGCTAATGGACGGACAGACAGACAGACAGACAGACAGACAGACAGACACACACACACACACACACACACACACACACACACACACACACACACACACACACACACACACACACACACACACACACACACACACACACACACATCAAGTCATGTCATTGTAAGCTGAGCAGACAGTCGTGGGGGTTGGCTTGGGTTTCCGTCTCAGCTCTTTGTTTGATGCCTGTATGGCTGTGGCTCCTTTTAATGAGCTTTAATGGCAGTCCAGAAGGATTCTAATTAATCTACACACACACACACACAAACACACACACACACACACACACACACACACACACACACACACACACACACACACACACACAGAAAAAGGGGCCTATTTGGTCCTGTACAACATGTCGACTGCTCTCTCCCTTCCTCCTTACTCCCTCCCTCCTCGACTCCTCCAACCTCAGCGCACTCCAGCTTTTAAGAATCTTCCCTTTCTTCCTCCCTTTCTCCCTAATCTGCGTGGATATTAAAACCAAGGCATGTATGTGACAGGAGGTGAAGGCCATAAGGGGAAAAATGGATGATTTAATTGCACCAAAGATGGCTATTATTATGAAATTGCCAAAGCTATTTCCAACAGCAGCAGCAGCAGACAGGAGTCATCCAAGGCCCTCTGCCATCCACCATCCCCCAGCCTTAAGTGCCCAATGTTCAGCCGGCAAAGGACGTGCCACTGTTGTCACCAGCCCTGAAATGAAGACACTAATGAAAGGTTTGACGTCTGCTCTATGGCCCAGTGGCTTCATAAAGATCCCTCTTTTTACCGGCAAATCCCATTTCTCTTTTATCCTTATTAGCCACCTTTGGGCTCAGCTTTTGAAAACGCACACAGCTGACATGAACAATTTCCAGAATGACCCAGACAGTCCCCTGATTTACCGAAGAGCAAAAGATAAATATTAAAAAGATAAATGAAATCACAGCATGTGTGTTCATATGTCCAGTTTATCACAGAGATGAGGTTTGGTACCATCCTTTCATAAACAAGATAAGATTTAATTTTTGCCATGAAGTCAGACAGAACCACTGTTAGAAACTTAAAAAGATAAACAACAGCTAACATTAGCCAAACGGTAGCAGAGAAAACGTAACACTCTTTATCCAAAAGGTTTGCAGGGAGCATGCAGACAGTTCTTCTCTGCAATTACTGATTATTAGCTGAATGGGAGCAGCAATGTGCAGCTGTTCTTCCACCACTCAACATTTGATGTTTGTGGGATTTCTTTGCGTATCATAATAACTTTTTGGTCTAAATGCAGACTTTGTTTCAGGAGTTGATTCATTGTTGTTAATTTAAGCCATTTTTTTTAGGCACATTGTACTCCATTGTGTAAGTACTGGTGTATTTCCACACAAGGAGTTTGAAAAGAGTCAACCAGTGTGACCACACTGAAGCATCAGCATCCAGGGACTCGTTGGGGTGGTCATGACCAAATGAACTGCATGCTGATCTGATGGCAGAACAAAGTCCAGGGAAGAGGGGTCCAGAGGAATGGTAGAGAAATATCTACAAGCATCCACCACTTTATTAGGTACACCTGTCCAACTGCTCGTTAACACAAATTTCTATTCAGCCAATCACAAGGCAGCAACTCAATGCATTTAGGTATGTAGACATGGTCAAGACGATCTGCTGCAGTTCAAACTGAGCTACAGAATAGAGAAGAAAGGTGATTTAAGGGACTTTGAACGTGGCATAGCTGTTGGTGCCAGACGGGCTGGTCTAAGTATTTCAGAAACTGTTGATCTACTGGAGACCAGAGAATGGTCCCAAAAAGGGAAAGTATCCAGTGAGCAGCAGTTCTGTGGGACAAAATGCCTTGTTGATGCCAGAGGTCAGAGGAGAATGGACAGACTGGTTGGAGCTGATAGAAAGGAAACAGTAACTCAAATAACCACTGGTTACAACCGAGGTCTGCAGAAGAGCATCTCTAAACACACAACACGTCCAACCTTGAGGCAGATGGGCTACAGCAGCAGAAGACCACACCGGGTGACCCTCCTGTCAGCTAAGAACAGGAAACTGAGGCTACAATTCACACAGCAACACCAAAACTGGACAATAGAAGATTGGAAAAACGTTGTCTGGTCTGATGAGTCTGGATTTCTGCTCCACATTCAGATGGTAGGGTCAGAGTTTGGCCTCAACAACATGAAAGCATGGATCCATCCTGCCTTGTATCAGCGGTTCAGGCTGCTGCTGCTGGTGTAATGGTGTGGGGGATATTTTCTTGGCTCACTTTGGGCCCCTTAGTACCAACTGAACATGGTTTAAAGTCCACAGCCTACCTGAGAATTGTTGCTGACCATGTCCATCCTTTATGAGCACAGTGTACCATCTTCTGATGAAACAGGATCATCTACTTTACTTTTTTGCAACTGATAACAGGAGCAAACCGCCCTCTTTACATGAGGGTTTAGTGCGTGCCCCCTGCTGTCACCATGGAGAGTTTGGGAGGGCAGAGTGGCAACTTAAGTTTGAAGCCATGGAGGTGGAAAAATCAGACGTATGGGTCACATATGAAAACGCACACATTCAGACCAGTGATACAAGCATATAAACACACCCTTACATGTATAAACAGATACACACATACACATCCACACAGACGGTGGGGATGATATGACTGGGCCAATAAACTCTAAAAGTTTGAAAAGGCTGACTTCACATAGTGTCAGATTGACAAAGAAGTGTAATTAAGATTTATAAGATACATTTGTCAAGGAAAGACAACTTTTAAGCTAGAGTTTCACCCACAAAGATCTTGAAATAAGTCCAGCCAAAAGAAAATTGAACAAGTGGGATGCAGATTTGGGTAAGAAAAAAAGGTAGCCATCATCATATTTAACTTGTAAGCCAAAGAGGAGCTCCAAGGCAAAATACTTAACTCCTGTGTCATGATCAATTCGGCATGGAAAGGACTAATTCCTGGCAGTGAGTGAGTGTCCTCTAAGGTCAAGTCCTTTCCTTTGATTAACAAGGTGGTAAACATAGTCTGTGTGGTCCGACATGAAATAGCTTTGCAGCTTCTGTTTAACTCAAGCCTCTGTGCTCAGAGAAAAAGCACAAATAGACACTCGTGGATTTAAAATATGCACCATTTTACGGCCCTAGCATCGTGTGGTTCAGATGGATGTCTGAGGAGCGGGTATTGGGCCAGGCAGGGTGAGGAAGACATCAGGAGCTATTGACTTGTGTAAGCTGTAAGTTATGGCCATTTGGGACCCCAGATTCAACTATTGAGCTGGAATGCCTGGTCATAAAGTGGACCACAGAGACTTTGGAGTGCTTTCTTTCTGGAAGAGACTTCATCCTGGAGACTGACCCCTGAGGTCTGCAATGGCTCCGTCAGATGAAAGACTCTATCAACCACATCTCTGGGGGAGTGTTAGAAATGCAAACCCCATCAGTTCATGGTTCAGTAATGCCCAGGGAAATCCAGGGTTGCATCCAAAAAATAAAAATGATACAAAAAAGCATTGCTCCTGTGTTACCAACACTGGTTGGTTTCAGTTTTATGTACTCCTTCACATTTTATAAGGCTCCTTTAAATACTAAAGAAAGCCCCATCCTCTGGTGCATTCAATATGCTGTGTGTGTCATTCTGCATTTGTGCTGATAGATTAGTTAACCTGTTTGGCAGCATTAATAAGTCATTAACTATTTTTTAATTAAAACTGTCATTACTATGTTTTTGTTTGTTTGTTTGTTTTGTGTGTGGCTTTAATGCTTTTGATGCCTGTTTATCTAAAGGAAAAACTAATCAGCATGTAGTGTATTAGATGTCCAGTCTGGGCCTAGATTCACCCGCTGTAGCAGAACTTGGAGCCCATCACCTGGGAACCCTTGGGAGGAGGCTCTGGGGAAACCAACCTGAAGGTATGGTGCTCAATGCAGACCTTCCACAATGGCTTCAAGGTGCATTATATCTTTATTCTTTCATAAGCCTGTATACCTCTTATGGATTGTTTCTTCTTCAGACATGTTGTTCTGAGTGTTCTTGATAAATTGTAAGTATTTGTTATATTTCCATGTTCTTCTCAGAAGTTTTTGAGACCTTTTTGATCCTATTTTGACTTTCCAGAATATTGGCCTTATTAAAAATATCACAATGTAATGTCAAACTATGATTTCAGCTTTTGAAACAAAGTGTCTTTAATCACCCTTAACACACAAAATTGCTTCTTATCATCCTCTTTCTCACAAATGAAAGTTAAATTTCACTTTGTGGGAATGTTAAAATGTTTGACACATGGCTGAGACAGACTCAGCCCTATATTCCCACATTCTAAACCTTTTATTTTCCTTTTTCTTTGTTACTTTATTTAAAGTCATTTAAAGTCATAATGTTACAAGTTTTAAGTAGTACTGCTATGGAAATAAATTTGTAATGTGAAGAAAACAGACACAATATTGTGAGATTTAATCTGTAATGATGAGACAATAAAATATTAATGTTACAGGAATAAATTTGTGATGTTGCATAAGTAAAGCTGTAATAATTTGAAGGTAAAGTCATGTTGATATGAGAATTAAGATTTGATGTTACAAGATTAGAGCTGAGAAGTAATGAGAATAAAGAAGAGATGTATCAAGATTAAAGTTATGTCACAATAAAGAAGTTGCTTTCTTAAAAAAATGAAAATGTAATGTGGGAAAAATGTAATAGAATAAATCAAATTCAAAACCTTCATTTATCCTTGAGGGTCAATTAAAGGCTCATAGAGCAGTAAACAATGTAAACAACTGTAAACAAACATGAGACAACAAACTGCAAAGATGTCACTGTTACACATTGTAAGTAGTCTACTGTTTAAAGATGGGAAACAAATTGTTTTGATACTAATGAAATCAAAAACTGCAAAAACTAAACAAATCAAAATCCTAAATACTAAATATTAGAATGCTAACTAAATACCAAAAGACCAGAGTATTGGAGAACAACAGGATGGGTGAAAAAGAGCATGAGGTACAGTGCAGTAAGGATTAGTGAATGCATGATTGAATAAAGTCACCGTGTTCCAAGATTTAAGCCGTTAATTAACCAGAATTGAATTGTACTTTTATGAGTTTTAAGTGTTTATGTAACGGGAATTAAGATGCAGCGCTATGAGCGTCATAGTTATGTTACCAGGATTAAGTTATACTGTTAGAAGACTCATGTCACAGTATTTTCAAGGGTCAGGCTTTTTAAGGGTGATAATTATGAAGTTTTGGTAATAGGAGAATAAAATCATAAATCACATGAGGAAAACATCATAACTATTATCAGCATGTATGCTGTTTTAAAAATATCAGAAGAGTGTTATGTTATCCTCCTCTTATATGAGTAGAATGAACCCCAAGCACTGTGTTGGAGAGTTATCTGGGAACATTGTTTGGTTCTTCTTCTCTGTATGATATAACAGACTGTAGATTCAAAAAACACAAACATAATCTAGGAATGAGCAAGTATCGATACCACGAAATGCTACCTGGTCAATTCTGGCCTTGTTTTAAGGTATCGGGTACTCATGAAAGCTGCCAATACCAGCAGCCAATACTTGGGGCTGAGTCCTCCTCGCCAGTAGTTGGCGCAACATTGCCACGATTTGACACCACAGCAACTTTGCGTCAGGTCCTGTTCAGATAGTTAATATTTTATCTTATTATAAAATTATAAAATTATTATTTTATCTTTTTCTCGGTTGCTAGGCGCTGCCCAAGTAGCTGCCTGTTGCAGCAGCTCTCTCGTCTTTGTCCGTTTCTTGTAATTTTTTCGTCTCTTTTTCATAATCTTTGTATTTGGAGTGGATCATCACTTTGTATGGTTCATTGTTGGTCACGGACACCAAACTTTTTGTGGCTTCGGCGGTATTTTTGACTACTTTACTCCTGTGTTTGTCTGGAGATCCTACATGTAACCATGGCTGCATTGTTTGCATGCGAAATTAGCTGTTAGCAGCCTGTAGCATGTCAATGCTAACTAGTGTAGGGCTTGATGATTTCCCTCGAGCTGAGGAGGAGGAGGTGAGGACGACGTGCTGGTTCTCGGATGTGAGCTGGGAGGTTACGACGTGGACCTGTCCTTTCATCCATCGTTGTTGGGAACGTGGGATCTCGCTCCGGGGGATGGATGAGCTAGCTGTGCTAACCCAGCGGCATCGTGCTGTTCACGGACGTGGCTGACGGAGCTGACATCGGACGCCGCGACACATCGGAGGAGCTTCGCCTGCTGTGAGCAGACAGGATCCAGGAGACAGAGACTGAACAGACTTCTGGGGAGGCTCAGTCCTGTACCCTGTGGAGGTGGAGACTGGCTGGGCTGGAGAGTGGTGGACAGGATGTCTTCATCTAATTTCTTATGGACATTTTTTCACTTTCTATACTCTTTCTTACTTTTGTTTTCTTAAATGCTGCGGTGACTCCTGAATTTCCCCTCGGGGATAAATAAAGTATTTTCTATTCTATTCTATTCTATTCTATTTAACTGTTTTATTTTATACTTGAGTTAATCTGAAAAAAATATATATATATATTTATATATATATATATATATATATATATATATATATATATATATATATATATATATATATATATATATATATATAAACTCTGACAGTTGTAAGTTTGCACTTTTGTTAATTTGTTTGATGTATGTGTTTTACTGTGACTGTGACTGTGCTTCCTTTGTTCAAAATAATCTGTCACTGTTACTTGAAACTTAACGGATCACAAGTACTAGTGGTAGTCTGAAAAAGTATCGAAAAGTGGTATCGAACAGCCCTAAAAGAAACTATATATAAAGACCAAGGCAGAAGACAACAGCTTCAAGTAAAACAAACCAACCAATAAAATAAAATGTGTGCTTGTTTGTGTGTGTCCTACACTGAGTGTCGGACAGTAGTTTTTACACGACACAGATTAGAAAACTGTTTTTGGAGCCTCTGACTCACACACACACACACACACACACACACAAAGACTTGTCCCTCTTTTTTTCTGTCATTACCCCTCCGTCTCAGGCTGCTGCTTGGTTTTCCTTGCTGGTGTTTTTCGTACAACAGCAGAGGCTGGTGGCCTGAAAAGAGTCAAGGCTTATTAAGGGGTTCAGCTTCTGGTAAACAATAAAGCTGGGGCTCAGGGGGGGACGCTGTATCTTTGAACTAAGCCTGGAGAGACAGCAGAGTTACACAGCACAGGAAACACCTCCTTTCTTCACGGGTGACTGTTTGTATGTGTCTGAATACCCGATGTAGCGGGGCCACAGCCCTCTGACGATAGGTGTTCTCCAACTGGTCAATGCAGCTGCTATTTCAGGCTCCACGTCCTGGAGTGCGATCAGATCAGAGCTGTTCAGGGGGTCCCAAGGTAGACCACAAAAAAGATGAGAGTTAATTTACCTCCTCTCACCTGAACAACATGAATATAAAATGATGAAACTCTGAAACTACCTGCGTTCAGTCAGTACGAGGATTTTAGAAAGGTTATCTATCACAGCGTTATATAAAACACTGTAAGCTTGCACAGAGATTTGCGGCGACAGCACAGTGTTGTTGTAACGTCCTTGTGTGCCTGTACCTGCTCTGAATTATGCTTCATGTACACCTGTGATGACAGAGTTTATCTGGGGGACAGCAGGGAATACATTAGCCTGATCTGAATTTTGATAAAACGGTAAAACAACAAGGTATGCACTGTGAATTTTTATCCCTGTTTTTATCAGAACATTAGACAGAAAGCACAAGCTTACAAATCTAGATCAAGGAAAGAAAAGTCTTTAACCGAGAGGAGGGAAGAGTACAAATCTCAGTGTAATCTGGTCACAGATAAACTGATAATAAGTTGTTAAAAGTGAAAACAGTGATGGAGAATTTCCTTCAATTTTTGTCCTTTATAATAATAATAATAATAACAACAATTATTATTATAATAATTATAATTATAATTATTATTATTATTATTATTATTATTATTATTATTATTATTATTATTATTATTATTGTTACTTGTTTTGCTATTGTAGGACTTTGAACCTATTTACTTTTTTAAATACTGTTTGCAGACTTACTACTAACAGAAACAGGGGACACATTTTTGTCACTTTTTATGCTTATGTTTATTATTATTATTATTATTATTATTATTATTATTATTATTATTATTATTATTATTATTATTATTATTATTATTATTATTATACCTCCAGCCTGGGTAAATATTGAGCAACAATGTATTCCAGAAATCCAACCATGCAATTATCTTTTCTTCAAAGATTTACATTAACTGAAAAAAAAAAAAGAAAAAGAAAAAAAAGAAAGAAAAATCTTGAGAAATACTATTATCATGTGACACACAGCACACAAACACGTGGGAGAAAATGTTTATAAGTCCCAGTATACCCCTGTATGGAATAATGACCAATGTTTACCTGGCAGAAATGATGGGAGGTTTTAATCATGGAACATTAAGGACATTCAGGCAATTAATGATCCTTATATATTAATAAGTAGTAGTATTCAATGACCCGTCTGACAGATATTAAATTCCACAAAAACATTTTTATAAATATTTGCAGACTAAAAACTTTTTGATTTCTAAGTTGCAGGAAATAATGTTTATTACTGAATAGTCAATTATTGAACAAATTGTAAAACCGGAAGAGAACGACTTACTGTTAAAATACTATAATTTGATAATGACAAATTCCAAAGACTCTGCAGTAGATAGATTTGATGCCGGGAGAAAATAAGTACAGGAAGACATGGATGAAACAGAAAGGAACGAGGCCTGCATGAAAGCCCCAAAACAATCCATAGATATGCCACTTAAATTACTACAATATAAATCTTTAACAAGGGTTTATCAAACCCTTGAAAACTCCACCATATGTCAAGTCATATTTTTGATATAAGCTAAGTGCTAAGATTATTTAAAAAAAAAAAAAAAAAAAAAAAAAAACTTATTCACTGTCTGTAGGAATGATCAAAGATACAAAGACTCTAGATTGAGATTATTAACTGTATGACTGAGGTATTTAAAGTCAAGATTCCTTTTTGTGTAAAATGTTGTATACGTGGTATAAATCCCAAAGACTTGACATACAAAAATAAACAAATTAAAGTGTTGGACTTTGGATTATTACATGCAAGGAGAACTATCACCTTTGGAAGAGCATAGAAGCTCCTTCTGTAAAACAGTGGATAAAAGAAATATTGATGCAATACAATGTACATTATGTGTTCATTTTTCATTATAAAACTTGGAAACTAATACAAGTAATGTTTAAAAAAATGACAAATTTGTTTCTTTTCCAGGAAAAGGATTAATCCATGAAGACAACTCATAAAGCATAGGTTTCATCCTCTGGGGGTGTCAGGTGACTGTACTGTCATTACCTATTTATCATACCTAGTTTATTCTACTATTGCAGGTCAGGAGATGAAAGTTTAAAGTGACAGCAGCACATCGTTTACTTAAACAGTTGTTGGGTCTTTTGCAGAAAAATGGACAAATTAGGAGTCCTGATTCGGCTTTTTAACAGATGTTATCTGTGACAAATGTCTTGAAGGTCAGATTCTGATCAAAAAGCAAAGTTGAACCATGAGACCTTTTCTCTCGTTTCAATTCCACCTTTGTGTATTCCTGGAGCAATTCTCATTATGATGATCACTTTCATCATGTAAAGACTCTCATCTTCTAAAATACTGATGCTCTTGAAATGTGAATAATCTCTTAATACAAAAACTGAACAAGTACAGCTTCTTGATTCTTTATGAATAAGTCAGACCCGAAATGTATATAACTGAAAAATGGGTGTACAATCCAGATCAGCATTTATCAATCTAAATGTGGACGGAGCGTCAAATCCCACGCCAGGTCTGAGTCTGTGTACACAAGTTTCACGTCAAAAGGGAGCATGGTGCAGAGGGAGAAGTTGACGATCTTCACTGAAGTAGAGTTGGGTCGAGCATCTGGTGAACTAGTGAATGCTAAGAGCAGAAGTGGAGCAACAGATGCACATTTTGTTAAGGACAGTCAGCAGATTGAGCAGCACAAGCTCAAGATGGTACACCACGACGATCATAACATTACTAGTGCACTGTTGTTTACAGTGCACTAAGCACTGCGTGACGTCAGCGTCTCCACTGTAAACGCCGGCTTACTGTGTAGCGTTTCAGAATAAAAAACACTCTGGCGGCAGTTTTCAAAAGTTTCCGTTTTAGGTTGGCTAAAATGCAACAATGCTTTTGCATTTATTTCTAAAACGGTTGTTGTGTAAATGTATAGTTTCCCTATGCAGATTTTAGTGATTGTTTTGATTCACTTTGGCACACCAAGCACCAGTAAAGTAAACAAACATTGTAATGTTGGGGAATGCAATAGTTAGATATAACAGATAATTAACAGAAGTATAAACAAAGGATGTGTAAATTAAAAGTTTAAAACTCTGTAGTCCAATTTGTCAGCTGCAGCGATTTCCTTGCAGATGTGGTTTTTTTTTCTCTCAAACTTTTCCAGCATCATTTCTCTCCACCTCTGTTGCTACGCTGTCGATCTCAAGCTCAGAGTAGTCTCCTTTATTTCCATTATGTGTCCCCCCCATGTCGTAACTTCCGTAGATTCCGTAGGCCAGCTCAACCTTAGATATTTGAGGGAATGTTCTTTAATTTACGATTGTTTTCAGCCGCCTATGTTTATCACCATAGGCACCAATTCCGTGGGTGCTTCAGGGCCCGAGCACCTACGTGGAATCCCGAGCATCAACGTGTGCCAATCATGCCAATGCAGCAGTCATTATTTTGTGGGTGGCTGTAAACTTTTTTTTTTCATTAATCTGTCTCCTCAAAGCTCCACAATGAGCAGTAAGATCAGAACTGGTTGATCAGAACTCATGTTAACTGTTGCAGATGCTGATAAGTGGCAGATTGGCATGTCTTGATTTACGGCATTAACTTTCAGAACTACAGACAGCTCCGTTGTTGGCTTTAATTACAGCCCATTGTCTAGCTATCTAGTCCCTGAGGAGCTGGTTTTTAGATTTCTTATAGCCTAAACTGCATTCTCTGTGTCCACTAGAGCATATTGCATTGATTAAATAGCACAAGAAGAAGAAAAAAATCTTGTTGGTGTCATTCATAAAGTTTGCAGGAGAGGGTGATTGTGTGTGTATAAATGCCAGTTGCTACTGCATTGTTTGCATGCCAGTCTGTGTGCTTGCGTTGCTATTAAATAACAATGTTCTTAAACATTTTAGCAGCTTTATTAAAGTGGCAGTCGTGTACATTTTGTGCACCCACCAGCACACACATAAATCACCGCCTGTGTTTATCAGCACCGGATCAGGTGTAAATGACACATGAATGTTGTCGTAAGCTTGTTTCTACACCCATATATGTGCAAGGTTCACGCAAGATTGATAGATGAAGGCCATTGGGTCTAAAAAAATAGTTATAACTTAATGTAAGAAATAAACACTCAGAATGTGGTGACTGCAGTGTCAGGCTAACAGTCCCTCGAGGTCCTGACTCGTGTTTCCCTCTTCACAAGTAGAAACTTTTACTGCTGGTGTCCTGAGTTTAAGAAAGCAGCTTTACTAGATTCATCTGTCTCAAGCTGCCCTTTAAATCAGCACCAGATCTATACTCAGGCAGAACTCATTAAGAAGTCTTCTCATTTGAACCCCTGAAATGAAGCAGAAATGAGTCTGAAGAAACAGGTTTTGTCTGTGTTGTTCTGGCTCAGTGTTTGCTGCAGTCAGTAGTCTGTGTATATGGAGCGCTCACCTCTGCACACACACTGCTGCTGGCCACTGCACGGCTCTGGCTTGTGTAATGTAGTTGTGCTTGCTGAGCGCATACACAATGAGTTGTGCTGCATGTGAATGTGGGCATGCACAAAGACTTAGCATGACAAAGTGATCCGGTGTGTAGGCGTACGGCTACATGAATATTTATCTCCATCCATCTACTGTATGCTGTAATCATTTGTCTGGCCTGTCTGTGAATCTGTGTATCATGCCTTACATTTGTCAGACTGGAAGACAATGCTGGGGCAGGAATACTGAACAATTCATGGAGTTAGAGACCAAGAGTTGTCATGTCAGTGAATCTGAACAAGGGCTGGTACTTGTAAGAGGCATTTTCTGTTTATCACTAGTAAGGGTCTGCAACCTGCGGCTCTTTGACTCCTCTGCAGTGGCTCATTGTAGCTTTAAATAAATATTAAAATAAACAATTTTTTATTTTTCTCACAGTGGGTATAAATGATTAAATACATTGACACTAAATAAAATCATACATCAACAATTTGTTGAACTGAAATTTGTATCCCATTTGCAATAAAGCCTGCCACTGCTCTACTTCACCTCCTACCACATTCCATGCACCTGTGGCTAACCTCAAGTTTTACAGCCCTTGCAAGAAAACTAAATCTAAAAAATGACTGTGGAATTCTGAGAGGAACTACAGATTTTAATTCTGTGTGGATTTAAATGCCAATGTGCCACCTTAACATGCTTGATATGCAGTTAAACATTACAAAACCAAAAAAACATGGAATGAGTCAATATTAATAATAAATATAATCAATTTCAAGCTTACATTAACATTTTTTTAATCCAAATATTATTTATTTATTTATTTATTTATTTATTTATTTATTTATTTATTGTTGCATACTTTGGACAATGATTTAAAAAATGCACATTTTTGACATTTTTTGCAGCTTTGATTTAAAAAAAAATGCATTGTTTTAAGTTTCAATTTTTTTCTTATTTTATTCATTTTTGAAGTTTCAAAAAATTTCTAAATTTCAAAAAGTTTGCAACATTTTTGCAAAATTTTTAAGATTCCAGGTTTTATTTAAAATATTTGTGAATTTATTTAAATTGGAAAAACTAAGACATGGCTTTTAAATTTTACAAAAAAAATAAAATAAAATTAAAAAAAATGTTTAGATAATCATTCAATACATTTTAATAATGAAAACAATTTATATACTTTATAGTCTTTATTGTGAAGCTAAAGTAGATTTTGTGGCTCTGGAATGACTTTAAACAGGTGAGTTGAGGAAAAATGGCTCCTATGAAAGTAAAAGTTGCAGACCCCTGATCATGTGTTTTCAAACAGGTCGAGCCAGCAGACGATCTCAGAACAGTTACCATCTTTCAGACATTCTAAGGTTATATTTATATTCATGAACACTTGAGAAACACTGACATTAGATCAACCTGAAAGGAACAATTCCCTTAAAAATGTTAAAAAGCAGCATGAATAACAAACACTGCAATGATTCCAGATCTGTGCCAGATCCATCTCTTGAAGTCGGACGGTGGGACTGCTGGAGTCACATGGCTGTGGATTTCTCAAGCTTCCACACCCATCTTAAGCCTTTTGTCACTCCTGCTGTCTTTGCTGGCCTCCAAAAACCTAAGAGCTGTGGCTCATGGCTTGACTCAGCTCACAATGGTGCTCTTTAGTTGTAGTGAAATGAAAAAAGTGACGTGCTCCACCATCGACCTAAAACAGAAGTTACGAGTATCTGATATGGAGGACTCCAAACTGCTTTACACTGAAAAATACCAGATGTGTCTCCAGTCCGTCTCTGTTGTCACTGGATCAGATAGGTTTCCATGCAAGTCAATCTGTGATCTTACTCAGGATCCACTCCAGCGGACTGGGGTCCAGCTGCATGGCTGGTCCGGCAGGTCACAGCTTATACACAGCCATCCTATTTTTGCTAGGTGCTGGAGCTGCGATGTGTCAGTTCGCTGCAAGGAAGGTTAAGCAGGACAGGAAGTAGAACACGGAAACTACCC
Source organism: Halichoeres trimaculatus (assembly GCF_033239565.1). Lineage (NCBI taxonomy): Eukaryota > Metazoa > Chordata > Actinopteri > Labriformes > Labridae > Halichoeres > Halichoeres trimaculatus. The sequence continues at coordinate 27,513,479 of NW_027437196.1, read as the reverse complement.
AAAAACACCCGGTGACTTTCAAAATAAAAAAAACCTGTCAAAATCAGATCATATTTTGACTACAACAACAAACAGACATTGCAAGCGGCTGAACACATAGATGGTGTTAGTTGATGAACACAGTCAATACACAACAGAGCGGAGCTGGACCCAGACGTATCTGGCGTATTTGGGGAATTATCCAAAATGCAGGGGGAACTACCCTTATGAAAGAAAAATATATGTACTAGTATATTTTTTGAAATGTATTGTAATATAATATTGATATATTATTGATATACATGGAATAATATATTGAGGGCACTTATACAATATATAATATATTTATGAAATGTATTTCAATATATTGCAAAATATACAAATGATTGCCGCTTTCCATATATTGCAATATATTGGAAAATATAAATACTAAATCTCATATATGGGAATATATTACCTCATATATGACATGATATTTTCCAATATGCTGCAATATATTTTTCTTTCATAATGGTAAATGGAGCGGAACCAGAGTGAGAAACTGACCAGGCAGGGGTCTGGTGGACTTCAGCTGTGAGTATTGTTTGTTGTGTCAGAAAAAAAAAAAAAAAAACACCTTAGCCACTTGTCGATCACATGTTTAAGGCTCAAAAAAAATGAAAAAAAATGAAATGACTGTAGTTTCCCTGACGTCCACTTGAAACTGGAGTTTTACTTAAACTCTTTCCTTGGGGGAGATTTTTGGACTCTTCGTTTTGTCTCTATTCCTGTAGAGTCTGGATGGTGTTCTTGGGATTGTACTCATCCATCTTCTTCCTACTCACACGCCACATAGAGTTTATACTAAGTTCTTTTATTTTGGTCTTATCACACCACGTGACCATCTTCTTCCTCCTCTGGATCAATCTATTTTTCCACTGTGTGAAATTCTTATTTAATGCGATAAAATGCAAATAAATTATTCAAAAAACATGCAATGTACATTTCTGGAATTTTTCAGATTCTTTCTCTTATAGCTGAAGCCCAACTAAGTGTAGGGGATGATGCATGGGCTTTGTACTCAGGTCAAATAAATGTTCCCCATTATTCATTTTTAAAAATACATTTGTTCACACGTTACCTGGTAAATACGCTGATAAGTGCAGCTCGAAGCATGCCAAACCCGTACACTGCAGAACTGTGGGAACTGTGGAAACCATTAGAATGAACCCTGCATCATTCAACTGTGGTGTTTGAGAAGCAAAAACTCTGTGTCTCACTGTCTACGCAAAACCATGAAACCAGATTTCTGAAATCTTAACTTTGGCTGGAGTTTACAGGAAAACTTGTTCTAGTGACATAAAACTGTGGTTTCATGTGACTGATAGGCCTACACATATGAATCTTTGTGAGGTTTCCCCAGATACCAGGCTACATGTGGACAGGGCCTCAGTGAGCACTTGATTCTACTCAACTGAACCCCAACAGGGTGAGCAGAGTTTTACCCTGTCTGAATGAAAGTGGTAAAACTGGTTTTGAATTTTGTGTGTCGTCAGGTTATCTTTAGTGACACTTGTTTTAAATTTAGAATTCATAATCTTTGCTTTAGATTTTTGACCAAACATACATGTTTTTGAAACAGCTGGATGATAAGAAAATGTACATATAAACCAAAGATTGCATTAGCTGCAGTAAGTGTCCATCCAGAGATGGTGGAGATGGAGCACGTAGCACTCGTGCTGACTAGCCTTTAAAAACTAAATGAAGGCATGCACCACTCATTAAAATAAAAACACTTTCGAATTAACAAGGATCTAATTTCTTTCCACTCAGACCTGCATAAAATCACATAAATAATAATGAATAACAAACAGTGCCGGCGTGGGGATTTGGATGCAGTGTTAATCTTTGAGAGCCAGATTATAGACTATTATGGAAACATTTGGATATTCGGCTCAACAGTTAATGTTTGTGGGTTTGTGTTAATTTATTCAAAGCTTGATAGTATTCATTTCAAATTCATAAGACAAAAAAGGCTCATTTTATCCAGGGATGAAAGAAGTTTTATATATTTGTTGTCTTGATGATCCCAAGAGGAAAATTAATGGTACTTTAAAAAGGACTGAGTATTTTTAAGATAGAATCAAGAGTTACTGAAACATGTTCCCTGTGTTTCACCTCCTGCTGAGGAGACGGATGGAGTGCGTGTTCTGCCGCTCTCCTGAGGAGGAAACTTGGCTTAAAGTCTGCCAACGCGACAGAACACACATGGCCAATACGTCTCATGAGTCCTCTAATGGGTGATAGGAATAGATCGTCATTATATATAATATCGCCTCAACTCCCACATTACATCTTAATAATGTGGCCCTCCTATTACAAACACAATACCAGGGTGCTGATATGAGAGCTGGAGCGCCGTCTCAAAATAGTCGTGTGCTCCGTGTATCACCTTCCATGGAATTAGGCCTCAGGCAAATGGCTTAACGAGATTAGCTGGCCAACCAATTTAACAAAGGCACGGTAATTGTTTAATGAAGATATTGAATATTCAGGGCATATTGTGTTCCATAAGCAATGACTTAATAACTGTCTGCGGTCCAAATGAGAGTCATCACTTACAATACTAACTGCTGCTCTAGGAGGAAAAAAGCTCTGCTGCTCATGATAACAATTAAGACCTATTTATCTATTTATTTTCTCTGCAACATTATTGTTAAAAAGGAGCTAAGTGTTGCACAGTCTCTCAAAGCTCATCTGGTTTTAACACATGAACAGGATGATTTTTCAAAAACTCAATCTAAAACCTTTGTCATCTGCTGCCATTCATTAATTTTCTATTTCGATTTTCTATTTCTACATTTTATAAATTGTATTTACTTTAACTGACAGTGATCTCCCCGAATATTCAGACATGTAATGACTCAAAAAAGCAAACTGCTATACATCATAAAAGTTCGAGAGGAGTGTCCTTGAAACCAACCTTTAAGTCAGATGTTTTTCTTATTTAATGCTTTTTAACTTTCAGACTTTGTGACACAGAGTCCTATTTGTTATTTCCATGTTGTTAAGTATTCATGCAGGAACAAAGCAAGCTGTGTGCAACAACCTGGATGAAACCAACAGAGGTAAATAATATCAGTCTAAAACACATAAAAGCAGTGTTTTCAGCTCTCTCTGTGCATCAGGAGACGACCTTGACTTTGAAAACACAAGGCGATCGGAGTGAAACCTCGAAATACGTATCCCACTACAACACTTACCACTTCGTGGTTTTCTGGCAACATGATGAAACTTCCTCGAAATCTCCTGCAATGTTGCAATGTCACTCTTACTATGAGTGTGTGTAGGGGGCACTGAAGTGTGTTGTATGTGCATGTGTTTTTCCTGCTCTGGAATAAAATATACAAACTCCCTGCTGGGGAATCCAGTAAAGCTCTGTGTGTTGCTGGGTGAAACTCTGCGTTCATGTTACAGGTGAAACACCGAACATGGAGGAACATCACAGCAACAAGGAACGGCATCAGTGTTGGACGATTAGACACTAAGAAAAATAAAGAAATAAATAGGTGGCTAAGGGAGAGTGTGTTAAATTGTGGAAACTAACAAATCCTCCATAGTCTGAATGTGTGGATGCAGTTTTATTTCAGTATTTTCAAACCCTCTCATGTTGGCTACGATAAAAAAATGGTTAAAATAAAATTTAAAAAATGTCCAAATAATGGGATGAATTCTGTAGAGCTGAATGGAATTTTTTAGTTTCATTTTCTTCTGTTTACAGTAAGAATACATTTACTGCCAATCAGATCTTAAATTAGCTTAATTAGTTATATTTAAGCCTTGACATTGACATATTAAAGTGTTTTATGTTTTTTACCTTTAAGCTTTCTGGCACACGTGTTCTCCAAAACAAACCTGCAAGCCTGCATCCTGTTAGTAAGTGTGTGCTACAGTTTCCTGTAGATAGAAACACAAATACATTCACACACACATGCAAAGAAAAAGCTCAGAAAACCTGTGCTGCATTTTGGGGGTTTTCTTCAACTTGTCAGAAAAAGCAGTACTTGTTCTGAATTACAGATGCATACTGCTGCCCGAAAAAAAAATATCCCAACAGTATCACACTGATATTAAACTGAATTATCACAAAATTATGTGATATGTTCAACCTGCAACAGTCCAACGTCTCCAAAACTCAGTCTCGTTATAACTGTCAGATTTTTTAATTTGTATCATAGAGGTATAGTGGAGGCTCGTTATAGAAATGTACAATAGACAATAGTAACAGACGCTTTTTGTAAGTCAACTCCATCTTCATTAACCAGCCAAAGGTTCCTTTATGGATTGTTTCACTTATTTAACTTTAATTTAACCAGGAGAAAAACTCATTAACATTAAAAATCTCATTTTCAAGAGTGTCCTGGCCGAGACAGCAGCAGTGAACACTATTTGCTTTTACATTAATATCATGATTCAGTACCATAAAAAAAAAAAAAAAAAAAAACATGATAATGCAGTATTACATTATAATGTGAAACTTTTCTACTTTTAACTTTTATTTTTATTTTTTTCATTTTTTTTATTTATTTTTTTTTCCTTCTTTCTTTCTGGCCCGGCAGCAATATGTTTCCGTACCAAAATAATACACAATGGCAAATTTTGCAGACAATATTGGAACACAATCTTTTTTTGTGCATAATGCACTCAGTTGTTCAAAGCCTATTGCTGCCACACCACATAAAAAAAAAAAAAAGAATTAAAAAAAAAAAAAAAAACTCATCAATATCGAGTTAGATCGCAATACACAATTATCACGACATAATGTGAATACTTTTGTTTTTCAAATTACCATGTTAATTTGATTAAATTCTATTTCACACTTTGTTTAAGACATGGGCAGATTCTGCTGTGAATGAGCTCTGTGGATAATATGATATGCTCACTCAGATATTGAAATTGAATGAGGATTTGCAGAGGAAGAAATCAGTCTGACCCTCTGGAGGAAGCTCCTTTTATCATCAACAAGCTGGAAGCTACAAGCTGTAGCAGCGCCAAAATATAGTCACGTTGTATCTGACTGTGGGGTTATTCAGTTTGTATAGTAGATGTATATTGGAGGCTCAATATTTGAATGAACAGATGCTTTGTGCAGGTGAACCCCGACTTTGTTGACTGCCCCCCGAGCAACTAGTAATACACAAAGGTTTCTACCAGGTATCTAATTATTTTTTAATTTATTTAAGCTTTGTTTAATGTGAAATAAAGCAATAATTCAGTACTACTTTATACTCTGAAACTTACAATGTTACGACATGATAGTGATGAGGGTTATTTATTGATTTATTTATTTTTTGTCAGGTGTGGCAGAAATGTGCTTCTGTAGTTGTTGAATCAGTCCACGGAGAATGTTGTCATTAAATGATTTTTAGAAAATGACTTTTTAAACTATTAAAAGCTGATACTCTAAAAAGGATCATGAGCTTGGACACACTTAGAAACATGACTTCTGTCAACAAACCTGAAGGCTGCACACTGATGAAGCTCAGTGAGCTCAGCTCTGCGTGCTCTCTGTCACCCTTTAATAAAGGAATGGAAAGAATCATGTCCAGTGTTGTGATTTTTATTCCTGTGGCTGTAATTTGAGAAGGACAAAGAAAACAGTTCACCCTGGCAAACACGAGATGGATTAAACCAGAGTTTATTTTGAAATGTGAGAGTGAAGCCTCAGGACATGCAGTGCCCTCCCCTCGTTTCACGTTGACAGCGTCTTCGAGGGAGTAACTGTTGTCTGCTGTTTAATCATCAACACATCGTTTAAGCATACTGTATATTCCCTGGAGAAGCACACGTAGTATCATCCCGTCCTGGTAGTAGGAGTGAGAGCTAGGTGTTAACAGGGAGGTCTATGAGCAGCTGCTGTCTTCTTCTTCACAGATTTCTCACGTTTCCAGCCTGTTTTACCCACGGGTGCTGGTCTCCTACTCCTCACACCTGCACAACATCACACTTTACAGGAAAAACAGAGGAATTATCAGACGTTCAGCCTCTGAAACACAACAATCTGCTTCATTTCCACACATATTCTGAGAGGACAAATAACACATTAGGCTAAAAAAATGTCTCAAACCTTTCCTCCAACAGTTTCAGCTGATATGAATCACATTTAGTACCTCACCTTGCACCTCTTTTGCACCCCTCCCCTGTTAAATATTGCAAATGCAAATAGTTTTTGATTTTGAAAGGTGTTTTGCATTCATTTTAACAAATATATAAAATAGGAGTTGGATTTGGTATAAAACCATGCATGGAGAAAATGTCCGATCTGTTTTCTACATTTCTTTGTTGAAGACCCGCGATGAGGTGACTGAACCAGGAGAACGATGGATCAGTGGAGGCAGATTTATTCAGGAAACACAGGAATATGTGACAGTTGGTTGTCTACTGATCAGCTAAATTAAATATCTTTTGGTCTGTTTTAGATCAACCTAGTATATCCCCTGAGCAGGAGGTTGCCACTCCAACAGGAAGTCACAGAGGAAGTGCAAACTGTTGTTCCTTAGGTGTCCACTTGAGTCTGTGAATCCCATAAAGCCCTGTTTCCACCAAGCAGTTCTGTTCGATTCGTCTCAGCACAGTACACATTTTGTGGCATTTTCACTGACTAAAACCAAGACCAGTCCCCAAATGACTGACCCGTAATGTCCCACTTTTTGGTAACCTTCTGTTGGGGAGCCAGACATGCCCATCCAACCCAGAAGGTGGAGCTACAAACACTGCAGTCCATTGATTGGTTAAAAAATGGATGAGACTTTATTTTGATAGTCCGTCTATTGACACTCAACAAGCTAAATACAAGTAGATGTGTATCATCTGTGTGTCGGTTGATATTTAGCAAGACTAGTCAAGAGACAAGTAAAATACAATCAATTATTAGTAGACTATAATGTGTATTATCAATAGATATGTAGTTTCATATCAACAGTTTATCAGTTTATATTTAACATGACTCATCAATGTGTCTCACATACAAAGTCAAGCATTCTCTGGTGTCCCTCATGGGATATTTTTAGGAAAACAATTTTACAATTCTGGGGGAAAAGAAATAAGTATGAGTCTACTAAAATGTTACTGTAATTTTGTGTGACTACTGAGTATATTTTGTCAGATAAACAAGCTCTCCTTCTACTGTATGCCGTTGTGCAAACTTGTCTGGGTTTGGCTCTGTTGATAGTTTATAGAGTTCAAACTGTTGTCAACTGTTTTTCACTTTGATTGGATAGTCCCAACTGGGCTGGGGGATATATTGAATATACTTGATGTATCGCAGGTAGGGATGGGTACCTTTCACATTTGAAACTATACGGTACCAATGCCCAGTACCTAGCAATCAGTACTCAACGGTACTTAACGGTACCAATTTTCGGTACTTTTTTTGTGTTTATGTGGTAAAAAATATAAATTTGTTTAATAATAGAATATAAAAATACTTGGATTTAACATAATTATTCTTCATTATATAACCTTGCAATGCAGTGTTGGAATGGAAAATCACCTACTCTTCCACTCCCTCACAGTCACAAGGATGTACTTAGGTACCTAAACATGGTACCTTTTGGTTTTATCTGAATCGCTACCCGGTACTTTTGACAGAATTCGGTCAATACCTATAAAAGTACGTAATTCGGTACCCATCCCTAATCGCAGGTTTTTGCAAGTGAAATGTATAAAATGACTATATCGCAATCATCGAGTACAAACCGTAACGTAAATGTTTCAAACATTGGGAAATAACTCTCTTTGGTGAGTCACTCATTTCACTCTGTGCTGCTCAGCTGGTGCTCCTCTCACAGCGAGCACCACGCTCCCCCGCCCACGCAGAAAATTTTTCCTGCGTATGCGTGTTTTGGTATTAGGAGAGAAAAGAAGAAAGTTGCTTACATGTCTTATCAGTCGCAGATCATGGGTTCCTGTAACTTGTTTTCCAGAGTGTAGTTACCTATTTGGGCTAACAATATTGGATTTTGGCCATATCATGCAGCCCTAGTCCTGACCCAGGTCTACAAATGCTTAGTTAAGAATGTCAAGTGACAATCTGTTGATCGTTGTCTATATATATTTGTTGACAATCAACAGATAGTCAATGACTAAGTAATTCATATATTATATACTGATAAACAGTTAATCTAATCAGTAGTTGACAACCAACAGAGTATCAACAGTCAGTCATTCAATGGGTGAGAACACGTGGAGATCTTACTTTTTTTTACTGACAGATCCATCCAGAGTAGCAGAGTGTCAACTTACAAGAAGTTGACAATCTACAGAAAGTCAAATGCCAATTAATAGCTGTTCAAAAAATAGTAAGAGAGGGAGACATTTTTTTGGCAAAATGTTGTAAAACCTTGGAAAGCACCTTATTGTCTACTATTAGTTGAATGTATGTTACTTGTCTGTTGAAAATTTACGTTAAATTTACGTTATCTACTGATAGCACGTTGAGTGTCAACAGGCAGACTATCAAAATTAAGTGTTACCAAAAAAGTGTTACTTACCGTGCGACAGCACTGATTAAAAACAAAACATAATCCTGTCATATCTAAGGCTTGATTGCGCTCTGTAAAAAAAAGAACCACATGCCAATCACAAAGAAGACGAATAGCTGGATGTCTTCCATTGTTGCTCTTTGTTTACTATGTTGTGTTTTTCTTCTTTGTTGGATTTATTTGCGAGGTACACTGTGTCGCGCTGCTGTAGCGTCACGCTATTATGTAGCTGAAGTGGCTTTAGGCATTTGGCTTACACACTGCCTACCAAAAAAGGCACAGTTCACCATGGAAACTCAAACAGGATCAGGCTTCACTGATCCAGCCTGTACCAAACTGTACTGATCTATACCGGACCACTTGTTGGAAAAAAAGGTTGTTACCTGTTGAAATGCATGTCGTTTTCTAATAATAGTTCTACACATCTTTATTTATTTATTTCAATTAATTAGGGGAAAAGCTGCCCCAGAGAGACAAGAGGGAAAAGATTGTAGGTTTTTGCCAAGGAGGGGCTGCTTGTATGCCACCTTGTTCCATGTTTGCAGTTGGGGGAGTATTTTCCAAAGGGCCACTAATGGGCCCTCCAAAACCACCTCAGGAACCAATAAGTAATACCACAGAGACTTTGCCTACATTGGATACTATCCACATTGTGTCATTGTCAGCATTATCATACGCAGCCTCTATACCAGTGCCGGACTGGGACTGAAAAACAGCCCAGGACCTTGACTCGGCCTGGCCCACAACAATGGGAAATATTGGTAGACCCCCCCCCCCCCCCCCCCCCCCCCCCCCCCCCCCAAATGCTCACTGTTTTGATCATTTGTTGATTTCATAAGCCTCTCCATTGAAGAAAAAAAAAAATCTCCTGCCTTCATTGAAAGTAACTGGAGCAGCATGAAGCAGGTTGTTATCAGGATTCAGCTGATGTGACCACCTTCATCCACTCCTCCATCCCCCTGCAGTCACTTCTGAGGGATAACTTCAAATGTTTGATTTTCATCTGAAAACATTCAGATATTCATCCTAATCAGAAAAATGACCATTTCTTTGTGACCTAACCTCACCCTTACTGAGACGTCTTTAGGTTTTATTTGTGTTCAGTGGATCTTATTAACCTGCTCCACCAACAAAGTGGAGTGAGGATATAAAAATTACACAAACCAAAGAAAAAAAATCATCTGAACTAAAGCAAAATGTCACAAAGCAACTTTTAATGAGTGTAGAGCCCAGTGAGAAGGATGTATTTTTCATGGCGGTTGGCAGGACTGTACGTTTGGCTGCTATATTCCCTGCTCTCCAAATGCAAGTGTTCTCCTTAATTGCAGGTCAGTGTGAATCCGATGCGTCAGCTGCCATAAGCCTTAATTAATTCTGCACTGAAAAGAAGCCTGCAACACCCACCCATCTGTTTGTCTTTAACCTGCTACTGAGAGAGGGAAAGAAACTGCAGGAGATACAGAAACAAAGGGATGAGTGGAGGAAGGAGAGCCAGTTTGGATCAGTCAGCAGGGCCTTTGCTCCATGACACACTGGGCTCATCACACCACAGCCGTCATGACCAGCAGCCTTTAAGGAGGAGGAGGAGCGCGGCGCCACATGATGAGTTATGGCTTTGAGTCAGATACTCGTGCCTCCTACCATTCCCAGAATTCTTTGGCAACAGAACGGTGAGAGAATCACAAATCGATCAGCTGATTTAACTGGTCCCTCTGAGTCAGGGCTCAGACAGTCATGAGTACTGCACCTTTTTTTAAGTATTTGTTCATCAGTTAAATTTAGGGGTTCTTTAGTAAAGCTGGCCTCATGCTGTTCTTTTCTCTGTAATCTCCATTAGTTACCTTCTCCACCTGGTACATACTGGAGGGATGTCATAAGTAAGAGACAGGTGCTGAAATGATGGCATACTGTGTATTTCAATACTTCAGATTTCTTTTCTTTGAGTGTGTGTTACACCTCTTCTGTTAGCTGTATGTCATATGATGCTCCATAGCTGAGTATTTAACTTGTCTTGTCATAATGTCACTGTTAAGTTTCGTACTTTTTCGTTTGTTTTGTATTTGTGATGTTTTGTGATTATTAAAGTTTTCACTTGTTTTTATGTTGTTTAGTTGTCTTCTCCAACCGTTATTGTTTCAGAAAATCAATCCAATTTTGGGCCAAAAGAAGAAGAAAAATATGTTTAATTAGTTTAGTCTGACTTTATTTCATTCTGTAAGAAGAACATAAAAAAATATTTAATAAGAAAAATAAAAAATTCTCAACCATGAATGGAAAGGAGCAGAAAGAATAGAAAGTATCTGAATAACTACTAGCATTTTTTTTGTTTTGTTTTAAAAGAAAACAGAAAACAATCTGAAAAAAAAATTACAAAACATTTCTTGTAAAGTTACATCCTTTAAGAGTTACATTAACTTAATACAAATTACAAACTAGAAGAAAGACATGCCAACAACGCCTCTTTGCACCTCATTATTTCTTCCTTTTTTTTCTCTTTTTTATTTTTATTTATTTATTTATTTTTTTGTGAAAAAAAAGGGGGTTTATAAACAAAAATGTACTGCAATCTTATGTAACAAGCCCCAGTATATAAAAAAGGTCATTAAACTTGTGAGAAGCTATAACAGAGAATGATCTATGCAGTTGATGAATGTGAGCTGGAAACATTGAGCTGGTGACTTCCTGTGAAGTTTGAGTTGTTAGTTTAATGACTCCAACTGAGATATAACATATAGAGCCAGGCCTAAAATGGGCAAATATTTAACTACTGCTAATGCTAATAATAATAATAATAATAATAATAATAATAATAATAATAATAATAATATTTTTTTTTTTTTTTTTTTTTGGGAAATACTCCAGAGGTAATTATTCTAGATGACTCTCTGCTGCTACATCACCTTCAGGATTATGAGCCTGTTTCAGACACTTTTGGATACTGGACCAAAGACTAAGTCGTCTTTCAGGATTATTTAAAATCTTCGTCATCTCACATTGCACAGTGGTTAACAATAGATGCTATGAGCAATAAGTGATAAGTACAACAAAACCAGAGGCAAATTGGTTCCTAGCACACAAAGGCTACGTTCACACTGCAGTCAAAAGTGACCTGAAACCGATTATTTGGCTCAGATTTGACCTGTATCTGATTTGTTTCTGACAGTGTGAACAGCACAAGTTGCATTGAATCTGACCTTATCAAATCAGATTCAGGCTAATTTCAAATGTGGTACTAAATCAGATACGTATCTGATTTTTTTAAATGCGACCGCGGTCTGAACAGCCAGGTCGCATTTAATGCGACTTTGACGTCATTCTACAGCAGCAGTTTACCTCAGGGCAAATGTTTTCCAAGTTACGTTATGGACAAAACATATTTAGAGGTGAATATAGACATGATTATTAAAAACTGTATGTTTTCTAACAAAAAGAGTTTTAGTTATTTATCCAGCTACAAGCTTGATTAAACAATGCATAAATGGATGAGTGATAAAAAAAAGTTTACAGGGCGACACCGATGATCCACAGCTGTCCACTTCATCTGTGCATATTTGCGTGCTGCTACCTTCCTACAAGACAGCGTCAGTCAGAGATCCGTCTGCTCCTGTCTGATCTGCCCTCAGACAAACTACAAAACACCAGAACAGATGACAAAACTAAGTTTTTGCCTCTTTGTTCACCTGTTCAGCGCACTACGGATCTGAGATGTTTGGCTGTCTAGCAGCGATATGTCATCAGCAGGGTCGGCGGGAGAGACCCCGGTGAGGGATTTTATAAGACATAAAATATAACCATAATTACTTTAATAAGAGCTCACTCAAGGTGAGCTGCTGTAACATCAGGTTTTGCGTTATGGAAACAAACTTTCCAGCATTGTGAAGCACAGTTTTGCTCTGTGTTTGTTGCTCCTCTTCAGACTGTGCTGTGTGATGTCATTGATGTTTAACTGAGCATGCGTGTCACTTCTGAAGCGTGAGCTGTTCACATCACAGTCTGCAGTCAGGTCACATTTACAGGTGTAATCTGAACAGCTAAAAACAAAAATTGGATTTGAGCAATAAATCAGAATTGAGCATTAAGGGCTGCAGTGTGAATGTAGCCTAAGTGACCAGATACACAAAAGAGACCTAAAATTTTCAGCTCCTGCTGGTTCAGGCACAATTAAAAAAAATTACTATGACCTATACACCATAAACTATCATTTTCTCTGTAAATAGGCTTAAAATTCACAATTCAAACTGGGATATCAAAATACTGTCCACTGCTGTAAGACAAGTTTCAGCAGTTAACAGTGAAAGCCTATTTAAAGTTAATTTTGTACAACATGAAGACAGCTGCAAAGAAAGTGTTAAAATAAACTCTGAGCTGAGTGGTGATGGCTGATCACTCAGTGGGATGGGATTCAGTAGGAGAAAGAGACCAGTGCTGGTTCTACACTCCTCTCCATCCCCCTAAACTGGACCACAGCCTTCTTATGCCCACTCAGAGACCAGGCTCTGAGAGCTCACAGGCTTTGTACAATTTTTAATGTAGGTCTTAAGCTAGATAAATGCAGAGTTTTGAGGCCTCAGTCTGGTGTCTGTTGCAGTGGTGTGAGGAAAAGTGGGGGGCTTTTAGCCTCTTAGCTAACAGCTACAGGTTGTACGTCTATTGATCGGGTGAGTTGGGCCTCTGATTGAGTGAACTCATTACCTGGCTGTGGATGAGAAATGAATGAGATATTAAGTGTAGGGTCTTAGTCTGGGAGACAAAGCTTGTTATGTTGCTAGGGTATGTTTGGCTAAAATGCAGCGGTAACTGAAATCATGCTAGCAGCAGAGCTATAGTATATGGGTTTGAATAATACATTGATGACTGTCTTCACTTACAGTAAAATGCTTCCTAACCATGAAACCTGGAGTAAAAAAACGTTATACCCTAACTAGCATGCTGATTTTACCAGCTGAATGCTGCTCACCCACTACTGATGGCCTTACCTTAGCATGCTAACATGATAACAGTGTGTTTAACCAGTCACCTGCATGAACCAAAAGACTGATGTTAAGTCAAGCAGCCTGAGTCACACGCTTCAGTGTTTTTTTTCACTTAAGCATTCAAAGCACACAACAAGCAAGCAGCCCCATCAGCATGCGAGTCAATCAACCAAACAAACCAACGCTCGCTTCTATCTGTAACATCTCCAGCTAACATTATACATTTATGAACCTGCAGCTGTCTCTTAGCACCAATCACTCACCTTTCATCTAACCCAAAGCCAGTCACTGGAACTACTTGTCTTTGGCTCTTCTCCTCATTTTCAGACTTCTTATAAGGCCTGTTATCAATTCAGGTAGCGCAGAAAATCTGCTTTTTCTAACATCATGGAGAGAGACTCACTGAGTCCCATTGGCAGTCTCAGGGCTGGTCCACAGGGACGTTCCTGTCTCCCTCAGCCAGTGGGAAAAGATTTTTCTGAGGTGTCTGTTCAGCAGTGGTCAAGGGACCAATTGCCTCCATTGACACAGCACACTGGGTTAAAGGCTGCATATTTCCATTCAGTACCTTGAGTCTGGGACAGACCTGTTAAGTTTGGGATTTGGAAATAAGGGAAATTTTCCAGCGCCTGCTGTGGGCTGTCCCACCTGGGTATAAAGAGGTGAAATACTGTAGTTTACCGGCCAAAATGGGAGACGTAAAAGCTGTTAAAAGCTGGTTCTCTTGAAGTGCAACTTTGTTTGAAATAGGAACTAGGAAGAAAGGATGGATACCTTTCACATTTTAGACAATGTTGAACCAATGCCCACTACCTGGAAAAAAAAGTGGTATTGGTACTCAACAGTACCAGTTTTTGGTATTTTTCTGTGTTTATGTGGTAATAAATATCAATTTGTTAAATGATAAAATAATCAAAGTTTTTCGATTTAAAATTCTTATTTTTCAATATATAACCTTGCGATACTATGTTGATGTCTAGCACAGAAAATCTCCTACTCTTCCACTCTCTACATGGTACCTTTTGATTTTATGTGAATCTGTACTCGGTATTGAAGACTGAATTGGGTAGGTACCTATAAAAGTGCCTGCTTTGGTACCCATCCCTCCCTGCTTTTTTTTTTTTTTTTTAATTGTAGATGTTGTTTTGTTTTGTTTTTGAATAAAAAGAATATTGTGTTTTTCTTCAGATTTTTTTCCCCTTCAATGATCTTGGAGGAGCTTAACATGATTTACAGATAAAAAAATAAAAATAAAAAAAAGTCGCTTCATTTTAAGCAATATCCCTTTAAGGCTCCCTGTTCCATACACCCCCTTCCTTTTGATTGGCCTGCCCACTGGAGGCCTGTTAGGGGCGTAACTATGGGAAGACCTTGGTGATTGAGGCCCGCCCTCCTGGTGTGTCATGAACCAATTATAGATTCTAAGATGATGACCTCATAATTTCAGCAGATCCCATTAAGATCTCTGAAACACCTGATGTCTTATTTTATTTCTGCCTCCAAAAACAGATATGTAGATGTGATGAAGGACTCCCAATGGGTGAGGTTACGTTCAACATTGTAAAATACTGTAACTTAGGGATTTAAAATAGTACAATTATTATTATAATTATAATTATATATATATATATATATATATATATATATATATATATATATATATATATATATATATATATATATATATATATATATATATATATATATATATATATATAGATAGATATATATATATATAGATATAGATATAGATATAGATATAGATATAGATAGATAGATTTTTTTTCTTCTTTTTTCTTTTGTTGGCTGTTTCCATAACATTATTCTTCTTCTACATTTTCATTTCATTCATTCAAACATTGATAACTATGGATCTAAATAGCAGTCTAGTCCGGGGTCTTCAACCTTTACTATCAAAAGAGCCATTCTGCCCCCTCTTCCACCTAACTAAAGTGGTCTGAAGCACGTAAACATAACATAACACAGCTTGTAAAGCTTTATAAGTTTTATACTTTGTCTTTTTTTGACTAAAGAAAGCCAAAGAAAATGCCAAACAGAAGCATAATGTGCATGTGTAGGCCTACTTTGACATCAATTTAGCATTGAAATATTCAGGCCTAATTGATTCCTTTCCTTATTTGTGTAAATTCCTAAAAACTTGGAGGCAGTAACTCAGTCCATAGGGACATGGGTTTGTAACCTAAGATTGGAAATTAGGCTGATAGCTGGAGAGGTGTGGAGAGGTTCTTAGCACTGTTGAGGTGCCCTTGAGCAAGGTACCATATCCCTCAATTTCTCAATGCTGTAAGCCACTTTTGACAACAGTATCTGCTCAGTGAAATGGAAAGTTATAAAATACAACTAGTCTATTCTGGTCCCCCAAAAAAGCAAAAAAAAAAAAAAAGTCCTTTTCAGTGAGTTGTGCAAGGTGAACAAACTCCTGTGTTAAGTCAAGTCCAAAGTTTGATTCAGAACAGGAACTTTGTTTACTAATGATATGTGCAGAGTGAAAAATCCACAAGTGTTTCACTGTGCTCCATAATAATTCAAAGTGAAAAATTTAGAGTGCTGGAGGTATGAATAAAAGTCATGTTATAATCAGGATGAGTCTGTTTTTTGTAACCAGTCTTCAGTTTATACTACATCTTGTTTTTAACATAAAGGTCTGTGCATCTGCTGATATATTCAGTGAACTGTAGATTGTGTCATCTATTGCTCAGTGTTAGATCACTAAAAATGATCATGGCACGTTGGTGACAGATGGTCTCTTTACGTGCGGGGAGCTGTGTGTGTTTGCCTGTGGAAGGGGTGTATGTGTTGTTCTGCTTACTGTGAAAACAGGTCCACTGATTCTCACAGGGTGTAGATGTGTTCCTTTGTTTATAAAAACGCTGTATAGATTGTGCACATATGTCAGTGTTCAAGATGGTAAACACCAAGCTGCTAACATCTCACCCCTCCTCTCTGATGTGGTACAGACGGTCTGAGTTTGAGTTAGCTCCGTTTCAGCTGAGAGTTTAGAGGATTTACAGAAGAAGAAAAGATAGTTTCAATATTCTTAGAGTGAATATTATTATTTATTACTGTACTCTATGGACTGAAACTGACAACATAGTGTTGTTAGAAATTGCACCATTTATTTTTCGAAGTATAATCCAGTTCTGATTGAAAAGCCTTTATGATTTGGGAAGATCGTTTCCTCTGAGCGACCATGAATAAACCAACCTGTGTCAGTGGTGAGTACTCAGTACACTGACAGGTGAGACAGTTATTCAGGAATGAGTCAAACTGACTGAGATCACTCTGTTTTATTTGCTATTTTTTGCTATCCTGACACATAAATCCCAGCTGCTCAGTTTCTGGCCTTGGAGTGTTTCAAAATAAGTTTGAGCATATTATCCTCCCAGTGTTTGCTCGGCCTGACCGGGTTCTCCTTCCCGTAGAGCAGGGATCTCAAACCTGGGCCATGGAGGGCCAAGAGACTTCAGGCTTTCTTTCCAACCAAAAACTCCACAAGCTGATTTCACTGATTAGTCCCTGCTCTCCGCTTGAAGGTGAGGCAATCATCGAAATCAGCTGGTGGAGTTTTTGGTCGGATAGAAAAGCTGCAGCCTCTTGGCCCTCCATGAGTTTGAGATCACTGCCATAGAAGGATCTGAGAGGATTCCCAGCCAGGAGCTGGCAGGGTAAGGAATAATGGAGTTAAAAGTATTAGCGTGCTAACCCTGTTACTGTTTCCATTACCATTATCATTATCATTATCTAATTAATTACAATTTTAAACGTAACGCTGTTACCATTACCGTCAATGAAATGTGATGCGTTACTATGTATCTGACCTGACTCGTTCAGGAGCTGCAGATAAAATGTGATTGTCGTTCTTTGGTGAGTGGAGAAAGCAGGCAGACACATAAATAATGAATTTATTTTTTTATTTTTTTTTAACAAAGAGCTGATGCTACCTGTTTGTGTCTGTGTAACCTGCAGTCAGAGAGGATCTCCTGCAGCGTCTGTGGATCAAACCAACTCCAGGGAGAGGAGTGGGTGCTTTTAGAGGTTTGGATGTAAGGTACAAGGAGCCGACTTGATATGGCTTGAAAAAATATTAGGGATGACAGGACCAGACTTAGAAAAAAGGGGTTAATCTGGAGAAATTACAAGTCGGAAGTGGAGCAAGAGGCAGAGTTAAAAAGCAGGAGAATCCCTTCTTGATCAGGAGTGTTGGCAGGTCTATCTGACCTGGCTCGCTTATCCAGACCCAGGACATTTTCAGGAAGGAAGTGAACAGACACCACTTAAACCTCATAGATGTTAAAGGCAAGAACAGACGTGAACATTATGTCCAAGAGAGAAACCTGCTCAAAAACGGAATTCTTTTGCAAATTGAAGGTTTTTCAAAAAAGTAATGCAAGACCTACTTTCCATGGTAATTAATTACATTTATGAGGGAGTAATTCAGTTACTAATTCAATTACTTTTTTTGGGAAAGTAACAAGTAACTATAACTAAATATGTATTTTTTTATATATACCATGACTGCCTCCAAGCAGTCATGTGTGCTCCTGTCAAGGTTATAATAGTTAACTAAAACAAAACTAAAAACTAAAACTAAAATTTAAAATACATTGCAGTTAACTCAATCTAATTAAAACTAAAAAAGAAAACAAAAACGATAAGTAAACTAAAACTTTATCTCGTGTTCACAAAACTAACTGAAACTAACTAAAATGATAGACAAAATGTCCTTAGTTATAGTTTCTGACAATGTTAATAGCTTTTAGGATTTAAATTAATCCGACACATTTTCCCAACCAACTTTACAACAGTTTTCTGCAGTTGTCAGTGCCTTACGGCACCATCATAGCGACGTACTGGGACGTGCTTGTTTACCCCACTGACTGGCTGTGCACTGTGTTGTGACAAAACATAGTGGAGCAATGAATCAGAGCATCTGTAATAGTTTAATTTCATGTGACTCTGACTTTAATGTGACAGAGTCAAAGTTTCTGGTTATTAAAGCTCATATTATATTATTTTATATAATTTATGTTTTTATTATTTTTATGTAATTTATGTTTTTATTATTTTTATATCATTTATGTTTATATTATTTTGTGTAATTAATATTTATATTTTTATATTAAGTTTATATTATTTTCTTGTGTGTAAGGCAGCAGCCAACAGTTCAGTATCAGCATTGACTGAGCAGAGAGCACTATGTTGGACTGGAAAATAAACAGTATTATAAAATATTTACTCTGACCTTTTTGAATCTTGCACCTGGTTAATAAGGTATGAAAAAACTAAAACTAAACTGAAACTAAACTAAAACTGAGACTTGTTGCAAAAATCAAAACTAAATAAAAACTAGAATGCCCGCTCTAAAACAAATTAAAACTAAACTGTAATGGAAAATAAAATGTTAAAACTAACTATAACTACACTATTATGACAAATTCAAAACTATTATAACCTTTGCTCCTGTTAAATAAAGTGTGTGTTAATGTATTTAATGTTAAGGTCTTTTTGATTTCTTTGATAAACTTTATTTTTCAGGCATTTTCTCTCTTTTATTTTAGCTTTAAATAAAAACTTAGATTTAGGCTTCATGTGTAACTGAAACAAACCTCACTGCACCGCTTGGTGGAAATAGGGCTTGAGGGCCACGGACCACGGCCCTGATTTTCAGATGACCAAAGCCAGCAGAAGGATTTAGACCTGAGGTTATTGAGACTTTTTTTTTTTTCAATTATGTCAGAGGTGCCGTAGATGGTAAACAGCCCAGAGCTGTAGAAGACAGTTAGATGTTTGACAAAATAAAGATGCTATGAGGAGGATTTGTTTTAATGGGACTGCTTCACCACCTTTTGTCCTAACCCAACTTTTTACTGGATACAACGTGACAAATTAAGGTATTTATCAGTACAATTACATTGGGCTGTTGTCAGAAGCATGACAACAAGCAAACGGTTTAAGTTTGTACTGTACATCAGTAGCCGTATATATGTTGCTCTACTAGCATCCCGGCGCTACAACGTGTCTGTAGGCTAATGTGGCAAAAAGCAAACTGTCAGTCTAGTAGTTTAGTTGCTGTCCACATGTAATGCTGACAGCCCAATGCTCTAAGACATGTCTGCAACGTGTAATGTTAGTAAATCCTGGTCATGTCCTGCCAGTCATCTACCAATCAGAGCTAACACAACCTCACTCTTCATTTTATTGATAGACTCTCAAGTTTAAACAGACCACTGCAGAATAACTGCTGACTGTGGGTTGGAATGGACATTAAATTATAACCACTACATTATTCACAATTAGTTTAGCCTCTGTGTTAGCCTTTAGCTTGTGTCTTAGCTAAGATAGTGCACGAGCTAAAGGCTATAGCCTTATCTCGTGCACTATCACCCTCCCTTTTCTCTTTCTTCTGCTTTTCCGTCCTTTTTTTGTCTGACAGTTAGGCTCCAGTGTCCACCATCACTACAAAATTAATCACAGAAATAGTTTTCATCAGAGAAAAACAAAGATCTCTTGTCTCAAGAAGTAGGATTTCAAAATAACCCGTAACTTGGTGCTAATAAACTTATTTTAAAGTGTGGGTTAGGATCAGACATATATCTAGAGGGAGACTTTTTCGAGATCACTTAGAAACTCCTCACAGCTCCTTTAACAAATAAATATAAGGAATAAAGATTCCCACAGAAGCCAAAGAAAGCTTTCCTCCCTTCATCTTTCCGTGGTGGTTGCTGACTGCAGGGAGAGTGAGGAAAACATTAGCAGCCATCTCGACTGGAGCATGATGTTCACGCAGAGATGATGATCTCTCTTTTCCTCTGTTCATTCACTCTTTTTTGGAATGAATCATTATTCATTCAATCCCCACGCTCTGCCAGCTTGAATCACTAGATCAGAGATCCATTCTCATATCAGATGATGTCAGCTGAACCGGCTCCACGAACAGCTGAGTCACCCTGTTCGCTGATGAAGACCGTGAGATGGGTGGAGGTGAGTTTCAAAAAACTGCTTTGCTGTTAACTTGTGTGCGTATTTATGCATGATGTGGGTGTTCATTTTCTCTGCGTGCAGGGTGGAGGAGGTGAGTGAGGGGGTGAGAGGCATGAAGCTTTAGCTGCTTTAGAATATGATACGTGAGATTCTGTCCTATCTGTGCCCGGTGATGATCATTCTGTTCATAAATTAGTCAGATTATTGGAATGACTGAAGGAATCAGTGTAAGATAATTAATGTGCAACCACACAGGCTACACAAAACCAAAGTGACACATCCATCATTTAGAAATCATTTCCTCGGTGAGCTGCAGATGGGAGTTACATAAGACCCTTATTACACCCTGACCCTCTGGACTTGCTTTAAACAGGGGAACAATAACAGGTATATCTCATGTATTGACTTTCAATTTCTCAGACCTAGTATATTAGGCTGTAATTATGAGCTCACTGCATCAATGCACTAATGATTAATTATACTGATTCCACTGCATCATTTTTAAGGGAAATAATTGGATTGAGATTGGCTTCAGCACCAAGCAATATAAGATGCTTTGATCTAAACTAATTACCATTATTTTAACATTATTTTAATATTTTCCTAACAAGCTCATCAGAAACTCTATCATCAGGGTGTTTTCTCAGCGCAGATGTAATTTTATCAGGCAAACAGAAGAAAACAGATGAGGAGAAATGGCTAAGAGGCTGGACTAAAGTCAGACCAGAGACTCTTAAACCAGCACTGCTGATATAAAAGCTTCTCCACTGGCTCTGTGTACGTTGTTACTGTGTCCCACATGAACCCCCTGCTCTTTCATTCACCACACAGCTCCACTCAGCGTGACCAACAGCTTACACTCTGTCATTTTCATATTGGAAATGATTACAATGGATGTTGATGGAGGTGTCCCTGCATGTACAGCAGACCCTTGCATTACTCATGACCCCATGTCATTTTCTGACGGATGTGGTAGAAATGAATATAATGTTGTATTTGAAAGCTATTAAAATGGAGGTCTTGAGCGATATTAACCCTGGTATTTGAACGTGTCATCCTAGGTGACATTTGAGCAGTAAATTACAGGCTATATGCTGTTAAACAAAACACTCACAGATGAAGGTTATCACTTGAACTCGTCATTAAAGCAAAATCTACTCTCAGCAAAGCTCTGGAAATCAAAAGTATCACATCAAGGCGTTTCCACCAAGCAGACCTGTTCGGTTTAGTACGGTTTGGTACAGTTAAGCCTGGTCCCGTTTGCTTTTCCACAGTAAAACTGTGCCCTCTCATGGTAAGCTGGATGCCAAAAGCTGCAGCTGATAAACAATAGAGGGACGCCGTAGCAGCTCAACACAGTTTACCCCCGAAGAAGAAAACCGCCAGTGACGATTCTTTCGACCAATCAATGGTCTGCAGTGTGTTGCTCCACCTTCCAAGAGCGGATCGGTTCAGTGTGGCACCCATACGAAAGGGCCCCAAAACTTGGCACGGCTCATCTCGGTTATTTGGGGATCAGTCCCGGGATAAGTCGATGGAAACGCCGTAAAATGTATGCTGCACTGAGATGAACCGAACCGGTCTGCTTGGTGGAAACGTGGGTTTAGACCTGACTAAACTACATTCTGTCAGTAGTTGTTTTTCCATTACACATAGAGTTGCACAAAACCTAAGTATCCCAATAAAAAATGGTAATGGAACTTGCAGAATTTCACATAACCTTTCAAATTTAGATAAAAGTTTTTACGCTCTCATGAGGTGGTTTCTCAGAAGTTTCAACATTGAAGTGTATCACAAAGGTGCAATGAAAATACATTTCTCACAAAAACAGTCACTGGATGTAAATAACGGACACAGCTGACAGTGGCCAGTGAATAAAAACACAAATATTTTCCAGTCAGCATCGTCATCGTTGCAGCGCCCAGACAGATGTTACAATATTTGAACCCCATCTGCCTTTGTCTCTTGACCACATTAGTAAACCACATCAGTAGACAACCGAGAGGCCGTGTCAGTGGGACTCTGTCTTAGACCCTGCTGTGCTCAGCACGCTCGCCTGTTGGAGTCGAGGTTGATCTTAAAATTTGCAGATCTTTCTGTGCTTGTAAGCCTTTTGCAGGATCATGAGGATGGACATGGTCCTGTCTTTGACAGTTTTGTGAGATGATGCAAGGATTCTTAACGAACTTAACATGTCTAAACGAAAGACATGGTTATTGCTTCTGCAAAAATCCACCTATGGCAGCTCAAACTTTTGTTAAAGGTAAAGCTGTTGAAATAGTCAGGCAGTACAAATTTTCAAGACGGAATTACACACGACGTGTCTGTGGGGTCGTGTTCAAACAAATGACGTCATTTTTGCACCTACGCCTCCTTGCGCAGTCCTTTTCACACAAAAAATTTCCGTGCCGTGTACACTAGAAAATTTCTGACCTGCCAGATGGAGACGTGCGGACAAGATGGTAGAAGAACAGGATCTCCTAGTGGTCGGAGTGCAGAAATACAGGCATCTGTATGACTCTTCTCACAGAGATTACTGTGATAACCGTGTGGTAAATTAATGGCGTGAAACTGTGGCCACTCTTGGCAGAGAAGAGGAATTGGTTTGAAGAACCTGGAAAAATATCTGGGAAAAATATATAAATGTGTTGTAAACAAAGGCAAACTTCTTTGACTCTCATTTAGTACTCTAGATAAGATAAGATAAGATAAGATAAGATAAGATAAGATAAGATCTTTATTGTCTCCCATGGGAGAAATTTGTCGTGGACGCGAGGGCCCAGGCGACACTCACACTTCAGTGTACGTTTGTGATACACCGCCCCCTGCAGTTTGGGAATGGACACCAATGGGCGCTGTGCAGGGTGTTAAAGCATAAAAGCCTCACGTTCTGTCACATGGATCTCATGCGCCTCATTTCTGTGCGTCACATTTGCACAGAAAGCATAACACAGCCTTAAGGGAACCATCTTTGATGACAAACTGAATTCTGAGTCCAACTCGGATGCATTTATCAGAAAGGCAAAGCAGAGGTTGTTTTATCTGAGGAAACTGAGTTTTAAGCTTCTTAAAATATTTTATTCTTCTTTTATTGACTTTATTTCAACCATTGTGATGGCCTGTTGGTTTGGTAACCTCAGCATTTATAACAAAATCAGGCAGAGGAATATAGTTAAACTCTGCCAAAAAAACATATTTTTCGTGACTTTTGAAACATTGCTTTGATATTGGGAAAAAGTGTCATGTAGGTGTATACTTTGGAGTATGTGTGGAAATGCTGGGAGGTAAAACACTGGTTGTTAAACACTGGCTTTTAGGAGCAGCATGAGGTGAAACTCATACCTTCTTGTTTTCAGTATTCAAGTTACAGCACTGATTTGTGAACCCAGCCTCAGTCCCAGCTCTTTTTTTCTGCTGTCCCTGACTTGATATTGATTCAGATAAGATTCATCACACAGCCTCAGTTCTGGAGCCAGAGCCGGAGCACTGTGGGGAAAGTCTGCAGAGGTCATGGAGCTCCTTGGTGGCAAAACGCCAGATGTGGAGGTAATCTGTATAATGCTCAAGGTTCTGTGCAGTGATGGACTGTCTGAACTCAAATGCCTCTGAAGACTCCAGTGTAGGTTTGGGGACTGTTAACGCTCCAGCATCTTGTTGTGCAACGTGTTGTGAAGCTGATTTATAATCGATGTTAAAAAGATGTCAGCCAGTTGTTAGACTTAAATGTCCCCACCAGTCTACATGTGACTGCATGTATGAACTGAAAGTGGACTATAGGGCAGTGTTTTATGGGGAACCACTGTGTTATCAGAGGTTTGAATGGTGGGATATGAAGGTGAAGCTCAGATAGAGACAGGATCTACTTCAATTTTTAAAATTTCTGTCTAGGGAAGGGCAAAGAGTTAATTCCCAGTCTGAGGCCGTTGTTTCTATTACAAGGTAAGGAGTTCAAGTTCCAAGATCTCCTCGGATGAATCGTTTTACATTTGGTATTTTACCAGAGGTGTGGCCAAGATTATTTTAGTTTCTGTTATTTTTTTCTGTTTTTATCTTTTTGTTCATTATTATTTTTTTTTTTTTGCTGTACATGATTTCCAATGGTTAGCATTGGTGTTTCCTAAACGCAATAAATTCCTGTGTTCTACTACTACCTCACAAACAAAATAAAAGTTTAGAGGTCAGTCATATCCCAATTATCAATTTTAAAGAATTAAGTTAGGAAATGTCTAGACTTTGATACCCAGACACACAGAGGAACTCGTTCCGTGAAAGACTGTGGCTCTCTTCAAACAGCTAAAAAGAAAAACTGATCATCAAAGAAACAAGCTTCTCTATTTTCTTCATTCTTACACATTCACATGGCGTCTCACACTAAAATTCAAAAAAGCAAAGAAAAAAAATCTGTGTTCACATGGAAATGCTGAGGGACTGAAAATACTGCAGTTTGCATGTCAGGCCTGTAGTTGGCGATGTAATGGTAGACGTTCTCCTTCACAGACCAGAAGAGGTCTAGCTAGCTGATAATAAATAAAACAGGAGAAGTGCAGAAGTAGAGCAACAGGTTTACACTTTGTTAAAAGTAGGAGTGGGTAAAGAAAAAAAAACAAGCGCCGCACAAGACCAAACAACAACAAAATGGCAGCAGCAGTGTAAAGCCAGCTCCATTAGCTTTAAAGTCAGTTGTTTGGGTTGTTCTATTGCTCCAACACATGAGGCTACATACCACATGTGTTCACATGGGCATGAAAATCAAAAAATCAAAGCAGTTAAATCAATATTAAATCCAATTGATATCAAATGGAATCACAACCTGAAGAATTGAAGTTGAATTGAATCCTGAGGTTCTTAGCAAAACCCAGCCCTGGTTAAAAGGCAGTCAGCAGATTCAGCAGCACAAACGCAACACAGTAGTCCGCCATTGTTACTGTTGTTGTCTGGTTCATACATTACAATTTAAGTTGACACAATGGAAGTGTGATGCAAAGCGAAGTGTGATGTCAGCGTTTCCGCTGAAAACTCCAGCTTCCTGCTAACGCGCCAACTGTGGCCAGAGCGTTTCAGTTAGTTAGTTAGTTATACTTTATTCCAGACCCTTAGGTCCATATAAATGCAACAAATAGTTAATAATAATAATAATAATAAAAAAAGAAATTAAAAAAGGAAAATACAATTCATATGTTGACAGTGATTTAAAACACAAAGAGACATTTGTACCAATGTTTCCAATTGCAGGATGTGAACCTTGTGTTGCTCATTGTGAGCTGAGTAAGTGACATTATTATTCCATTGTCTGAATCAACCAGACAACTATGAATTTGTGCATATAGTTTCTAGGAACAGCATGAAATGTGGGCTCATTGTTATAAACAAACATGTGACTTGCACTCGACCATCGAGGTAATTTAAGAAATATTCTGAAAGCATCATTATAAGCTACCTGTAGCTTTTTCATTTTAGCTTTATTGTGGTTGCACCATAAATGAGCAGTATACAGTGGAGTGCAGTAAGCTCTAAAAAGCTCAATTTTAACATTTTCTGTACACATCTGAAATTTATGTGCTAACGTTCTAGCTTGTGCATACAATTTACAGCACTGACGCTGGATATCATCATCATCACACATATCACTCCTGATAATGTGCCCCAGGAATTCAACCTTTTCCACTACACTGAGGACTTGATCAGAGATAAAGAAGGATGGAAACTGCTGCTTCTGCTCATCTTTTGTTCTCACTATCATTACCACACTCTTCTTACAGTTGTATTTAACGTCAAACTGCACACCATAGCTCGAACAGATTCTCTGGAGTTGTGCAGGCCAGCACTGTAAGGTGAAAGGATGACCAAGACATTGGCATACATCAGATGGTTGATGAGCTGTCACCCATCATGCATCCAGTCTTACAAGCTCTCAGTTGTTCCGACAGATCATCCATGTAAACATTAAATAAGAGAGGTGAAAGTATATCACGTTGGCGGACTCCATTTGTAACAAAGAAAGGTGCTGATACACCCCTGCCCCATCGTACTTGCACGGTTTGATGCAAGTACCAAAAATGTAGTATCCTTACTAGGTAAAAGGGGACCCCCCTATTTTGTTGTTTCACATATAATTTTTGATGAAGGAAACACAGGAATACTGCAGAGTTTTTCCTTCTATATGCATTTACAACTTCTTTTAAAGCATATATACAGAAAAAAGGAGGCTGTTTTCAAAAGTCTGGGTTTGAGGTTGGCTAAAACACCTTTCCATGTGAGAGAAACTCAACAATAACGGTCATGTAAACGTCCTCTCACAGGGCTTCACCTCTCTGAAACTACTCAAAGTTTGTGACCCGTGGGAATCCTTCCTGATTCTTTATGATGTACTAAGGGTTGGCGTCTCTTGGGTGCCATGAATCTGAGACGTTACTAAACCATTCTTGATGGTTGTTCACCCTCTGTACTGTTAACTGTGATGCAATTATGTTCAAAATACACAGAGTGAAATAACAAACAAAAAGAAGGCGACTGAAAGAATGAGATGTGAGCTTCTAGAGGCTAAACAAAGCTGTGAGGTTTGATTTGATAAAGTATTTGAATAAGATCTATCTTTAAACACCATATAGTTTTAGCCATGTTATGAATATGAATAATAAATGTGCATGAATTTGTATTCTATAGGTTAAATAATAGAAAACAAGACATTTTTAATAGGAGTCTTGCTGGTAAAATTAAAAACAGTGGTTAGCCTTTCCATCTTTCCATTCACCCATTTCCTGCTACTCCTTTTCCTCTCAGCAGGTTTTCCAGCGCCTCCTCAGGAGGCCTGAGGCCAGACAGGATCTATCTCCCTCCAGTGAGCTCGGGGTCTACCCCGGGGCCTCCTCCTCCTCCTCCCAGCAGGACATTGAACGCCTCTAAAGGGAGATGTCCGGGAGGCATCCTTATCAAACATCTGTAACAGCTCAGCTGACTCCCCCTGGATACAAAGGTGTTCAGGCTCCTGACCTTGTCTCTGAAAGTGAACTCACCTTCAGTCCTTACAGTGCTGACCTCGTTCTGTCAGAAACTAAAAACGGCTCTGACCATAGGTAAGGGTTGGAGAGCAACCGGTGAATTAAATCTTTTTGAATCAAGTGAACTTTGCTGAATTGAATCCAGAGAAGACTAATACTTAAGCGTTAATAACAAAGATTTGGACAAGCAATTGCTAAAGTTGTGTCAAAATTATGTTTGAAGGAGCACATTCACAGTAGAGTTTGTTCACTGTGTCTAATCGAGCTGGTTGGCCTTTTGAAGGATTTCACAGCAGCGTTTTGGTTTTTCAAACGCAGACCAAAGGGTGCTCCTATCGTTGCGGTTTATTTGATTTAATTGGATGCATTTTGAGGAGAAAACGTCATATCCCCGTGTTTTTCCTCTCCCTTTTTCTCCTCTCTGTCAGCAGCTTAGGGTAGAGGAGTTGGAGAGGAGCTGTGAGATAAAAGACGAGTGGAGGGTGGGATCGAGAGGGCCGTCCGCTGAGGATCGGACTCCCCCATTCAATCTGTGCAATCTCCACGACAGTGAGAAATAGATTGCTTTTTAAATAGATTGCTTAGCTCCCTATCTTGGAGCCACTGATGTGGATACATTTCATAGCAGCCCATGTTTAAATGAGTGCCAGCGTATTTGATAGCAGAGCCACTTACCCTGCTGTTATTAAGGCTACAATACTGTTAGTTCAGCCCTCATCGCCTGCTCGGCTTTAAAGACAAACGGGGAAAAGGAATGAAAGACAAACATTACAGCACATTACAGCAAGGTGGAGGAGCATCTTTAGAGGATGAGAAAG
This sequence comes from Halichoeres trimaculatus, assembly GCF_033239565.1. NCBI lineage: Eukaryota > Metazoa > Chordata > Actinopteri > Labriformes > Labridae > Halichoeres > Halichoeres trimaculatus. The sequence goes on along the minus strand of NW_027437196.1, from coordinate 27,485,187 downwards.
ATATACTGTATTGATATTAATCCTGAGCTATGTATATAAGCTCCACTGAGTGCTTCATTAGACTTAAAATTATGCAAAAGAAATAAAGAAGTGATGAAGGGAAAGAAGAGGGGAAAACAGAGGGAGTCGTCTGTGTGCTTTTGTCTCAGGAAGAGAGAAATGCAGCACATTTCCAATTGATTAATACTGCAGACAGAGCTTGTTGGCGGAAACCACATTATGCTGCTGGTTGTTGAGTGGGTTGGGCAGTCGGGGGAGGAGGAGGAGGAGGTGGAGGAGGAGGAGGAGGAGGAGGAAGAGAGCCAGAATTGTTATCACGATTCTTCGAGGGGCAGAGAGGCTCGGGAGAGACTTTAAGCATCGTCTCCCTCAGTGTTCGAATGCTGCCGGACATCGTTACAGCGACAACCAGAGACAGATTCATTCCACCGAAATGGTGACGAATAATTAAAAACCAAATAATTAGATTGAACATTTATAGTTTGAGTGATGAAAGCTGAGAGAATGGATGTGAGGGGTCTGCAGTGAGTAAGAGCATATATTAGATAAACATCTTTCTGTTATCATATTTAAAAAAAAAAAAACAGCCAGGGGCGAATGGAAGGAAGAATTTGCTGTACATCTCTCACTGTCTGTTTTTAAAACACATATTAAAACCCATTTTTATTCTCTCTGCTCCTGTTTTAGTGTTTTAGTGTTTTACGATTTCATTTTTTGTTTTTCAATGGTTACACTTGTTCACGGTCCAACGTCCAAATTCAATAAACAGGGGGTGGTGGCCTCATACATGCAGACACTTTGTCATCATTTCGTCACAAATCCAGTTGATCAAAATACATAATAAGGATAAAAAATAAACTTTAAGTTACCTGGCTGAAATAGTAAATAAAAAAAAAATTACAAGCTACAAATGCATTAATTTTAATATTAAGAGGATAAAAAAAAACATAGGAAAATGAATTAGAACAACTCAAATGAAGTAAAAAAAAAAAAAAAGGTCTGAGTTGTCAGTCAGTTCTACTTTCTAATTTTCATCCTTATCAGAAAATATCTCCTTAAACAAACCTCCAAAAAGAGGTCATCATATCTTTATGCTAGAATTATTTGCGGGATACTTGACCCTCCAACAAACCTGTCCTGAAAAACAGATGTTTAATCATTTTAGTGCTTACACCACTGTTTCATTGGTTAGCTTATTCACCTTGGCTGTTTTTCTAATTTTGTCTAATTTTGTCTAATCTTGTCTATTTGTGTAGAACACTTTGTTTCAGCTTTGGTTGTTTTTAAAGTGCTTCATAAATTAAGTAACAAAGTTAATATATTTCTGACCTCTATTGTGAAAGCATTGCTAAAAATAATTTGGGCAGTGATTTTAAAAATGAATAGAACTGATTCTGGAAATATTTACAGCTCAAAGCTCAGGGTCATCAGGATGTGAGGTCAGGTGACTCATGTCTTACCACACTGGTGTAGATTTTGTGAATGCATATTAATAATAAGGTATCCAGCGTCATGTCATTCATTTGTTTGACTTTGTCTGTTTCTTCCCATCCACAAGCTCATTAGATTAAACTGTGGACATAAACCTCTTTAAATAACCTCTCAAACCAAGAGAGAGAAAAGTTTCAGCTCTCTGCTGCAGGTCTCACACAGGTCAGTCAAACTGAAAAACAGCTGCTGCTGTTTTTGTTTTTTGTTTTGTTTTGTTTTGTTTTGTTTTGTTTTGTTTTGTTTTGTTTTGTTTTTTCAGCTCTAACATGATTAATTAGTTTGTTTGGGATGGTTGGACTATAATTGAGTTGAAGTTGGAATTTAGGTGAAATAAACATTATTACATGTTTTAATAGAACTGTTCTAACATGCTAACCAAAGCAAGATGTTTTCTTTTCTAGATAGATAAATTGTTGATCCTGAGGAATCTGGAGGCCCTTTACAAGACTTAGATGACATGAAAAACTTGTTACAAATTAATAGAAAATTAGACTTATGAGGAGCCTTGGAGCCTAGGTTGTGCTCCATGAGGTCCCCCATCGAGCAGGTGGCCCAGGTTCGAATCCAGCGTGTGGCCTGTTTACTGCAGATATTACAAATGTTAATGGTGCTATTTAAATTATTGTGAAGTAAACATCAAAGTGACCAACTAGAGGACGACTCTTGGGACAGCTGTGCAGATGGGAAATAGGAAACAGGGGATTTAGTCCAATTTGCAAAATTGAGAAGATTACATTTTTGAATATCTAAATAAAAGAATAATCCAAATGAACAAAACAGATGAAGATCTTGAAAACACTCATTTTTAGTTGCCTGAAATATCTCAAAAAATGTGAACTCAGATTCTCCATCAACCCCTGGTCTGGCCCCTCACAGGGTTTCTTTCACTTCAATCTAAACTTCTCTCATTTAAACCCAAACCTCATTTTATCTGTGCCTACACTGAATGTTCGTCACTCGTGAGGACCCTTTTTCTTCCCTTTCTCCTCCTCATGCATTCTCTGCAACGTTACACCCAGCCGCTCTACAGAGAGAGCAAAGTAAAGATGATGCATAATTAATTGGTACAAAAGCTGAATATTTCCTGTGGCGTTTCTGCCAAATGAGCCTGGGTTCTATCTCTCCCATCATTACCGTCAATTTCCCTTAATAGTGTGCTTAATAAGTAATGAGTGGCCTGAAAACAGAGCAAACCAATAGCTGCAGAGCATGGAGAAGTGTTTTAACTCCTCGTGGCAGCAGCTCAGTGTTAGTTTTAATAAGAGTTGAATTGGAGCAGGCCAAAGCTTGATGTCTTATTAAGGTTTTTAGAAGCACAGTATCACATGCTGGACTTTCATCTGGAGAACGATTTAAACCAAAGAAGAAGACACTGTTAGAGATATAATGCATCTCTGAATACACTCTTTTCCCAATGAAAAACACTGTATAGTATGGTAAGGCTACAGTGTGTGTGTGCGTCTGTGTGTGTGTGTTTTCAGTCCAGCAGGGCCGGTTTTGGGATTCTAATTACTGCGGTTTTAACAGGATTACAAGAGATAAAATGCACTAAGACGCTCAGGGTGTTTGCAGGCTAAATTAAATAGGATGTAATATTGTAGTCTGCTGCACGGTGATAAGAGGATGTAAATAGGCACCGACAATAGATCAGTTATCTGGTGTGAATATCAGCCGCTTGAAGCTCAGGGATTCCTCGTGGAATTTGTGGTAGTTTCTGGATGTGGTGGGCTCGAGCTTTCTAAAGTCACAGTTAAAATACACTAGTCTGGTTTTGGCGTCTTTGAATCTGATGTTTTTCTTTCTCTCATACAGGAGGTTTACAAACCTGCATCAGGCTTATTAACTGAGAGCAATGGAGAAACAGTATAAGGATTACCATCTTCTTTAGGCTAAAGGAGCTATTAGACTGAACTATAATCAGTGATGCTAGTAATGCATTACAAAGTTAAGTCCTATCTTTTGGTGTAATTCCCTTTACTCCTCTATTCCCCCTGCTTTAGCAGGGGCGCATCCAGACTTTTTACTCTTGGGTGCCCCAGCCCTAGCACTGGGTATTAGGTGAGCCCACACTCCAATACCATTTATTTTTGCTTAATTGTGTCACAAATACAAGCTTAATAGGCTACAGCTTGAATAATAATAATTATAATAAAAAACTGTTAATAACTGTTGAAAAAAAACAATAATTTAAAGCTTAAATGTAACCAAAACAACAATGAAGAGCAGCAAAAATGTATAGTACAAGCTTCTACTTTCAGAGATGTCTGAAGACTCATCTGTTCAGGGAACACTTAGGCCCTTAATCTGAGCCTTCTCCTCTTCGTCCTCAGGGGTAGAATGAGTCAGAAGGTCTCAGACCCAGCTCTTAGTCAATATTTAGTACTTGAATGTTGTTGAAGGTTGAAATATATTTTTGCAGCGAATAATTGTAGTTTTCTTGCACTTAATGGCAGCACCTCCTGCCAAAAAGCTTGTAGCACTTTGTCGCACTAAGGTTTTTCCTTCTGTCAACATTCTTGCTTGTGTTGTATGTCCCTTTGGAAAAAAGTGTCTGTTGAATGAAACTATAGAACTCTAGCTTTTTTTTCCCGTTGTATTTTGAAATTAACAATGTATAAAATAGATTGTTTTTTGTTTTTAACCGAAATTGTTAAGTACATATTTCACAACTTCCAAGAACCTCTGCATATGTTCCTTTACAACGAAAAAAAAACATTTAGAATATTACTCTTTAAAATTGCACGATTTTGCCAAATTATGCATCTTTTTGAGGGGGGGTTGGCAGTTGCTGAATTTAACGAATAGAATAGAATAGAATAGAATAGAATAGAATAGAATAGAACTTTATTGTCATCGTAACAAGTACAACGAAATTGAAGTCACAGCAGCAATCGAGGAAACAAAAATAGGAAAGTGTATAGAAAGTGCAAAAAGGTCCATAAGAAAATAGAGGATGGCAGCTTGTCCATCATTGTCCAGGAGTAATACGTAATCAGATTACTTTTTCAAGTTATTTTTTTATGGGCAACACTGCCCATAATTCATGTGAGTACAAGTTACAAGACGAATAGAAATAAATATTAAATATTGATCTGATGCACGCTCGTCTCAGGAGCCACACATTCATCTCACAGGCTCACTGAGGAGTTGGAGCTAAAAGCTCAGTCTGGCAATTGTTTTCCCTCCCACTGTTTGGTTGAACTCTCAGTTAGGAGTCAGAGCAGAGGAAGAAATGGGTTTAAGTTTTTAATCTCTGGGTTTGTCCGTGGGATCACCAGAGAGGCCTCTGGAGGGAGATCCAGAAAGGTTTTAAAGTGCAGAGACAGAAAATGTTTAGGCAGCAGTCCATAGCTGATCCTCCTGCTGAGGAGGACGTGTTTGGGGTTCTAACTTTGATATCCTCAGACTGGACTCTGTGTGTGTGTGGATAGGAAAGGAAACAGCTGTATCACACAGTTTGGTCCAGGTACTGATCAAAAATGTTATGTTGGCGGTGGTTTGGGAGAGTTTTAGCCAGGGATGGAGCCAGGATTTTAATTTTGGGGTGGGCCTTAAATAACAAAAGTTGGTAAATAACTGTTACCATTACCTGATCATACTACAGTCAAGGTGAAGATGTGTTCTCTGGACATTGAACTGTTGGCAGTTGGGATGAGGCCATATTACCTTCCCAGAGAATTCAGTCATATAATAACAATCCTCGTGTACATTCCACCCAAAGCAACTGCTGAAGTTCCATGTGATGTTATCCAAGAAACTGTTGCCAGGCTACAGACTCAACATCCTGAGGCTCTCATAATAATATCTGGAGACTTTAACCATGTTAGCCTCTCCTCTCATCTCACTGGATTTAAACAGTTTGTTAATTGCCCAACCAGAGTGAACAGAACACTTGATCTTCTATATGCCAATGTCAAAGATGCATACAGTGCCACTGCATTACCACCACTGGGCAGGTCAGATCACAATCTGGTTTTACTTCAGTCTTGTTACAGACCCTGCGTATTGAGGCAGCATGCAACTACTGTAACAGTTAGAAAATGGACACCTGAGGCCAGTGAGGCTCTGAGAGACTGCTTTGAGTGCACAGACTGGAATGTATTGTTAGAAACAGATGAAAATAGTATAGATATTGATAAACAGGTTGACTGTTTTACTGAATACATCAACTTCTGTAAAGACAATATCATACCATCAAAGACTGTACTCCGTTTCCCCAATAACAAACCCTGGATCACAAGTGACATCAAGGATATCCTCAATCAGAAAAAGGAAGCCTTTAGAGATGGCGACAAAGAACGGCTCAAACTGGTGCAAAAAGTGCTGAAGAGGAGATTAAGGGAGGCTAAGGTGAAATATAAAAAGAAAATTGAGAGACAACTACAAAATAATAACATGCGGGAGGTGTGGAGAGGAATCAACAACATCTCTGGATATAACACAAAGACAAGGCAGCCAATTGTGGGTGATGTTGAACGTGCTAATGAATTCAACCAGTTCTTCAACAAGTTTGACACAGCGACCACTTCCTCTTCTACTGCTGCTCCTTCTACACATCTGTGTCTCTCCACCACTCCTGCTACATCCCCTCTTACACCTGTGCCTCTTCAACCGTCACCGTCTGTCACAGCTTTAGGAGTGAGGTTAGAGTTAGGAAGACTGTGCTCAGGGAAGGCTGCTGGTCCAGATGGTGTGTGTCCAAGACTGCTTAAGGACTGTGCTGCCCAATTGTGTGAACCCCTTCAGAGGATCTTCAACCTGAGTCTACAGTTGGGTCAGGTCCCGGCTCTGTGGAAAACATCTTGTATTGTGCCGGTACCAAAACTCAAATGTCCAGCTGAACTCAACGACTACAGACCAGTTGCCCTCACCTCACATGTTATGAAAACCTTTGAGAGGCTGCTTTTACGTCTGTTGAGACTTGAGGTCAAAGACACACTAGAACCTCTGCAGTTTGCATATAGAAATCATATTGGAGTGGATGATGCAGTTACATACATGCTCCACCGTGCCCTGTGCTATCTAGAAGAACCTGGCACCTATGTAAGAATTATGTTCTTTGATTTTTCAAGTGCATTTAACACCATCCAGCCCATGATATTGAGAGATAAGCTCAAAGACATAGGAGTGAACCCATCCTTTGTCTCCTGGATCACAGACTATCTCACAGAGAGGCCACAGTTTGTCAGGTTGGGAAACTGCGTCTCTGGGACGGTCATGAGCAGCACGGGGGCTCCACAAGGAACTGTTCTGGCTCCATACCTATTCACACTTTATACTGCAGACTTCAAATACAACTCTGAGTCCTGCCACATCCAAAAATACTCCGATGACACTGCTATTGTGGCGTGTATCCAAAATGGACAGGAATCTGAATACAGGGATCTGATAAAAGCTTTCTGTGACTGGAGTCATAGAAATTGTCTCCTACTGAACACCTCAAAAACAAAGGAAATGATTGTGGATTTCCGAAAGTCTGGGCTCTGCCATCAGCCAGTTAACATCCATGGGGTGGACGTGGAGGTGGTGCCAACCTACAAATATCTTGGTGTACATCTGGACAACAAGTTGGACTGGTCCCTTAATACAGATGCACTCTTTAAGAAGGGGCAGAGCCGTCTCTTTTTCTTAAGGAAGCTCAGATCAATTGATGTCTGTGGAAAGCTGCTGCAGATGTTTTATCAGTCCGTGGTAGCCAGTGCTTTGTTTTATGGTGCAGTCTGCTGGGGAAATAGTTTAAAGCAGAAGGACAAGAGGCGACTGGAAAAACTGGTGAAGAGAGCTAGCTCTGTGGTTGGATCCAGTTTGGACTCACTGGAGGCTGTGGTGGAAAGGTATACACAGAAGAAAGTGGAGGCCATCATCCGTCACTCTGATCACCCACTCCACAACATCATAGTCCAGAGGATCAGCAGCAGGGGACGCCTTACCTCTGTGCGCTGCAGGACCGAGAGGTTCCGAAGATCATTCCTCCCTGCAGCCATCAGAGTGTACAATTCTCTGCTTGGAAGAGTGCCCAAACAACTTGAATTTCCCTCCGGGGATTAATAAAGTATGACTTATCTTATCTTATCTTATCTTATCTTATTAAGATATAGACATAGTACGTTACTGCGTACGTTTCAGAGCAGATTTGGTTGCTTTTTGATCCTTTAACAGTTGATATAATTTTAGTGCATCACCCGGAAATGGCTCTCAATAATGTTGGCCAAAGAGTAGCGCTGTAATGCACCAATGGGCTGCACCACCTCAACTTTCCTTTATTGCATTAACATACATGCATGTTTTATCATGCTGAAAAGTAGACATTAAAAATTGGGGAAAGGGCTTTTGGGTGCTCTGCACCCTCATCGTGGAACCAGTTGCAGAACGGCTTAAAGCTCAAGGAGCTGGTGGCCTTTAATGTTTTTAAATCTAAAATAAAAGACATGGAGGCAGGTTCTATAAGATCCCAGTGTTTTAGCTCAGTTTTTTGAACAATTGTTTCCTAGAACGTGGTTTTAATCCATAATGTCTTGTGTTTTATTAACTGTGTTTTGTCTCTTTTTGTTCTTCCCGTCTGTAACTTTGTGATTTTGCTGCTGCCTGTTTCAGCCAGGTCTCCCTTGAAAAAGAAGTTTTCAATTTCAGTGGGACCAACCTGGTTAAATTAAGGAAAAACAAAATAAAAATAATGATGATGATCATAAAAACCGCAGTTAATTAAAAGACAAAAATCTACAGTCTTTCCCAAAATTATTCTGTAGTCCTACCAGTATAACATGAGGCTGAATGATTCATAACTTCAGGACCAACAGGCTAAAATGTTACCAAACTTGGCTCATTATATAAAGATAGGGCATCTGACGATAACAAACCGAGCGCAAAGTGCTAAAATTTCCTAATGCTTCTCTTTAAAACTGATTTTAAAAAAAGAGAGAAAGAAAGATTTTTTTAAAGAAAAGTTTGAGATGGATCTGCCAGAAAGTGGGTGGGCCTGGGACCTCCGGGCCCACCCATGATACCGCCCCTGGTTTTAGCAAGGAATTAAAAATGTCTCACATGCCAGCACATGTGCTTGGTTTTCAAACAGATCTTTGATTTTGTTAAGTAAAGCCTCATGTCACATTTCAATTAAATAAAATATATTTATTTGTGTTCACAGCCACATGTAAAGACAGTAGGAAGAAACACTTACAAGGAGCAATGACAGTCCAGTTACTGCTTTTGTTGAAATGAGTCAAAAGCATGCAGCATTTGTCCCTGGATAGCTTCAAAACAGTCATCATCATCATCATCATCATCATCATCATCATCATCATCTTCATCATCATTATCGTCATCACAATAGCATGCCATTAGTACAGAGCAACATTAGTGCACAACCACAATGCTCTTAGAGTGCAGACAAAGACGTGAGGACGGGCATTCACATGAAATAACCCACAGTGTAGACGTCCCAGCAGCTCTCACACTGTCAGTGAAAGATACACTGCAAAATTCATAAAGTCATCATCAAATCACATTATGTGTCAACAATGTGTTTTTACAGCATGGCAGCTCTTTACAACAGTTTGGAAACAAGCAGAGACGGTCCAAATACAGGCTGAGACACACACACACACACACACAGAGTCGAACTAAGACATCACTTTATACCACGTCATTGTCACTGACAAGCCTTTTGTGAGTCTGCTGTTATTAGAGCATCAGGGTGTCTTTCAAATGCAGATGTGCTGTAAGTCGGTGAGCGAGGTGGGGACGTAGTTTGGAGAAGCTCGTTTAGAATCTTCAATCATCAACGTGTTAGAGTCTAGGTTTTTATCCAGCAGATCAGGTCACGTGAAGTGAGACACAGACGTCTTCCTGATCGACTGGAGGCTTACAGTGTAATGGTGGGGAGTAAAGTGTTCATGTAATGCAGAACAACTGGATCACGTGGCAGCGGTGATGTCAGCCAGCCAAGGCCCCTGCAGCGGCGACAACAAGCAACAACCCAGAGACACAGAGACGAACAGGAAACAAACAGGGAGCGGGAGGACGTCCACACCACACCATCTCCAACAATCAACACCCAAATGCAGGGGAGGAAAAGTGTGTGTGTGTGTGTGTGTGATTTATTCATTTGTGATTACGCCACAATCGCTCTATTTTACATCCTCCTACACACATTTAAGCGTGGCGCTTTGTTTGTTTCCATAAGAGAAGGAGCAGTAATTATCAGCTGAGCCAAGCGTTCAACATGTAATTGTACTATTTGAATAATCTGCAATTGTAATGACGCCTGGGATGATTCGTATAATTACAATCACAAGCATATCTGAGTGACTCGGTGGCTTACTTTAAATACACTCCTGTACGCTGATACCCTAACATGACAAAAACACAGGCACAATAAAAATAGACTCCTCTGATTTTTCCTAGCAGCTATAGGAAGACGTGTTAGAAATGATTTACGCTCGCTCTGTGTGTGTGTGTGTGTGTGTGTGTGTGTGTGTGTGTGTGTGTGTGTGTGTGTGTGTGTGTGTGTGTGAACGTGAGGAAGGAGGAAACCTCCAGCATATGATCGCGGGGGTGACATGGTTGTATGAGTCAAGTTGATCCTATTAGGTGTTTAAATGGATTTTACATGGGTGTTAAGGTTCAGAGTGTGCCATCAGACGTGCAGAGGGAATCCATATTCATGGAGCGACCCCCTCCCTCGGCCTGCAACACGGAGGAAGCTGCTCAAAGAGCGTCTGAGCGGGGAGGAAGTGCTCGTGTTGACGCCTCTCTTCTGGATGCATAAGTTGAGCTGGCGACTGCTCGTGGTGGACATTTTGTTTTCCTCAGCCAAATGTTTGTAAGTGTGTGTGTGTGTGTGTGTGTGTGTGTGTGTGTGTGTGTGAAGCTGAGCGTCTGTAGTGATGTAAATCTTACTGTGATAAATGTTGTTTGTGCAGCTTTTTGCATTAAAAAAAGAAGATAGAGGAAATGAAACATCACAGGCCTGCTCCAACTGTCCACAGCAACACTCATACTTCCTTTTATCAATTAATGCTCCACACTCAGCTGTTTCTGATTTATTATAACCTCTCTTATAAATATGATTACTTTTTTGAAGGCACTAAAGCATTTTTCTTTTTCTTTTTTAATGTTTTTTAATTGCAAACATTTCCATAGGAATCCTCTTATAGCTTTCTGGTGATCAAAAGCCTCAAAACTACCAAATGTGTCATCAAAAAAATAGGCCTTAATTGATTTTTAATGGAGCCTCTTTCTGGAAATGATACACTTAAAACAATTCAGTTAAAGGATCCTTCTAGAAACCATTCAAAAGAATCAGTCAAATCATTTACACTGATCAGAAAAAGAGGTCACAATTTCTTCTTTGTCTTCTTTGTGTTTTAAAATCGAATTACTTGTGCCAAAACTTAAATCTGAAATCCTGTTTTTAAAGAATGATTTTAAGAGTCGCTACAATATTTGGTGAGCAAGGCTTTTTCTGGGGTTCACTGAAGTAGAAAGACAATAAAGTTTTACTCTTCTATCGTGGTTAGGGCCTGAGTGGTGCTCCCTTCTCTTTCCAGAGGCCCTGTGTTAAACAATCTCCATGTGTTTTTAAAGATTTATTCTAAAAAAGGTTGTTTTCAGAATTATACGTATATGCTGATGTTACTTTCGACTTTTTATAGGTGAAAAGTGTAAGATAGGATGCTCATAATCAGCTTTGGGAGGTTTTAACAGCTGTGCTTTAGGAGTTCGAGTAAAAAGGCCAAAAAGCTGAACACTGAGGCCGAGCTGTTGTTTTTCTCCCTGTTTTCATTGAAAATATTCAGCCTAAGTTGTTTCCTCCACCCGTCAGAGGTTTTAAGCCGATATTGACCACACGTACGCTCAAAGCTCTGATAAGGCCCAGCCCTGAAAGTGATTCACCACAGGACCAGTGCTGCAGGCTGTCATGCTCGTCTGGTGTAATGGGAACAGACACCGTTCATGCAGAGAGTCAAAGGACCAAAAGTTGTTTTCAGACAAAACACAGACACTTTTTTTTTTTCTCCTGGACTCAACGATCTCAAAGCAACATGTCCGACAGACAGACAGGAAGAGGAAACACACACCAGCTAAGCTTTTCATCGCCCCCAGAGACAAAGACAGACTGACAGATGCACAGGAGGACAGACGTGAGAAGATTAGTGACCTCACAGCATGGCTCAGCAAACAGGAAGTGGGCAGGAAGAACATCCCAGTCCAGTACAGTTACAAAAAAAAAAAAAAAAAAAAAAAACAAGAGGAGGGAGTTTCTCTTTCGAAGGGTGGAGAGTGGGGGTGTGGCTTCACCCATCCTGACAGTCCTTTGTGGGTGGGTGGGTAGTTGGGGTGAGGTGAGGTGAGGTGGGTGGGTGTCGGGGGATGGGGGTGTTGCTGGTATTGGGCGAAGAGAGGACTCTCCTCGACTACGCGTATTCTTAAGCAATAACAACGTGATCCGTATTATCCACCCAAGAATACCCGTCACCGAAGAGAGTCTTTGAGAAAACACAGGGAGCTAAGCCAGAAACCACGTGAGCAGCGCCACTGCCATCGCATCATCATCATCACCACCACCATCACCACCATGGCCATCACCGCCGCCGCCATCAGCAGCCCCCCTTCAGGCTCCAGTGGCAAACAGAAACATGCACATATAGAGAAAGAGGGGCAGGTGCATTGATTGAAGACGCCTCGCTGCAGCGTGAGGCAAGGCTCCATCAATGGCTCTTCTGCAAAGGAGAAAATTGACAACGGTGGCATTTTCAATCCCAGCCAGGAGCATGTGTGGAGGGTGAGAGCAGAAAAACAAAACAAAAGGATGTGTCAAAGCTGAGGTGAGCTCGATTCGGCCTCCTTTTAGTCTCTCTGGAGGTAACTGGGGGGGAGGGGAGTGGGATGCAGCCCGAACCCCCACCGCAAGCCTCTTACCTGGGTCATAGCCTGGCAGCAGAGCCCCTGTTTCTGGAGGTCCTCATCCAGCGGTGACGGTGGCTTTCCCAGCTGCCGTCAGCGGACCTGCGCGGCCCTACGCTGGCATAATGAGATCTGGGAGGAAGGAAGGGGGTTGGGTTTTGAGGGGGGGTGCACACACAGGGGAGATGTGGGGTTAGGGAGGTCAGGCAGGGAGCAGCCACGGTGTGACAATAGCCCCGTACACTCCATTACCAGCAGCACCCCGCGCCCTGCCCACCCCTGCAACACAAGGCGAGAAATCAACACATGGATTTAACCACAGGAGGGAGGCTGCAGCACATGCACCCAACTAATTTGTTTGATTTTATAAAAGAGGTTTCTTTTCCTCCAGGAGGAGAGCTGTTGATTAGGATGTGCTGGAAATATACATCGACTAACATTTAAAATTCGCAGACAGCCCAAGGACTTCTTCCTCTTTCAAATTTTAAATGTTAAAATGCTTTTTAAATTAATTCCTAAATGTTAATTTGGCAATCATTATTATGATTTCCCCTCTTCTTTATTTTCAAATTAAAGCAATGAGTTTAAATGCAGGAGCGAGGCCATGAATAATGTATGAAAAGTTCAAGCAAATTTATTCCATTCTATTCTAATTGAAGCAGCCGGCTGAATACAAAGAGCAAGCTCCAGCTAAGCCGATCCAAAATCATTCCATTGATTAGTCGTCTCTAATCAATATTTACAATTACTCTCCGGATGGTTTGGTGAAAGGAATAGGCTCATCGGTGTGTGTGTGTGTGTGTGTGTGTGTGTGTGTGTGTGTGTCCCCGAGCGCTGGGGGCCGACACCAGATTGACTGTTTCTAAATCTGAATTACATCACGCACATTTATCAAAGTGAGGGGTAAAAACACAGTTTGCTGCAGAGCGGAGACGGACAGGCAGAGAGGATGTGCTGTGGATAATTAACATGAAAGACTGAATAATAACACGGGAAGGGAAAACACAGGCTCGATCTTCTGGATGAAAAATTTAAAGTCTGCAGCGAGAGCGAAGCACGACCGACAAATTGATGGACAGAGGAGAAGGGTTTACGACCACGGAGGAGGAGGATGAGAGTGGAAGAAGAGAAAAACAAAGAACACAGATAGAAAAATAAAACATATGAGATGCAAATCTACAAGTTTTTTTTTTTTTTTTTTTTTTTCTCACTCCATCCTTCTTTCAGCCGACCGGCCTGGACCTCTCAGCTCAGGAGACACAACACATACACACACACACACACACACACACACACACACAACCAGGCAAACACATATCCTCATCCAACACCAGGAAGACCCCCACCCATCCACCCATCCACCCATCCACCCATCCACCCGTCCAACCATCCCTGAGCTGCAGAGAGCTGGGATTTACCACCCGCAGCCAAACACACACACACACTTGCACATACACACATTTACACACTCGCATACACAAATCCACGGCTAGCCTGGCCCAACCCAGGCCATCTGTATGAGGGAGAGAAAAGAGAACCTGAGGGCTCCTGCCAGAGATCATTGCACACACACACACACACACACACACACTGAGGCACACACACACACACACACACACACTGAGGTCGGCTAGCCAAAGTATCATTGATTGTTCAGTGGAAGCACCCTGGAGACTCATCAGATTACTCTGACAGCAGGGGCAACAGCTAAAATCAAACACAGAGACTCTTCTCTTCCCTTTGCTTTCATTCAAACTTCATCATCATCATCACACACACTCACAGGTTTAACACTCCAAGCACAGAGGACCACAGGTTGTCACCACAAAACCAAACAAAAAAATGACGCACAGATGAGTGAGGATGGAGTGAAATGCCTCCTCTGGTGAAAACTTTCCTCTTTTTTTAAATTCCTCCTTACTAAAGAACAGCTGCTCTTCATCGCCCCTCTCCTCTGAACTTCTGGGACCCTACTTTCACACACTGGGACATCCTCATTTTCTGCTTTTATTAACCACAACGAATAAAGTGGACGGAGCGAAAAGGAGGGAGAGAAAAGGAATAAAAACAGAGTCAAACAAATTAACCATTCAGAAGACAAATGTTGCTCAGTGGAGAGAAGGGAATTTAAAATACAGACTTGAAAATCTCTGATCAGAGAGAGAAAGATGAAAAAATGTCAGAATTGCTTGAGAAAATTTCCAGGAAGGGAGGAAAGAGTTGAAAAATCAAAATGACAGGGTGAAACTGCAACAACAGGTCCACTCTGCTGGCCTCTTACCCTCTTTTCTTCTCCTCCTCTCCTCTCCCAGAAACCAGGGTGTTGCCTCTCCTCTACACTCCTGTCGGCCTCTTCTAAAATCCCCTGCTCCTCCTTCTCCCGCTCTTCCTCCGATACCTTGCCGAGGGTCCACCGGCAAGCTGGGAGGTGCTGATCTCCCTCCCCCTCCCAGTTCCAGGAAGAGCTCCCTGAGGAGAAGGAGGAGGCAGATCCCGGCAGGAGACGGAGGATCCAGCAGCGAGAGCGGCGCTGCTGATGGAGGCAGCGGTGCTGATGCTGATGCTGATGCTGCCAAAGAGAGAAGAGGGGAGGGAAGGATGCTTAACAAAAGATCTCCTCCTCCTCCTTCTCTTTTTCTCCTTTTCTTCTTGTCCTCCTTCACTTTTTTCTGCTTCCACTCATCCCACAGCTCTCGCCTTCCTCCCTCAGCTCCCAGCTCTGAAAGAAGCCAGTTGTTGCACTGCCGTGGCAAATGAAGTGACAGCCGGCGGAGAGCCGGCACAGCGAATGAGAGAGCAGAGAGCAGACGGATGAGAGAGAGGGAAGGAGGGAGGGAGGGAGGGAGGAAAAGGGAGAGCGTGTGGTATGATGTGGCATCTGTGAGAGAGTGATAGAGCGGAGAGAGAGGGATACGGAGGTAGAGATGGACAGGGGGCGGGAGGAGGGACGGAGGAGGAGGAGGAGGAGGAAGACGGAGAGGAAGGTGGGGTGAGGCAGGATGCAGGGAAGGATGAGAGAAAGAGCAGACAGGAGGAAATAAAGAGAGAGATGTAAAGAAACAGTGTGTGTGTGTGTGTGTGTGTGTGTGTGTGTGTGTGTGTGTGTGTGTGTGTGTGTGTGAGGGAGGGGGGGCAGCAATGAAAACCTTCATCCAGCAGCAGAGTCTGTCTGACGGACTCTGTCCCTGCTCCGAGGAGAGCCAGGCAATAATTAGATTTGAGCTTAACACATGCACAGAAAGAGAGGAAGAGAGCACAGCCCATACATGTTGTCCTCACACACACACTCACACACACACTCACACACACACTGGCACCTAGTAATTGTGCATTAATTGATGTGCCGTGTGCTTCACGGCCCTCAGCCAACACCTCATCCAGCCGCCACTGAAACCAGCTCCTGCATCAAATGTAACAAAAAAGAAGAAAAGACAACAACTGATGATGATGATGATGATGATGATGATCTTAATGATGATGATGATAAGAAATTTGGTGGCTGAGGAGGAGAAACGGGTGTCCCCTGTGGGGCCGATGGAAACACACAAAGAGGACGGGAGCGGTGAAAGAGAGGAGCTGTAAATCATATGCATTGACTCAACACAAACACTACATCACAGACTGATCAGCTGACAGAGCTCCTCTGCACACACTCTCACACACACTCACACACTCTCACACACTGTAAGGAGGATGATACAGGAACAGTGTGTTTAGGTGTGTGGATGTCAACTTTAATTTTATTCCTTGTTGAAAAAGAAAAAGAGACGAGGAGGAAACGGTGAGGCCTGCTTTTTAAAATCTGAGCTTTCGCTTTCTTTCCGACACAAGTAAATTATGTTATTTCTATTTATTTACTGAAAAACACTGAAGATTCCTTTAAATCTGTAAGGTTTTAATACATCAAACCCTCTCACTGATGCTCCAGGACTGATTAAAAAAACAGAGCAAAGCTAAAAACTAGCTTAACGCACAGAGAGCCAGCCCCTCCTACATCCAGGATCAAACTTATCGCCTGGGACAACACATTTCATCTGATCACAAATCCAAATGAATATCAGCTGTTCTCAAAGAGTACATCACAGGTGGAGCGGGGACATTTTTAATCAGAAGCAAGAATCATATTGTTGTGAACCTTTGCAGGATGCTGCTGCTGCTGCCGCCTGTTCACATCACTGAAACAAAAAAAGCAAAGCGATAAGGAGGGAAGGAGGGAGATGGGGAAAGCTGAAGAAGAATAAAAGCAGGAGGAAAAATGAAACCAATTTCCTCAGGGCTGATTTAAGGTCTTCTTAATGCCAACTGGTCTCTTAACTCCCTGCAACAGGCCTTGACTTTTGAAGCTGACATTTTCAATTAGCACAGCTCAGAATTAGAGGAGAAGAAAGAACCAGAGTCTGTTTTTTTAAAGCGTGGAAAACGGTCAGATAAAAATGAGATTCCCTGTAGGTGTCCGGAGGAGGGAAGAAGAAGAAGAAGAAGAAAAAAAAAAAAAAAAGCACATCCTGAAACGCTGACATACACACAGAAACACACACCGAGAAATGCAGCAAAGATCAGCGATAGCCTGCCGCTTTCTCTCAAAGCAGGAATGGACGTGAAACGCACACAAACATCAAGAAAGCTTTCATGTTCTGCTTTCTGTACATTAGCTGCGCTGAGAGGCCACACGCCTGCAAAGCCACGCAGGAAATCTGGCTCAGCGTGGACTGATAAATTGAGGAGCCAATCGATACAACTGGTTTGTCTGTGATAATGAGTCTATTTAATTCCTTTCTCTGCTCGTATCAAGCCTCTCCTCCTTTTCATATTTTGAGGAAAGTCAACCACAGCAGACAAAAAAAAAAAAAAAAAAGAAACAAGCCACACAAACGATTCATTTCAGCAGCATCTTCATTTCAGTGGAACAACAGAGCAATTACATTTACATTTCTGCCTCTGCCTGTGACACGCGTGAATCTCCAGTCACAGGAAATTAAAAATCTCTCAAGGATTCCTCAGCCGATCGTCGCCGCCTTTGAGGGCGACTGGGGAAGTAAAATAATCATACACGGTTTTATCTTGGATGGAGACGCTTCCTTAATGTATAGAAGACAAAGGAGCTGAGAGGAAGAGTGAGCAGCTCTGTTTCATGGCGGTGTAGTGCCCCCTAGTGGCTGTTTGAGGCAGAGCAGCTGCTGCTTGTTGGCTCATTGTTCAGCCACAGCAGGTGCTTTTAGAGGTAAAACAGCAAGAGGAATACAAAAAGATGGAGCAGAGACAAAGGCACTATGTTTAACTACACAGCATTGATCAGTGGGAGTGTGTGCGGGGAATAGGAGAGGACTGAGCGCGCTCAGAATACAGAGGGCGTTTGTCAGTGACGAGACTGCGAAGTTTAAAGGCATATTTTCATTATTCCCTTTTTTAACAAGTCGTCACATCTGATGTGATCATTTCTACATCAAAACTCACAGTTTACATCTTTATACTGTTTTTATCATTCAAATATGTAAGAATAAATGTGCAAAATAATATCAGATTAAAAGAAAGTGCATCAAAGAATTCCAATTAAAGGCTCCAAAGGAGATCAGCGTCGTCTTATGAAGGATTTTCTGCAGCTGTTTTCATTTTTGGTTCAAAGTGGAAAATTTGTTGAGTTGAAAAAACAAAGAAGAGGAAAAAATATTCAAAGCAAAACAAAAAAATATCACAGCTCAGCTCATATTCATTACACATATATACAAACCGACAGTCGCTGAGGTCTGATTTTTCTGTATTGAGATGTTTTGGCAACAGCATTCATCCAACATTCATGCCCAAAAATTAGATTGGACTGAAAATCCAATTGCATTGATAGATTCAGAGAGAGATGCAGGGAGAGACAGAGAGATACACAGTCACTGGGGTGCAATGAGGCCGTGGGCAGCTTTTCTTCAGCAGGGAAGGTCTCGTCTTTTCAAAGCAGCCAGCCTCACAAAAGGCAGTGAATTGGGTTTGAAGCGCTACAAGGCCAAATATCTGCACAGCAACACGTACGACACAGCCGTAACACAGAGACAGAGAGGCAGAGACAGAGAAAGGAAAAAGAAAAATCCATAAACTATTAACAGCCAATTAATCCCATGAAGCAGTTCACAAAGGCAGCACGGAGGAAGGTTGTAAGCTGCTACCGTCTGCAACAAACCAATCCTGTGCTGCTAAAAGTGACTTCCAGGAAAACAAGACGCTCCTTAATTAAAGAAAACGTGACGGTGTGACACTTAAAAATATTCAGAGTTTAATTGGGGTCCTGATGTCACGGCTGAAGCAAAAATAACCTCAGATTTTATGATTCACAGACAAATCAAAGCCAGAACTCTCTCTATCCTTTACTGCTCTTTGTTCAGATGCTGAGCTCCTGTTTCCTCTGCAGAGCTCTCACTCTGCAGCCTCCTGCTCAGTCCACCATGCTACCTTTCCCTCCATACATCTCATATAAAATGTCCATCCAAAAAAGAGCATTAAGAGTCATTAACCAAAGTCCGTATAGAGCCCTCTCACAACCATTATTCATTAAGCTAGTTACTGAAGATCAGTGATATGAGTTCAAAACACTGCAAGTTTTCTACAAAGCTCACAAAACAATTGTAACCATCTAACATTCAGCACAGATTCGTAAAAAGGAGAACTAATTACAACTTAAACAGATATGAAATATTCACAAAAAACCTATGCTCAGAACCACACTCAAGAAACACAGTATGACGGTTAAAGGTGTCTCTTTATGGAAAAACTCAGGACAAAGACTCTAATGGATTCAAATCATTCAGTATCTTCAAAATCATATGAAAAACAGCATATAAAACATATACAGGGATGAAATATATTCGTGACCTCGAATCTGAAATGGAAAACAATTAAGACAAAAAAAAACAACAAAAAACAAATAAAAACATGAAAATAAAAAAAAAATAAAACAAAGACTAAAATAAAATGTAAAAATGGAATCTTCAAAATCATATGAAAAACAGCATATAAAACATATACAGGGATGAAATATATTCGTGACCTCAATCTGAAATGGAAAAAAAAACAAAAAACAAAAAAAACTAAAATAAAAAAATAAAAAATAAAAACAAAAAATAATTACAAACATGAAAAAAAAAACAAAGACTAAAATAAAATAAAAAAAAAAATAGAATGAAAATAAAAAGGCAAAATAATACTTTAATCCATTTAAATGAGAAAGTGGTATTTTTTTTTTTGTTTTCTTTTGTTGATGTTGTGAATGATCCCTTTCATTCGTTTGAGATTTTATTTTTATTTTCCTATTTTCATTTCTATTTTTTTGTATCATAATTTTGATTTTATGTCATCATGAATAAAATAAAGACAAACAAACATCTCTCTGCATTGAACCTTTTTAGGAAATAAAAGCTGAACCAGCTAACCAAAGCTTGGCACCTTGTGTTAGATCTGTGGAATACGTTCATTTGATTTTTACTTTATCAAAGATGAACAGTTTTGTATTATTAGCCTTTGACACAACAGCTTATTTTTGAATCCACTTTGAATATTTTATGATGAATAATGATAATCAAACAGTAAACTGGCTCCCACATGCAAACTATTTACAAACCAGTGGGATTTTATTTTAATTTTGAAGAATTTTTCATATTTTTAGTAAATAAAGATCAAAGGTCATGTGTAATGATTTATCATCACTCCAGGTTAAAAAGCAATTTAGTAACATCTCACTGTATGTTTCAATCTCAGAAATTTATGCATTTTTATTAAAAATGATACCTTCACATTCCAGTTGTTTTTCGCTCATTTCTGTACATTAGACAGAGGGATCGCAGCCGTGTATCATCCCGTCGATAAAACCGCTTATTCTGACATTTATTCTGTGTGCACTGTCTAACAGGTTCACTTCTATCTGCCCCTGGCAGTCTGTTTCACTCCAGCCTCAGCACCAGGGTTTGGTCTGATTAGTCTTTGAGCAGCAGATACAGGACATTAAGCTAAAGAAAATAAAAAATTAGCTATGTAGTTGTTTATAGACTTTATTCTCTTGGTGTGTGAGCAAGAGGAGTTAAAGGTACAGGCTGTAGAAATGGGAATATTCACAGATACCTAGCTTCAGATTTTAGTTTGGAGCACTGTAGCTCGGCCCTCCTGTCAGTGAAGCGACGCAGCCACTTTGTCCCCTATTTCTTTGTCCAGACAATCCTTTAAAACAAAAATTCAGACAACTTGTGATTACGATCAAGATCACTTAACTTTATGAACAAAGAAATGCTTTGATGTAGATATAAAAGGCTTGATCACGTGAACGAAACAGCTTTTATATAGGTTATAAATCAATCTTTAAGAGAGACTGAGGAGTATTATATCCTGTTTCTACACAGCCATCGTTACTGTGGTCAGTGGGTGTCAGACTATTTTCAAAAGCTACAACACAAGTGCAACAGCAAAAGCAGGAATGCAAAAGTGATAACACAACAGAAGTACAGCCACAACTAAAGTTAAAAGAGATCAGTTATCCCAACGGACACAGAAAAGTTGCAAAAGTATGTAAATGATTATCCTTTCTAACTTCATCTATGATGAGTATCGCCAATTAGCCAACTCATTTTGAATTGTCTGAAGAATTTCCACAGAAGTTGGATCAGCCTGTGAACTGATATTTCTACTTTTATTTTGAGTTTGATTCTGAATCCAGAACTTACATTTCACTGCACATCTGTATGAGCATGTGAAAAATACAAACCCTGAATCCATGGGACAAAGATTTAGATTTCCATTGATCATTCTTATGTTGTTGTGCTCTCATTGGCCCTTATTTACCAAACATGCGTACGTCTAAAAAATGGGTGTGTACTCCTTTCCAGGCACAGATCGGCATTTGTCAATCTGAATGTGGGCGTCTGGTAAACCTAAATCACACGTCGGGTCTGAGTTCGCGTACGCAAGTTTCATGTCAGTGGGGAGCACGGTGCAGCGAGGAAAATCTGTCTGTGGAGGAGAATTATTAGATCATATGAGCACAAAACGTTTTCAGACAGAAAAACTGATGTTTTTAGATTAAAATTTAGATCCTTGAGTTAGATATGACACCAAGAATGTTTCTAACATTTTACTGTTGTTCTGCCATTCTATAAAATACTTCGCTATGAAAGAGCAAGCTGTCAGCTGATTCCTCCGCATAAGAAATGTGCTTCCTTTATTCATTTAACTTTTTATTTTAAAAAAAGAAGAAAATGGAGATGCTGTTATCAGTTTTTAATACACTCCCATGTCTGTGATAAAGTCTCTGCAGAGAACGGTGCTGCATCAAACTTTTAGCGTGTATTTTTTTAAGGAAGCTGTATTGATTAGAGGATTTACTGTGTAGATGATTATTTTACTCCTCACAATATTATCATATAAACCTGAACTGTGTGTGAAAAAGTGACTATTTCATAACAAAAGACGTTCATTTACATGGGATCGTGATCTAAATATCCTCTAAACGGCCGAGTAAACATCCTCGTACAGTGTGTGCTGATAGTAAAATTGGTGACTCAGACGTTGTTTTGTTTTTTTTTTTTTAACCAGGCTGCAAAAAGGCTAAGGCCTGAACCCCACGTATATGGATATTTTTTTGATCGGATATCTTTTCCCTCGTTTAAAAAAAATCTCCGTCCACACCACAGAAATATCTCTGTCCATACGAAGAGGCCAAACTGAAAAAGATCGCCTCTGAAGCCTGCAAGGCCATGCCTGGCAGATAAGTGGCAGGTTAGCAAAATGTGAAAGCCATAGAAGAAGAACGTTATGAGTATGCACAGTCAAACAGTGGCTGTGTCCGAAATGGCATACTAACATACTACATACTACATGGTCGTTGTGTATATACTGTATACTACATACTATAAGTATGATTAGAGTGCCAACCGTTTACACCGTAGTATACTACTCGGTTTCCCATGATGCATTTCAAAACCTCCGATGACAAAAATTGGAAGCACACATAAGTCTATGGAAGCACACCAGGCTATCAAATATCTCAGTTGATTCGCCACATTTGAAAGTTTTAAGAACATTTTAGGCGAGGAAGTCATCACGTAGAATACCAAAATGTGGTCATTTGGGCCACAAAATGCACGGATACAAATTTAATTTCGACATTTCGGACATTCTGTTAAGAGCACCAATATGCTATCGAAGAAACTTCCGGTCGGCTCCAAAACAAGAGTCCAATTTACAAAAGTGATAAAGAACTTAAAGGAGATAATAAAAGATGCTTTTATTTTGAAAACGGGAAGTTCGCTAGTGGATGATTTTTAGCTAACACCGGTCTCAAAACGAATTCATCTCTTTTCAAAAAATTAAAAAATGTTTACTGCTCGCAGACAGCGAGGACGATCCGTCTGTCGCCTCAGGCACTTTATTTATTTGTACTTACGTTTAGGTTTCCCTGTAGAGCTAAGTCCATTTTAGTTGCTTCTCATCTTGTCATCTCATTCTGTATTTACGTTTATAAATACGGGGCTCGCAATGCATTATGGGGCGTGTCAGTACGACTAGTATGCCCACCTCCCATACTTAAAAATTTTACCGATATAGTATACATCCAGGTAATTCTCGCGCACACAATCTTTTCATACTATTTAATGTGAATGCACTACATACTATTTTTGACGTCATACTTAGTATGAGTAGTACGTTAGTATGCCATTTCGGACACAGCCAGTGACTTGTTGCTGTCTATGGTTGCTGGGGGCTTGACGTCATCATATCAACACCAGCTCCGTTTAACACCGCTACACGGATTCACTCAACCGGATATTTTTTTTATTTCTTCACTTTTTTATCCGTTTTTAAAAATCTCAGTTTACGTGTGTGAAATCTCCGTGTTCGTGTGGTTGAGAGGTCCAATCGGACAGAAAAATGCGTGTTTAGGAATATATCCATATACGTGTGGTTCAGGCCTAATTACTGCTTGGAAAAACTTATTTTGTTCTTTTGCCTTGTTGTCTATGTCAGTGTTTCCCAATCCTGGTCCTTGTGACCCCCTGCCCTGCATGGTTTTTATGTTCCTCGACTCCAACACACCTGATTCAAATGAATGGCTCGTTATCAAGCTCTGCTCGATAATGCGCCTCTCTATGTCATAGATTCCGTGGGTTCGCCCTGCTGAACCTTGAATATTTAGGGGCGTGTTATGTAGATTACGTTGTTTTCAGCCACCACATTTATTAACACCTGATCAGGCGTATGCCGTGATTGGCCCTGGTACGCACGTTTTATAAATCAAACGTGAACGTTGCCATAAGTTCATTTTTCATCGCCAATTCCCACACAAGATTGCTAAATGAGGGCTAATGTCATTTTATTCATCAAGATCGAGGATATGCCTTCCAAGTGCTCCTTTTATTTTTATTGTGCCCTGCATTATACAGTCCATGGTTCAACCACCATGACCCACAGCTGTGAGGTGCACTAACATCCACAACAGAACTAATGAACAGAAGGCAGATGTGACTCCCAGCAACAACAATAATACTAAATTTTATTTGAAAAGCATTTTGAATTACAAGATTTGAAAAGTGAAGCTTCGCTCTGGGGGCTTTGAAGAGGTTTTTACTCGTGTAACAGAAGGAGCATGAGGAGGTCTGGAGAAAGAGGAGTTCCTTTAGGTACTGGGGCACATGACCATGAATGCATTGATGGGTTAGGGGTGAGACCTTGTATTCAATTCTGAGTGGAACGGGGAGCCAGTGGAGAGTTTTCAGAAAGGGGGTGATGTGTTCATATTTTCAGACCCTTAGCAAGATCCTGGCAGCACTGTTCTGGATGTTCTGCCATCTCTGGGTGCTCTCAGATCCCAATGTGCATTACGGTAGTCCAGCCTAGATGAGATAAAGGCGTGGATGAGCTTCTCTTCATCTGCCTGGGTGGGTGCAAGCATTAGATCATTTTGCAGACCATCCCTTTCACTATGCTAGTTCCTCTGCTAACTAGTCCCCTAATCCAGCGATTGTTGTGTTTAGCCCACAGAATGGATGCTGTTAAAAGATTTCTCAGTCACTTTCTCGCTCATTTGGCAGTTTTTAGGTCTAATGTCTAAATGCAGCAAAACTGATTGTTTAAGTCAGTGGTTCTACTTTGTCACTTTTAAAAAGGCCATCTCAGTTCAAAGGTAGGGTCTGCATGAATTTTGGTTACTTTGTTTTCTTGATCTCAAACTACGCCCCCTCTGGGACATAATCTGGAATTGACCTTTGTTTGTTTCCCTCTCCACTCCCAATGTTGTCATTTTGTATCCATGGCAAAGGGGTGCTGGGTACCTGGCAGCTCCTAGGTTCATCTCATTTCTGTATTTTCCCTATGTTTGTTTCCTTATATGTCTTGAAAGGGATGTAACTAAAATGAAATTTCCACCTCAGCCATCAATAAAGGTATTCTGATTTTTGTTAGTAAACAAAACATTCAAACTGGGCTCCTGCTCCTTGGCTCAGTGCCAGCAGCAGCACACACCCACTGCCTCCGATTGTGACCACGTGGACACGTCTAAGCCTGGCAACCACCTGCAGCATCACGTTTCTACTTGGGGGAGACTCAAGAGCTGTGCACCTTGGCATGTTAGCACAAGCCAATCACAAGTATTTGCTACATATCTGATTAGCAGAAAGCTAACTCCCATTGCTTCTTGTCCCGTGCTGCTCTCCAAGTTCCCGAAGGAGAGTGAAAGTTGAGCCAAGCTTCACTCTCTTTTAGTAAAAATCTTTATCTGTTTTTACTATCGTAGTTGCTCGAGATAGCTTCTTCCACTCCCTTTTATTAATACTCAAAGTCACGTGCACACCAGGTGCTCTATGATTGGCTGAGGTGACCACACCTACTTTCTGCCCAGAGAAGTATCGGAACAACCAAAACATCAATATACGGGCAGAGGAGAGGGTTGAAGCAGACACAGGCACTGACACATGTGAATTTGAAGTATTTGGAAAGCCTCTGATCCATGTGCTTGGTCAGGGCTTGTTTTGTTATCTATGATGGAGCTAAATGGCGATAAATTACAGTATCCTTTCGCTCTGTACATGAGATCCTTAATGCCTTCTTTAAGCAAGACTGTTGTTTTAGACAAATTAACAGCTACACTTTGATATTGTTCTCAGGTTTGCTCACTCTTTAAATTGGTTTGTGTAGCTTTATTAAATATATTTGTTGACCAACACATCAGACAGTAGTGTCAGTATTGGCATTATCCTATTGCAGCATCAGTGATCCGCTGAGCCTCTGTGGACTCCCCGTTAATAAGTACCAGCGGTCTGTCCTGTAATACTAAGGAGCTCAGATGTTACACTAACAAGCCACTGCCTCCACGTTGAGGCAGAGCTGCTCCGCTGTGGGTTGTCAATCGGTGACCTCTGGTCTTGATTCGTGGAGCTTTGCATAACTAGAACCCCACCTGGGTTTCTGATGCTACTTGTGGTTCAGGAGGTCAGCAGGATGAAGGAGGAGGTTATCATGTGCGGAGCCTGAGAGGACAGGGATCAAGAGACGTGGGGCTGCTGAGGGCGGAGGCAGGGTGGTGTCAGTGGCAGCTTAATGGCAACAAGGTTTGTTATGTATGATCAAAATGTATAAATCTGACACATGTACCATAAAAGAAGCAGAGGTAGTGATATTTGTAACAACAGACAGGCACCCCAACAGGTACGCAGAGTCTTAGCCTTTCATTCTCCTGCTAATTACACAGATACTTCTTTAACAATCAATACATTGACAGTTCTGATTGGACTGTTTGAACCATTTTAAAATTATTACATTATTTCTGTTGAACAATCAAAATGAGCTCACTGTGCTGCTGTTGCTCTCACTAAAAAAGTCTCTTTGTTTCTAATGGGCATCATTGTAAAACTGTAAACGTAGCCACTAATGGTTCTGTACAAATCCAGTAAAGAGGACCACATAATTCAGAATCACATGTTCAGTTTTCTTCAACATCACTGTCAGTTTGTGACACCCTCTTTTCCATTGGTATCATCACAGGTTGTCAGGATCAGAGCCTCATCTAGTGTCAGTCTGTTCTTTAACCCTTTAAAACCTGACCCAAACAAAGATAGCTTGTAGATAGTAAATTAAACTTTGAGGGGAATGAGATATTTATCAACCCTTCAAAAAAAATCCACAAAAAATTGAACCTTTATCATTTTGTCTGTGATGGATATTTTTGTATCACATTTGATAAGTGTGGCAGTTTTGGCTAGAGCCCGACCGATATGGGATTTTGGGGGCCGATGGCGATACTGATACTGGGGGCATAAAGAGCCCGATATCCGGTATATTGACTGATATCCGATATATGGGCTGATATAAGTAATAAATTCATTGATATACACATGATAAATACTGTATATGAACACAAATTATGACTAGCTATTAAAAAGTTCCATCTTCCATTTAATGCATGGGACTAAACTAGATTTTAAGTAGCAATGTTGCTGCTTTCAAAACATGCAATAAATACAATTACAACAAAATACATTGAAACATTTTCAAAAATTATTTCAATCAAAACAATAACTAGTAAATTTATAATCCCAGGTTAATCCTGCATGGCATTATGAAGTGAGACGCTGTGTAGTAGCCTTATATTAATTAACACACAGGAACAGGAGTGACAGAATCTTCGCAGAGCAAAAATTTTATAATCGGCTACATTTTGGCCGATGTTGATTAATCAGTGACAGGCTATAATCGGCCCCATTAATCAGCGTGCCCGATTAATCGGTCGGGCTCGAGTTTTGGCAACTGTTTTGTAGTAAGGCTTTTAGTGAATGTGCATTATTTTGATGCAGAAAATACCCATTTTAAAAAATGAGTAACAATATCAATTTTATTATTACTGCAACTTCTTAAAAATTATCAATAATTTTCATGAAAAGTGAGTGAAATTTTTCATGAGAGCAGCCATTTTTAAAAGGGCCAAAACACAACTTCATCCGTAAATGATAATTCTCAAAAGGGAAGAATACTTCTTTTTTTTTTTTAAACATTTTAACGGGTTTCTAAGGAAACTATTTTATAATGTTGACGAATTTGAGATCTTTGAAACTCATGTATATAACATGACATGTTCTGGCAATATAGGGTGGAACAGTAGTCTGCTATCAGGAAAAGACTGGCTGATGTTTAATGAAAAATTTGAATCAAGACATTTACTATAAAAAAGCAACAATAATAACATTAAAAATGTTTAAAAAATAAATAAATAAAAGTTTTATGCTCTACGTCTTTGTGTCGGTCATATGGAAACCAAACTCAAGATTGATTTTTAGCATTCATTACGAAACACGTCTCACGTCAAGCTTTAGTGTGACAATCCATTTTGTTTTGGATAATTAATTACATGTTAATTTGTGAATGAAAATTAATTAATCTTTTTATTAGTTAAGGATAATTCAAGTTCACCAATGAGGATGACAATGATGTTGCTATCACTGTTGGTTAAAAAAAAAAAGAAAAGGTAAAAAGAAAAAAAGAAGTTGACTGATTTGCTTTTCATTTATTTACAATGAAGGAGTGGTACTAATAAGCTTCAATTTTTTTATTATATTATATATTTTTATATTATTTTTTTTTGGGGGGGGGGGCTATTAAATGCTTTGTCTGTTCTGACTTCCTGTTGTCTGTAGGTGGTTTTTGTTTTTTCTTTTCTTTTGCATGTTAAAAAAAACCTCTGGTGAATTCTGGAATTCTTATTAGCCAGCTTAACAGTCAAGTTAACATTACATTCAGTGCATTCAAGGCAGCTCCTGTAACTTTTCAGCAAGCACTATCCTCTAGCTCACCCAGTGTTTTGTACATAGACTGTATAAAACATGGACGTAGTCTCGCCGACATCACCCATCTGTTTCTGAAACAGTAAATGAAGCATTTTGGCAATAGTGGCCATATTAGGTACAGCGTACAGCTATAGAGCGCCTGTAGGTCACATGACCCTGAGCTGTGCCTCTAAATGGGCGAGCTTACAGTCTTACAGAGCTTACAGAAAAAAATTAACCCCTGTACAGTGTGTGCAGATAGTAAAGTTAGCAACTCAGACAGGAGACCTTTTTTTAACCAGGCTGTAAATAGGTAAATTTCTGCTTTGAAAACACCTTTTTTTTTTTTTTTTGCTTGGTGTGTATGTGACTTCCTGTACCTCCGGAGCCAGCTTCAAGCGAACACTCGAGAAACAGCAGATTTTAGCACTTCAGCATTGTTTCATATTCTTAGACCGGAGGTTGCTGCTTGGTTCTATCAATGCTTAAGCTAGTGACTGATTCCTCTTTGACTCAGCTCCTCTGCACTGTTTCCCCACTTCTTGTCTTCTTTTACCTGCCAGTGACTGCTCAGCCATCAACCATTGCTTAAATTTCTGGAGTAACATGTAAAGTGAAGTTGATGTTGTCTGGTTGTGTTTTCAGAGAGAACATTTTTATCAAGTTGTCATCGGTAAGAGGTTAAATCTGAAACACCACACTAGATTTGCAAAATAACCCTTTTTTTCCACAGATTGATTTGCACGTGTGTGATCAAGTGGTCTCTAGTGTTGCTTTTGCAACTCGGAGCCCTGAAACATTGTCTGCGGGTTTTGACCAATCAGTCCTCATTATTGACTCTCAGAAAAAGGGTGTTACATCTGCAGTTTACATGTTATACAGCTTTCCACTGTAAATACTAAGAGATGTTGGGTTGAGAGAAATTTCTTCCTTAGATTTATTGTTGTTATTAGTATTATTATTATTTACCCCATCCACAAGGTAATTGAACCCTGTGTTATCTCATAGCACTCTTACAGACGGGCTGTAACAGACATTTCTTTGCCGGCTCTGTGAGCTCATGGAAGGCTCACATTATTTTTGTGCTGCTACAATAACCAAACTTCCCAACAGGTCATTAAAGTTTCATCTAAATCGGTTTTACCCCGAGCAGGAGAAAGTGGCCCATTAACAACCGGGCTCTGAGCTAGCTCTGAGAGCCTTTTTTCCCCTTCTGCAGTAAAAGTCTTCATTGGAAAGGATGTTCAGTCTAGACCACTAAATGTTGCAGGGAGAGCTAACAGACCTGTACAAAGGAAACAGAATCAGCAACCTGTGACTGCACCGCTCAGTGTAACTGAGTTAGGCTGTTTTCAGCAGGTAGTGAAAGCTTGTGCTAAACCGTGTACATCACTGAGACTCTATAAAGGATCCCTAATGATGGTTGAATGAAGGTAACGATCAATTTTATAGTGTGACTTAGTCCCGTTCTGCCTTTTCACTTTAGCAATGCAACATAACGGGTTTAGCTACCTACACAATGTTCGTGGAGGATTGATTGTCAGCACCAAATGTTCTCCAGCAGCCTTGTTTTTGACACCTGTCAGGTGGATCTCACCGGTGGATATATCTGAAAAGTCTACGAGAAGTTTTAAAAGTGAGACGTGGGGGCTGAAATCATTGCTGGGAATTGGAATTTGCACTCGTATTCTTATGCAATGTATGTTTTGGACCTCCCTCCTGCAAATGCATCCAGAAGAGAGTTACTGTGCAACCACTAGTATTTACTGCCTGAAGGTAGATGAGCTTTAGAGAGTGGGCGGACAGCCGGGGATTGTTCAGTGCTTATTTGTGTCCAAACTGTCCATATATTGACCAAGAAGATTGACCTCTACCAGCTGCCGTAGGTCCTGCATTCCTCAGCACCTCTCCTTCTCTTCCCTCAAATGACCCTCAGCTCTCGCACTGTTTGTTGGGTCAGGGTCAGTCATTAGTAGAGTTGCCAGCGTGTGTATGTGTTTGTGTGTAATGGCTGTAAACCAAAAAGCAAATGAAGGGCTGTGACCGGGGGCAATCCTTGGGAGAGGCAGCCAGGCCTGCAGCAAGCAGCAGGCACTTTTTAAACTGAATCAGAGCTGCCTAATTATCCAGCCAGCCTGCCTGCGCTGTATGACTAATGCAACATTATGCAGGACATTAATGGGACAAAACAAGGGAGAAGATTACCCTTACATGAAATCAGATTGTTTGAAAAGCAAAACTGTACCTGAGTGTGCCTCAACACGGACACAGGAGCTGTCTTTATAAGAAGAAGAATATCAAGGTGAGCTGAACACCTTCTCTGAATTAGACTTATTTTTACTGCTGTACACAGGAGTGTGTAACATTGTTAGCTCTAATTCTTATATCTTTATCATTTCAAGGAGCTGAGGGGAACCTGTTCTCTTTTTTCTTCCCATCCATGGATTAAAGGAATAGTTTCTTTTCCCCCTGTCTTTTTTTCAATTGGTGATCTACTAGTGTTACTGTTTGCACACTACTCTACATTGCCATCCACAAAATATGAAATGTTACCTTTAATGTCCCTTGGTGCTCATATTTTTTAAATTTGTGATGCACTATCATTTTTTTTTCTGTACAAATGTTTCCATCTCCTTTGACATTCAAACATTTGATTTTTTTGTACTCTTATGATTCACTGATGTTTACTATTTACACTAAAAGTTCACTGTAGCGCTGCAGCCCCTGGAGTATCATAATTCTAATCCTCTGTATGTGTTGTACAAAATGCAATAATTAAGCTACCTTGAACCTTGAACCATAAACCTTGATGAGGCACTTCCATCCATCCATCCATTTTCTTCCACTTATCCATGGTCGGGTCGCGGGGGCAGCAGCCTTAGCAGGGAAGCCCAGACTTCCTTCTCCCTAGCCACTTCGTCCAGCTCTTCTTGGGGGATCCCAAGACGTTCCCAGGCCAGCCGAGAGATGTAGTCTCTCCAGCGTGTCCTGGGTCTGCTCCGGGGTCTCCTCCCAGTGGAACGTGCCCTGAACACCTCACCAGGGAGGCATCCGGGAGGCATCCTCATCAGATGCCCGAGCCACCTGATCCGGCTCCTCTCAACGCGGAGGAGTAGTGGCTCTACTCTGAGCTCCTCCCGGATAGCTGAGCTTCTCACCCTATCTCTAAGGGAGAGCCCGGCCACCCTACGGAGGACGCTCATTTCGGCCGCTTGTACCCGCGATCTTGTTCTTTCGGTCACTACCCAAAGCTCATGACCATAGGTGAGGGTGGGAACGAAGATCGACCGGTAAACAGAGAGTTTTGCCTTCCAGCTCAGCTCTCTCTTCACCACGACAGACCTGTGCAGAGTCCGCATTACTGCTGACGCTGCACCGATCCGCCTGCCGATCTCTCGCTCCATCCTTCCCTCACTTGAGAACGAGACCCCAAGATACTTAAAGTCCTCCACTTGGGGCAGGATCTCCTCCTCAACCCAGAGAGGGCACTCCACCCTTTTACGGCTGAGGACCATGGACTCGGATTTGGAGGTGCTGATTCTCATCTCAGCCGCTTCACACTGGGCTGCGAACCGAACGTCCACTGACAACGGTCTCAATTTGCCCGCGTTAACGCAACAATGGTTTTAGGATGAAACGCAAAAGTGTTGATGTGTTTCAGCCTCTTGTTTGCATGGAAACAGCGTTGTAACCGACCTAAAACGCATACTTTTGAAAGATTGGACTTTTTTTTAAACGCCACAGCCACTGTTGCCATGTAAACAGCCAGCCAGAGATTTCAGCTGCGTTTTCAACTCTGACATCACACTCCGCTTCACGCATGTGTATTCAGCAGTACAGCAGTGCAACAGTGCCGTTGTTATGGTCATTGTAGACTACCGTGTTGAGCTTGTGCTGCTCAATCTGCTGAATCTGCTGACTGTCTTTAACATAATGTGCATCTGTTGCTCCATTTCTGCTCTTAGCATTCACCAATACACCAGATGATCGGCCCAACTCTACTTCAGTGGAGATCTACCAAAAGCTGCTCCTGGGCAAGACAGTTATAGCGCCAACTACAGGCCTGGCATACTTACTAAAGCGTTTTTGGTTGATCAGATTTTCTGTGGAAACGCAGAATTTTTTTCACTGTGTTTTGGTGTTTTTGGATAAAACGTTGTGTAAATGGGCCTGAGGCTAGTGACTCACAGTCTTGCGCATTCACGTTCAGTCAATCAGTCATTCACTGAACGTACTGAACAGGAGCCTCAACACAAATCACTTCACTTACTGACTGACCAACAGAGAGAGAGAATCGTAACTCCCGTTTAGTACGTTCAGTGAATGAACTGAAGCTGGTGACTCGCAGTCTGTTGTGTTCTTGTTTCAGCCTTTTAGGTTCTGATTCGTAGGCAGACCTCCTGAACGATTCACTGAACAAATCTTTTGAACAAATCACTTTGCTGAACTGATTCTGCTGATTCAGCGCACTAAAAAGAAGTGTTTTTCTCATCACTAGCTCATATGCTTCTTTGTTTTTACATTTGTCTTTCATTTGTTTTCTGTTGTTACTCCAATCTCAGTTATGGTGAGTGGGGCTTATTTCAACTTAAAGCAACCACTAAGATCTCTTCAAAAGTTAGCACTCAGCCAGTCAATTGCCGTTACATCTAGAATAAGTAAGGGGCTTTGGTAGGAGGTGATTGAATACTAATGTAACCATTTGATAATTTGCAAAAGAAACAAAAACAAAAATGGACATTTGAATTTCATATTAGTGGCAAATAATTTATGCCACTTGGTATTTGTTTTTCTTTATTGATTGACTCTGCTGACACCACTTTGGGAGAACAGCAAAATAACTATCCATCAGACAGTGCTCGATTAAGAATAAACAAGACAAAAAAAAAAAGCACATCACTGTACAGCTAAACCTCAATAAGAAGTAGTCCATAAAAAATATCCAAACAATGAAACAGCTGATGAGTAAAACCCTTGTTTCAGAGGTTGGTATACAACCAGAAACAGGGATCTCTGATGAGCCTCATCTTAACAAACCTTTACGCTGCCATAACATGCGTGGCTGATAAGCGTGACTCCAGGCAACAGTAGGTAATTTTTTTGTCAAGGTGAATAATCAGAGAAAGTGGAATGCTTTGGCAATGGACACAGCTGAGCAAAGAGGAGCTGAGAGGCCTTCAGTCTTCAGCAGATTGTCTGTCGAATGAATTCGACGACACGTCCCCAAGGACCAAATAACAGAGAGGCGCTTAGAAACACTCATTGCTGCTCTGATTGCCATATTCTCCAGATAATTAACTGTCAAGGTTCTTGTCACCCCCCCTTCTCCTGACTCTTCTCCTCTTTCTTTCTTTACCACCTCCACCCCCCTCTCTTCTTCTCTTGGTGAAGGAGAACTCTATTGGCTCCTCATTACTTACTAGAAAATATTAGTCGTGTTTATCTGTGAGTGATTGGCTATCTCGGGGAGCAGGGGAAGGCGGTGGGCGTAGGGTGGGTTAGTGGGAGGAAGAGGAGGAGGGTGGGGGAACTGAGGTGGAACTAATTTTTTGACAGGTCCTTGATATGGTTGGGGGCTGTAACAAAACAGGGACTCAGCCTCTGAAATCCTCTGGGTTGTTGTTTTTTTTGGCTGATATTTTAAAGTTACTTCGACTAATCACGCTGCTGTCTTCTTTAAGACTCTCTTGGGGTTGTGAGGTCAGCTCTTTTGGTTTAAGGTCATTGAGGGAACACTTTGAGTAACTTCACATTAAATTAAAAAAAGAATTTGTGTTCAGTGAGTACAGACTAAGCACATTGTACTGTATGTTGAAGGATGAGGCAGGTCTTTAGCCTCTGTGCGAACAGCTACAGGGACACAGATCTGATGAATCCACAGCTGGTCTGGAACCTTCCTCCTCAACACTGTGTGGCTCATATTGACTGGCAAAGCAATGGTGTTACACATCCAACCATGAACCTCCTGGCTCCCTGACTCATAGGGATCCACTGAGATGGTTACATCAGTACCTTCATAGTACTTGAGCAGCCAATGAGAGAACAAGTTGCTGCGCCTTATGAGTTTTCTCTCTCCTTCCTTTTTCTGCTTCTCTGTGAGGTGTTATATCATCACCCCAAGCTACAGTGGATGTTAGATAGCACACCTCATGCATATCTGCACCAAGTAGTATTACACGATAAGTTACCTCTTTGAATACTGCTCAGTTATCATCAAACAGTGGGCATTTAAACGCATTGCGTTATACCATAAATGATCATTTAAAGTGCCGGGTGTTTGCACCCAGATTCTATTGCAGAGAAAAAGCACATACATGTTTATGTACTCTATTCCACTGAAGTTTTATCTATGTATACATGTCTGGTTTGATCTGTGCACATCTAACTTTGGTCCTGAAGTTGCGGACTGTTACCTCAGTCGACATCTTTTTTCCAACATCTACTAACATCTACAGTACCTCTGTATAAGAGCTACCCAAAAAGGAAAAAATCTTGGTCCAAACCGGGCTGTGTACAAGGGTCCCTCAAGTTTCATAGCCCAGTCTCTATTAACTGAACTGCTGCGGCTGACACTGCAGGCATTTTAGGCATTGTTATTGTTTTTATCCTACTTCTAGTTTTTATGTATAGAGGGATTATAACAATGCCAGATGCGCGTGCAACTTGGGTGCAGAAGCACTGTGGAGTACAATGTTTTGTCAACTGATGTGGAGGACTTTACCACCATAAAAAACATTTTTAAACTAAATATCATCACATTTATGGATGGTAAACAGCACCCAGGTTTGTGAAATAGCAGTGAGTGGATAGAAGAGGTCAGCAAGTGGACAGATATTAGGTGGACGGACGTTTCTAGAGGAGAAATCCAGTGTGTTACCAGAGAGGAATTTAAACACACAACAGTCACTCTCTGCTCATGACTGCATTATCCCTGGACACTTACCAGACTGTGACAGACCAGGACATAAACATGTGTCAAAAAATCAGAAACCCTCTCAAACCAAAAAGAGCACACTGACTGCTGAGTCTAAGACCCAGTTCATAATAAGAGAACTGTTGTATAGTATCAGTTCTGACAACTGACCATTTTTATGCTTCTAACAGGTTGAATTTAGCGTTTAAAAAATGTTAACTAATCTGAATGAATAGAGCTAAATGCTGCTTCTGTGGTAAAGATGCGTGCGCAGCTTTATGATATAGCTGTAGTCCAGTTCCTGGAGGTGGCAGACTGTTCCGCTCATTGACTATATAGAGTGGACAGAGTGGCTCTGCCATTTATTATTGTACTGTTTTAAAGCTAAAATACCTCCGTCACAGGCGCAGCCATTGGCAGATGTTGTGCAGCCAGAGTCTGCACAGTAGAGACTGTGAGGGACTCAGAGAGAATCTGAATTTGAATTTGTGTATCAAAAAATACACCAAAACAGCAGCTGTCAATCATTGTTAAATGTGATGTAAAGCCTCGATTTAACCTCTTATAACTAGAGGAAACCAAACTTTTCATAAAAAAGAGGCCCCTAACACAAGGCAGCCCGACAATATATTCAAATCACCACAACAATCGAACATGAGAAACATTTCTACAAGGTATATCAATTTTTTAAAGTTTGACCACATCCCATCTGGAATGACTGGGGAGACTGAGTTTTTGAACATCTCCTGCAGCCAGCCACCAGGGAGAGCAGTTTTTGTGGCAATCTTACATCAAGCCGAGCAAGATGGCTTCCATTTTTTTTTTTTTTTCTTTCAGTCTATGGTTCCTGTTTGTTTTCCTATAGCTTCATTTGATTTTCTCAGCAGCAGATGGTAACTGTAACTACAGACGAATGTGTTAAACATTTCCCCTTCAAACCTGCTGCTGAGCCAGATGAAGCTACAGGAAAATGATCAGGATATCGCATCACCATTGTAGGAAGGCCAACAGCAAATGGAAACAAGTTAAATATTATTTTTATTCACAACTAACGTTTAAAATTAGAGAGCCTTTGAACATCTCTTTGTGGGGAGGGGAGGTACACGTCATAATTCAGTAACAGTCTGCACCTTCAGGAGACGAAAGTTAGATGTCCAAAAATGACATACAGAGGACATCCTTTGACTGTCTCTTTGCTCAGTGGACTCACCCACTCACGCCCACTTGACGTCCAAAAATCTGATGTCTGTACATTGACGTCCAAGTGGACCTAATTTGAACATTGTGTAGACGCCCAGGTCTTGAACCGACAGATGCGATATATAGATTTGATCTGCACATCCATCAGACGTTTGATGTCTGGTGGGATGTATACATGTCTAGTTTGAATGCACATTGGTGGTTGGAATGTCAGACATGGTCAGAGACCTGGTTTTACCTGAGCCTCACCTTCATATTCCTCTGTAAAACTAGAGCTGTGCAAAGCTGTGTGATCCACTTTAAGAGGGAGTTGTGATACAAAAAAAGAGAATCTGCTGGAAAGATCTCTTCTTTTAAGGATATATTCATGCTATGAAACCTGTTTGTTACAAAGAAGAAATGCAGGGATGACACAAATAGTTCAGCTGACAGTGTAAGGTTTAAGACAATGCATATTGCACTTCAGTTATCAATCCATGCATTATCTTTACTGGTTTCCTCTTTGGGGATGCAGGAGGAGCTGGAACTTATCCCATCTGTCAAAGAATGCCAGGCAGGATGATACAAAAAAGGAAAGTTTGAAGTCTACTCCTACAAGCAGAGACGGTGTCTATTGCTTCCTCTGAATGAAACGCCACACTCAACACCTGAATGAGAAGTAAATTCAGGCTGTGCAGCAGCTCGCAGAGTGTAACTGTACCTGCCATGTTTGTTTTTGTTGATAATGCCATATTTTCACCTACTCACCCGCTTTGCATGGAGCGCAGGAGAAATGAGATCAGTTCACACGGAGGAGGAAATGCCAGGTGTAAATGCAAAGGCCGTGATCAGACTGTTCATTAAGCGTAGTGTACTACTCTGAGTCACACCGGAGAGGTTTACTGTCTGAATGAGAGGTCTGCTTCTTCCTGAACTCTGTGGGAGGAGGAGAAAACTCATTTGAAGTTCTTCAGTCCACAAGCAGTCCACTAGCCCTCACCATGCCATATTGACTGAGCCCTCATGGTCACACTGATCAATCTCTCTTTTCACTCCTAGTGGAAACATTCAGAGCCACATGCTTACCTATTCTTTGAGGCAATTTCCTCTAAATGCCAAATCGGTTTGGTCCAAAAATCTTTTTTATTGGCTCTAAAGGCACGGGCTGACACACTGGCCCAAAGCCTTTACTAGGAGGGTGTCTGGGCAGATCCAGCTATGCCTGGCCTGAACAACAGTCTGGGAAAGAGGAGAATTAAGGTTTCTACAAGAGGACAAAGAGTAAGCAAATGAATTATAATGAGTTTGTGTGTAAAAGCAAATGTATGTGCTTTAACGACCTGGTTACAAAAGTGTTTCACACATGGAATGTTTGCATACATAAATACTGAAGAGGGATAAATTGAAGTGCAGTCATCAAACCTTGAAGTCTTAGTGTTTGGATCTGAGTCCATTCAATCAAAAACAAGCAAACAACTTTGAAAAGTAGTATCCTAAATACATCAGGATACGTGAAACAAAATCTTTCAACAGTGATATATTTATAAGTGACTTGCAAATGATAAACTGGAACCGGCTTAACTTAATTCCTGACATTGATGTTGCTTTCCATACTGAGGTGCTGCAAGTTATAGACAAGCATGCCCCATGGAAATTCATTAAGGTTAAAGGTCATCATCTGCCCTGTATAAATGGTGATCTTATTAATCTTTTCAAACTAAGAGATAGGGCTTGGGCTTAACATAAGCATACTCAACTTTCGAGTGATTGGGAGGAATACAAACGATTAAGAAACATATGTACTACTCAAACACGAAATGCTAAGGCCAATTATTATCGAAATAGCCTTTCAAATGATCTCAATAATCCTAAACAATTCTGGAGGAAAATTAATCATTTAGTTGGTAAATCTGATTATACTATTAACAATATGGCAATTAATAATGAGATAACAAATGATCCTGTTGCGATTGCCAATGCTTTTAGTTTGCATTTCTCCCAAACACCTAAGGTACATCCTTCACTCTCTCACGCTCCCTTCATTTCAAAACTTCAGCCTTGTAATAGCTCTTTCACATTTGGGCAGGTCAGCCCAGCAGATGTCTTGCAGGCCATTGGCAAGCTGTCTGCTAACAGTGGATCTGGCCCTGATGGCATTGAGGCTAGATTTTTAAAACTTGCCTCTGATGTACTCTCGTTCCCATTGGCAGCTCTTTTCAATATGTCATTTGATACCTGTAAAGTGCCTATTGCTTGGAAATGAACTAAAGTTATCCCACTGCATAAAGGAGGTGATATACAAAACCTGAACAATTATAGGCATATTTCAATAATTAACTCTGTTGTTAAAATCTTTGAGAAAATTATTTTTGTTCATTTATCAAACAATCTTTTTTGTAATAATTCATTGTCTCAATGTCAGTCAGGTTTCAGGAAACATTTCTCGACGACGACTAGAGAATACATTGTGCGAATGCTAAAGTTTAGCTATTCATTTATTAATTTATTTGTTGTATTTCATTTACCCAGTGTTTTAAAAACAATTGTGATTATTTATTTTTTTTTGCTATTATCCCAACAGTGTTGCTCCAGAGTCCACATTTATATTACAGCGTTTTTTTTATTAGTATTTATTTATTTATTTATTTATTTTTATTCAATTATTTATTCATTCATTCATTTATTTTGCTCATAGTTATGAGCTAAAAATAAATGCTAATTACTGTATACCCTATAAACTGCTGTCCTATTCCTCAGAATGCAGTCATATTGTGGCAAAAGATGAGACATCAAGTCATTCATCACCGTCAGAATATTAAAATCTGCAGTGCTGAGAAGTCAGTTGGAGCCAGACACATCAAGTACTCTGTTGTTTAATGTAAAACCTGGATAAATTTTGTTGTTGTGCACCAGCATCAGTGGATCTAAAAATAACAAATAAATAAATAGATAAATAAATATGTGCATGAAATAAATAAATGATTGCTTATTGTTTCTAACATACAGCCTTTTCTTAGTGTTAATTGTTATTTTTTGCAAACCATGGACAAACTGGAATGTCTTCAATCACTGAAGTCAGAGAAGAAGTTGAAGTTGATAGTAGTGCCAAGTAATATTCTCATGTTATAATATAGCCATGTCTGGTTTTGGTGTTTTTCCACTTCTGCATCTATCTGCACCCTTTACACCTCAAATACACCAGATACGGCTGCAGTCAGACTCCTTTCTGATGCGTCTTGACTGCATGTTCAGTTCATCAAGCTTCATGACTGACAGACAGCTGGAGTCACAGACCAAGGAGTTCCTGCTCTTCCCTCTCCATTGATAAGTCTCTCTTCATTCATGTTGGGCTGTCAAACCTCAAACCTGTTGACTCCTGGTCTGGCTCCGCTCTTTACATCCATTTTTTGTTGTAGTCAAGCTAAATACGAACTGATTTTGACACAGTTTGTTTTATTTTGAAATCACTGGTTGTTTTTCGGTCGTTTCCGTACACAACTCCCTCTCCCATTTAATCTCCCTACGTTGGATTTTTGCGTCACAGCTCCAGCATCTGGCAAAAATAGGATCACTGCATATCAGCTGCGACCTGCTGGACCAGCCACTCAGCCAGACCACAATGGAGCAGATCCAGTGTAAGCTGACTGATTAACTAGTCTTTATGTGCTATCTTCATGGCAACCTGTTGGACACAAAACGCTCTGACCTGGGAGAGTCATTCACTGCCATATGTGTAGGCATGGTGGAATCACACTTGTGTTTATTTCAGCTGCACATTACTCCAGTTCTTGAGCTTCATGATGGTTCATTGGAAAATAATGCCCCCAAAAATGGGTCAGTGGAGTGTGAGTGTTCCTTCCCTGTTACCTGTGTGCATGTTCTCTGGTAAGCTCTCTCCTGGCCAGGCTGAGAGCTGCAGGGTAGTGCAGTGGTGCTGCCTCACAGAAGGATGGACACCTGTTTGAAACCCCTGGTTTGGGCATGGTGGGCCTCTCTGGATAAGGGGTGGAAGATCATAATCTGTGTAACTTATGGACGTCCTCTCTGTGACATCACCCATTTATTTCTGATACAGAGTTTTGAAGCTTATCGACGTGGGTAAAATCATACAAGATGAACACAAACTTTGTTCCACTGAGGATGAGGTTAAGAGCCAGATATCTTTACAGATAGCTACACGTTGCTCAGCTTCCTGTCTACTCTGCTGTGCCCCTCTATGGGTAGAACCAAACCATTTTTTTAACCAGGCTGCCAACACGTTTATACCTGCTTGGTGCATGTATGTGTGGTCTCCAGTGTTTCTGCAGCCAGCCTCCAGCTGATTCTTGATAAAGTGCAGTTTAAAGCCCTTTCACTTTGGGTTCATATTTTCAGACTCAGGGTTACTGCTTGGCTATGTCCCAAAGTTATAAATCCCCCACATACAGATGAAAAAACTGTTTATTTTTGCTTCTTCTATGGTGTTTGACATGATGAGCTGCTTGTGCATTATTGCCACCTACTGGTCTGTCATGCTTATGTAGAGAGTTCTAACTATTTTGCATTACCGTGGTGAAAGAGAAACAATGCAAATACTCATAGTGTTGTCTTTTTTATTGAAACTGAGAAAAAAAAAGTGATTTTCAAATAAATCTGTCAGTGTTTTATTTATTCTTTCTTTCCATGTTTGCCTTTAAAGCCAGTCTGCAGACAGTGACTGATTACATTTCTGTCTGCTTGACACAAAGAAGGGTAAGGTAAACAATGATGATTTAAGTTCATTTTATTTGTAGCAAAGGGGCAGTATGTGTGTGTGTGTGAGGCTGTGTGTGTGTATGAGTGTCATTTTCTCTTTGCCTAAACTAGCTGCCTCGTAACATTAACAAGACAAATCCTTGAAAGGAATGGAAGGGATGGGAAATGGCCGCCTGATTGAATATACTGGATTCTTAACAGCATTACAGCAGTGTGCGTAGGGCGGAGCGATCAATCAACCTCCAGCTTTGATCGTACAGAACCCAGAGATTTCTACAAGAAGCAGGAGGAAAATGGCACAGGTCGAGAAAAAGATCTCATTCAAGTGTTCAAGGGCTCACATAGTGCCTATTACTCTGACCCTTGGCTGGTATAAAAATAAAACCTGGGTGAGTGTGTGAGAGATAGAAAGGGAGAGCTGATTTCAATGACAGCACAGGGTTTTTAGAAAAGAGGCTTTTGAGTAAAACAGAGATGTCCATAGTTGTCCCTCAGATATAATCACTGGAACTAAGGGGGGTTCCAGTGAAAAGGACAAAAAGGACGTTGTGGTGTTAATTCTAAAATACTCTTGAAAAGCATTTATTGCTATTTATACATACAAAGAGGAGCTTTCTTAGATGAGAATTAAAACTGTTAATGAAAGTCCTCGTAGAGATCTGAGTTTGGGTTTGCAGCTTCTTCCTGGCTTAGTGTTTTGATATGCAGCCTGTTTCAATGGATTTCCATGTTTCTAATATTTCCTGGATTTACTGTAAGAGCCTTTATCCTGCTGCAGTGCTGTGGACCTTGCTGGCCAGTGTAATGTGCAGTGGGGCTTCTGGGAGGCTTCCACACTCTGTGTTTGTAATGAAACTTGAAGTAAGTGGATGAATAAGGGTAAAGTCACTCTGACACTGCAACAGCTACAAAACAACAATTGTTTAGCTGTGAGGTTATTGGGTCTCAGTGGTTAAAGCAAAATCTGATCATTTGACAAGAATTGTTTGGTGTGGCTTGGACATTAATACGTGTATTGTTCGCTGTGATGTAAACAGTGACGTGAGCGTCTGAATAAAACAGCACAGCTGGTGTGGCTGCAGAGGAAAAACTATTGTGTTAGACGGGTTAGAGTACTCACATTATTGATTGCTTATTGCATTGGATGTTTGATATTTTCTTTTTTGTTTTCACAGAAGAAATAAACATTTATAGCCTGCAGGGCAGGCACAGGCGCACCTGCCCTGCACCGGCCTTTGCAGCGCAGACAGGGCGTGACCGGAGCACTTTGCAAGTTTCCTGCAGTGCCAAGAGAGGCGCAGTCATCTGATTGGTCTGAGTGATCCCCAGCACCGCGGAAACAGTGCTGGTTGTGGAGTCGGTCAGAGCCGCTGTCCCTGCACCAGGAGAATGGACAGCGGGGCGCATCGGAGGACACAAAGCGAGTCACCGTGTGGGCCAGCTCCCGAGACAGATGTAATCTGTTCCTTTGTCATTAATAGGAGTACAAAATGAAGAGACAGTTACACAGCTGGCTTATCCATTCAGAATACTTTTGATCCACCTGCACTCCTGGTTTGTCATCACCAAATAGCAGAACCTTTGGTGATATACTGTATACT
Organism: Halichoeres trimaculatus; assembly: GCF_033239565.1. NCBI lineage: Eukaryota > Metazoa > Chordata > Actinopteri > Labriformes > Labridae > Halichoeres > Halichoeres trimaculatus. Next base: position 27,442,585 of record NW_027437196.1, on the reverse strand, counting down.
CTCCTGGTGTCTCCGCCTCATCCTCCTTACAACAATGTACTCCATCTTTTTAGATCACGTTAAAAATAAAGACTAAAACAGAGAAATATGGGAAATCACGGGTAAATCCTGAGTGACATACATTTATTTCGTCTCTTTTTTCTTTGTCTTTTCTCTCCCTCTTTTCTTTAAATTAAATGAAATGAGAGAACCAGATATATACTCAGTATCAGATGTTAAGGCTGTTTATTGTTTAATTGTAAGATGTGCATCAAACTTCCAGCTGCCGTCAGGTTAACTTTCCATTATGACAAACGGCTTTAATCTGACATCAGATGTGACGGGACAGTTAATATAGATATAAATGTATATGCTGGTTCAGACGGTTACATTAAATAGTGATTGCTGTGATTGTTTATTGCATTAAAATGTGCCTGACACTCTGGAAACCTGCCTCTGAGGCTTTGTTGACATGTGCGCCTGTCACCAAATTACCACTGCGTGGGGTGCGCTCCACTTTGCGCCGAGAATAGACCGCCAGGCTTGCGCCCCCTGCGCTGCGTCCCGAAATCAGAGCCCATAATGTCAAAGCTGTTGTGTTATTTTCAGAACAAATGTATCAAGTCATGCAAAAAAAAAAAAAAAAAAAAAAAAAAGGGCACAACAAAGTTATAGTAAGGTCAGTTTGACAAAGGAAACTTAGATAACCTGTAAAAAAGAGAAGACTGTGCAGTGTTAACACTTTCTGCATTTCCAGTTGAATCAGAATATGAATATACACTGAACTAACACATCATGCTCACCCCACCATGGCACCGTACACCTGTCCTGTATATAGTAGAAAGTTGGCAACCCAGAGTGGTACAATTTCAATTTGGTATATATTCTATAAATCAGGGATAAGAAACAACTAAACTAGGGAAACCTTTGTTATAAATCTTGGACATGCCTGAATCCGGACAGTTTATCGATCAAATATTGAATCAGAAGTATTCAGACCAGCTCAGAACAAAACCCTGGATACTGATTTCTGTGGCGTTGCTTCAAATTGTGATTAATGTTCTGGTCTGATTTGTGTTATCAGTTTCAATCACTTTTAGCAGCTCAGTCTAGTTATCACTGGACACTGTATGTTACATACAGCCATCAGCTGGCTCACATGTTTTTAGCTTTAGCCCATAACATGATGCTTCAGCCTGCAGGTCCACAGCTAAGAGACAGCCGTATCCATCTCAATCTTTTCCAGTGTGCTGCCATAATGGCCCTGATTATTAGAGCTCAAATTCAATCTAGACCGGATATTTGCACTACACAAGCTCTTGTCAACAGTGCCATTTCCCTTTGCATATGAAGGACATTATCCAGAAAGCATTGCTGTCAGCCCAATTAATCCCTATCCACTGCAAATTCACACACTCACGCAGCTACAGTGACACAAACACACTCACAGAGTTGCCCACCTCAATGTTATGCCGACCTGCAACTGGAAAAAGACAAAGAGCACAGCGGCCGGCCCAACGGTGTGAACAATGCTGCAGTGATTAGTGATTTGGGATTGTTTTTCAGGGCGTGTAAATTGAAAAATTCCAGCTGGTAAGCATGCAGAATTGATTCCGCGGAGGAGGCCGGGCTGATGCGTTTAACAATTGTCCACACAAGCAAAATAATTCAATAGTAATAGAAATGGCAGCTGAGAGGGAGGGGAAGACTCACATTTAAGAGGAAAGAACATTGAGTCGACATTTCTTTCTTACTCGTTTTTAGAGGAACTTGGTTTTGTTTGGTTTGTGAACAAGTGTTTGGGGGAGGGACAGACTGATGTAGAGTGTGTTTGATATTTCTCGAGTTCGGGTCAGTTTCATCTTTATTTGGGTCATTGTTCATATTCTTTATCAACGCAGTGACTATTCGTTTCTGACCTTCAGGGTCATACAGTTCAGATATCTGACCAGTTTTCAGCTGGATACCTGATACATTTGAACCCCAGCTGTGACAGGCCTCTTTGCTTTTATTGAAACTTTCTCTTGCTTTTTAATTGTCAGAAAATTTCAGTGTTTTGAGATGAGACTGGACCCCTGACCTAATGGAAGTACACCCACTTGAATGTTATGATTGTACACCAACTCTTTTATGCTCAACCTGATTTACACTAAACTCGGAAAACTGAGTACAAAGTTAGGTACAACATCAGCCTTTGTTTGAATATAAGCGGAATACAATAACACTTACACTGTGCTACCCATCAGTCAGTATACTGTAGCTGTCAATAGTCCCGTTTCCACCAAGCAGTCCAGTTTAGATTAGTGCGGTTTGGTACAGGTTGGCTTGGTTAAGCCTAATCCTGTTTGCGTTTCCACAGCCAACCTTGCCCCCTCGTGGTAGGCAGTGTGTATGCTGGATGCTGAAAGCCTCATTAGTTAGATAATAGTGTGAAACAATAGCAGTACAACACAGTGTACCTCACTAATAAATCCAATGATGAAGAAAAACATGACACAAGAAACAAAGAGCAATGATGGAAGACATCCAGCAATTTGTTTTCTTTGTTACAAAGAACATTCAAACTTTGTTTTGGACAAGGCTGTGTGCCACCAGAAGAAATACAGCAGCCACAAGCCATGTATACATGGACCAAAATATTCTGCTTGCATTCAGTTTATTTGCTCAAATGGAAAGAATTTAACCTTTGTATACACCTCATACCGAAAGAAAAGTGCCAATCCGAATGGACATTTAATCAGTTTCCCAGGGGTGAAATATTCCTTTCCCCAAACCGATTGAGGTTTCATGTATCCACTCAGACGAAAAGTTGTCAGGGTGCGTTCTTTCAGCGCATGCTCAGATATGACGTAAGACACACCAAGAGACGTTCTTTAATTTGTTTACGATTGTATATGTTTGTTTGCGCATGCCCCATTAACTATTCTGTTTGATTTTATCGGTGCATGTAGACCAGAGATTGAAAAATTCCTTTCCATGTGTAGTATTGTTTTCGGAAAAGTCATTCAGAAAGATTCCATCTGGAAAGACAAAAAATTCCTCATGTAACCATGGCCACTGTCGCACAGGAAGTGACGATTCTTTCAACCAATCAATGGACTGCAGTGTTGTAGCTCCACCTTCTGGGGTCAGATCAGTTTGGTCTGGCACGCCTACGGAAAGGTCACAAAGAGTGGGACAGCTTGTCTTGGTTATTTGGGGATCTATCCCAGGATTAGTCAGTGGGAACACCATAAAATGTGTGCTGTGCCAAGACAAACTGAACCAAGCCACTTGTTGGAAACAGAGCTATGGAGATGGGCATCCTTTCATTCACTCACACACCTATGAAAATTAGGAGTGACCAATTAATCTGATGAGCATGTTTTTGGACAGTGGGAAGCTTGAGTTCCTTTAGAGCCCATGCATGCACAGGGAGACCATGCAAACTCCACACAGAAAGGCCCGCATTTCCTGAACCAGGATTTGAACTGGTGCTGTGAGGCAGCAGCACTTGGCATCGCATCACCATGCAACCCTAATAGTTATCATTATCAAGGAGGTTGTTTTTGGGAGAGTTTGTCTGTTTGTCTGTGAACAACATAACTCAAAAAGTAACCAATGAATCTTGATAAAATGTTCAGGAAATGTTCAAAATGGGATACGGAAGAAGCGATCAAATTTTGGAAATGATCTGGATCACCGCCTCAATCCAGGATATTTCGAAGGATTCTTTATCATTGTGAGATAGGGCCGTTTTCACCATACTATGTGTATATAACTCCACAATAAATGGTTGGATTGCTTTGTAAAACAACATAAGGTCACCATAATTTCTTGCAGATATAAAAGTACGATCCAGATCCTGCCAAAATTCTGGATACTAAGATCCAGAATATGAAATCTGTACTGGGTCATCATCATTTTCAACACTGTCAGGTAAGAAATTATCGTACAAATCTGCAACTAACACCAAATTGTAGCAGTCTGCTGACGGGAGTATAACATTAAAGTTGGACTAAAGTGTTGGTGACAATCACAAGGGAGATAAAATTGGAGTGCAGTGCATCAATCATGTGACAATGGTGGTGATGGTACAAGGCAGCGGGTGTTTGGCCCCCACTTTACCACCAAGCTGTCAGAGCTGATGCTATGGTAACATGTTTTTGAAAAAAGAGGTGATGTTTCCTGACTGATGAATGAGAAATGATGAAGTGATGATATGTGAAGCCTGCTTGGTGAGAAATGAGATCAGGCACTGTTATTTTTCATCAGATGCTACTCAAACTAGTGGTGCTTCCGTGACTATGAGGCAGAACAGTCGTTGCATGATGGATTGATGTAGAATAATCTACATGCTTTAAAGGGTTGTATCACTTTTGTTGAGAGGTTTTTATCATCTTAGTTTGTTGGACAGCAACTCATTTGGTCTTCTCATAAATATGACACTTTTTGGTTGAACAAGTTCAAACAATGCACTGACAAGAGGAACAATTAGAAAGGCAGAGGGTGATGTTGGCAGATTGTTGCAGCACTGCTAGAAGTGAATGCTCGCAGCTGACTGCTTCAGTCGGTCTTCTGAAAAGCTCGTTCTGGCTCTCTCAGTGATCTCCTCCTCACAGCAAAGCTTTGTGTAAACAGTGAGGAGACAATACTGGACTATATGCACCAGCCAGAGCCGGTTGGTCTCTGATTACATTAACAAATAGCATTCCCCATTCAAGTCAACAGAAAGGTTTTCAATGACAGCTAGCATGACAAAAGGTCAGCGGCAGGCTCAGCACTGCTAATTAAGTCCAATTGGTGAATGTCAGATCCATAAAGGGCAACTCTAATCCCCAGTCCTGCCGAAAAAGGGATCTCTTGTGTGTGTGCGTGTGCTCGTGTGAGGCTCATGTGTGTGTGTTTGTCTCATTGTGTATGTAAGCAGATCGCAGAGACAGGGATGAGTTGATTGCTGATGTTTGAAGGACTACACTGTACCGTGCAGTGTAGTCCATAAAACAGTCATTGTGAGACAGCCTTGTGAGGTTTTTGAGGTGAAAACAGATGACTGTAAAGAAAAACGAGGTGCCATTTTTAATATTCTGCCTTTGCTTTTTTTGTGTGTTTGTCTTTCATTGAGAGAGCAAAGGCACAGCTGATGAATTCATTTGTCTTTCGTTGACAGCCATGTTCAAACTGTCCTGCTTGAAAAGAGAGGAAATAAAAAAGTAAACTGCACCTAGACTCAGGGGTAAGATAAAACATAAAGTGACAGTTGTTGAATTTATTTGAATCATCTCTTTAAGCTTGTGTTGCTTCGTTTAGGTAATCACAGGTGAAAACACGAGTTCCCCTTCACATCTTTGAGAATGTGCGTGGTTTCCTTTCCTGTGCATGTACGACCTCATTATACATGTTTAATGTAATTCACTGATATATAACAACCTAGCCCCGCAGACAGACGTGTGTGCCCACTGTGTGAACTTTAATCAGTGGTGTAGCATTGACAGTGTTTACTTTCTCCTGCTGTTTCTATGCAGAAATGCAGACTGGTAAATGCCTCTGCCTTCTCCCTCTTTCCCCCGCTGTCTTCAGGTTGCTGTGGGAGGAACGTGTGCGTCGGTGCAATGTTTGATTAGCAAGTCTCTCTAGAGATGTGTGTGTGTGTGTGTGTGTGTGTGTGTGTGTGTGTGTGTGTGTGTGTGTGTGTGTGTGTGTGTGTGTGTGTGTGACTTATGGCCACATGTAGCTTCTAATGAGCCCCAGTGGTGGCCCTCCAGTGGGCCTGCCTATTGATCATTATCCTGCTGTCTGCACTCTAATTTCCAACAAGGAAGCGCCAGTTGCGACGAGAGGCCGGTCTGATTGCCTGTGACTAGGTGTTAGGTGTTCAGGTTGGTGTGTGATGTTACATATAGCAGGGTGTTCAGAGTGGACAGCCTGTGGTCTGATGTGTGTGATGCATGCAGTGAGACTGCAGGATGCCTCCACTTATTATGGTGTTGGAACCAGGAGGCCAGAGCACACAGAGCTATGAGGACACATGCTGGGGGCCAACACTGGCTTTAAGTTAAAAGTAGAACATTATGAAACTGCTGCTGGTGAACCAATAATAATAATAATAATAATAATAATAATAATAATAATAATAGTAATAATAATAATAATGACAATAATAATAATAGTAATAATAATAATAATAATAACAATAATGATAATAATAATAATGAAAGCCACAAGCGGTGATAAGCAGGCCACCTGTGCCCATCAGGCCTTGTCATGTCCACTGTATGTGCAGCCTCAGTAAAAAGTCATGGATTAAGATAAGGTCTGGCCCTTACACAAGCATACATTGATAATTTAAATCATAAAGTAGATTACAGTACTGCTTTTGAGCTCTAGGTATGGGTGTGACTTTGATATATTTATGATTTTCAGTAATGTAAGTGAGATCACTTAAGAATGTGGGAGATATGAAGCATGTTTGAAGTATTTTTAGTAAATATCCCCTGTGTCTAAAACATGGTGCTTTTCCTATCCCCTGAATGAATGTGTCTGTGAGTCCAAAGCATAGACTGTATACAGAGTGGACACCATGGCTTTGCAATTCACCAGAGTACAGTGTTGAAGCCAAAATACCCCCGTCACATTTAACTTTTTATTATTATTTTTTTCTTTCAAGAATCTAATCACTTCTTAGCTCTCCTTCCCAACATATATTAGAAAAGAATAGAATAGAGCTTTATTTGTCATTGCAACAAGTACATAGAAATAGCAACATATCTGGTTTAAAAATCGTCTATAAGTATGTTTTCAACACACTGGTTGGGAGAGCAGTTAGCCATAGCTATTATGAGCGCCGCCATGGTAACAATCACCTTAAAGAATTACAAATTACAATCTGTAAAAAAAATACACAAGAATAGCAGCTGTCAATCATCGTTAAACGTGATGTAAAGCCTTGTTTTTAACCTCCAATAACTAATGGAAAAGAAACTTCAGAATAAAAAGAGGACCTAAACACAAGGCAGCCCAATAATATCTTGGAAACACCGTAACACCTGGATGTGAGAATCATTTCTATTGTTTTTTGCATTCAGTTTGCAAACCGTACCTTTATCCCTCAAATTTTATGCTCTTAAGCCATCCTCAGTCTGATTGCGAGTAGAATTTAACTCTGTATCATGATTTAGCTTGTTAAATTCTGATTCACAGGCAGAGCAGTGGATATGAACTGAACGATTCGGTGAATAAATCTTTCAACTAATCATTTTTCTGAACTGATTCTGTTTCAGTTCACGGAAAAGAACTCTTTTTTCCCACCACTAATATTGTACTTTTCAAGAACTCAAAAACATTTTATAAATGTTGAAATTAATACAAACAAGGAACACAAGTCAAACAGAACACTACGATAGTACAATCATACCATACCATACCAGCTTTATCTATAGAGCACTTTAAAAACAACCACAGCTGTAGACAAAGTGCTGTACAGGTAGATCAAATTAAATGACAAAAACAGATAAGTAAAAACAGACAAATAAAAGAAAAACATTGTAAAAACAATAAAAGCAAATAAAAAGCAAGTAAAAGGGAATATAAGAAAATAAAAGAGAATAAGACCAGGCAAAGAAACTAAGTCTCGCTGGAGTTAAAAGCCAAAGAATAAAAACGGGTTTCAAGACGTGTTTTAAAATCACAAACTGAAAGCTAACTTCAAAAGGTTAGGGTGAGTTTTTAACCGAGATTTGAAAGTTGATGAGTCAGAGCAGTTTTGAATATGAGTGAGAGTGGGTTCCAGAGGGTGGGGGGGGGGGGCTATGGAGAAAGCTCTGTCTCCCCAGGTTTCGGTGCTTGGTTATGTGACGGGGAGACAGGAGGTTTGGCGTGTGAGGAATGAAGGTTGCGATTAGAAATGTGATGGTTGAGGAGGTCAGTGAGGTAGGAAAAAGCCTGGTGGTGAAGGGCTTTAAGGGTGAGGAGGAGGATTTTAAACTCTAGGGTAGGGGACAGGGAGCTGATGAAGATGTTGGAGGATGGAGTGATGTGGTCACGAGAGCGGGTGCAGGTGAGGCAGTATGAAGCAGAGTTTTGGATTCTGGAAGATGTGCAGTAAAGGATGCTGTTGTAGTAGTTTTATGTGATGAATGCAAGGATGAGTGTTTCTGCAGCAGAGAAAAAGAGTAACGGATGGAGGCAAGCTATGTTTCGAAGATGGAAGAAGGCTGTTGTGGTAAGCTGGGTGGTGATGAAAAGAAAGGTTGCCATCGAAAATGATTCCAAGGTTACGGCTGTGAGGTCAGGTGGATTGGGTGGAGTTATTGAATGTGAGACTGAAATTCTCATGCATGATGTAGTTTGATCCCTGACCTCAACTGCGTCATATTGTTTAAATGACCGTGGGCATGAACAAGACATGTTGCTGATGATTCCTCGTCTTCCTTTGGTGATAAAAAATGAACCTTTTCTGTGCCCGATACATTAACGGTTATACAAACCAAAGTGTTGTAGATTCTACATTTAAAGAAATGAGTCATATGTACAGGACTTGTTTTTGCATGCTCCTGCAAGAGGATAACATCCTCAGCCTTCAGCTAGCATGCTAACGACCCTAGGCCAACTTACCCAGAACTGATATCAAGTCTTCAAATACTGGAATATAAACCTTTCATATGGCGTGAGCCTCCATTATACAACAAGACAGACACTTTCTAACACGCACATCAGCAGAAGAACAGCAAACTAACATCAAATTATGCACATCATTAACATAAAACTCACAAACCATATGTCCAGTGTATACAGCTCAGAACTGGACAGATGTACAGACACATCTACACACACACACACTGACATACCTAGAAGCTGTTGCTTAGACATACACAGCACAAAGCATGCTCACACTATACACACACACACACACACACACACACACACACACACACTGAAATGCACCTGATTTCCATGACAATTAAAATGGTGTTGGATGCAGGAGCGTGTTTGCACAGCAGGAGGCTAATGTGGATCCCTGCATGCTTGGCCAGGTGGCTACTTCCTCCTCCTTTTCCACCACCCACGCTCTGAGAAAGGGGGGAGGAAAATGGGTGGGGGTGGGGGGTTCTTTTGGAGAGTGGAAAATGGTTTATCAAAATGGTTTCTGTTGCTTTATATGTGATTTATATGACAGTAGTGATATCTACCTGCAGGTATTAACTCAGTTTTCTTCTTCTTTAGCTCTCCAAAAATACACAGATGTTTGACCAGAGCACGTTAAAACCAAAGAAGTCAGTTATTTGATTTCATAACTACAGTACGACCCATACCCATGGTGAACCAGGATTAAAGTTACAAACAACTGAGTAGTGTCTGACGCCACTGCTGGAACATGAGGATCAGAGTAAGGCCAAACACACATTATACGCATGCACCACCGAAAAAATCTAACCATGCTCATTTTTGAAACGCTGTCAGTTTTAGTGCCTGTTATGTTAAAAAAAAAGGCAATAAACCTACATTTATCTACTTGTCTGCTCTTGTTTGAAATAACCGTTAAGAAATGACAAAGGTGTTTTAAAAACTATTTAAATAATTTATATGGATAAGTCCTTCATTTCATGTGTGTCTGAGAAATCTGCATCAACAGTGTTACTCATTGGAAAAACCCTTTAGATCAGCAATGGTTTGCTCCAAAGTCACATGACTTAAAGGTCCTATATTTTGCTCCTTTTATGCAGTTTAACATGGATCATTGATGTCTTCATGAAATGGTAGTAACATGTTTTGGTCCAAAAAGCCAATATATCAAGCACAGCAGCATTGTTTCCAGGCTCTCATAGCCCCTCTGTTCAGAACGCTCTGATTTAGTGGGCGTGGTCTTCATATGTAAATGAGCCACCGCTGATACTACCCCGCTCTTCAGCGTCACTGAGAGCGGCGCCACCAGCTCTGAGTGCACAATGTTTAGAAAACAACGAAGATCAGTTGCTTAAAGTGCGGTAGAAGTGATTCCCTCATCCATTCCTTTTGGTATTGTGAAAAAGTACAGAAGACATGGTTGGACATTGAGCAATGGCTTTCTAATATTTGTAAACAGAAATTTATATTTACACCAGAAACATGCTTATTTCAAAATGTGATAAAATTGAAATACCCTATGGGATGGCAATTAATATGTTCTTCACTAGTGTACAAGAAATTGCTGTTACAAAACTGGAAAAATAACGAAGCTCCAAGTGTAGACAAATGGAAAATCATAATGAAGTATTACTTGAGTATTGAGAAAACTTTGTCAGAGGACAAAAATAAACAAATGCAGTTTGACTTCGTGTGGAGACATATTTTTGAAGCTTTGTAAACAATTAAACTATATTAGCTAAAAAATTTAGCCCAACACCACCTGTTGTCTAAATATATGATATATGTATCAATATATATTTATATTAAATTTTTCGATTCTCTCTCTCGTTTTTCCAACAGTTGTACGAGCACAGGAACAAAAGAACCACCAGAAATATAATTGTGTGAATGTGTGGGTGTGAATGAGTGATTAAGTTTGTTTTATATTTTCAGTATGTTGAGCTCCTTTTTTTTTTTTCTTTTTTTGTTATTTGTTTTTGTCTTTCGTTAGGTGCCTTGTCTTGTTTGTGATGTTGTCTTGTGTCCTTTTATTATTATTATTATTATTATTTTTATTTTTATTTAAACAGGGGAAAAAATTAAAAGAGAAATGGGTTATATGTTTGTTGATAAGCAAATGGAATGTGCATTGATAAACTTTGTTTCCCCTCTGAGCGAGGGAGGAGCTTCATTGTTGTTTTTGTTGTCAAATAACGTGTACAATCCTTAAAATGTGAAATAAAAAATAATTATTAAATAAAATGAAAACAACGAAGATTGTTTACTGTATCATTACAGGCTAAAACAACAGGCTAACTGCAGCTAAAGTTAGCATCCTGAAGCTAACACAGAGACAGGGGGGACACTGAGGAAAAGCTCTTACCGGTCTATTCGCTAGTCCTCTGTTGTACTGTCCAAAGTTGGAAAAGCAGTCGGCCATGAAGCGACTAGCACACATGCACAGTTTTACTGAGTGTAGCTGAAACATTCATTGATAAATGAACTCTAGCCACTTAGTCTTGTCTTCTTCTGAGATGGGAAGCTTGTGCATGGAACTAAGTGGCTGTTTACAGCCAAAAACAGCCACACTACTCTCCCCGCTGCTGGAGAGATTTCTCCCCAGATGCAGGGAGAGGAGTGGGCGGGGAGGGGGTTTGAGGGTATCTGCTCTGGTGGACCAATTAGGTCAGACTTGCTCCAAAAAAGGGAATCGCTGAAGTCGGCAAACCCCGGAAATTCCAAACAGCTCGTTTTAGGTCAGGATTCTACATTCACAAGCACTACTAAGTGTAGGTTTTGTCATTAAATAGCACATATTGTGGGCTGGGAGGAAAGCCAAAGACCCACAAATTTCACTAAAAGACTTAATAAAGTGATTTTTGGATAAAATGGGACCTTTAAATCAATTGAAGCCACATCCTTTTTGGTGGGAACCATTAAGAAAGTGTTGCATATTTTAACTCTCCCTTATACATATTTCATGAGAATGATTGTCTGTACATGGCGCACTTTAATTGTTCATCAGCTGTGTTATCAATATGTTCTGGTGTTCTCACTATAAATGTAAAAAAAAAAAAAAACAATCGGTGAGGAAAATACACAGGAATATGAGGTGAAGGGGTCAGGTGGTGGCATGTTCAAGGTCTGCAGTTAGCACAAGGGCCAAAAAATGGAGGAAATCTCAACAGTGTTACCATCACAAAAATTAATTTTGTGGAGACAGATTTGTCCTGTCAACCCTGTTACATGGGATTTTTGTGCCATAATTATTTAAAATTTTGTCTAAACCAGTGTTTCCCAACCCTGGTCCTGGAGGACCCCCGCCCTGCATGTTTTAGATGTTACCCTGCTCCAGCACACCTGATTCAAATGAATGGCTCGTTATCAGACGAGCAGAGCTTGATGACGAGCTGATCATTTGAATCAGGTGTGTAGGAGTCGAGAACATAAAAAAAAAACATGCAGGGTAGGGGTACCCCAGGACCAGGGTTGGGAAACACTGGTCTAAACTGTGATATAAATGATGAGGGACATTTCTCAGGAGTGTAGTCTGACATAGATATTTTGAATAACTCTAAATTCAGTATAATATAGATTTTTGCTGAAATAATAGTCACAACTTTTGTCCATAGCACGGTTAACAAAATAATGTCCCTATCTTTTTTTATTTTTCTGTTGTTGTTTTTTTATACTTAAATATTTAAAAATTCATTAGAGCTCAAGTTCACCAACTAAAGAACTGAGTAATTTCCAGGTGTATCAATCAAATAGATTATGAAACAAAAAAGATTTTTTTTTACTTGTTTGTAAACCTGAAAATGTCCCCTATTTACAAAATCACCCAACAAGTTAAAAGAATGTTAATTTTGTGTTGTTGCACTCTTTCAGGAATAAAGATTTTCCAATACCCTGCATGTTTATGTGTTATATATTTCTTTCTTCTACTATTTGTGGTATTTGTATGAAATTTTATACGTTACCCATTCAGTAAGACCTTGGCCATTTTGTAAAAACTAAAAGAAAAACAAACAAAAAAAAGCTTGTGGTTATTACTCACTCAAAGCAATAAGAAATGCAACCAAAACATTTTTCTTTTGCTTTTTTTCTTGGTGGTGTAGTTAAAGGGTTAGGGCCAACGTGTAAAAAGGGATCAGATGCTTCATTTTGACAGAGGACAGTATGAATAAACAATGCAGCCACCTGACGGGGTTTAAATGTGAGATTACTAGTTTACAAAAATATAAATGTGAAGGTTTCTCATCACCATGTTACAACAAAAATGAAATTCTTGCTTTTATTCTCCGTATGCATGTTTTTGTTTGTGTATGTATTCAGTCATTCATTGAGTCATACATGCAGTAGTTATTGTTTTGCTTTCCAGTTGAATCAAATGGGACAAAGGTCCACCAGGACAGTTAATATAAAAATTGTTTCCCTGGGATTTATCAGTCTATCTTAATTTAACTTCATTTGTTTGATTGCCTCTGAGCAAAATGGTGTTGAGTGTGATTCCAGGAGGCCATGTGCTGAGGCCTGCCACTCTCCACCAGCCAGCATTTCATTCCATCCCTGGAGTTTGTGTGGATCTCTCAGTCCTCCTGGATGCTCCATTGCCCTCCGAGCTCATAGGAGACGGTGAAGTGGAACTCGGAGCCCGTCAGAGTTGACTGATAAACCTCCTTCCATCTCATCCTGCCACACTTAAGCATTCCAATTGAGTAGCAGACCCCACTTTATCTGCTGGGAGCCTAGGCCAACCATGGCTACTATCAGGAAGTGGACCAAATGCACTTTTCACTTCCAATATAATATAGACCTCCAATCCATCTATCCACCCATCCAACCATCCATCCATCATTATCATTCAGGAACTGTCTGCACCACAGACCTTAGACAGACGTCATCATTTGCTCTTATTGCTGCTTTGCTTGAAACAGACTATGAGCTTATTTATCCAAATGTTTCATGAGTTTTTATTCTAATACCTCTCTTGAAAATCAATATCAAAATGTCAATTAAATTATTAAAGCTCTTGTGGGGAGTTTTTAACAAAATTAACAGCAGTGTCTTTTTTGACAAGACCATCAAGCCAAAACCACAGACAACAGAGGTGGAAGTTTTTATGCTGTAATTTTAAATGCCTGAAATTGTGACAAGAGGGTCAGGCAAAACTATTAGCATGTTGGAGAAACTAACTTTCTTCTTTATCTACAATTAATATCCAGAAAGAGCGATGCATTTTACTGATTTTTCAGAAAACACTTTTAAAATATGACAGGCCTAAGCAGGTAGATAAGCTGTTTTACTTTGTCCAGAGGGGGGCGCCACAACACAAACTTCCTCACAAGAACTTTAAATAAGATCCTAAATCAACAGTGATAGTGTTTCTTAGTTGTGGGAGTGTTAGTTAGTGTTTACAGTAATCCACCAGATTAATCGCTTTTACAAAACTAGCTCAGGGCCTGGTCAAACATTTAAAAAGACATATTACAGTGGAGATCCCTGCTGTGATCTTTTACACATGCATCCATGTGCTAACTTCTGATGGTCCTGGGAGTGCACTAACACATGCAAACCCATCAAAAACCTAACCTGATGGTTGAGCTGCATTATCCTCTGATATATCTACAAGAAATGTTGGGCATACATGCAGACACAAAACCACTGCACACATTCCCGGAGGTTCAGAGGGGTACAGAGAGTCACTGAGCACTGAGTTGGTGAGTCAAAGCCAGCTCCTTTGAACATTTAAAGGGATGAACACATCTCATTAACTCAAATAATTCAAACATGAAAAGAAATCATGACATTCAAGTTCATAAATAATGATTGTGTTGAATTACGTACAATGACACAGGAAAAAAGTATTGAACACACCATGGAAAGGTTTTACACTTTGGCAAGGAATTGCACCATACCACCTGAAATCTGTCAGTAATTATTACTTGAACTTCCAATTAGTGCAAACCAACATCAGCTGAGCTAGAGCAAATTGATGGTCCTATAAAAAAGGTTGTTTTTTCACCAAGCAGTTAAATACGACACACCTCATGATGGGTAAAGGCAAAGAGTTCTCTGAAGACATTCACAACCTGATTGTTGCTCAGTATCAGAATGGAACTGCTTCCAGACTTTTATCAAAGCACCTGAATATTCCAGTCAGCACCGTTGGGGCCATTATTCACAAGTGGAAGAAGCACCACCTTACCATCAACAGGCCACGCACAGGAGCTCCTTGCAAGATTTCTGACCAGGGAGTCAGAAAGATAGTCAGAAGAGGACTCAACGAGCCAAGGACCACCCTGAAAGTGCTCCAGAAAGACTTGGAGGCAGCAGGTACAATTGTTACAGAGAAAACAATAGGCAATGCATTACACTGCCTTGGCCTCTATGGATGCTCAGCCCGCAAGACTCGGTTCCTCAAGAAAAGGCATGTTGAAGCTGGTTTAAAGTTTGCTAAACAGCATCTTGACAAGCCTGTAGAATACTGGGAGAATGTTGTCTGGTCAAATGAGACCAAAATTGAACTTTTGGGCTGTCGTACTACATACCATGTTTGGAGGAGAAATGGCTCTGCACATCAGCCAAAAAACACTATACCAACAGTGAAGTTTGGAGGTGGAAGCATCATGGCATGGGCTTGTTTCTCATCTCATGGTGTTGGCAAACTTCATATAATTGACGGAGCAATGAATGGAGCCATGTATGGGGAAATTCTTGATATGAATCTGCTGCCATCCACCAGGATGATGAAGATGAGACGTGGCTGGACCTTCCAGCAGGACAATGATCCAAAGCACACGGCAAAGTTGACTCTCAAATGGTTTCAGAAAAAGAAAATCAGTCTGTTAGAATGGCCTAGTTAATCACCTGACTTAAATCCAATTAAACATATGTGGAAAGAACTAAAAAAAAGGGTTCACCAGAGGGCACCAAAGAATATTCAGGATTTAAAGACAATCTGTGCAGAGGAATGGGCCAAAATCACACCTGAGCAGTGTGGGCCATTAGTTCAAACATGCAAGAAACTTCTGGAAGCTGTCACTGCAAACAAAGGCTTCTCCACTAAGTATTAGATGAGTCTCAGTTATTGTGTTCAATACTTTTTTCCTGTGTTATCGTACTTAATTCTACATAATCATTATTTATGGACTCGAACGTTGTGATTTCTTTTCATGTGTGGATTTTTTGAGTTAATACCAATGTCTGGTAGAAATTTTGTTTGAATTGGATCTTTGGAAATAAATGTGATGAGACAAAAGTTGACAAAGTTATCAATACTTATTTCACTGTATAGGGATGGTACCTTTCACATTTGAACCAATGCGGTACTGATGCCCAGTACCTGGCAATCAGCGCAGGTACTCAACAGTATCAATTTTCAATACTAATTTGGGATTATGCAGTAAAAAATATAAATTTGATTATCTTTTCCCTTTTTTTTTAATATAACATGTTTATTCTTTAATATATAAACTTGCAATTATGTGTTCATGTCCAGCATGAAAAATCGCCAACTCTTCCACTCTCTCACAGTCACAAGAATGCAATTAGGTACCTAAACATGATACTTCTGATTTTATGTGAATCGGTACCTGGTACTTTTGACTAAATTTGTTTAGTACCCATAAAAGTACCTAATTCGGTACCCATCCCCAGTCATTTATAATAGCAAGATGTGGTTTTGCAGATGTGTTGTTTTCTAAAAATAGAGGATAATGTTACGCATTTGGCTGTTACAGTTAGTCTTCAGCTATTCAGCCAAGGTAATTAGTGGAGATGCACCAACCCAATCCTAGCATCAGGCAGTGGTATAAAACAGACACAAAATGTAAGATCAGATACAGGACAACTTTTGTGGCCCATCTATGCTCTTCTGTGTTACCTACAACCATGGTCATGTACTTCTTCATCAACAGATCAACAGGGTCAAGGCCAGTGCGTTGCTTCAAGGTAGAGCTAACACAGGAAGGTCACAGGCAGTGCACGAAACTGTCCATGGCTTTAAAATCGTATAGTGGTAAAAGGCGGAGCCATGCTGTCCATTCTATTAACAGCCTATGGTTGAAACACGTACAAGTTACATTCCTTACTTACAATTCCTGTAAGTGTTGGAGATTTACTCATCCAAAATTTATGCATTTTTAATCCTATGAGATAATAACTCAGTCAGTTTGAATGTATCTTTATCCCTTTTTTAGTTTGTTTGCAAAGTTAGGAACTGAACTGAACAAAAATGTTTTTTACAGATATCAGATCAGATCAGCTGATAACTGAAGCTCAGGTATTTGTATCAGTATCAGGACTGAAAAAACTGGATCAGTACATCCCTCATAATTTGTGCTCCTGAGTTTCCAGAGCTGTAATTTGTTTCCTTCAACTTGTTCTAAGTGAGACAGACAGGAAATCAAACTGGCCGGAAACAAACCCACTCATTATTTACTCAGTGTCTACTGTACTTCGCACTGTTTATTTGAGAGGATGGAAATCAATGCAGGCTGAATATTGCTCTGTAAAGACGTAGCCAAAGCCTGTACACCAAAAAAACAGAGATGAAAAAGATTTGTCTCAAGGAGTTTTGTGGCCTGAGCTCGATGTTCAGAGTTTTCAGAGCTGTTCACATGTTAGAAAAGACTGTTTCTGTCCTGCTCTCTGTACATTGACTGCATTAATGTCCCAAGACTTACATGTCGAACTAGTGTAACAACAAGAGATGCTCAATATCTATCTAACTTACACTAGGATGACACTTACTGTCTGAGAAGAAGACAAAACTCTCAAAGCCATGAGCCGATGGAGGGGAGGTGCAGGTGAAGGAGTGAGAGAAGGAAATTGGATGAAGAGAAAGAGAAGAAATGAAGCCAGTAAGGTGGTCAGAAGCTATATCCTGCTGTATCTCCCTCCTTCCCTTCCCCCTTTCTCTACACTGCATAAATAATGCAGAGCACGGCGCCCCCCGGTGTTGTGGAGTGTCTGTTAATGGCTGTGCTAATTGCAATAAACAGGAGTGGTGTTTGAGCCCTCTAACAGGCACAACACTCCTAATTAGGTTGGCCTGGCCTGATGGGACACTGGGAGGAGAGGAGGAGAAGGAGGGAGACAAAGGAGATGGAGTTAAGATGATGCTTGTAGCAGAGAGGAGCTGGAGAAGAACACTGAATGGAGGAGAGTAGAGGAGAAGAAAACGGATATTGAAAGAGATGGAGGGATAAATTAGGTGGACGAGGTGGGGAGAAAAAGGATGCCAAGTAGGAATTAGAGAAGAGGAGGAGGAGGAGAGATAAAAGAGGAGCTCAGGAAAGGTCAGATGATATCTTATCAGAGGTGTGATCATGGAGGAACACCAGAGGAGGAGGAGGAGGAGAGGAAGAAAGGGAGGTCATCAGTCCTTCACCACCTGATGATCACACCCGGGGTGAGCAGACTAGAACCACTAATTAAATAAAATTACATGTGATTGAACAGGCAATCACTGACATCAGTATGCAGAGTGAGCATCCATCTGACATTAACAAAGCACACCAACCTACAGAGAGAGCTTTCTGTAGGTCAGACTCGTGGATATGATAATTAAAACGGTTTTAAAATAGTAATCTGATGTTTTAATGTATCCTCTTAATGTCTTTGTGTTGTTAGTTGTGTTTTTCATGTTAATGGAAAGAAAGACACAGAGGAGCTGCAACTTTTGACAGTTAGGTCGTCATTTGATCTCATTCTTTGGAACATGACAAATATCCATCAATGTTTTAGACCTGCTGCAGTTTTTAACCAACCCAGAACAACCACTGGTTTAGAACTGATCTGGGATTTGCTTTGACCAACAGTCAGCTTTTGAGCTCAACCATAAAACTGATGTGATCTGTTACTGAGCACCATTTGTGGTGGTACACTAGAGTCACAATCATGGCACCGTTGTCTTACACTGCAACAAACTAAAATCTTATCAAGTGTTTTTGACTTTTAAGCAATTTAAGTATTTTAAGTCTTGGTATACTCAATATAAGCCACATCCACCTGACCAGTCCAGAAAAATGTCTTGTCCCAAGTTATTTAAAGACAAAAAAGAGGTCTGAATTGCCTGTTACAAATTAAAAATAAATCTGCCAATGGAACAAGAGAAGAGTTACTTGTATTAAAACGTTATTCTAGTTTCAAGCAAGTTTTCAACCAAATTTTTTTTCTTATTCCATTGGCAGATTTTTTTTTCACTTGTTACAAGCAATTCAGACCTCATTTTTGTCTATAAATGACATGAAATGAGTCATTTTGGGGTACTGGTCAGGTGAATGTGGCTTGTATCAAGTATACCAAGACAACTTTTACTGAAAGTAAGACAAAGACTCTTGATAAGATTATTTTATTTATCTATTTATTTATTTGCAGTGTAGGCCATGTCCAGACCTGGCCGGGTATCTGGAAACTGCAGATATTTTCATACCATTACGCCTGTCATCCAAAACTGCAGCTTTACATCACTAAAACTTTGTTTTCTGAAAACTCCAGCCAAAGTGAAGATTTTGGAAAACTCTGGTTTCACGTAGATGCTGGTAAACAGAGTTTTTGGTTCTCAAATGTCACAGCTGAATGATGGGGGCTCATTCTGATTGGATGGCATGGTGTTTAATGTCTGAAAAACTCTGACATGTATGGATTTAGCATGCTTCGAGCCACTCTGATCAGCAGGTCCTCCTGTTGTATGTGGATGAAAGTATTTTTAAAAACGAATGACGGAGGATATTTGCTGTTGAACAAGGCCTTAAAGGGGCTGTGAGGACTATCCAGAAAAGTGTGCTTTAAGCCAGGCGTTCACTGTGTGCTATTTTAAATGGTTCGATTCAGCTCCATTTCAAACTGCACAACTAGGTCGCTGAGCTCAAAAGTTTGCAGTCCACGAATCAAGTTCTTACATTACATAAGACCAAAAACCAAACTTTGGACTCTGTATCCTTCTTCTTCTATGGTATTTGGGAGCAGGACTCTTGTATCCAGAACTGCAACGTCAAAAAGATGTAGAAGAAGAAGAGGAACCCGAAAGTGGGAGACACACGCCAAAGATGCTTGACAAAAACAAACATGCTACCTTGGCAATTTGAGCCATTCTGTGTGAAGAGACAACAACAAAAGAAGAAGAAGAAGAGTATGGACGAAGAACTGGCTGGGCAGACATGGGCAGTGTGCTCTCTCAGTTCTTCAGAGAACTGGAGCAGCAACAGCTGAATTGAACTTCAGACCAATAAAACCTACACATACCTTTTTGCTTTTTCTGTCTGTCTTTTTTACACCAACGTTCAAACCACAGTTGAATCCAGAAATCTGCTTGTTTTGACGTCACTTCAGAGATCGCACATGCTCTGTGCGAGAGGTTGAGGCCAGTCAGCTCGTGGTGCTTCTTCTACTGTGAGATACCTTCACGAGGAGCGACCAGGATTTCAAACATGTTTGATTTTCTTGTGATCAGCAGATTTGTGATCAGGGGCACACCTCTTTTTGTCACCCCACGTATACTCAGGGGCGTAGCTACAATTAGGCAAACACAGGCAGTTGCCAGGGGCCCCCAAAGCATCTCTTAAAAACTGATTTATGAAGTTCTCTTCCATTGAAAGCATTTATTTTTTCTAAAATCTTACTTCATGCTTCAAAATACATCAAAAGGCTTAATCTTTATTGTTTTGGGTACTCCCCCTCCCTATTCCATGCTACAACACATCTGAAAATTTGATTCAGGAAGAAAGTGGTAAAAAACACTTTTTCTTAGGATTCTTTAGGATTTTAAGGACTTTATCTAGCCCAGGAAATAACTTTAAATTAACTTTAAAATAATAGTACCAAAAAGTATGGTAACTGTAAATATCACCTCTTTCAGTAGATTTTTCCTCAGTTTTATGTTGTGCTTGATATTTACATATTTTTTCTTTACAAAATTATTTTTTTTCAATATTTACCTATTGTAATGTTTCTCACTTCATACTTTCTTGTTTGTTACTGTTACTCTGTAAATTCCCCACTGTGGGACAAATAAGCTGTCAATTGACCATAAAAGATTTCAAATCCAGGACAAAGTGGACTAAATGATGTATTCACTTTTTTCAAAATCAAACTAAAGTACAGAACTTGAGGAAATGCATTGAGTTGCGTTAAGTTACCATGTACAAGATTAGCACTGTCTCATGCCTTGATTCTTCGAAAGATACAGTGGACCCAGGGAAGGCCAGTGAGTTACAAGTGAGTTGAAGATGAGTTACAAGGATATGGAGGGCCCCATTGACTGGGTTTGCCTTGGGCCCCCAAACGACTAAATACGCCCCTGCGTATACTACATGAAGCCTGACACAGGATTAGGCCAAAAATCGGCCCAATCCAAAGAAAATAGACACCCAAGTGGCAATTCTCATAGTGTATGTGCAGCTTTAACAGGATGAAGACTCTGTTTCCCATTTGCACAACCATGCATTCATTCATTCGTTCATTTTCTATAGCTCATCCTGTTCATAGTGGCTGCAACAATCAAACTTCGAAAACTCAGTTTGTACCGTAGTCTAGTAGTCGGCTACATTTAGTGTTTCTCACAACCTAGTGTTCTGAGACGTATCTGTAACATGTATCGTTAGTGAATCCTGGTTATTTTCTACCAGTCCAGTCCTCACTGTCCAGAACGGACAGTGAGGAGGCTCATCTCATGTGGAATGGGAGCTTGTTCTGCAATTTTGGAGCAGCAACACAAAAAAGCTCTTTCACCTCTGAGCTTCCATTTTGAGGTTCTTTGAGATCACATCATTATTTTTCTTTTCTGCACACCAATGTAAAGTCTCTGCTGCAGCTTCTTAATTCCTGTGTATGTCAGAGGTAAAGAAAAACACACTAGCTTGGTAAACCACAGTTTCCTTTACAAAAGTTCTCTGACAGCTCATTAAACAAGTCAGCAGTAAAATACACTTTCTGTCATACGAGATGAAAATATTTACGAAGAACTTTAAGCTTCCACACCCATCCATACTGTTAAGATATTCCTATTACAATTATTATATTATGGCCTCATACACTGTTTTGAAATAAAAAATACTGGAGTTAAAAACATGATTGTTATTCAAATATTGACTCTTTTGACAGCCTGTGTATGTATAGATTTGTTTCCCTGAATAAGACTTTGTATCCACAGAAGAATTGAGGAGCAATGCCATTGATTTGATGAATGCAGGGCACAGGATTAAGTGTTTCAGTGAGAGGTAGCGCGTCTTTATAAAGCCATCACGCTGAACAAGTTGTTCTGTGAAATGCAGTTGTGAGGAAACTACTGTCACCGTGCATGCAGAATGAGCTCAGATTGCTCTTACTAACATCATGATGGCTGAGAGCCAATTAGTGATGAGTCATCTGAGGCCTCCCTGACAAAGATCTCTATTTCACTGAAGCAATTATGACTGGAGCAACAGAGGAAATTGGGTCTTCAGATGGAGGAGGTGGCAGTGGATTCACTGGCTTACCACACTCTAAGACGTTTTTATGAAACCAGTAAACACAAGTTTTCCCTCTGTCCTCAGTTAACCCCAAGATCCCCACAATCAACAGGTTTTAGAAATAAACTCTGAACAGAAATAATAGAAAAAAAAGATACATCTATTTACAGGGGGCTTCTAACCAGAAAGCGAGGATGGAAGGTTGATAATTGCATTGCTTTTTGCTTTAAAGAGGGGTTTTTCTGCTGTTTCATATTTTAAGAATGAATTTAAAGTAGCAATGCTAGATGTTCACATTAGACAGATTTTCAATTCTCTACATATTCATTTTTTGTGGAAATCTCTGAATCTGTCTGTAAACTGATCAAAAAAAAAAGGGATCTTTTTAAGCTTTTCATGAGACTTGGTGAAATGATGATGTCATCTCTTGAAGCTTTCCTAACTGGTTCATGACATGTTGGAGGGGCAGGCCTCAAACACAGAGGTCTACCGGTAGTACCACCCCTGATAGACCTTCATAGGGATTGCCAATCAGAGGAACGGGGGCAGGTGGGGTGTAAAGCAGGGGTGGCATACCTGTGGCTCACGGGCCACATGTGGCTCTTTGCCTTTCAGTGTGCAGCTCTTCGATCCATTCCAAAAAAAAAAAAAAAATATATATATATATATATATATATATATAACTATATATATATATATATATATATATATATATATATATATATATATATATATATATATATATATATATATATATATGTGTATATATATATATATATATATATATATATATATATATATATATATATATATATATATATATATATATGTGTATATATATATATATATATATATATATATATATATATATATATATATATATATATATTGTTATGAGTAGTGATGTGCTGATCAATCTGAAATATCAATATATTGATGCCAATGTTGGAATCAGTATTGATCAATACTTGTGTGATGAGACTCATACTTAAGTTTCAGTTTCTCTTCTCTATATGTGCTCCTCTCAATTGCTCATGTACTCATAGCTATCTATCTAGATAGATAGATAGATAGATAGATAGATAGATAGATAGATAGATAGATAGATGGAAATGTATTTATTTTTATTTAATGTCATTTCGTTTATGTGTGAGAGGAAGTGTGTCTCTAAGGGGACGTTTACACGACAATGGTTTTAGGGTGGAACGCAAAAGTTTTGTTGCGTTTCAGCTTCGCGTTTACACGGAAACGGCGTTTCAGCCAATCTGAAATGCAAACTTTTGAAAACGGCTTCCAGAGTGGGATTTTTCTGAAACGCTCCCGACACCGTTGCCGTGTAAACAGTAAGCCGGCGTTTTCAGTGGAAACGCTGACGTCACACTCTTCCTCGCGCGCGCATACAACAGGACAACAGCACCGTTGTTACGATCCTCGTGAACTACCGTGTTGTACTTGTGCTGCTCAATCTGCTGAATCTGCTGATTGTCTTCATACAAAATGTGCATCTTTTGCTCCACTTTTTGACTTAGTATTCCCCAATATACCAGATGACCTGCTCAACTCTACTTCGTTGGAGATCTCCCAAAAGCGGCTTCTGGACAAGACAGTTATAGCACCACCTACAGGCCTGGCATGCTTACTACAGCGTTTCAGTCCATCAGCGTTTCCCTGTAAACGCAGATTTTTTTAATCGCGTTTTCACAGCGTTTTAGCGTTTTCAGATGAAATGTTGTTGTGTAAACGGGGCCTAAGACCACGCGTGTGATGTGGCTCTTTGTAGTTCCACAGTAATTTTTGTGGCTCTTGGTCTCTGACTGGTTGGCCACCCCTGGTGCGGAGCCTTAAAGAGACAGCAGCTAAAATGAAGTGTTCCAGACAAAGGCTGAAATAAGGTTTTTCTAAAGCGTCATTTCCACCAAGTGGTCTGTTGTGGATCAGCACAGTTTGGTAAGTGTTGGATAGAAAAAGCCTGAAGCTGTTAGCAGTTCAGCAGCCCTTTTGGTAGGTAGTGCGCAAGCCGGATGCCAATAGCTGCGTCACCTACATAATAGCATGAGGCCATAGCAGCATGACACAGTGTACCATGCTAATGAATCCAATGGAGAAGAAAAACGTGACACACTTTACAAAGACATCCAGCAATTTGTCTTCTTCGTGATCGGCATGTGGCTCTTTGTTACAAAAAACAATCAAGCTTTGTTTCAGAGAAGGCTGTGTGCCACCAGGAGAAATACAGCAGCCACTGTTGCACAGGAAGTGACGATTCTTTCCACCAATCAACGGACTGCAGTGTTTCTAACTCCACCTTCTGGGGTTGGATCAGTATGTCTGGCACCCCAACAGAAAGGTCCCAGAAAGTGGGACGTATGGATTAGTAATTTGGGGACCTGGGCCTGGAAAAGTCTAATGGTACGGCCACACCGGACGCAAATATGTGTGGAGATTACATACAAAGTCAATGCAAAACACGTTTGGATGCGGATTCGCCCAGGACGGCACATAGGACGCGTGTGGAGGATCGGCTCATTTGGGGCGTTGGACGCCTCTATGCTCGAGTTGAAAATATGGGACTTTTGATGCAAATTCGCGTGAGGCTGTGCCACGGCAGCGAATCAGCGATGACATTCCCCAACAATGTCATTGATTTGATGATGTGTGATGCTCCCGCCACCTACTCCGACTCTAACCCTGCTGGAAGATGGAGGTGAAAATTATCCATGCGCTGTGTCATTATCCAGAGTTATACAATGCAACATGTGTACTCTACAAAGACCAAGAAAAAAAAGGAGCAGGCTTGGGTGAAAGTCTCTGAGGAGACAGGTTTTGAATGTACGTTCTGTGAATATTCGTTTCCAGCTGGATTTGCCTGCACGGGCTATCACTGAGTCCAACTGTGTTTTTCTTAGTGAAGATTTGTCGTAAAAGTTGTTTGAGCCTGATAGAGAGGAGGGAGGAGTGGGGCAGGGGCAGAGCCAGGGAAAAGATGGAAGTTCTCTGTGGTCCTCTCTTTCCTCTACCTTCCTCCCCTTCATTATCCCCAGGGAGACCTCCAGAAACATGGGTCCGGGAGTCGAGGATGAGGTCGCAGGGAACAGCCCGGCAGGGCCAGTGGAGGTGGATTACCAGGCCTTGGTTGTGATCTCCAAGGCTTTCACACACTCTCCTGTCATCCTTTTGAAACAACAGCTCATTATTTTTCAGATGCTCTTTTGGGCTTTCCGTCTTTAGAAGAGCGGGCTTTTGACTCCACCTGCACAGTGACGCGCGTCAACCCCTGAGCTTGTCAAAATAGTCCATCATCCAGACTTGGGCGTTCACACGGCACGTCATAGGTGTGACCGTGAAATTCGGGAATTTGCGTCTGGTGTGGCCGCGGCATTAGGCAATGTCACAAAATGTGGGCTTATACCTAGACAAACTGAACTGAACTGCTTGGTGGAAACGGGGCTTGACACACAGGCTCTGGCCAAAAAGTGGGAATTTTTTGAGCAGCAGATTGTGCAGAGATTCTCAGGAGGCACCAGAGAGACCGTGTTTCTACCCTCTCTTTAATACAAAGGTGTTTCTGGTTAAATTTTCATCTTTTTTCCTTAATAATTCTGTGCTCTCTTGTTGTATCAAATAATTGTAGACCGAACCTTGACCTCAGTCAACATTTTTCTCTCTTCACATTTTCTGCTGCTTGTGTTAAGTGCATGTTCTTTAACAACTCTTGGCCTTGTGCTGGTCTCCAAAAAATCATATTGTCACTTGAAAAACTGTTAAAATGTAAAAATTAGAACAGATTTAATCCTTTAATCTTCCTTCCTACAAATACAAGTTAGAAAGGTTTGCCTCCCAGCTCTGATAAAGATGACCTGATTCATATGTTCAAACATGTCATTTTGAATGACACACACCCACACGTATAGCATTGTAACATGTATGTATACACATATGAGCAGCCAAACACTGTGCAGACATGTCCACACAGTGTACCACACAGTGTACCACAGAGTGTACAGCACTCCAGTCTAATGATGTCTGAAGGCTTCCCCTGTTGTTTGATGAGTGCTTCACTCTGCTACCAGCGTCCTGTGATGCACAGAGTCTGGGCAGGTAGCATCACATGGCTTTTTGGCTAAGTGTTTGAGCCCAGACTTTGATGTTTGGCAATCAATGAAGCCTTGAAACTAAAGACGACACGCTAATGTGAGCAGATGAAAAGCAGCAGGGTCCACTTATGCTGCATTCATGTCCTATTGGATTTACAATGAATAGAGCCTGAAAAAGCTTCATAGCAGCTTTTTAGAGAGGAACCCAAGCAAAAGAAAAGTGCACACAGACAGGTACAGGTAGATTTTTCAAGTCCTCCAGCAAACAAGACAATCTGTCAGACTGTAACCAGTACACAAGTTTATGACCTCTTTTAAACCCATTTAAAGCTCAATACTGTCATTATTTATTGTTCTTATTTCAACTTTTTTTTTTATTGTGTCAAATGTGAATCACTGCAACCAAATGACCCTTGAGTATTATCAAAAAAATTGCTGCAGTAGTGAGCTGAGGAAACACATTCACACACATGCACTGACGACTCAAATACACCAGATACGTCTGCAGTCTGACTTTGTTCTGTTGCGTGTTGTCTGCGTTTGTCAACTCACACCTGCTGTATGTGCAGTCTGTGCGCTCCATTCATGCTGGGCTGTAAAACCTCAAACCTGTTGACTCCTGGTCTGGCTCCACTCATTATGTCTGTTTATCATCGTAGTCTAGCTAAATACTAGCTGATTTTGACACCGTTTGTTTTGTTTTGAAAGTCTCTGGGTGATTTTAGGTAGTTTCAGGTCACGACTTCCTGTCCTGCTCGGTCTTCCCTACACTGGATTTATGTGTCACAGCTCCGGGTCCAGCAGAAATAGGAAGCCTGCTCCTGCCTACCTGGGGTCCCTCTTCCAGGTCTACACTCCTACACTCCTTCTGGCCCACTACGCTCTGCTTGTGAAAGACGCCTGGTGCTCCAAATCTCTAGCCAGACTCTTCTCCTCTGTTGTTCCCAAATGGTGTAATGAATTACCTTACTCTATATGATCCACAGAGTCCCTTTCTGCTTTTGAGAGATGTCTGATAACTTTTCTGTTCAGGGAACACTTGTGCACTTAAAGCGATACTCTGGGATGGAACAAGTTGGGTCCTATCACAAGGTTTAGGGCAGAAATTACCCCTACAGCAGTGTTTTCGTGCAGCAGAAGCCCAGAGCGCTCGCACCAAACACCCCCTCCCTGCTCCTCTGCCAGTTTCCTCTTCACTTAGACGGGGCCATATTTTACTTGACCAAAAACACAAATAAACGGACACCCATTGAAAAAATCTGATATTAGTCTGCATTCAGGCTTTATTTAGAGAATTTTCAGCGCGTTACTTTCACACAAAAACACTGCTAAATAACTAGTACAGCACTAGTACTGAATCTTGTTGAAGATTGAAGTAAACTGTTGCAGCAACTGATTGTGGTTTGTTGTCTCATTGATTATTCTAACCCCCCTTAAAATAAATAGATAAATAAATAAACAAAAAAAGCTTAATA